>NC_080020.1:54017127-54637127 GCF_030020395.1 Manis pentadactyla | reverse complement strand
TGTGACATTAGACTATTCATTTGGGATTGTTCTTCCTTTTTTAAATATGCTCGGATTGCTATATACTTTCCTCTTAAGACTGCTTTTGCTGCGTCCCACAGAAGTTGGGGCTTAGTGGTGTTGTTGTCATTTGTTTCCATTTATTGCTGGATCTCCATTTTGATTTGGTCATTGATCCATTGATTATTTAGGAGCGTGTTGTTAAGCCTCCATGTGTTTGTGAGCCTTTTTGCTTTCTTTGTACTGTTTATTTCTAGTTTTATGCCTTTGTGGTCTGAAAAGTTGTTTGGTAGGATGTCAATCTTTTGGAATTTACTGAGGCTCTTTTTGTGGCCTGGTATGTTGTCTATTCTGGAGAATGTTCCATGTGCACTTGAGAAGAATGTATATCCTGTTGCTTTTGGATGTAAAGTTCTGTAGATGTCTGTTAGGTCCATCTGCTCTACTGTGTTTTTCAGTGCTTCCACGTCCTTACTTATTTTATGCCCAGTGGATCTATCTTTGGGGTGAGTGGTGTGTTGACATCTCCTAGAATGAATGCATTGCAGTCTATTTCCCCCTTTAGTTCTGTTAGTATTTGTTTCACATATGCTGGTGCTCCTGTGTTGGGTGCATATATATTTAGAATGGTTATACCCTTTATCATTATGTAGTGTCCTTCTTTATCTCTTGTTATTTTCTTTGTTTTGAAGTCTATTTTGTCTGATATTAGTACTGCAACCCCTGCTCTCTTCTCGCTGTTGTTTGCCTGAAATATGTTTTTCCATCCCTTCACTTTTAGTCTGTACATGTCTTTGGGTTTGAGGTGAGTTTCTTGTAAGCAGCATATAGATGGGTCTTGCTTTTTTATCCATTCTATTACTCTGTGTCTTTTGATTCGTGAATTCAGCCCATTAACATTTAGGGTGACTATTGAAAGATATGTACTTATTGCCATTGCAGGCTTTAAACTCGTGGTTACCAAAGGTTCATGGTTAGCCTCTTTTGTATCTTACTGCCTAACTTAGCTCGCTTATTGAGCTGTTATATACACTGTGTGGAGATTCTTTTCTTCTCTCCCTTCTTATTCCTCCTCCTCCATTCTTCATATGTTGGGTGTTTTGTTCTGTGCTCTTTCTAGGAATGCTCCCATCTAGAGCAGTCCCTGTAAGATGTCCTGTAGAGGTGGTTTCTGGGCAGCAAATTCCCTCAGCTTTTGTTTGTCTGGGAATTGTTTAATCCCACCATCATATTTGAATGATAATCGTGCTGGATACAGTATCCTTGGTTCAAGGCCCTTCTGTTTCATTGTATTAAATATATCATGCCATTCTCTTCTTGCCTGTAGGGTTTCTGTCGAGAAGTCTGATGTTAGCCTGATGGGTTTTCCTTTATAGGTGACCTTTTTCTCTCTAGCTGCCTTTAAAACTCTTTCCTTGTCCTTGATCTTTGCCATTTTGATTATTATGTGTCTTGGTGTTTTCCTCCTTGGATCCTTTCTGTTGGGGGTTCTGTGTATTTCCGTGGTCTCTTCGTTTATTTCCTCCCCCAGTGTGGGGAAGTTTTCAGCAATTATTTCTTCCAAGGTACTTTCCATCCCTTTTCCTCTCTCTTTTTCTTCTGGTACCCCTATAATACGGATATTGTTCCTTTTGGATTGGTCAGACAGTTCTCTTAATATTGTTTCATTCCTGTAGATCCTTTTATCTCTCTCTATGTCAGCTTCTATGCGTTCCTCTTCTCTGGTTTCAATTCCATCAATGGCCTCTTGCATCCTATCCATTCTCCTTATAAACCATTCCAGAGTTTGTTTCATTTCTGCGATCTCCTTTCTGGCATCTGTGATCTCCCTCCGGACTTCATCCCATATCTCTTGCGTATTTCTCTGCATGTCTGTCAGCATGTTTATGATTGTCATTTTGAATTCTTTGTCAGGAAGACTGGTTAGGTCTGTCTCCTTCTCTAGTGTTGTCTCTGTGATCTTTTCTGCCTGTAGCTTTGCCTTTTCATGGTGATAGGAATAGTTTGCAGAGCTGGGACGAGTGACGGCTGGAAGAACTTCCCTTCTTGTTGGTTTGTGGCCCACCTCTCCTGGGAGAACAGTGACCTCTAGTGGCTTGTGCTGCGCAGCTGCGCGCAGACAGGGTTTCTGCTTCCTGCCCGGCTGCTATGGAGTTTATCTTCGCTGTTGCTGTGGGCGTGGCTTGGCTCGGTCCGCTGCTCCAAAGTAGTGGAGTCGCGTTGGACGGGGAGCAGCCGTTAGGCTATTTATCTCTGTAAGGGGCCTCTGTGCTCCCTGCAGCCCAGGGGATTAGGGTGCCCAGAGATCCCCGGATTCCCTACATCTGGATTAAGTGTCCCGCCCTGCCCCTTTAAGACTTCCAAAAAGCACCCGCCAAAACAAAACAACAACCACAAAAAAAAGAAAAAAATATATTTTTAATTAAAAAAAAAATAAATAAATAAAAAATGGCCGCTCTTTTTTCTTTATTCTCTTATGCCTGCCTGAGGCATCTGCTCACTGGTCTTGCTGCCCTGTTTCCCTAGTATTGGGGTCCCTATCCCTTTAAGACTTCCAAAAAGCACTCACCAAAACAAAACAGCAAAAAAAAAATGGCTGCTCGCTTTTCTTATGTCCTCCGGCGCCAGGCCTCCGGTACCTCCTCACCATTCTTGCTGCCCTGTTTCGCTAGTATCCAGGGCCCTGCGCATGTACTGTGTCTGCACTCTGGTCCGGATGGCTGGGCCTGGGTGTTCAGTAGTCCTGGGCTCACTCTCTCTTCCGTTCTGCCTACTCTTCTCCCGCTGGGAGCGGGAGGGAGGGGCGCTCGGATCCCTCTGGGCTGGGGCTTGTATCTTACCCCCTTTACGAGGCACTGGGTTCTCACAGGTGTGGATGTGGTCTGGATGTTGTCCTGTGTCCTCTGGTTTTTATTCTAGGGAGTGTTTTTTTTATTATATTTTCATAGATATATGTGGTTTTGGGAGGAGATTTCCTCTGCTCTACTCACGCCACCATTTTGGCTCCTCCTAAGGTGGTGCTTTTTAACCAATTCCCCAAAGCATTCTTTCTAAAGTGGAACTGATGAGCTCTCCCCTTCCTCTACCTCTCTACCACCACCACCACGTTAAGAAACTTACTATCTAGGAAAAAGAGAGACCTAGAAGTCTTAGCAAATTCTCTTCCTGTCCATTTCTATTTTTAAGATAATACGTTTTCAATAAGAATCTACTCTAGAAGACTGCTTACTTGGAAAAATTTACTGAAGTCCCAAACAGTGAAGGACCAGCATTTGTCACCAGAAGTGACAGTAGCAGAGAGCAGAGCTCCCAGCTGGGAAGCTCTCATTATGTAAATGTATCCATGTGACAGCCCTCCAAGGAGGACAAATGACTCATCAGTGACTTCTTAATCAGCTTGTCTCTAGCAATAATAATTTAATCACTGGTCACCTAATTAAAAATGAAAGAAATTAGGGTCTCTCTAAACACTGAGCTTCTAGAATTTCAGGTTACAGATTGTCATTAAGCAGAGAGCAGTCAGCTGTTAGCATGTCATATCACAGAGAGGCAGACCTTCCTGGGATGCCTCATGCTCACGTCTGTGATTTGATTAGTGTTGTCATCATTCATTTAATGCACTGATGTGGATGTTTTGTTGCTATGTGCTTCTGGTCATTTACTCATTCATTTATCATTTCCACCACAAACATTTACTGCAGGCTTAGTGTATGCTAGGGGACAAATCCTGGGGATGGAAAGATGAACAGGACACTGTTCTAACATTTGGAATATCTCACTGTGGGGGAAACAGATATAAAAATATTTAACTGTGGTACAGTTTGATCAAGCTGTAGAGATAACAAAGATACATGTGTATTGCATATTATGGAAGAAGCTAAATGGTGGCTCCCAGAACCAGTTCAAAGAATTTGAGATGATTTATTTGGGGCATACGTTCTCAGGTTACCAAACACTCCACCAGATCCTTTTCTTTTAAACTTGGTTTGCTTCATTCATGTTTTCTCCTGGTCGCTGTTGAGCAATTGGGTTTAAGATCCTGGTATAGAGATGGGTCTAACAGGCAGCCAGCTGCCATGAGATGCTATATTATAATTTGATTTAAGTACTGTTATTTTAAATGAGTTTTAAAGAAAATTGTGTGTGGCCTTTGAAAAAATTCTTAATCATACCCTCTCAGGTGTGGGAAAAAATAACTCACCAGCCACCTGTGCTGTATGGCAGAGAAAATAAACTTTAAACTTGACAGTCAGTAGAATCTCAATCTGTTTCCATTTTAATTATCTTTTGGGGATGTTCATTGCCTTTGGGCTCAGTGCTCAGTCTAGTTTCTCTTTCCTCTGACCTGCTTCTATTCAGATAATCTTAGATATTTGAGGGGCTCTCTTGACTCTGGGATAGTGGGGAGAAAATCATCCTGTACTGTTGCTGAGTGGCTGCTCTGCTGCCCCTGGACTAGTGACTGTGGAAGGGCACCTAGTCTGTGGCCTGCTGTGGACTGTTAGGGCACAGGCACCGCGGCTGAGTCCAGTCATGGTCATTTGTCCCTGGATCCAGCATTTCTAGTCATGGCGGCCTCTTTCTTCCTATTTCAGGCTTCTGCTCATGGAAAACCAGCCTTCTTAGTGTTTTTAGGCTGCACTAGGGCACAGAAAACTGGATCCCTGGCAATTCATGAAAAAATTGTTGTGTTAATTGTACTGGGATCAAAGAAAGTAATTTATATGATATCAGTTATTTGAAATTTGCTGAAACTTACCCTAAGATCTTGTGATCAATTTTAATAAATATCCCATGTGTAGTTGAGAAGAATGTACTTCTTTTAATGGTTGAGTATACATTGGCTTTCTATTCCTGTGTAACAAATTAATACAAACTTAGAGGCTTAAAATGACATCCATTTTTAGTATCTCAGTCTCTGTAAGTCAGGTGTCCAGGTGTGGGTTCTCTGCTCAGAGTCTCACTCCAGAAAGGAGGTGCCCCAGTAGTGCTCTCATCTGCAGCTCAGGGTCTTCTTCCAAACTCATGCAGGCTGGCACTCTTCAGATCCTTGTGGTTCCATCTGTGGCCTTCTTTTTCTTGCTGGCTGTTCACCAGGGGTTGCTCTCAGCATCTAGATTCCACTCCGGTTCTAGCCATGTGGTTCTTTCACACATAGCAGATTCTTTTTTTAAAGCCAGCAAGAGAATATCTCTCTTGAGTCTGGAAAGGTGTATATATGTATGTATATAACATAATGGAATCAAGGAAGTGACATCATCATATTCCCAGGTCCTGCACACACTCAAGGGGAGGGGATAAAAAAATGGCATGTGCAACCAGGGGTGGAATCTTGGGGACCACCCTAGGATTCTTCCTTTGTATGTTGATTAAATATAGCTTTTTAACTGTTATTCAAATCTCCTTTATGCTTACTTTTTGTCTGCTTTACCTATTTTAATGACTAATGCAGTTGTGTTGATTGGAAATTTATTTTTCTTGTAATTCCACCTTTTTGTTTTCTGTTTTATGTAATTTGAGAATGTTTTATTGGGTATATACAGTTCAGAATTATATTGACCCTCTTCAATTCTAATAATGGCTTTGTCTTAAAATCCATTTTGTTTGATATTAATATAGAAAGCTGAACTTTCATCTTGTTAGTATTTACCATGTATATATATTTAATCTTCAGTCATCCCATAGCTTATATTTTAGGTGTGTATTAATTATCTGTTGCTGCTTAACATACTGCTCCAAAATTTAGTAGCTTATCAGAGCAACTACTGGATTTGCTCATGATTTAGTGGGTCAGCAGTAGAGACTGGACTTCTGTAGGTCTTGCCTGCAATTATTCATGTGGTTGCAGGTCACCTGGCAATTTGACTGGGGCAAGCTGGTTCAAGGTGTCCTCACAGGTCTGGGAGTTATTGTCAGCTATCCATGACGCCACTCTCTCCACATAGTCTCTTATCCTCAGGGAGGATGCCAGGGCTTCTTCATGGGGTGTTGGTGTATGACGAATGAGAGCGGAAGCTGCAAGGCTCCTGGAGGACCAGGCTTGGAAATTCGCTGGTTGCAGCCGTTGACTGGAAGCAACCAGAGGGTGTGTGGTCTTGGTGTGAACTTTGTGAGGATCCCAAGACATGTCAGTTCAGTAATGTTTCTCACAGCTGATTCTTTGAGGGGGAAGTTTGAGCAGCACTCCTCCATGGCTACCACACAGGTATGGTTTAATACAATAATTTTAAAATTTCAGATTTTTCCTATTAATGAGAAACCTTGTTATTGACTTACACTTTGTGTTTTCAATGCTTGTGTTTTCCCCTGAGATATATCATATGAGAGATTCAAAACATGAAAGAATGAAGATATACCTATTGGGTATATATTCACCTTTAAAAGACCAATTGCCTTAGCCACTGGTGAATTAGCTCAGAAAAAATAAAATAAATTTGTTTCCTGAGTGCTGGAAAAATTCAAGAATTCTTTTCTTCTAAACAACTAGCTTTAAATGGCTATCATTAAGACAATATAATTATGTAGTAAAGATTTTAAAAGACATTAATACAACAATTAACTTCTGCTTATCAACTCTGTTTTTCAGCTTAAGGGTGTATGTAGTCTTTGGAGTTATGTTCATCATGATTCTCTGCTTTCTGCAACACAGTCCATTGCCTCTCAGTATTTGTCTTTCCTTCAATTTTCAGCTAGGCATATGGCTGCCACTAATGAAAGCTAGTTGCTGCTGTATAAGTTGTGGAAAATGGAATATTGATGAAAGTGATATATGGGATGTCCAGAAGTGTCTGTAAAGAGAAGATAAATGTTGTATCTGCTCCCCCTTTTCTCCTTCCAATTGGCTTACTGTAGACCAGAGATTGGAGTTGGAACAGCCATTTTGAATCATCAAGTGATAGCTGCACGATGAGGTTGACAGAGTAGCAAGGTTACAAAAGCCTAATGCTGCCTTTCCAACTCTAGAGTATAGATTTGGATGTTTAGATGAGAGAAAAATAAAGTTTTATCATGCTTAAGCCATTGCTATTCTGGGATCTCTATTGGTAGTTGCTAAAGCTAATTCTAAACATCTCTCTTTTATTTTGTTTTTCCCACCATTCTACTCCCAGCATCTGCAATAATGAGTGATAGGAGCAGAACTATGAGAGACAGCCGCCTAGCAGGATAAATTTGATGGACCTTCCTCTGCCTAGGAGGAGGGCTGTTAAAGTACGTTAAAATTCAGTACAAAAGCCTCCTCTGGCGTAAAACAGACAATAAATACTTGTTGAATGAATTAATGAATATAACAAGCGGCTACCATGTTTTTGTTTTATGTTTTGTTTTATTTTCTCATTAAGGTATTATTGATACACAATCTTATGAAGGTTTCACATGAACAACATTGTGGTTTCAACATTTACCCATATTATCAAGTCCTCACCTCCCCCATTGCAGTCACTGTCTATCAGCGTAGTAAGATGCTATAGAGTCATTACTTGTCTTCTCCATGCTGTACCCTTACCTGTGACCTACCTATACTTGAATGGCTGCCATGTTTTTGAAGCAAATATATCTGCCTAAAAGATCCCCTCTTTCCCACACCAATTAGTAAACGCCTACTAATCTCTCAAGATCCAGTTTAAAGGTGACTTTTCTGTCCAGCCTCCCCAGCTTTTCCTGGCATTCGGTAGTGCCTACCTTCCTGAGTATATCTCTACTTTGTTTATATCTACCTCTGCTACCATCTCATTATATTGAAACCTCATAGCAATGCCCATGACTTTTCTTCTTTGTGTCCATAACACCCAAAGTGATATCTGGAAGGATGGGAGAAAAACAAGGAAAGAATTCTTCCAAACATATACAAATTCATATAGGATTTTCCTCTGAAGATTTACTTCCTTTGCAATTTAGGTACTGTGTTAGGGTTCACTACTGAAACAGAACCAATAGGATACTTATATTTATACAAAGAAAGAGACTTATTTTAAGGAATTGACTTAAGCAACTGTGGGGCTGGGAGTTCTGATATCTGCAGGGTAGGGTGGCAGTCTGGAGACCCAGAGAGAGTTGATGTTGCAGTCTCAAATCTGAAGGCAGTCTTCTAGCCAAATTCCCTCTTCCTTGGGGGACCTCAGTCCTTTCTCATAAAGCCTTCAACTCGTTAGATGAGGTCCTTCACATTATGGGAGAGAATCTCATTTGCTCAAAGATTATTGATTTAATGTTAATCATACCTAAAAAATACTTCCACAGCAATATCTAGATTGGTATTGGACCAAAAACTGGGGTACTGTGTTTGACACATAAAATTAACCATCACAGGAACCGTAAAGGGAAGTGCATTTACTAAACAATTTTACATTTATATAGTACTATTTGGGTGACCTCTGTCAGGAAAGTTGCGTTTTTTATCAGTGTTGTGGCAGGTCAGTATAAAGCCAGAAAAAACAATTGATCATGACAAATGAGAGAGAAGGTCTTATAGGAAATAATTATAAATATAATCAGGTGTGTTTAGTAACTTCAAGTTTATTATTACTGTTCATAGAGTTAAAGAAAGTTCACTCTTGTGAGAATTTGCTATGTAATAAAATTAAGCCAAGTTTATGAGAACCAAGAGCACCAGGGGGAAAAACAAAAGAATGTGCACACCAGCAATATTCATTTCAGGTTAAAAGATTTTTACTATTATTAATCAAGAATTTAAATATCCCAAAGATGTAATACTTCTTTACTCAGGACAAGATGTCCTATTCATAGCCCAGATGAAAACTATATAAAACGAAGGAAAAGAAGCGCTCCCTAACATGCATTGATCTAGATTAATGGTTGCAGTGTGGTGTTGTAAATTTAACTTTTCTTGCTGTTTGTGCAGTAAAGGGTCTCCACTGACCCCAAAGAATTAATGCAACTTCTAAAAAGTAGGCCAATTTATTTATAGGCAATAGCTTACAAACTAGAAAACCTGGATCAATAAGTAATGCTAAATTTATTTCCAAGGAACCTAGCAATATTTTTCTCACTGAAAAGTGAGCAGGGATGAAGTCAATCAGAAAGTGTTTTTTTTCTGAGGATGGGATGAGCATGGTGAAACATCTCTGGTGAAGAGGTGTATGAAGCAGCAGCCAAGGAGGCAAAGAGGAAGAAAAAAAGAGCATGTGGTAGGAAAAATCTGATGGACCTTTCTTAGCCTGTCAGAAAGAGTATGTAAAAATCTAAGAACTTGGACCAAATTTAAGGCCAACACCAAGAAAGAAAAAACAATCTTCCTTGGCAATTAGAATTACTAAAATCTCATTTATCCCTTCTTCTATTTATTCATTTTTATCAATTGTCCATTTATTATTTAGATGTAGTTTATGGAGCACACAGGAGATGCCAGAGCCTGATCTGAAAACAAAGGCTGTAATAGGGCTGTTCTTGCCCAGCTCACGTTCGCTCAGCCTTCTCTGGGGGTTGACCGCAAACAGTTCCTACTCACTAATGGGTGCTTGTTTTCCTACTGAGGGTGTTCTGCAGGCCTGGGCATGTGCTCAGAGATGGACTAACACCTCTGAGGGCCTCTTTAACCAATGAGGCCCAGGAGATGTTTGATAAATGCCCCAGGCTCTTCACCCTTGGAGGACTGAAGCTGTTTGCCCAGTTGTGCCCTCCCCACTGACTCACTTTCCTACCTTCCCTGTTTTTTTTTCCTGCTCTCTCTCTCCCAGTGTTGCCTGGGCTAGCCCTCAGTTACCAAATCTTTTTCTCTTTTGGAGGCAAACCAAGTTAAGGCAGCAGGAAATAGGGCAGATAGGGTTCATTCTTGTGGAATTTATTTATCACCTGGGGAGAGAGGCAATAAACACATAAAAGAAAGAAATCCACAAAACAATTTATTTTGATTATCATTAGACCCCAAAGGAAGTAATAACCAGAGTTCTGTAGAAGTTGACAGGGAAAGGGTCTCCTTGGAGTGAGCAGGAGGGGTGCCAACCTATAAACTGGAGAAGGCAACCTGTAAACTGAGGCCTGAGAGAAAGGGGCCCTGCGTGTGAAGAGCTAGATGGAAAATCCTACTCCCACAAAGTATTTCTTCCTTTCTCTGGATCCCAGGGTTCCTGGCGGGTCGGGGGAGGGAGTCCTTTCTCTTTCAGAGCTACTCCCCATCCCCACAGGCCCAAATATACCTGGTGTGGCAGCATTCCTTGTTCTGGAACTGGGGCTCTACTCACTGAGGAGGAAGGGAGCCTATAGAGCAGTGTGGGCCTTCCTGCTTTGAAGCCAGGCACCACAGGGCCTTGGGTTAGTCCTGGGAGACTGCCTCCTCGGGATCACGACTTGAATCCCAGGCCCTGTGGTAGACGGCCTTTGCTGCAACCTGAACCTCTTCTCTGGATCTGGTTTTCTCCCCGCCTGTGCAGCCAGCAGGGTTTCACTCCCACCCCTTTTCAGACTTGGGAAGGCTGTGGTGGATGAGCAAAGGCCCAGTGTCTGGGTTCCTAGGACTTCCTCTCTCCCTTTCTGCGGGCCACAGACCTGGGGCCCAGAGCTTCTTTAGGCTGCCACTCCAGGGCTCTGGATGAGGGAGAGCACGTGACGCCGGAGGAAAGGGTTTCCTTGTGCCAGGCTTTCCCCTATTCTTCCTTCTATGAGAGGCGAAGATGAGTCAGGTTCTCACCTGTGTAAGATCTGGGGACTCCGCCACCCCAGGAAAATGCAGGTGACCTCCTGGTGATACATGCTGGAAAAGGGAAATGAGAACAGCCCATTGAATTTGGTAATAAAACCATCTTTTCACAGGGAAGCACTATTGATTCCTTTAATAAAATCACATCTCAGCTTGCAGTGATGGTGGTGGGGGACTTCAGAGCCAGGTAGGGATTTTCTCCTCGTTTAACTCGCAGCTGCTCGGGTTCCTGGGACGTAGCAGCACCCCGGGCCCCGGGGGCGGGGCTGGGGGCCGGGCCCAGGGTGCTCCCCAGCGCGCATGCTTCCTCCGGCCGGCCGTGCCAGTCCGTCGTGGGTGGGTTCCGGCCTGGAGGCAGGCCCTCCTTCTTCCTGAGCGCCTAGCAGCCTCTCCTCCGGGCGGGGCCGACATGGTTCCTGCGAGCAGCGCCCGCGAGCTGGCGCCTGAGAACCGGACGCTGACCCACGCCAGGTGTGGAGGGGCTGCAGGGGGCGAGGGCTGACTCGTGCTCATCTTGCAGAGAGAAATCTCAGCATAGATATTGTAATGGAAGTGAAATTGCGGTATGATAGGAAGGTTTGGGTAGGCAGGAAACAGAAGGATAAGAAAAAGTGTATTTATTTACGATTTTGGGCTATTGAAAAAAAGAAAAGGAAAGAAAAAAAACAAATGAATGGAAACTGGAGGAATCCACACTGTGGCCGATTTAAAAAAATTTTAGCCAAGGCACCTGGGCCTATTAGAAAGGAGAAGGGCTGAGGGACAAGGAGAGAACGAGGGTGCGGGAGACTTGAGAGATTTTCTGAGGGAGATCGCTCAGTGTCTGTTTGCATTGTGCAGCCCCCAGCATTGACAACAGGCCTGTCCGCCATCATTTCCTTCTCCTCTTGGACCTTCATCTCCTTGTCCTCCTCCATTCACTGGCTTAATATTTTGTCTTGGCTCTATGTAGAAAGAAGGATATATAATATAAAGGATAGAGGCCTCAGAATCTGCACCTCAACTATGAGATAATTATTGCTGTCAACAATTCAGTAAGTATTTCTGCATATGTTTTTCTGTGCTAATGTACAAGTAACTATTTTGCAATGGCTTATTTTTACAAATAACAGGTCATATTATGTAAGCATCTTTTTCCTACTGTAATGACATTTCTAAGTTTTAATATACCTATTAAACCACAGTTGCTGTAGTTTAGTTAAATAATACCATACTCCCAACAACACAACTCAGATTTCAGTTACCATAGTATGTTAACTGAGTAACTGCATAAAAAACAAGTCCCCGCAAGCTCTTCAGGCTGCAAATACTATGTAAAAGATGCTCATTATGATCAGTGACCAATCACATAATTTCTTTCAAAGTTTGTTAGTGATTGATCGTTGCACATCTGTTACTCAGTTCACACACAGATAGCAAAGTACAAATTGTGTTGCTTCCTTGTTTCCCACTGATAAACCCACATGACATTTTATAAAAATGGATAATGGTAAAGAGAAAATTGGCTGATAAAGATGAAAGAGCAGCAAAGAAACAAGAAGTGATAATGCAGGAAGTGAAATTTGAGTAGAATTTGTAGAAGAAATGACTGACCATGGAAATTTTGACATTCCTACCATTTGAGAAACCCTAGGTATGCAGCCAGGAAACTTAGTGAGGGTGCATGTACTGACATAAATGAGGATAGTGCTTGTGATGAAAAGGAGAAAGATATCCCAGCGGAAGTGGACAGGAAATTCACGTCACAGGAACCATGGGAGATCTTTCACAACATTGAAAACATAGAGGATAAAATATTGAAAGGTGATCCAAACTATTAAAATATGCTAAGGCTAGAAAAAATGCTCACTCCCTAGCTTAAGTTATATGAGATATAATTTGAACAAGTGTTCAAACTACTCCTGATGAGTACTTTCAAAGAAATAAAACACTATAATTCTTGTTTCTAATGTTTTAAATTGGAGTGTACTAAATAAATATTTGCTACACTGATTATGAAGGTCACTTTATTCAGCGTGCATGGTCATTTTACTGTCCTGCACTACTGTGTAAAGCAAGGACATCCTATTTCTCTGAGTATCTTGAATGAGTCACTTTAACTCTCTATGGCTAATTTTTTCCACCTGAAAAATGGAGGTAATAATAGTATCTATCTAATAAAGATGTAATGATAGCTATCAAGTTAATACCTATAAGGCAATTAAAACAAATAGTGGGTAACAGAAGGTAAATAGCACTAATTGAATGCTCCCTTATATTTTATTGTATGGTTATATCTTAATTTTTAAACAATACCTTATTGATGGACATTTGCAATATTTCTATTACAATGTTGCAGTGATCATCTGTGTACATACATCTTTGAACACCGTGTTTCTGTTAGATAAATTCTTGAGAAGAATGGTAGCATTAAATAAAATGATCATTTACAAATTTAACAAATATTTTCAGACTGCCTTCCAAAAATGTATCAAGGATGTAAAAGTCCCCATTTCCCCATGATAACACAAATTCTGAATATTGAAAATCTTTTAAGTTTTTGCTAATGTGATAGGCAAAAATGATGTTTGATTTCAATTTGTATTTCTTTAATTAGGAATGAATTTGATCATTTTTCAAATATTTATTGACCGTTTTGTATTTCTCTTGCTGAAAGGCTCATTTTTCTATTAATATGTCATTTCCAAAATGACATTTTCCTGCTTTCATTTGTTTATTTCATATACTAAACAATGAATTAAACATTGCAAAAATAATTGTATATTTTTGGGTTAAAAGTAATTTTTTCATATTTAGCAATCCCTCATTTTAGGCAACAGCATATTTCCTCATAACTATAGAAAAACCTTTTTATTTTATAAAAAGCATTTATAGACTTGTAGGAAGTTGCTGAAACAGTGCATAGAGCCCCATAAACACTTCACTCAGTTTCTCCTAATGGTGACTTTTTATGTAGGAGTACAATATCAAAACCAGGAAGTTGACATTCGTGCAATATTGTTAACTTGCTTACAGACTTAAGTTTTTATTCCTGTGTGTATGTGTTTATATGTTTGTATTTGTAGGTAAAGTTCTATGCAGATTTTATCCAGTATATAGATTTGTGTAACCACTGCCATGATCAAGATAGCAAATTCTTTTATTTCTGAAAAAGAATTCCTGTTCTACCATTTATAGTTGCACCTATCTCCCATCCTTGTCCCCTAGCAATCACTGATCTATTCTGCATCTCTGCAGTTTTGTCATTTTAAGAATGGTGTAAAAATGCAGGCATACACCGTGTAACCATTTGGTGGTAGCATTTTCGACTAAGTGTCATGACCCAGAGCTCCATCTAAGTTGTCTGTATCAGTAATTAATTCCTTTTTACTGCTGAGTAGTATTCCACTGTATGGATAGCAAAGTTTGTTTAAGTTCTTATCCACTGAAAGACATTTGGTTCATTTCCAGTTTTTGACAATTGTGAATAAAGCTAATATGAACATTCATGAACAGGTTTTTGTGTGAATGTAAGTTTTCATATCTATGGAATACTTAACCAGGAGTGTGACTACTAGGTAGTATGACAGATGCATGTTTAGTTTTACAAGAAGCTATCAAATTATTTTCCGGAGTGGCTGTACTATTTTATATTCCCACCAGTAATATATGAATAATCCAGTTTCTCTGCATACTTGCCAGTATTTGGTATTATCACCATTTAAAATTTTAGACATTCTGATAAGGTGTTTAGTGATATCTCATTGTGGTTTTAATTTGTATTTCCCTAACAGTTAATAATGTAGAACATCTTTTCATGTACTTATCTACCATTCATATAACATGTTTGGTAAAATGTCTCTTCATATCTTTTACCTATTTTCTGATTGGATTTGTTTTTGCTATTGAGGTTTGAGAATTCTTTATATATTCTAGCTAAAATTCCCTTGTCAGATATGTGGTTTGCAATTATTTTTCTCTAGTCTTCAGCTTGTCTTTTTATCTTTTTTTTTTAGTTGAAGTGTAGTTGATATACTATCTCATATTGATTTCAAGTATACAACACAGTGGTTCAGTAGTTACTCATATTATTAAATCCTCACCCCCAGTAGTATAGTTACTACTAGCCAACATAGGAGGATGTTACAGAATCATTGATGTATTCTCCATGCTGTACTATCACTGTGTATGACTTATGATTGAGATTTTTTGCCCCTTTATCTCCCCAACCCCTCCCCCATGGTAACCACTAGTCCCTCAGTGTCTGTAAGTCTACTGCTGTTTTGCTCATTCTATTTAAAAAATTTATATTTTGGTATCATTAATCTACAATTACATGAGCACCATTATGGTTACTAGACTCCCCCTATTATCAAGTCCCCACCACATACCCTATTACAGTCACTGTCCATCAGCTTAATAAGATGCTATAGAATCACTACTTGTCTTTGTGTTATACTGCCTTCCCTGTGTATTCATTCTATTTTGCTTTGTATTTATATTCCACTAATAAGTGAAATCATATGGTATTTTTCTCTTTCCACCTGGTTTATTTCACTGAGCTAATATCCCTAGATCCATCTATGTTGCAATTGGCAGGGTTTCTTTTTTAATGACTGAATAATATTCCATTGTGTTATGTACCACATCTTCTTTATTCATTCATTTGTTGATATACACTTTGGTTGCTTCCATATCTTGGCTATTGTTAATAGTGAGGTGATAAATATAGGGGTGCATGTATCTTTTTAAATCAGGGACTTTGTTTTATTTAAGTAAATTCCTAGAAATGGAATTACTGGATCAAATGGTATTTCTATTTTTAGTTTTTTGAGGAACCTGCATACTGCTTTCCACAGTGGCTGCACCAGTTGACATTCCTACCAACAGTGCAGGAGGGTTTCTGTTTCTCCACATACTTGCCAACACTTTGTTATTTCTTGTCTTTTGGATAATGGCCATTCTAACTGGTGTGAGGTGATACTTCATTGTGGTTTTGATTTGCATTTTCTTGATGATTAGCATTGTGGAATATCTTTTCATGTGCCTGTTGGCCATCTGTATTTCTTTGGAAAAAAGTCTTTTCAGATCCTCTGCCCATTTTTTAATCAGGTTATGTGTTTTTTTGATGTTGAGTCATAGGAGTTCTTAATATATTTTGGGTGTTAACCCTTTATCAGATGAATCAGTTATGAATATATTCTCCCATACTGTAGGATGCCTTTTTGTTCTGCTGATGGTGTCCTTTGCTGTACAGAAGCTTTTTAGTTTGATGTAGTTCCACTTGTTCATTTTTGACTTTTTTTCCCTTGCCTGAAGAGATATGTCAGGAAAAAATTGCTCATTCTTATGTTCAAGAGATTTTTGCCTATGTTTTTTTTCCTAAGAGTTTTATGGTTTCATGTCTTACATTTAGTCTTTGATCGAGTTCAAGTTTATTTTTGTGTATGGAGTTAGACAATAACCCAGTTTCATTGTTTAGTTGTCCAGTTTTCACAACACCACCTACTGAAGGGACTATCTTTTCCCCATTGTATATTCATGGCTCCTTTATCGTATATTAATTAACCACATATGCTTGAGTTTGTATCTGGGCTCTCTATTTTGTTCCATTGATTGTTCAATCTGTGACTGTGCCAGTACCATACTGTATTGATTACTGTAACTTTGTAGTAGAGCTTGAAGTCAGGGAGCATATTCTCCCCCAGCTTTGTTCTTCTTTCTCAGGATTGCTTTGACTATTCAGGGTCTTTTGTGGTTTCATATGAATTTTAGAATTCTTTGTTCTAATTCATTGAGAAATATTCTTGGAATTTTTATAGGGATGCATTGAATTTGTACATTGTTTGGGGCAGGATGGCCATTTTGACAATAATATTCCTATCCATGAGCATGGGATAGATTACTGTTTATTGGTAATCTTCTTTGACTTCTTTCATGCATGTCTTATAGTTTTCAGAGAACAGGTCTTTCACCTCAAGTTTATTCCTAGGTATTTTATTCTTTTTGATGGCAATTGTAAATGGAATTATTTTCCTGATTTCTCTTTCATTCTGCTAGTACACTGTTTGTATATAGTATATAATTCAGTGATTAGTTCTAGTAGTTTTTTGGTGGAGTCTTTAGGGTTTTCCACATATAATATCATGTCATCTGCAAATAGTGACAGTTTTACATCTTACCACCATTTATCTCTTTATCTTGTGTGATTGTGGTGGCTAGCTTTATATCTTTTTAATGGAGCCTTCACAGAGCAAACATTTAAATTTTTTGTAAAGTTCAGTTTATCAATTTTTTAATTTTATGCCCTTCTTACTCATTATTAAGGGAAGTTAGCTCTCTGACTGTCAGATTTGTTGGAAACAGTTTACCAATATTTATATTAGTTCATTCATGGTACTTTATTCTAAATCAAATTTCTTCTGTGTGGATGTAGTCAAATTGTTCATCATTTTAATCTGTTGTATGTTTTATTCTGTATTTTTCCTAAACCTCTTCCTTCTTAAAATTCTTTATCCTTTCAGCTTTTCTCATATGCTGATTTTGTTCAGCTGCCTCAAAGTGTAAGGCTTCACAAAAAATTCTCAACTATCGCAATCTTAATACATTCAGTTTTTTTCTGTGTATGTTTACCAGCTGATCTCCCATATTTTCACAGTTTTTAGCTATTACCTTTAGCTTTGATGTGTATTTCTAATTCCACACTGATTGGTTATTTTCACATGTGTATCCTTACACCATCTCAAACTCATATGTCCCCAGAGGAAATCATCATTCTCCTCACTTTGATTCAGGGTTTTCCCATCATCCTAGGCTAGAAGCTTCAGCGTCAAGTTAACCTTTTCTTTTCTCTTCTAACACATTAGCAGTAGTCACTGATTCCTGCTAATTTTATTTTGCAGCATTCTTTAAATCTCTTTCTCCCTGGTTTATACTCTAATCATCACTGACTCAAGAGGGGAAAGTTGTTTCTTAAATCATGTTCCCATATCCTGTCTCTTTTCATCTATTCTATACATTATTGTAAGTGTTGTTTTCCTGGGATGGAGTCCAAACAGATGTTCTTCTGCTCAAAATTTTACAATAAAAGGAAAAAGTAAAAAAATATATAATGCTAATGAATAAAAATTATATATGACTATACGTACATGAGAGACTAAATCCTTTGACAGTGAATTTGAAAATCTGGGAGAAATGTTTTTTTTTTTTTCCTAGAAGTAAACACGTTACCCAGATTGAATAAATATATCATTTGAAAAGGTACCAGGCTTAGTTTTAGTTGCTACAGAGTGTGAAAAGACCCAAAACGAGCACATACTCTACCTATATTGAATTTCTAGCCCACTAAAAAAGAAAGTTTTCAGATTCAACTGTGGGTTCCAATTTAATAGAGCACAGGTTGGGCCAAGCAAAGCAAAAGAGTGAGACTTGTCAGGTTATTTCTTGTTTCTTTTAAATTAATGATTTTTATAATTTTTTTTCCCCCAAATCAAATACCTTGCATATCGAAGCATCAAACACAAATAGGTTCTGTTTTTTATTTTTTATGTTATCTTTGTGCTCTGGAAACCTCAAGATGGCAGCATTTTACTTTGGAAGAAGGTGTTCAGTGCCTACAGTATCCATGCTTTTCTATTCAGAACAGCATCCAGGCGTCAGGAAGTCAATAGTGGGAGGGGATGGGAGACAAGGTGGTAGATGCATTTCAAAATATTCTGACCTTTACACTCTTCTCTAATTTACCATCCACAAAGAACCTCTGTAAATTGGCAGTTCGGGCAACCAGTTCCTTTATTGTCATTATAGAAATAGGTATTTTGTTCTAGCTGCTTTTGTACCATTCTAGCCAAACAGCTGATTTTTCTGTTCCCTACACACCACTCATAAGAAACAATTTTTATTTTCTATCTTGGAAATTAAGCAGTAAAGAGTCAATATTAAAGTAGTGTAACAACGTCGGTCCTTTTCCAGACTGCTGAAATGGCCTCCTTCCTGCCTCCTTAGAACCTCTTTTCCAAACTTCATGCCCTGTCAGTCTCCCATTCCCAGCCATCCTGTGGCTTGCCGTTACAACTAAAGTAAACCCAAACTCCTTGCCATGACTTGCCTGCTCTGCAGGGTCTGACCCTCCCTACTGCCATGCCCCTGTCTTCTGTCATCCTCTCTCTGGCCTGCTCAGTTTGTCCTGGACACCATGGTCTTGCTGTTGCTGAGCAGACTTGTTTCATCAGGGTCTTTGTACTTCCTGATTGGCTCTGATTTTTACACGGCTCATTTCCTCCTTCAGGTCTCTTTTCAAGTGTTACTTTTTCAGACAGAATTTCCATGATCACTGTCTCTCTCTCTTCCACCTTATCCTTACTTTTCTTTATTTTTTTTCATTGGAAAAATAATACCACCTACTAAATTATTGTCTGTCTTTTCCAAGCAGAATCAAAGTTCCATGCAGGATTGGCATTTTGTCCTGTTTACTTCTGTCTCCTTGAAAACTATAAACATGCCAGACACATATTAAGTGCTCAACAAGTAGTTTAGACTGAATGAAAGAATGAAGCAAACTTCAGTCCATCTGATGTCTCTATTCCATCTCTTTTGTGTGTGGCAGTGTGCCAGATACTTGGAAACTAGCAGTCCAAACCCGAATGAGGCAGTCTTATGGACAGTAACTCATTGAATTTTTTAGACACCCATGATTCTTAATATTTATTTATTTTTAACTAGACATTTGATTTTTAAAAGACCCTCCCCACTCAAATTATCACTAAAACAAAAGTGGTCAGATAAATGCCAGCAGTTAGTTATCTTTAGTATTTACATAATTTTAAAAACATCAGAACATCAGAATTAGCATCAGATTATTCTATAATAGATCTGTGGAATTAATTCTTACATGAAGTAAATTTTACTGAAAAGTTAGGCAAGTTACCAAAAAGAGCTTGTCATCTGTGTCAAAAGAGTATGTGCACTGCTAATCCTGGATGGTATTTTGTCTGCAAAACAGCTCTGAGGCATATTCAGGCTGCAAAGGGAAGAGTGTAATTAATTAAGATGTAAATTCAATTATGGCTGTGTCCCCATTACAGTTCCTTTTTGGTAATAGTAATATACTGTGTCCTCAATTTATAAATGGAATTGCATCCAATGTAAGCATGTGGAAGAAGGAATTCTGAAAAATTTCTAACAAATAAAGAGCAATTCATTAAATATGCCCATCTGTATGGCTTTAGTTATACTCAAAATGTTTGATTCAGCTTTGCAACTACATAGACTCCAAAATTAAAATTATCATTATTATTTTTACTAAGGTTTTATTGCTATACACTCTTATGAAGGTTTCACATGAAAAACAATGTGGTTACTACATTCACCCATATTATCGTGTCCCTCCCATACCCCATTGCAGTTACTACCCATCAGTGTAGTAAGATGCCACAGAGTCACTATTTGCTTTCTTTGTGCTACACTGTCTTCCCTGTGATCCCCCCCACACCATGCGCACCAATCATGATACCACTCAATCCCCTTCTCCCACCCTCCCCAACCCTCCACTTTGGTAACCGCTACTCCCTTCTTGGAGTCTGTGAGTCTGTTGCTGTTTTTTTACTTAAGTTTTGCTTTGTTGTTATACTCCACCAAAGAGGGAAATCATTTGGCAGTTGTCTTTCTCCTCCTGGGTTATTTCACTGAGCATAATACCCTCTAGCTCCATCCATGTTGTTGCAAATGGTAGGATTTGTTTCTTCCACTGTGTATATATACCACCTCTTTTTTATACATTCATCTACTGATGGACACTTAGGTTGCTTCCATATCTTGGCTATTGTAAATAGTGCTGGAATAAACATAGGGGTGCATATATCTTTTTGAATTTGAGAAATTATATTCTTTGGGTAAATTCCAAGGAGTGGAATTCCCAGGTCAAATGGTGTTTCTATTTTTAGTTTTTTGAGGAACCTCCATATTGCTTTCCACAATGGTTGAACTAGCTTACATTCCCACCAGCAGTGTAGGAGGGTTCCCCTTTCTCTGCATCCTTGCCAGCATTTGTTGTTCTTAGTCTTTTCAGTACTGGCCATTTTAACTGGTGTGAGGTGATATCTCATTGTGGTTTTAATCTGCATTTCCCTGATGATAAGTGATGTGGAACAGCTTTTCATGTGCCTTTGGTCATCTGAATTTCTTCTTTGGAGAATCGTCTGTTCATATCCTCTGCCCAGTTTTTAATTAGGTTATTTGCTTTTTGGGTGTTGATGTGTGTGAATTCTTTATATATTTTGGATGTTAACCCCTTGTCAGATATGTCATTTACAAATATATTCTCCCATATTGTAGGATGCATTTTTGTTTTGTTGATTGGTGTCCTTTGCTGTACAGAAGCTTTTTAGTTTGATGTAGTCCCATGTGTTCATTTTTGCCCCCTTTCCCTTGCTTGAGGAGATGCATTCAGGAAAAAGTTGCTAATGCTTATATTCAGGAGATTTTTTCCTATTTTGTCTTCTAAGGGTTTTATGGTTTCATGACTTACATTCAGGTCTTTGATCCATTTTGAGTTTACTTTTGTGTATGGGGTTAAACAATAATCCAGTTTCATTCTCTTGCATGTAGCTGTTCAGTTTTGCCAGCACCAGCTGTTGAAGAGGCTGTCATTTCCCCATTGTATGTCCATGGCTCCTTTATCATATATTAATTGACCATATATGTTTGGGTTTATATCTGGGCTCTCTAGTCTGTTCCGTTGGTCTATGGGTCTGTTCTTGTGCCAGTACCAAATTGTCTTGATTACTGTGGCTTTGTAGTAGAGCTTGAAGTCAGGAAGTCTAATCCACCCAGTTTTATTCTTTCTTCTCAGGATTGCTTTGCCTATTCAGAGTCTCTTGTAGTTCCGTATGAATTTTAGAACTATTTGCTCTACTTCATTGAACAATGCTGTTGGTATTTTGATAGGGAATACATTGAGTCTGTAGATTGCTTTAGGCAGGATGACCATTTTGACAATATTAATTCTTCCTATCCATGAGCACCGGATGTGTTTCCATTTATTGGTATCTTTAATTTCTGCCATGAGTGTCTTGTAGTTTTCAGAGTATAGTTGTTTCACTTCCTTGGTTAGGTTTATTCCTAGGTGTTTTATTCTTTTTGGTGTGCAATTGTGAATAGAATTGTTTTCCTGATTTCTCTTTCTGCCAGTTCATCATTAGTGTATAGGAATGTGACAGATTTTTGTGTTTTAATTTTGTATCCTGTGACTTTGCTGAATTCAGGGATTAGATCTAGTAGTTTTGGGGTGGATTCTTTAGGGTTTTTTATGTACAATATCATGTCATCTGCAAACAGGGACAGTTTAACTTCTTCTTTACCAGTCTGGATGCCTTTTATTTCTTTGTGTTGTCTGATAGTTGTGGCAAGGACCTCCAGAACTATGTTGAATAAAAGTGGAGAAAGTGGGCATCCTTGTCTTGTTCCTGATCTTAAAGGAAAGGCTTTCAGCTTCTCGCTGTTAAGTATGATGTTGGCTGTGGGTTTGCCATATATGACCTTTATGATGTTGAGGTACTTGCTCTCTGTAACCATTTTGTTGAGAGTTTTTATCATGAATGGTTGTTGAATTTTGTTGAATGCTTTTTCAGCATCTATGAAAGTGATCATATGGTTTTTGTTCTTTTTGTTGATGTGGTGGATGATGTTGATGGATTTTCATATATTGTACCATCCTTTCATCCCTGGAATAAATCCTACTTGATCATGATGGATGATCTTTTTGATATATTTTTGAATTTGGTTTGCTAATATTTTATTGAGTATTTTTGCATCTATATTCATCAGGTATATTGGTCTGTAATTTTCTTTTTTTGTGGTGTCTTTACCTGGTTTTGGTATTCCAAAATTAAAATTATAATATCACAATTTAAATAATTCTCTATTTTGAAAACTATTAAGAGAATTCTCCAAAGTATTTTGCAATAATAATCAGTCTTTACACTGAAGTATTTTAAATATTTTTTTATTTGAAGTACAATAGGAATTAAGACAAGTAGGGCTTGTTTTCTCAGTTACTTACTGAGTGTTCCTATCTGTCATTTTTCTAAAAGCTCATTAGTTTAATTATTGTGACTAAAAAAAAATCATTTTAGTTGTTTTGCTCATGTTTATTATAAATAATAATAACATCTATAATATATTAAGTTTTTCCAATGTGGTAGGCACTGTACCAAGGACATTCATATTGCTTGGTTAATCCTCAGGGGCTATCCTTGGAAACCAGTCAGTCACCATTTATGATATATTTTCAATGGGAAAATGGACTCCAACTTCAATAGTACTGAATTACAAATGAAATTTCTTAATAGGATGTATGTGTAAGGAGAGAACTGTCTGAATTAGGTGAGTCCTACTTCTAATGATTGGAAACCTATACAGCATGAAAAATTAAATTAAATCAGAAGAACTTTTGTGTTCTGGAGAACACTGAAGCTCTGACATATTTTATTTCCAAATAGCATTCTTGGCACTTAAAGATATTACTGCTGAATTTTTCTGTCTACCTGTTTGCAAAGCTACAAAGTCTGATGCATGAATGACTTGCAGTTACCTTCACAGTAAGCATCATTTGTGTGAATTTCATTTTTTGACTGTGTTATGGCAAAGCATTTTAGTAGCAATGCTTCTCAACTCTCTCTGTTAAAGGTTTCCGTTGCCAAAATAGGTCCACCATCTCTGATTGTACAGTCAGCTAAGCCTTTTTGCTGCTGTTCCTGGGTCTAACATTTGCATTGATATGGCTTAGTGTACCCTTGTTAGAATTCTTCAGCTCACTGTTTGACTCACCACAAGTTAGTTCATTATAGGGAAGTCATTTAGATGGAGAACTTAAAATCTCCTCAAAGTGATAAGACAAGATGGCAACTTACTATTCTTGCATGTAAAGGTGGTGATAGCGGACATCTGTGGTTTATGTCTGTTCAGCATCCGTTTCCCTTTGAGGCAAAACCATCCTCCAGAGAACCATCCTCCTCCATTGATTCAGTGGAGGCTTATGATCCAGCTGGGGCTGAATCTTCCTCTGGAGCTGGTGGTTCATGGCAGATGAGAGCAATATATGCCCTGGCAATAGATACTAGTTCAGGCCAGTCACAGCTATAACATCAGTTTGGGACTTTCTTATGGAACCACTGGGGAAGAGAAACTTTTCTTTTCTGGGGTTGTTAAGCCTAGACCTCCTGATAGCCATTTTGCCACCATGTGACTTGAGGTCAACCTGAGACTCAAAGCCACATGGAGTAAGCCAAGATGGGAGATGGAGAATATACAAACTATCTTGTTTGAGTACCCGGATGTAGCTTCACCTGGAGCCAGTAATAAATCCTTAAAATTATATTAGCTTAAGTTATTTGAGATGGTTTCTTTCCTTTGCAACCAAAAGAATCCTGAATAACACAATGGGGATGACCACAAGCCAAATCTCAAGAGCAGTTGTACGGTTGTATTTGCCTTCCTACAGATGCAAAGAGTCATATTGAAGCCTTCAGTTATTTGAGGAGGGGTATGAAATCAACTGTTGTCATGTTCCTGAATATCAGAAGTGTGTGCTGCATTTACTGATGCTGTGCTTGGGAATTCTGCTTTTCTGTCCTTCATCCTTTTCGTAAAACTGTAGTGGCAGAAAGCAATCATTAGGGAAATGCTGGTGCTGTATCATTTTGTCAACTTTAGAATCTTAACACAAATTTTAGTATTTGGTTGAAAGATATTAAAAGTAATTAATACATAGAAGGGGAAATCCCATTTGAGGTACCAAAGACTTTTTATGTGATGTATATGCTTTTGAACTTAGACTGTACTTTCCAGCTTGTGATCATGGTCAAGTTATTTAACCTCTAAGGCACATTTGCATCTAATATAAGAATAAGGTTAATTATAACCCTGCCTAATAGGGTCTGTTTTTTTTCCAATTAAATGGGTTAATTTAGGGAACAAGCCTAGAATAGTGCCTGGGCATAAGAAGTATTCAGAAGAAATTGGTTATGATTATTATTCCCCCTAATTTTAGGCATCACAACATATGATCCTAAAAAGGAACCCTGGATTTACCTATTGTGATACCATTCTCAGCTGTCTCTCCAGACACATTTGGACACAGTTCTGGCAGCCCAAGATAAAACCATAATACTCTAGGCTAGACCTTAGCATTTTTTCAGTTTCTTTTTTTTTTTTTTTTCGTAGATAATTATTTTTTATTGAAGGGTAGTTGACACACAGTATTACATTACATTAGTTTCAGGTGTACAACACAGTGATTCAACATTTATATACATAATAATTCTAGGTACCAGCTATCAACATACCAAGTTGTTACAATATTTTGACTATATTCCTTATGCTATACATTACATCCCGGTTACTTATTTATTTTACAATTGTGTGTACTTTTTTTTTTTTTTTTGTGAGGGCATCTCTCATATTTATTTATCAAATGGTTGTTAACAACAATAAAATTCTGTATAGGGGACTCAATGCTCAATGCACAATCATTACTCCACCCCAAGCCTAATTTTCGTCAGTCTCCAATCTTCTGAAGCATAACAAACAAGTTCTTACATGGAGAACAAATTCTTACATAGTGAATAAGTTACATGGTGAACAGTACAAGGGCAGTCATCACAGAAACTTTCGGTTTTGCTCATGCATTATGAACTATAAACAGTCAGTTCAAATATGAATACGCATTTGATTTTTATACTTGATTTATATGTGGATACCACATTTCTCCCTTTATTATTACTATTTTTAATAAAATGCTGAAGTGGTAGGTAGATACAATATAAAGGTAGAAAACATAGTTTAGTGTTGTAAGAGAGCAAATGTAGATGATCAGGTGTGTGCCTGTAGACTATGTGTTAAACCAAGCTAGACAAGGGCAATAAAACATCTGCATATGCAGAAGATATCTCTCAGAACAGGGGGGGTGAGGTTCTAAGCCTCACCTCTGTTGATCCCCAATTTCTCACCTGATGGCCCCCCTGCGACTGTGCCTGTCTTAGGTTGTTCCTCCCTTGAGGAATCTTACCCGTCTCTGGCTAACCAGTCATCTTCCGGGGCCATACAGGGAAATGTAAAGTTGGTAAGTGAGAGAGAAGCCTTAATGTTTGAAAAGGTTAGCTTTTTACTTCTTTGCATATTTATGCCCTGTAGCTTCTATGCCCAGCATTTGTATTGAGGTATCTTTACCACTTGGAAGAATTAAGATACTCAGTAAATTTGATATGAGGCACGAATTCTATTTAAGGGTTGTAATTAGGAAGGAAGAAGAAAAGCTATAGAAGTAGCAGGCAGCAGAAAACATGGAAAGATTGATTATTTCTTTGACATATCTTCTTGTAGAGTAACTTCAGCATGTATACGTTTTAAAATACTACTTAAATTGCACACACACATTAACATAATAGGAGTATAGTTACATAACCAAAGCATATCTGTAATTACCAGCCCTCTCCAGTGAAACCAAGAAAACCAGTTAGGCACCTTAGGCATTTGTGAAAACTTATCTATGAAATGGTGGATATTGTCCAACTGAACTTGAACAGTCTGAGGGAAATCAGACAAATTAAAACAACCCATTCCTGGGGACTGTTCACATCCCATATGTTCTTTTAACAGTAAATAGTCTGTAGTTGTAAGATTTTGGAGCACTACAATTTGCACTTCTCCTAATTATTGGTTGAGTTCCAACAGTATAGATCCAGTCAAATTTGTTGTTTTACTGTATGCACAGGCCAGCTTAGATATCTCCTTCTTCATTCCCATGGCAAGTCCAGGAACTGGTGGGATGAGTGCATCTACCGCTATAGCAGTGCGTGGATCTTTGTTGGGGTTTTTTGATGATCATCTTCTGGTATGAGTCTTCCAGAGAGTGCTGATGTTGGAAGTTCTTTTTCATATCGTATCTTAGTTCATTTTCGGGGTAGCCCAATTAGGCTTTGATTCTCTGTATAAACACAGACCTTTTGCCTACACATTTATATGCCCTTTATACCCTTGTGTAAAACTCACTGGAGGTTACCACACAGGAACTGCCTTTTTTTTTTTGTTTGGTATCACTAATCTACACTTACATGATGAATATTATGTTTACTAGGCTCTCCCCTATACCAGGTCCCCCCCTATAAACCCCTTTACACCCACCCATCCTCCTTTACACCCACCCATCCTCCCCAGTCCCTTTCCCTTTGGTACCTGTTAGTCCATTCTTGAGTTCTGTGATTCTGCTGCTGTTTTGTTCCTTCAGTTTTTCCTTTGTTCTTATATTCCACAGATGAGTGAAATCATTTGGTATTTCTCTTTCTCTGCTTGGCTTGTTTCACTGAGCATAATACCCTCCAGCTCCATCCATGTTGCTGCAAATGGTAGGATCTGCCCTTTTCTTATGGCTGAGTAGTATTCCATTGTGTATATGTACCACATCTTCTTTATCCATTCATCTATCGATGGACATTTAGGTTGCTTTCAATTCTTGGCTATTGTAAATAGTGCTGCGATAAACATAGGGGTGCATTGGTCTTTCTCATACTTGATTGCTGCATTCTTAGGGTAAATTTCTAGGAGTGCAATTCCTGGGTCAAATGGTAAGTCTGTTTTGAGCATTTTGATGAACCTCCATACTGCTTTACACAATGGTTGAACTAATTTACATTCCCACCGGCAGTGTAGGAGGATTCCCCTTTCTCCACAGCCTCACCAACATTTGTTGTTGTTTGTCTTTTGGATGGCAGCCATCCTTACTGGTGTGAGGTGATACCTCATTGTAGTTTTAATTTGCATTTCTCTGATAATTAGCGATGTGGAGCATCTTTTCATGTGTCTGTTGGCCATCTGTATTTCTTTTTTGGAGAACTGTCTGTTCAGTTCCTCTGCCCATTTTTTAATTGGGTTATTTGTTTTTTGTTTGTTGAGGCGTGTGAGCTCTTTATATATTCTGGACGTCAAGCCTTTATCGGATGTGTCATTTTCAAATATATTCTCCCATACTGTAGGGATCCTTCTTGTTCTATTGATGGTGTCTTTTGCTGTACAGAAGCTTTTCAGCTTAATATAGTCCCACTTACTCATTTTTGCTGTTGTTTTCCTTGCCCGGGGAGATATGTTCAAGAAGAGGTCACTCATGTTTATGTCTAAGAGGTTTTTGCCTATGTTTTCTTCCAAGAGTTTAATGGTTTCATGGCTTACATTCAGGTCTTTGATCCATTTTGAGTTTACTTTTGTATATGGGGTTAGACAATGGTCCAGTTTCATTCTCCTACATGTAGCTGTCCAGTTTTGCCAGCACCACCTGTTGAAGAGACTGTCATTTCGCCATTGTATGTCCATGGCTCCTTTATCAAATATTAATTGACCATATATGTCTGGGTTAATGTCTGGATTCTCTAGTCTGTTCCATTGGTCTGTGGCTCTGCTCTTGTGCCAGTACCAAATTGTCTTGATTACTATGGCTTTATAGTAGAGCTTGAAGTTGGGGAGTGAGATCCCCCCTACTTTATTCTTCTTTCTCAGGATTGCTTTGGCTATTCGGGGTCTTTGGTGTTTCCATATGAATTTTTGAATTATTTGTTGCAGTTCATTGAATAATGTTGCTGGTAGTTTCATAGGGATCGCATCAAATCTGTATATTGCTTTGGGCAGGATGGCCATTTTGACGATATTAATTCTTCCTAGCCACAAGCATGGGATGAGTTTCCATCTGTTAGTGTTCCCTTTAATTTCTCTTAAGAGTGACTTGTTTTCAGAGTATAAGTCTTTCACTTCTTTGGTTAGGTTTATTCCTAGGTTTTTTTTTTTTTTGATGCAATTGTGAATGGAGTTGTTTTCCTGATTTCTGTTTCTGTTGGTTCATTGTTAGTGCATAGGAAAGACACAGATTTCTGTGTATTCATTTTGTATCCTGCAACTTTGCTGTATTCTGATATCAGTTCTAGTAGTTTTGGGGTGGAGTCTTTAGGGTTTTTTATGTATAGTATCATGTCATCTGCAAATAGTGACAGTTTAACTTCTTCTTTACCAATCTGGATTCCTTGTATTTTTTTGTTTTGTCTTATTGCCATGGCTAGGACCTCCAGTACTATGTTAAATAACAGTGGGGAGAGTGGGCATCCCTGTCTCGTTCCCGATCTCAGAGGAAATGCTTTCAGCTTCTCCCTGTTCAATATAATGTTGGCTGTGGGTTTATCATAGATGGCCTTTATTATGTTGAGGTACTTGCCCTCTATTCCCATTTTGCTGAGAGTTTTTATCATGAATGGATGTTGAACTTTGTCAAATGCTTTTTCAGCATCTATGGAGATGATCATGTGGTTTTTGTCTTTCTTTTTGTTGATGTGGTGGATGATGTTGATGGACTTTCGAATGTTGTACCATCCTTGCATCCCTGGGATGAATCCCACTTGGTCATGGTGTATGTGCCTTTTGATGTATTTTTAAATTTGGTTTGCTAATATTTTGTTGAGTATTTTTGCATCTACGTTCATCAGGGATATTGGTCTGTAGTTTTCTTTTTTGGTGTTGTCTTTGCCTGATTTTGGTATTAGGGTGATGTTAGCTTCATAGAATGAGTTTGGGAGTATCCCCTCCTCCTCTATTTTTTGGAAAACTTTAAGGAGAATGGGTATTATGTCTTCCGTGTATGTCTGATAAAATTCCGAGGTAAATCCATCTGGCCCGGGGGCTTTGTTCTTTGGTAGTTTTTTGATTACCGCTTCAATGTCGTTGCTGGTAATTGGTCTGTTTAGATTTTCTGTTTCTTTCTGGGTCAGTCTTGGAAGGTTGTATTTTTCTAGGAAGTTGTCCATTTCTCCTAGGTTTCCCAGCTTGTTAGCATATAGGTTTTCATAGTATTCTCCAATAATTCTTTGTATTTCTGTGGGGTCCGTCGTGATTTTTCCTTTCTCGTTTCTGATACTGTTGATTTGTGTTGACTCTCTTTTCTTCTTAATAAGTCTGGCTAGAGGCTTATCTATTTTGTGTATTTTCTTGAAGAACCAGCTCTTGGTTTCATTGATTTTTGCTATTGTTTTATTCTTCTCAATTTTATTTATTTCTTCTCTGATCTTTATTATGTCCCTCCTTCTGCTGACCTTAGGCCTCATTTGTTTTTCTTCCTCCAATTTCGATAATTGTGACATTAGACTATTCATTTGGGATTGTTCTTCCTTTTTTAAATATGCTCGGATTGCTATATACTTTCCTCTTAAGACTGCTTTTGCTGCGTCCCACAGAAGTTGGGGCTTAGTGTTGTTGTTGTCATTTGTTTCCATATATTGCTGGATCTCCATTTTGATTTGGTCATTGATCCATTGATTATTTAGGAGCGTGTTGTTAAGCTTCCATGTGTTTGTGAGCCTCTTTGCTTTCTTTGTACAGTTTATTTCTAGTTTTATGCCTTTGTGGTCTGAAAAGTTGGTTGGTAGGATTTCAATCTTTTGGAATTTTCTGAGGCTCTTTTTGTGGCCTAGTATGTGGTCTATTCTGGAGAATGTTCCATGTGCACTTGAGAAGAATGTATATCCTGTTGCTTTTGGATGTAGAGTTCTATAGATGTCTATTAGGTCCATCTGCTCTACTGTGTTGTTCAGTGCTTCCGTGTCCTTACTTATTTTCTGCCCAGTGGATCTATCCTTTGGGGTGAGTGGTATGTTGAAGTCTCCTAGAATGAATGCATTGCAGTCTGTTTCCCCCTTTAGTCCTGTTAGTATTTGTTTCACATATGCTGGTGCTCCTGTGCTGGGTGCATATATATTTAGAATGGTTTTATCCTCTTGTTGGACTGAGCCCTTTATCATTATGTAGTGTCCTTCTTTATATCTTGTTACTTTCTTTGTTTTGAAGTCTATTTTGTCTGATATTAGTACTGCAACCCCTGCTTTCTTCTCGCTGTTGTTTGCTTGACATATATTTTTCCATCCCTTGACTTTTAGTCTGTACATGTCTTTGGGTTTGAGGTGAGTTTCTTGTAAGTAGTATATAGATGGGTCTTGCTTTTTTATCCATTCTGTTACTCTGTGTCTTTTGATTGGTGCATTCAACCCATCAACATTTAGGGTGACTATTGAAAGATATGTACTTATTGCCATTGCAGGATTTAAATTCATGGTTACGAAAGGTTCAAGGTTAGCCTCCTTAGTATCTTACTGCGTAACTTAGCTCGCTTATTGAGCTGTTATATACACTATCTGGAGATTCTTTTCTTCTCTCCCTTCTTATTCCTCCTCCTCCATTCTTCATATGTTGGGTGATTGTGCTGTCCTCTTTCTAGGAGTGCTCCCATCTAGAGCAGTCCCTGTAAGATGTCCTGTAGAGGTGGTTTGTGGGAAGCAAATTCCCTCAGCTTTTGTTTGTCTGGGAATTGTTTAATCCCACCATCATATTTGAATGATAGTCGTGCTGGATACAGTATCCTTGGTTCAAGGCCCTTCTGTTTCATTGCATTTAATATATCATGCCATTCTCTTCTTGCCTGTAGGGTTTCTGTCGAGAAGTCTGATGTTAGCCTGATGGGTTTTCCTTTATAGGTGACCTTTTTCTCTCTAGCTGCCTTTAACACTCTTTCCTTGTCCTTGATCTTTGCCATTTTAATTATTATGTGTCTTGGTGTTGTCCTCCTTGGATCCTTTCTGTTGAGGGTTCTGTGTATTTCCGTGGTCTGTTCGATTATTTCCTCCCCCAGTTTGGGGAAGTTTTCAGCAATTATTTCTTCCAAGGTACTTTCCATCTCTTTTCCTCTCTCTTCTTCTTCTGGGACCCCTATAATACGGATATTGTTCCTTTTGGATTGGTCACACAGTTCTCTTAACATTGTTTCATTCCTGGAGATCCTTTTATCTCTCTCTGTGTCAGCTTCTGTGCGTTCCTTTTCTCTGGTTTCAGTTCCATCCATGGTCTCTTGCATCCTATCCATTCTGCTTATAAACCCTTCCAGAGTTTGTTTCATTTCTGCGATCTCCTTTCTGGCATCTGTGATCTCCCTCCGGACTTCATCCCATATCTCTTGCGTATTTCTCTGCATGTCTGTCAGCATGTTTATGATTTTCATTTTGAATTCTTTGTCAGGAAGACTGGTTAGGTCTGTCTCCTTCTCTAGTGTTGTCTCTGTTATCTTTGTCTGCCTGTAGCTTTGCCTTTTCATGGTGATAGGAATAGTTTACAGAGCTGGGACGAGTGACGGCTGGAAGAACTTCCCTTCTTGTTGGTTTGTGTCCCTCCTCTCCTGGGAGAACAGCGACCTCTAGTGGCTTGTGCTGTGCAGCTGCGCGCAGACAGGGTTTCTGCTTCCTGCCCTGCTGCTATGGAGTTTATCTCTGCTGTTCTTGTGGGCGTGGCCTGGCTCGGTCGGCTGCTCCAAAGTGGTGGAGTCGCGTTGGAGGGGGAGCGGCTGGGAGGCTATTTATCTCCGTAAGGTGCCTCCCTGCTCCCTGCAGCCCAGGGGTTAGGGTGCCCAGAGATCCCCGGATTCCCTACCTCTGGATTAAGTGTCCCGCCCTGCCCCTTTGCGACTTCCAAAAAGCACCCGCCAAAACAAAACAACGACCAGAAAAAGAAAAAAAAAATTTTTTTTAATTAAAAAAAAAAAAAAAAGTGGCCCTTCGTTTTTCTTTATTCTTCGGCGCCAGCCTCAGGCATCTGCTCACTGGTCTTGCTGCCCTGTTTCCTTAGTATTGGGTTACCTATCCCTTTAAGACTTCCAAAAAGCGCTCGGCAAAATAAAACAGGAAAAAGAAAAAAATGGTTGCTCGCTTTTCTTGTGTCCTCCGGTGCCAGGCCTCTGGTGCCCGCTCACTGTTCTTGCTGCCCTGTTTCCCTATTATTGGGGTCCCTATCCCTTTAAGACTTCCAAACAGCGCTCGCCAAAATAAAACAGGAAAAAAAAAAAAAGGTTGCTCGCTTTTCTGGTGTCCTCCGGCGCCAGGCCTCCGGTGCCCGCTCACTGTTCTTGCTGCCCTGTTTCCCTAGTATCCAGGGCCCCCCGCCCATGCACTGTGTCTGCACTCTGGCCCGGATGGCTGGGGCTGGCTGTTCGGCAGTCCTGGGCTCCGTCTACCTCCTGCTCTGCCTACTCTTCTCCTGCAGGGAGCTGGGGGGAGGGGCGCTCGGGCCCTGTCAGGTCAGGGCTTGTATGTTACCCCCTTCGCGAGGTGCTGGGTTCTCGCAGGTGTGGATGTGGTCTGGATATTGTCCTGTGTCCTCTGTTCTTTATTCTAGGAAGAGTTGTCTTTGTTATATTTTCATAGATATATGTGGTTTTGGGAGGAGATTTCCACTGCTCTACTCACGCCGCCATCTTGGCTCCCTCTCCCTGTTTTCAGTTTCTTGTGGCTTAATGGTTAATACAGAAAAGCAACAAAATGTGACTGCTGTATCAGGGTTGTATTCAGCCTGGAAGCGATTTCCATTTTTATATGTTCACTCAAACCAGTTTGTGTGATAAAAAATAATGAGAAGAACACTGTGTTGGCAAGATCTCTGCCTAGTAAAATAAAGACATTTTTCTTAGGCCACATATGCCTTTAAACATTGTTAATTAAAATTCTGTTACTTCCCTGCAAAGATGTGATTGCAGCATTACAAGGCAGATATTGTGGTTGTACAATAGCCTTCTTTCGTTCAGCTCTCTTGAGGCAAATATAGATTCCTGGTGTAAGTACAACCATGTATTGTAATAGGAAACAGAGCGAAAGGATGTAACATCTGAAATTGGTCAGAAAATAAGAAAGGTTGGCTTTTAGGGGCACCATTTTTAAGCCATTCTTTTTTGGCTTATGTAATACAATATGAGTTTCTGTAACAGGAACAAGATTATTAGAGAGTAAAGATAAAACATTAAAACAATTTAATAAAGATTTTTTGACTGAAGTAATTAATCTCAGTTCATTAATCTCATCTCGAATAATTACATCTTTCAATTGATTGTTGCTTTTAATACATTTCTACCTCTGTTTTCTGATTGTCAGCTATCAAATATTAGAAGTGTCAGAATGTCTGAGTCTAGAAGCTACCCTTTTAATTTTTTGCCTCTGATCTGCAATAGAATTTGGTTTTCTATGAACTAAGAGTCAATAGGCTATGCATGAGAGTCAATTTTCTAATGGTGAATTAGGTGACCTTAAGGTGTATGGGTTTGTGATCCATAGCCCAGATATTCAAAGGCTGCTTTTTGCATACTACTAGTTTTTTCAACCATGTCCAGATGAGATTGTGAGCTTTGGTTAAATAAAGTGCTTTTATAACTTATTTAAAATTTTTGGGACTTTTTATTTTGCTGAGCTTTGCACTTATGCATAATTAATTTTATGTACTACCTTGCTAATGACCTCCAATGGAGATATTTAATGTTGAAAGAAACAAATCCAGAGTCTGTATTTTTTATCAGTTCTTTTTCCAAATTGACCCCGTGTGCCTTCTCAAGCCAATCAAAGACAATCATTTACCTCATCCTTTCTTGAGTATATCTTGCATGCTCTTACCTAAATGCAATATTTTAACTGTTGCTCTGAGTTAAGGCACACTTTGCTACCTCTCTTAATCTTCTTGTGTTTCCTAAGTCTCACAGTCTAATATTTTCATGACTCTAACTCTGGTTCATATGAATCACTCCCCACTCTAATTGCCTATAACTATATAATCTTTCCATACATTGGGGGGCTGGTCAAATATCATCACTTACTGTTCTCCATTTCGGATTATTATCTTATTATCTCTAAGTACACTGTTATCTACTCAAGCAAATGTTTGTTCCTTCTTCAGTACAGATAAGAAAAATAATATTATTACTGTATTCTTTGTATTCTTGCCATTCTTATCTTAGGTCTGATATAAAGGAAATGACATTTATTCGGTTAGGGATGATGGAGCAGCACAGCAAGTCTAGTGATTTGAGCAAAATTGTCCTTCTTTGTACATATCTTTGTTTCTCTTGACACAGGTCTTTGTATAAAGATGTCTGTCTGTTGCTATGCTACATTGCAGTGGGTAGAAAAAAGTAATTACTTAATCACTCATGTACATCTGTGCAGGGCTTTAAAGGAGACAGGCTCAAAGGATCTAGTTGCATATACAAAAGGTGAGATACCAAGTCCACCTGTAAATATAAGGTGGTTTAGGCACTGCTTTCAGATAGAGGATTTCTTGACTCAAGCATATGGTTCAAGTGTGACTAATACAGCTTTCTTGTCATGAACCATAATATTTCCAATTATAGAAAAACATCTTTTCATAGTTCTGTTATTCCCATCTCAATGTTTGTGTTTTGTCAAAGAGAATCTTTTCCAAAATCTTGTCTTCTCTGTTTTGAAACCACTCTAATGAAAAATTTGCTCCAATTATTTTTGTACAATTCAGATGAAGGCTGTTTTACTCTTATTCTGACCACTTGTTAATGAGTCACATAAATCCCTTGGGTTTTCTTGACCCAAATTCCAAGTGTTTTGTTTTGTTTTAATCTTACAACATGTTAGACACTTATTGAAGATGAATAAAATCCTTCCTGGAAGTAAAATACGTATCATTAAATTGGTCAAGCCATCAGAGCCTCCACTTAATAATTCATGGAACCCAGCAAAAGATTCAAAGGTATATGGATTGCTGGGTTGCAACAGGATGCTAATAACAGTTAAGTCAAAAGAGCCTTAGCCCAGTTAGTTTTTTTTAATTGAAGTATCATTGATATACAATCTTATATTGGTTTCAAATGTACAACACAGTGCTTTAGCAATTACCCATATTATTAGATGCTCACCTCCTCTAGTGTGGTTATTATCTATCAACATAGAAAGATGTTACAGTATCATTGCCTATTTTCTCCATGATGTACTACTGTCCCCATGACCAGCTTATATTGTGATTGTGAATTATTGTGCTGCTTTATCCCCCTCACCCTTCCCGCCCTGCAACCCTCTCCAACCCCTCCCCCTTGGTAACCACTGGTTACTTGTCAGTGTCTATGAATCTGCTGCTGTTTTGTTCCTTCTGTTTTGCTCTGTTTTTATAGTTCCCAAATAAGTGAAATCATATGGCACTTGTCTTTCTGCTCTTGCCTTATTTCACTGAGCATAAAACCCTCTAGCTCTATCCATGTTGTCGCAAATGGGAGGATATCTTTTCTTTTTATCATCCCAATTAGTTTTATGCTGATGAAGTCTCTGCTTTAAATATGTACACTGTTTTTTCAGTATAGGCAGCCACCTCAGTGGTCCACTTGCCCCTGTCAGGAAGGAGGAAAGCTGAGTAGCAACCTCACCACTTTGAGTGGAGTTTCAAAGTGAATAAACCACATTTCTATAGATGCAGGGTCAGTGTATGTCAAAGCAAAGTTATTTACTTCTAAATTTTCTCTGAAATTAAAGACCTCTATAATGGTGTGTTCTGACTTATACCGACCCAGCACCTTTCTCTTCCTGGTGCCGTAACTAGCCCACAAAAGACAGTGGGTTTCAGCCTGCCGTGATTTCATTACCTGCGCTCCTACACCCTTCCCCAAAGCTTTTTGTAAAGGAGAGTTAATTACAGATTGGAACACGCAAAACTGGCACATATAATGTATAAAAAGTTTTTTAATGCCAGATAAATGCTTTCTAAGTTGCAAGTGGTGATACCCAAGGATGGCAAATTACAGGTCTGATTCCCAGTGGATTATACTGAGGTTGTACCTTGGACTCTACTTCCTATTTCAAGGCAGAAGCATGAATTTGAATTACATAAAACTCTTTATCATACCTATTACATTGGAAAAATTACATTTGATGACTCAAAAGGGAAAATGATTAGTACAATCTAAAGTTTTTTAAATTAAAAAAATTATATATTTAAATATAATTTAGAATACATTAAATAACAGAATAATACTGGCAGTTGATGTTCTTCTAATTTTATACAAAGAGATTTCTGATATTTTCTCATTTATTTCCCACCACTTTCTTGTGAATTGTTCTTTCATAGGTTCTTGGTGGAGATTTGAAGGTTTGAAAGGAAAATGTCATATTGGAGAAAAAGTTTGAAAAATAATCTGAATTTTTATTCATTATACTTAAAAGCAACTTTTGGGATCCTATCATTCTTTAGATGTCTGGTGGAGAATTAACAGTTTCTAACTCTAGTGCTTAGATTGTTTATGTCATTACTTCCTACTTTCTGAGTATTGAACAACTGTGCATTTATTCTTGGACGTGGTTCTGCAGTCAAACAGTAGGTCAAACTTATTGTGACATCAGTTTAAGTGTGGCCACACGTTAATGAAAGCTCTCATGGAAAGTGCATATATATATGACTTGTTAAAAAAAGAATCTGTTCGCACAAGAGTATTCATTCTATCAATAATTTTTGGTGTCCTACTGATACTAATTATTCCAATTAAAGTTTTTTAAAACTTAATTATTAAAAAATTAATAACTTAATAATTTTAAGAGTTAAAAAATATCTACCATAAAAAGTAAGCCTCCTTCTTACTTATCTCTAGGGCAACCAGTGTTACCAACCTTTTTTTGTATCCTTCTAGATATATCCTATGCACATAAAATAATCCATCCGCTTTTATATACAAATGGCCACATAATATATTACATTTTTATACCTTGCTTTTTCATATAGCAATATATCTTGTAGATCTCTTCATATGCAGCTATTTTATTGGCTTTTATGTTGGCATAATATTCTATCACAATTCTTAAATACATAAAGGGCTTCTGACCTTTTAAGATATATTTAAAATGAAAATACATTTCCTTTCCTGGTAATCAGAATACATGATGGCTTATCTTCCTATTCTAATTTAGAATGTTTTTGTGCAAGAAACTCAACATAACATCTGCTTATGCAAATAGCATGCAAATTCAGTGTGGTTTCCAGTGCTAACACTTTCTAGCTAAGTGACTTTGGACATGTTATTTAAACTCTCTGAATATGGTTTCTTCATTTGTAAAGTGAGCTAATACATCTCAAAGGACTCTTGGGAAGATTAAATAAACTAGTTAGTATGACACAGTTTAGCTACTTATGTGGCACCCAGTGTTTTATCTAGAATGTTTACATCTGAATATACCTGAATATTTATACCCGTACCTATGTTTATATCTATACGTTTCTATGTCCATGTCTACAAGAATACTCATATCTTTACTATATGAAGTTGAAACTAAGATGACTACCTCATCTGTAATCACACTTGTGACAGTCCCTTTTCTATGCTTTATTTTTCTTCATAGCACTTATTAACATAATTGATATAGCACCTGACATTGTCATACATTAATTTACTATCTATTTCTGCTAGAATATAAACTCCAAGAGAGCAAAGACCTTGTCTGTCTTATTTACCAGTGTCCTACATATTCTAGACGTATGCCTGACACATAATAAGTACTCATAAATATTTGCTGAATGAATGAATGAATGAATTTAGTAACTATTTATAGAATGTCTATATTAGACCCTAAATTGTGCTTACAAGTTTAACTCAAGTTAAAGTATACACTGAATATTTCATTTTTATCCTATCAAATATGGTGCTCACTATGCTATAGAATCTTAGAATCAAAGCAATGTAATGTATGTGATGTGCATTCTCACAACTTTAGGTCAAATAAATAAAATAATTAGTTTTTGCTAGAATGAGGTTGCAGCAGGTGAAAGGAATGTGTTTGATCAGAGAACTGGGTTATCTTAATTGACAAATAAAAAGAACTCAACTTAAGGGGGTAAAGCTTGAATTAAAAAATGAGATCACCTCACTTAGGTACTTGCTACTACACTAATTTGCCTCTTAACACCTTCTGTGTGTTCAGTACTCTACAAACCACTGTGGGAATCTAGGGTATAAAACAAGGTCTCTGTCCTCAAGGACCTTATTTGAAAAGACAAGTCTAGCAGATGTGAACTGTTAGAGAACACTGGGAGATAGCACAGGTCTAAGGACTATAATATGCTGTGAAGTAATTCAGAGATAGCCAAGGAAAGGCATTATGGGAGCCATGGAGCTAGCCAGGCCAAGATCTAATTTGGAAGGAAAATTGGGAGAAATATTACAGATGAGGAAAACACATGGAGAAAATGTAGGAATGAGCATGAGTGTTCATGAATCAGAGAAAGGAAGCAGATGACACATTGCAGAGGTTCATAAGTAGGTTAGTGGTGGGAAACACTGTGGGACAGGGATGTGCAGTGAGTAAAGCAAATGGCCTTAACAATATTCATTTCTCTGTGATGTGAGAGTTGAGGCTTTTTAATTTAATGGTGAAGGAGCTGTAAAGAAATGAAGGATTTAATAAGGAAACTGAAGTGTTGGAAATGCTATCAAAGGCTAATAGTATGACAATGGCACGTTGCATGGTTTAGGAGGGATTTAGGACAGCCAGAGATGTTGGAGGAGAAATAGCACTTATTAACATAATCAATAGAGCACCTGACATTCTTATACCCTTGTATCCTTATGTTTTTCTTGTTATACCTCTTGTACCCTTATGCTCTTCTTATATTTCATAAAGACTAGCTGCCCTTAACTGCTTTTCATCACTGTCTTCTGTTTCCTAGGACACTCCCTCTAGTAACTCCGGAAAGCATTACCTTTCAGCCAAGTACCTGAACTTTCCAGTTGTTGGCTATACTTCCCCTTTGTATGTCCGCCATGGTGGGTATCTCATGTCAGTTACTATTTATCACCTGCTAAGTGGGATACATGTTTATTTACCTGTGTTATCTTGAACAATATTGTGTGCTCTTTTAGTGTGTATAGAGTATGACTTACTGCTTAATATAGTACTTCATAGAAAGTGGGGCTTTATAAAAATTCATTAAATTGTTGCATTCTTCTCCACTTGAAGTTCTTGTGTGACCTCAGTGTCTACTCTTCTGGCATTACATTTGTTTTAGGATTCCTACCCTCCGTGGTACTAGGAACTTTTGCTAACTCCCATTTATCACCTGCTACAAGGATGAACCTTGAACCAGATTGGATTCAACTGAAATATTAGACCCCTATATGTTATTATATGCCTAGAACATCCTGTCATTTGGGTTCTCTTAGTGCCTTACTTCCAAGTATCTTGTCCCTTAATCCCTTCATCATCTCTTATGCTATCAGCCTTGTCTTGGTTTACTTCCTTCCTTTTGGTAGAGATCACATAAATACTCTCAACTCTTTGGTCCCTTGTTTTCACTGTACCAGCCTTGGAGAAGAATCACACATCCAGGTTAATATAGAACCTCCACAGATTCATGGCATCCAATATATGCTGGTCTTTATGCTTCCTGGAATTTATCCCAATTCTTCTAGTCAGTTCTCTTTCTCTATCATTTTGCTAGTTTAAGGCTTCACTACTCTCCTCATATCTTCTAATCTGCCTTTACTCTCAAAAAAAAGATCTTAACTCCTGTTTTACAGGTAAAATAGAATTAATCAGGCAGGAACCTCTTCACGTTCTCCCAAGGTACCTACCAGTTCAGTTGCAGTCTATGTCCAGAGGTAGTCCTCCCACCTCTGTTCATTGTTTTCATACACCTGCCTTTTGTTTACTAGTCAGTCAGTCACAGTCTTATTTCTGCCTGATGCCCCCACCTTGCCCTATCACTGAAACTTATTTAGCTAAGAGCACTTATATTCTTGTAGTTGCCAAGCTTTTGGACAAATTTCAATCCTTTCTATCTCAGTTACACTCTATGTTTGGCACTGACAACCTTGGCCCTGTTTTTGTTATATTTCATACCTTTGGTTTCTATGATTGGCCTTTCTTTTGACTCTGTCTTATCTCCTTAAATGCCATAAGTCCTTGAACAGCCCCTTTCCTCTCCTCTCTCCTCTTTTCTTTTCCTCGTCTTGATCCATGTACATTCTCTGTGTGATGTCATCAGAACTCATGGCTTCAACGCTTCAACTTCAGTGACGATCAACAAAATCACTATCTCCATCTCACACTTTTTTGCTAAACTCAAGACAGTATAATCAGCTGAACATTTTTATTTTTGTGTCCCATGGGTATTACAGTCTCAACCTGTCAAAAACGGAATTCATCTTCTTTCCCAAACTTCCCTTTTTCTGTCTTTTGCCACCACAAATCTGAGAGTACTTCTCCTTTGTCCTCTCTCACAATATATTAAATCAGTCTTTAAGTTCCATTAATTTAAACCCCGATATGTGATCAATTTTCTTTCTGTCCTCACTGCTACTGACTTAGTTCTGGTTTATAGGATTACTGTATTACTATAATCACAGCTTTCCAGCCAATTCCATGATTTCACTTGTACTTTTCTAAACTGTCTTTAAGGCATTATCAGTTTCTATGAAGCAAAACTAGTCATGTCCCTCTTAGACTTAAAATATTTCATTTGTTTCCCATCTCCTTCAGTATAAAATCCAAATTTATTGGCATGGCAATAATAAACCCTTGGTGATTAGACTCCAGCCTTTATTATTATTTTTTGATTGTGAATATGAACATTGTCTTTTTTAAAATTAAAGTATTGTTGATATACAATTTTTTATGTTGGCTTCAAATATACAACACAGTGGTTCAACAGTTACCCATATTATTAAATCCTCATCCCCTCTAGTGTGGTTGCTATCTATCAACATAGTAAGATGTTACAAAATCATTTATATTCTCCATGCTGTACTGCTGTCCCCATGACCAACTTATGTTGGACTCCAACCTCCTTTTGACCTTGTCTTCCATTCATTTATTAAGCATAGAATATGTGTCAAGCAGTCTGCTAGGTAATGGAAACAGAGAGAAAGTGAGACATAATCCCTGTTCCTAAGGAACTCACAGTCTAATAGGATAGAATGACAGAAATAAATGTTTCTAGAAGAGTAATAGGAAGAATACCAGCAGTCTAGGCCAGACCTCTGTAGTCTAATGTCAAGCCATTCTCTACTTGGGCACACAAGCACTCATGTCACTGACAGTTCAAAAAGCTGACTCGGTCAGAAGATGTGTTAGTTTCCTAAGGCTGCCGTAATAACAAATTACAATAACTTTGGTGGTTTAAATGATACATATTTATTCTTTTCCAGTTCTGAATTCCATAAACTTGAAGTCAGTTTCACTGGGATGAAATCAAGGTGTTATCAGGGCTGGTTCCTTCTGAAGGCTCTAGGGGAGAATCTGTTTTCTTGCCTGTTCTGGCTTCTGAGACTGCCTGCATCCCTTGGCTTCTGAGGCCTTCTGCGCAGGACTCTAGCTTCTGCTTCCGTCGTCTCCTTTCCTATCCTTTGTGGTCAAATTTCCCTCTGACTCCCTTCTCAGGACACGTGGGATCACACTTAGAGCGTGCTCAGAGAGTCCAGGCTGATTTCCTCATCCCACATCCTTCATCACATCTGCTGAGACCCTTTTTTGCCATGTAAGGTAACATTTACAGGTTCCAGGGATTAGCACCTGGACGTCTTGGGGGCTGTTATACCACTAAATACATGTTTGATTTGTCTTACAAAACATAATTTTAAAAAATTAGTTGCTAATGAAAATTAAGATAATACAGGACAATTCCAATTTCTGGATTCTTTTGAGACCTATCTGGGCCTGCACTCCATGTGGGCCCTACAGAGTGGTGCCTTCGAAGTGGCCTGTGTTCTCCAGTCAGGTCAGTGCCCACCAATTCCTACTGCCCTTCACTCAGTCTATCTCACTCATCCACACTGACAGCTGGAGTTTGGAACCCCTGTCCTAAAATCTTTGTTCTTTTTCACAGCTCTTTTTCTTGGAAGATGTTCATCCCCTCCTCCTGGAGTTACTTCCTTATTCTCCCTCCTTTGTGGTGACCTGAATACTCCTACTCAGCCTTTAAGAACAAGTAAAAGTGTGCCTTCTCTGGGAAGTCTTCTCCACAGCTCCTGTCCATGTGGCTATTAACATTTGGCCCACTACATTTGTTACCTCCTTTGAGGTAGAGTTTTGAGTCTGTTTTTTTTTTTTTTTTGATGCTAGCACATCACTCACAGGATGTTGGAGCTCAATAAATGTTTGCTGAATCAATCTATGTGAAGGATGAAGCTGGTGACGCTATTTATGGGGGTAGTTATCATGAAGTCAAAAGTGCTTTTAAAAGAAGAGTTTTCAGTTATAAAAGAGGATAATTAAAAATTTTCCACTGTAGATAGCTTTCTGAAAGACTATATGGGACCAGACACTTCTGAATGAGAAAAGATTCGAATTCAGAGAGAGTATTGGAGAATATGGAGAGGAAGCAAGCCAGATTCAGGAACTATGGAAAGCCCTAAAACAAGGCTGGGCCCTGGGGTCTTGCTTTGTTAAGATCTGGTCAAACTCTGCTATGCATGAGGACCTAAGGACAGATCTACAAATAGTAACATCAGACAGTATGATGTCTAGTATCATTTCAGTTCTAGTGTGACTGAAGTGCTCTAAAGAGACACAGTTTGAATAATGAAATTGGTAAAATCTTGTGGAAGACACAGGGGAGATGGAAAGCATACCTGAGTCATGAATTATTCATGCTTCACTGGAGAACAATGAGGGAGAACTAGGCTCTTATTACTGCTTCTGATATGAAGTGATTAGTTTTAATTTTAGATGATTGTACATGCTTATGTAACACACTAAATTCTATTTGGATATTAACATTTTTGTTTTGACCATTCCAATTTGAGATGATTTACATTAGGTTATGGAATTGTTTCTTCCTAATGAATGCATTAGATTGAATATTAAGATATATGGAAGACTTCTTCCCTGTCCTCACAGTTAATCAAATAAAGTAATTTTCGTCTCTGATGCAGAACCAGAGATGAATGGATCTTTGAGCTAAAATTAGATTAAACTGACACAGTCATCTGAAGAACAGAAATATACACACCCATTGCTAATATTTATTATAAGAGAACATCCTTGTTTTTTGCTGTTGATCATAGAAGTGCTGGCTATACCATGACAGGGAAATGACATTAAGTCACAAACAAGTTGAGTCTCTAAAATTGGCAAAAGTGGTTCAACTGTTTCCCCACCACTAAGAATATTGGCTATGTAGTGGTAAATACAAACAATTTAATATCACAATTGTTGACCATAATAATCATATGAATTTAGTCATAGATAGCCTGTTCACTTTTTGCTTATCAGTAATCATCACAGGAGTTTTAAATACAGAATTTCTTTGGTTATCTTGCATATTCTGTTTGTTTTCAAGTTATATGGAGAAGTCATTATGGATCCCTTTTACAGCTTATTTTAATACTCTTGGCACTTTTATATATGTTAGACACATTTAATTATGGTTTGCAGTGCTTAAAAAAATTCACTACAGCAGGGAAAATGGTCATTCCTCCTGTGATACCATATCTATTGCTAGGGAAAGAAAAAAAGTTGGCTGCAGAAATTTAAAAGACAACTGGGTGAATTATATTTCAGTTAACCAAAAGGTATTAATAGAACTTTAACATTAAAAGTACTGATTTTAGTATTAAGGTGATGATAACCTTTAATCTCATGATCAAGACTTAATTTGGATTCTCAGGCAATTAGAAAATAACAACTCTAAATGCCTTTAAGCCTGTAGTGATGACAGATTGTGCAAACCTCCGCAGAATGAAATGAATCTCATGAAGTGTGCTTTTCAAGAATTATTGTGAAGGCCTGGATCTGAAGAAATGTTTTAGCTTCTACATTTTTAAACATGAAAAGATTTAATATATCTTATAGACAATGATCTTTTTTAACTTTGATGTTACTCATTTTTAACTAAAAACGTATATTTAGATCAAACTGTGATTGTGTAAATAATTATCTACCTGAACACATGTTGTCCATGCTGGGATCACCTTTTAAATGTCTACCATTTTTTTTCTGAAATAATAAGAAACCCAGACCCTATATTTGCAGATAATTTTCATAACTTAATTGTATTTTTAATATGAGTAGTGATAAAACTGATTTAGGAAAAATGAGATGTAATATTTTCTCCCAAATTATAAGAATGAAGGTTCATCCCCACAAACTCTGTCAAATGACATTTCTTAAAAATGCTTTCTGATATGGGTCTAGAGACAAAAATCTTTATTTTCAGTGACAGGAGTGACACAAGAGCCACTTCTGAGTTGCTTTCAGTGTGGCTCTAGCCACCAGTGACATATCTTCTACTGTTTTCTTGTAGGAGTTTCCTATCTCACCATTTCAAGTGCATTTTGTCATAGCCCAAATTGGAACGCTGCTCCCTTCTTCCAGTCTCAAGAGTCACTGTGGAAACATCCCTTCCTCATGCTTCATGAGAAGCAGTGGCTTTCCCAGAGCAATCGGAATAGTTGAAGGTCTACCACCTGCTTAGTCTCACCTAAATGAGCTGGCCTTAGTCACCACTCAGACCCTTCTTCCTCACGTTGCTCCCTCCAACCCTGAAAACCTAAGCCCATCCAGAAGATGAATGAACATGGGGATATTGATTCTGAAAGGCTGATGGCACTTACTTGAGAGATTTAGATTTAGTCAGATCATTCTGGGTTCTCTTCTTTATCTTTGACATTTTTTGCTTTACCTTCTCATGTCTTACTTTCCCAAGGGAGAAGAGATTCAGTGGTAACATCTACCTCCTCTCCTAATCATTTCTAAGAATATTGCTTTTGTTTACTTACTACTTGAATATTCTTGGAAGAAAGTGCTATGTGCTTGTAAAAGGTATGACATGTTTCTTTTTAGTGTTTGTGAAGAGATTTACCAAATTTAATGGCTCTTAGAATGAAATTGAACAGTTCTTTTTCTAGAGAAGGAAACCAGGAAGATGTCAGAAAGCACTGTGTTCTTCCAAAGCTGTACAAACTCACTGTGAATTCAACTTAAGCTTTTAGAGGTGGTAAAAACTAGGGTGAGAGAATGTGGTTGTGCTCAGTTCAGTGGGTTTAAGCTGAAAGTAACTTAAAAAAAAAGTCTTTGGTTTTTATACCCAGAGAGAAATCTTTCTTGCCTGGCTTGAGGACAACAAATTTACCAACTGTGGTGTCTGATGAAAAGCGGGGTGCTCATTGGGGATCTGTGGCTCTGGTATCTGAGATGTCTTCTAAGCACAGGACTGGGAGGGTCTAACGATCTGGGGAGGAGTAGCCACACCCTCAGAAATAGTTTAGGGAGAAATACCACTGTTGAAGTCTCCTAGAATGAATGCATTGTATTCTATTTCCAATTTTAATTCAGCTAGTATTTGTTTCACATATGTAGGTTCTACTGTGTTGGGCACATAGATATTTACAACGGTTATATCTTCTTGTTGGATTGATGTCTTTACCATTATGTAATGTCCTTCTTTGTCTCTTGTGACTTTCTTTGTTTTGAAGTGTATTTTGTCTGATACAAGTACTGTACCTCCTGCTTTTTTCTCTCTATTAGTTGCATGAAATATCTTTTTCCATCCCTTCACTTTTAGTCTGTGTATGTCTTTGGGTTTAAAGTGAGTCTCTTATAGGCAGCATATAGATGGATCTTGTTTTTTTATCCATTCAGTGACTCTTTGTCTTTTGATTGGTGCATTCAGTACATTTACATTTAGGGTGATTATCAATAGGTATGTACTTATTGCCATTGCAGGCTTTAGATTTGTGGTTACCAAAGGTTCAAGGTTAACTTCTTTACTATCTAAGAGTCTGACTTAACTCAATATGCTGTTACAAACACAATCTAAAGGTTCCTTTCTTTTTCTCCTCCTTTTTCTTCCTCCTCCATTCTTTTTTTTTTTTTTTTTTAAATAATTATTTTTTATTGAAGGGTAGTTGACACACAGTATTACATTACATGAGTTTCAAGTGTACAACACACTGGTAGAACATTTATATACATAATTCTAGGTTCCAGCTATCACCCTACCAGGCTGTTACAATATCTTGACTATATTCCTTATGCTATACATTACATCCCGGTTACTAATTTATTTTACCATTGGAAGTCTGTCCTTTTTTTTTTTTTGTGAGGGCCATTCTTTATATATTAGGTATCATATTCTATATTCTTTGTCTATCCCTTGATTGACTTTGGGGATAGTTAATTTAATTTTGCATTTGCTTAGTAATTAGCTGTTCTAATTTCTTTACTGTGGTTTTGTTACTTCTGGTGACAGCTATTCAACCTTAGGAACACTTCCATCTATAGCAGTCCCTCCAAAATATACTGTAGAGATGGTTTGTGGGAGGTAAATTCTCTTAACTTTTGCTTATCTGGAAATTGTTTAATCCCTCCTTCAAATTTAAATGATAGTAAGTAATCTTGGTTGCAGGCTCTTCTGTTTCATTGCATTAAAGACATAATGCCACTCCCTTCTGGCCTGTAAGGTTTCTCTGAGATATATGATGATAGCTGGGTGGGCTTTCCTTTGTATGTGATCTTATTTCTCTCTCTGGCTGCTTTTAGTAGTCTGTCCTTATCCTTGATCTTTGCCATTTTAATTACTATATATCTTGGTGTTGTCTTCCTTGGGTCCCTTGTGTTGGCAGATCTGTCGATCTCCATGGCCTGAGAGACTATCTCCTTCCCCATATTGGGCAAGTTTTCAGCAATTACCTCCTCAAAGACACTTTCTATCCCTTTATCTCTCTCTTCTTCTTCTGGTACCCCTATAATGTGAACATTGTTCCATTTGGATTGGTCACACAGTTCTCTCAATATTCTTTCATTCTTAGAGAATTCTTTTTTTTCTCTGTTCCTCAGCTTCTTTGTATTCCTCTTGTCTAGTTTCTATTTCATTTATCATCTCCTCCACCATATCCAATCTGCTTTTAATACCCTCCATTGTGCTCTTCAATGATTGGATCTCCAACCGGAATTCATTCCTGAGTTCTTGGATGTCTTTCCATACCTCCATGAGCATGATAATGATTTTTGTTTTGAACTCCCTTTCAGGAAGAGTCGTGAGGTCCATGTCATCTTTCTCAGGAGTTATATTAATTTTACTTTGAACCAGGTTCCTTTGGCATTTCATATTTGTATATGGTACCCTCTAGTGTCCAGAAGCTTTACTCTCTGCAGCTACTGAGACTCTGAAGCAATGTCGGGGGTCGCAGAGGAGCGGTATTGGTGCCTGGGGGTAAGAAAGAGCTGTTTCCTGCTTTGCGGCTGCTATGCATGTCTCCACTGCCTGAATTAGTGGGCCAAGCACACAGGTAGAAGCCTCTATATTTTGTGTTTTTAGTTGTTGTAAACAGATCTTCCCTCCAGCTGGCCTAACACCAGGGTAGGGTTTGCCGGTTTGCGAGCCAGGTGTGGGGTGGCCAGGAGAAAAGTGCAGTAGGCTGCCTGTCACAGAGGGGGTCCTTGGAGCTGTGTAGCCACCAGGGAGCTGGAACACCTTGAAATCGTGAAAGCTCCCAAACTTCTGGGCAGAGTGTACCCGGACAATTTTGTCTACCTGTCCTTTCTCCTGAGCAGTAAGCTCTGTGCAGTCTTATCCCTTTAGCCGCCCTCTTGCTAAGGGCTTCCTTGTTAGAAAGTCTCTCAGACTGCCTGCCTTTCTTTTGTCCCAGAGCAGCCGGATATGGATCCCTGCTTTCTACAAGTAGCTGGAATCCCAGTCTCTTCAGGAATTCTGCTTGTCTTAGCTTTCCAATCCCCTAATCATGAGAGTATCATGAAAGCACCATGAAATGTAGGTTTGTGCTCCCAGAGCAGATCTTTGGAGTTAGGTATTCAGCAGTACCAGGCCTCCACTGCTTCCCTGCTCCATTTCTCTTCTTCCCACCAGTGAGCTGGGGTGGAGGAAGGGCTTGGGTCCTGCCGGGCCACAGCTTTGGTACGTTACCCTGTTCCATGATCTGGTCTTTTCCCCAGGTGTATGCAGTCTGGCGCAGTCCTCTTTCCTGTTGCTCTTTCAGGATCAGTTGTATTAATTATATTTTCATATTATATGTGGTTTTAGGAAGAAGCCTCTGTCTCACCTCTCACACTGCCATCTTTAATCTCCAACTAGGTCTTTTTTAAGTACGAAAACCCCCATTTATAATAGCAACAAATATTTAAGAATAAAGTTAAGAAATGTCTAAAACCTGTTCGAGATAAGCCTTAAAACACTCCTGAAAGATACAAACATAGTCTTGAACAATGCAAAGTATATCCACTTTTCTTGAAAAGGAAAACTGAAGACATTCTCCCTAAGCAAACTTATTAATATGGTCCAATCCCAATAAAAGCACCAACAAGCTTTAATATGGAGCTAGAAAAGTTGATCCTAAAGTTTATATGGAAAAACAACATGCAAGAATTTTCAGGGGGAAAGAAACCCACTAAAAAAATAAAATGAATGGGGACTGCTCTTGCCAGGCATTAAAACATACAATTATAAAGCCCTTATAATTGAAGCAATATGGTACTGGTGCATGAATACACAGACAGACAAGTAGAACAGAATAAAAAGCCCAGGCACAGATACAAGTTTATACAGAAATCCAGTATAATGTAAGGGTGGCATCTTAAATCACTGAGTCAAAGATGAACTTGGGTAGCCATTTGGGAAAATGTAAAACTAGATCTCACAATATACACAGTTGGTGAATCTGTTTTTAATTCAATATTGCCTTTCCCTATTTGCTCTATTCTTTATTCCTGAAACTTCAATTAGATATATATTAGACCTTATTTTTCTATTCCCCATTTTAGTGTCTCATTCTTGTTTTCGGTCTCTATGTTGCTTTGGAATTCCCAGTGGGATTCCTAGATCTGTCTCCTAATGCAGTACTTCTCTTTTGGCTCTATTTAGTCTACTATTCACTTGTGCATTGAGGCTTTAAAAAAACTTGAGCTTATTTATAGATTAAAAAATTTTAAGTTATATAAGTGGAAATTTTAATGTAGTTTAGGCAGAGGTGGTATATTTCACACAGCTTAAAATTTCATACTGACCAGTAGTCTCTAAATATTTTTTTAAGTATAGATAAATATTCATGATGGCCTTAATTTATGGCTATCTAATGTACTCCTTAACATTTTCCTAGTTTCTGCAACTGAGGTTGTTTCAAATTTTCACTAATGTAAATAATTTTGAAGTATCTTTTTATTGATTTCACAAGATATTTTTTTTCTTCATTTACATTAAAACTCTTGAGCCAAAGGTGTGCACAGTTTTCGCATTCTCAGTGCTTATTTTCAAAGGGTTCTTTAAAGGAAAGAGCCAATTAAAATGTGATGGGCAGATTATATCAGAGTGACAGACTGCCACTTCAGCAGCATTGAGCATTTAATTTTGTTTAAGTTTTTGTTAATTTAAAGGATGAAAACAATATCCTCTTTTTAAAGTTTTCACTTATTGTATTACTGGTAGGAGTGAACATTTCTACAAGTTTGTTTACTAGCTATATTTACTCTTTGGAGGATTATCTCTTTGTGCACTTTGTCTTTCATTTATTAGGGCCTTACTGTTCTTCTTATTGATGTGTAGGACTCCTTTCACAATACTGATATAAACCCTTTGTCATATTTGTGGCAATTTTCCTCCCAGCCTATCATTTAATTAATCTCTAAACTGCTGTGAATGCATTTACTTTCCTTGAAGCAAGACCAGCTCTTTGCTCATGTTAGTCAGTTTGAAACTGAGGAACACATTTTCTTCATGGAGATATAGAAGCTGCAGCTCTGATTTCAGCTCGATGTGATTAAAAATGGCCTGTATGCTGTACCTGCCAGGAGCAGAGATTGTAGTATCGATGTGGTGATGACCTCAAGGTAAAGCTGTGTGGCTGCAGCATGGGACAAGTAGGGGCTGTCTGACTGATAGAATTATGGCTAATATTTTGTGGAGTTACTGTAAGATCAGCACACAAATCCAGGCTAGCTTGAATAACTCACTGCTGAAGTATATTCACATAATCAAGAAAGATTCCCAAAAATTATTGGGCAGGAAAAATAATCTGCCCATAGTTAGGTTTCAAGATATAAACTGTGGAAACACACTTATTGAAGCTGAGTCATTTTCTGTCTTCAAGTAATACGGGCTGGATTATTCAATAAGGAGTTAGTCTAGCTCTATTTTAAGAATGGCTGTGAAGACAAACAGATATGGGAGATATATTTGAGCAGATGTTATAAAATTTGTGAATATAGCTAGTGTAAGAGATTAAACAGGAGCATATTTCAGAAAAACACATCCTATTTAATAATCAGCATTATTCAACTTGGAGCTGATTGGCCCCCAAAGAGTAAAACTTGCATCAGTGCCATGTGACTGAAATTGAACCTGCTGTGGCTAACATCACTAATACTATAGTAAAGTCGCAAGTGGAAGAGTGCTTCCCTGAATGGAAATGGAAATTTCATCTTTAAATGTAGGTTCCACTTCCCCTGTTCTAGTAGGAATGCCTAGGTTTACCCTCAAGGGTGGAGTTCCTTTGGAAACTGTAAACGTAAATCCAGTTGTCTTTGGGGTTCTAGCCTTTCTGCCCAGCACAGGGTGAACTGATCTTTTGCCACCATTTAAGAACCTCTGCTGTCTGGAGGTCCCTCCCCTCTGCTCAGTAATCCTGAATGACCCTCTCTAGGGTAGCACTTTTAAGACCCTACACAGTCTTCATATATCCACTTGCACAGACAATCATAATCAAAAGAAAGTAGAGCCATATCCTTGTCCCTTTTATTTCTGAAAGCTAACTGGAGCGAAAAATTTTATTTCAGACTTCCCACACAGAGTCACAAGATTTATTTTCCACTACTTGGCTTCCATTTCTCAATAAAAGTAGTTACACTGATCATGGTAATCACTAGCCATAAAGCACAAATATCACAGGTTTGAGTTCATTTTTAAAAGAAGCACAATTTAAAAACCTTTAGAAAGTCAATGCTTGGTGCTGGGTGGTATAATGACCTCCTTTCAAATCAACATTAGACCCAGATTGTATTTCCAATCTGAAAAGGCTGCTGGGCCAGGGAAAGTGACCTTTGGCTGAGTGACTACTTGTTACCTTGTCAGCTTCAGTGCTGCCTGCCATTTGGAAGAACTAGCAAGTAATAAACTATTTACAGCCTGCACTTTTGTATCCCCTACAGGCACTTTCTGGGGTGGGAAAAAAAGGCAATTGACTTTCTCTATTCAATAGTTATCCTCATGTACTTAGGTCATCTAACTGCCTAGCAACTGCTTAGATTCAGTTCTCAGGGTGCCTTATATAACAAGGGTGGCTGGGATTTTTTTTTTTTTTTGACAGATGATAAAGCTTAGTGCTTTTGCACAACATAATAACTAGAGCCATACACAAATAAGGCATACAGACAAGGAAGGCAGAAAGAGGTTTTCCTGTCCTAAAAGATCTCATTTGAACAAAGCTATAAAAGGAGTATCTAAATTCTCTTTTCATACATTCCATTTTTATTCTGATGAATTAAGGATTATTTGAACTCTGAAAATTTCTTTTGGAAAATATTTTTAAAAAGTGAATTCACTTAAACTCACCAAATCTTTCACATCTGATAAATAAGGAAGTTTGTTTCATTTTTGAGATTAGTTTTAAGAAGTAGATTTGAATAATATGTAGCAAAAAACTTTCATTTTATGGCTAGTTTATGTGGTAGGACAAACTTTTAGACAAGGAAGCATCAGGATACTTAAAAAACATATAAATAAATTGCATGTAAGTGTGTCAACAGTATTTTTGGAGATCTCTTATTTACCAGCATCAGGACTGTCTGGGCACCAGAAATCACCAGAAGCCTAAGGCATGGTTCTTGATTTCCTGAGACACAGATATATAGAAATATAAACCAAGTAGAGTCTGAGATAGCATGTATTCATGTGGGGCTAATGACAGGCAGGACAGGGCTACTAAGACAGGGCCTCGTGTTGGGGCACAGGTGGGATGTGCACTAAGACTTCAAGTGCAATGAATGTGGCTTATGGAGAGGCAGATAGAAAGCTCCCCCAGTGATCTATAAGATATACATTTTGGAGCAGTGGAAGATACCTTTAGAGGGAGAGATGGTGAGAGGTTATAGAGAAGTATAAGTTTGGAAATGCTTTTTATTTTGAGCCTTTAGAGCAGTAGGCTCCAGTAAGGTGCACACACACTAGGAATTGCACACCAACTCAAATGTGGAAAGAAAATAGTAGAGCTTTAATTTATATTTATTCTGTGTTTCATCCTTCAAATAGTTCTATTTTTATTTATTTTTTATATTATACATAGCACATTAGTATATGAAGATATAATTTATGAGGAAATTACATATATTTGGGCTACAGTACCCAACTTTTTTTGATAGATGTGAATGATCAAAGACCTTTGGAGATCATTGCTTTACATCATTGTTATTAATCACAATAGTTGCAGCCACTTACTGAGTACTTAATATATGCCAGAGACCATGTTAGGTGGTTTATGTAACAGTGGCATCTCATTTAATGTGCACAGTAATTCTACCTTGTAGATTTTCCTAAATTTGAAGCTCAGACAGGTAAAGTAACTTTTGCCCGAAGTCATGTGGATGGTAAGTGGTGGAACCAGCTTTAAGCCCTGACCTGCCAGCTGATTCAAGGGCCTATGAAATATATTTTCAGCTTTTTGGTCTTTTATAATAATAATCCTTGCTCAGAGGCTATGCGGCAGAAAGCTTTCAGAATTTAAAAAATGTATTTTTATTGCATTGCATGGTGTAGCTAGAGTTACTCCTCACAACACTAGAGTAACTCCTTAAAACCAGTAAATAATTCAATTGACTTGTCTACAAGTTCTCTGGATCCTTAGGGCATTTAAAAAAATTGAAGTATTGTTGATATACAATCTTATGGTTTCAAATATATAACACAGTTCAGCAGTTACCCATATTATTAAATCCTCACCCTAATAGTGCAGTTATTATCTGTCAACATAGGAGGATGTTACAGAATTACTGACTGTGTTCTCCATGGTGTACTACCATCCCTGTGATCAATTTATATTATGATTGAGATTTCTGTGCCTCTTTATACCTCTCATTCTACCTACCCACCCATGTTAACCTCTCCCCATGGTAACCACCAGTCACTTCTCAGTGTCTATGAGTCTACTCCTGTTTGTTCCTTCTGTTTTGCTTTGTATTTATATTCCACAAATAAGTGAAATCAGGTGGCATTTGTCATTCTCTGCCTGGCTTATTTCACTGAGCATAATACCCTCTAGTTCCATCCATGTTATTGCAAATGATGGGATTTCTTTTTTTGTTGTTATGGCTGAATAATATTCCATTGTGTATATATGTACCACCTTTTCTTCATCCATTCATCTATTGGATGCTTAGGTTGCTTCCATAACTTGGCTATTGTAAATAATGTGGTGATAAACATAGGGGTGCTATTGAAGGGGTTTATTATATGTCATACATTTAGCAGCCAGGAGAATGGACCACTTACACAGACTTAGAGGCCCATGACCAGATCACCCTTGTTACTCGAAGGTAGAACTATATGGAACAGAAAGCAGGAAAAAATAAAGCCAAAGGTCAGATTCTGTTGTGCAAAATCCTCTTTGGGCCTCCTCCACTTCTCTGTGCCGGCCCAGGGCCACATTCACATGAGCTACAGAAGTCTAGGACTGGTGAGGACCACCTGCAGGGCCATCTCATCCACTCATAGTTGGGGGTTGGGTAGATACAGGGTACACATCAATTTCTACCACTTTGCACATACTCACAGGTGGGAGCCCCCCCACATTTTAGTACACAGGCAAAGTGCTTGATACCAAGTTGGTCAGAACAGTCCAGTACTGACCTAGCTATTGGTTTTTTTGACCTCAGACTATAAGACAGAAATTCTTAATTACTGGAATGTAATAGAGCTGATGTACTCTCTAACACATTTATAGCTACTGTGCTTTGGAGTAACAATTCTTATGAAAGTATCTGGCATGTCTAAAATCATGTATATTATATTCATATATATAATGCTTGAATAAATACAGTGATGAATACATCTGAGGCAAAGATACTGCGTTTGTGATTTAAAAAGTGGCATTAGTCTATGTTTACTAGAGAAATCGCCTAGAGGTATGTCTTGACTGCCTAGTTAATGGCCTGGCTTTAGCAAGTTGTAATAGTTTACTCCACTTTTACCATTAGAAGGTCCATGTTGCCAACAGCCATGTGTAGCATGGTGGTTTACACTGGAAAGTTGGTTCTGCCAGGTATTTAGCTATGAAATGAAGGCAAAGTTACGGACCTCATTACTCAGTGTTTCCTCACTTGAAAATAGATAAAATAATAGTTAATAGTTCATCAGTTGTTAATGAGATTAAATAAGATAATGCATTCTAAAATGCTTATCTTAGTGCCCATCTCAATGAAAATGCCCAGTAAATATTGAATATTGCTTTTGCAGTTACTTAAAATACTTTTGAATGGCCTCTCATACCTGCTACTCCTCATTCCATAGAGGCAGGGAGCATTGTCCCTGGGACTAGCTAGAAGTCTTGCTTCAGTGGTGATCTTCTGTCATCACTAAATCAGGCTTTGGCATCTGGGGTCTGCCCACCCAGGCAGAACTCTCTTCCCTATGGCCCATGTTTACCACCTCTGCTCTGCAGACCAGTGGTGCAGAGGGAAATAAAAGGAGCCTGGATGGGACAGTGCAGGATCCCACTTGGCTGACATATGGGAAGCAAGCACATCCCTTCTCTTCACTCCACCTCTAGGGAATGCATTTCCAGGGAGTAGTCTGGTGTGGCTTGTCCTGTCCCTTGGATTAAAGAGGAAGTTAGAGGCCCTGAGGGAAGGCTAGGAACTGATATAGAGCCAGGGGCTTGAGAGGGAAAGGTCTGCTTTACTGAAGACCTGTTGCATGCTAGGCACTGTTGAAAGTTCTGGAGATACAAGCAAAGTAGACACTGTTCTTTCTATAGGAGAACTTAAGAGATTGATCAGGAAGGAAAAAGCATAAGAAGTGATAGAACAGGGCCTGAACTAATTGGGAAAGTTCGACCTGTGGAAGTGTATTTGAAATGAGATCTAAAGTTTCAATAAAATATAATGTGCTGAAGAGATGGCCAGACGAGCTGGTCAGCAGATGTCAGAGACTTGAAGCAGAAGGAGTAATAGTGTCCTCAGATGTGAAAGAAAGCTGTTATGAATGGAGTGTTGCTAGCAAAGGTGAGATTGGAGAGGTCAGCAGGGCCAGATCATACAGGACATTTTAGGTCAAGCTAGTTATGTTAGTCTTTATCCTAAGAGTACTGGAAAGTCACCAGAAGGCTCTAATTAAGAGGTTGACATGCTTTAACCTGCATTTTTGCTTGCTGTAGGGTAGAGAGTGTAATGAGAGTGGATACTGAAGACCATGCAGAAGCTGCTGCAGGCGTCCCTGCAAATGAAGAGTGCTGTGGACTAGGATGGTTGTCCTTGGGATGCACTAGACACACTAGATGTTGTGGACAGGAAAAGGCTCTTAGCAAGGATGACTCCTAGCTTCCTGGCTTGCTCTAGTGGCTGTATGCTTAATCCATTTACGAAGGTTGGTGGTGCTGGAAGAGGACTGGTTTGAGGGAAAATATAGTCTAGTTAGGAACATTTTGAGTTGGAAACACGTTTGAGACATTGAAGGAGAAGTCTTACACTGAGCATGGTTTCTACCCCATGGCCTTTCACTTGCTGATTTCCCTGTCTGGGACTTTTTCCTTCAGGTATCCTATTGGCTTGCTCCCTTATTTTAATCAGGTCTCTGTTCAAATGTCAACTTATCCGAGGGGGTATCCTGACTATGTTGTCTAAAATAGCAGCCAGCGCCCACTGTTGCTGTCTATCTTTTCCAACACGAGCCCCCTGCCTTCGCTGGCCTCTGGTGACTTTGGGTGGGCAGTCCCACCTAGTGGTTTCCTGACACCGTCTTAATGACGGCCACTGCCTTCCCAGGTCTCTTCTGCCTTACCTTGTTCTGAAGCAGTGGCTGTGATTTCTTCCAAGCCATCATAGTTGTCCTGGGATAACTTTCTGGTTGTTTTTTAACCTTTCCTAACTTCCTAAGATGATGTTTGATCTTCTGGGGGGTTAGGGACAAACCCTGATGAATGTGTTAGGTCTGCTTTTCCCAGATTAGTTGACCACTTAATGAGAAGATGATAGTTCAATTGCAGTATTTCCTTCTTTGCCTTTGAGAAAAACAATTTTAGGTTTGATTTTTACCAAAGCAATATTTTTATGTAGAAATAAGAACACCAAAAAAAGTTGTAGAAAGGTTTATAATGAAAAGTAACCATCTCCTAGCCAATTTTTCCCCATAGAAGCAGTCAATTAATTTTTTTCCTGGTGATTATCTCTATACCATTGAATATGCTTGTAACGCTCTTCCTTGTTTGCCAATTAAACCACTGTCCTTTACTCCCTGCCTTGAAAGATGAGGACTTAGATTATTTTTTTTCCTTAGCTTATTTTCTACTCCTAATTTTTGGTAGTTAGTTCTTCTTTTGAACTGTTAAGGAGGGGTAAGTAGCAAATTTATAGTAGTAAAGTTAATAGTAAATCTGTAGTAAAATACTAAATAGTAGGAAATTATTGAATATTTAAATATTTATTTAGATATCTTGTGTTCTGTTAATCTTTTAAAATACTTATTTATATAAAGAGTTTTTCTTGACTCCTACTATGTTAGATGAAAATATTTACATTATTATAATTGGTGTGAATATGGTCCATTGAAAAGGAAAGGGAATGTGCTGGGTCTCAGTGTCATGATCCCTGGGCCATTCAAACACTAATATTTCTATAATGAATATTCCTACATGAATTCTCTTATATTTTGTACCCAATCCAGCCATAATTTAGTTTGCTTATTTGGACCATGAGTTTTTAATTTTTTTTCCTGCAATTTCTAATTTTTCTTCTTAAAGGAGGTAACTTTTTTTTTTTTTATCTTGTCACAACATCATCTCTTCCCCTTTTGCTATGTATTATCTTGAGTCCATTCTGTTTTACCTAAGGACATTTCTGATGGTTCCATTTTCATAGGATTTTTGTTTTATCTCTACAATCTCTTCTTCTGTCTCCTCCATGCTAATGATCACCTTGCTATGGCTGTGACCTTGTTTGACTGTGAATTGCTCCAGGTAGCTCTAGCCTGGAGTACCTGCGCTGTTTTTCTCATCTGTTTCTAGCCTCATCAGGATGGCTGACCCGGGACTCTGCAGACCTGGGAGGGAGGATGGGGCCGGGGAGGGAGCTGGCCAGAAGCAAGGGTGTCTTCAAATATCAAAATGGTAATGGCTGTGGTTTTTAGGCAGCACTAGTCACTCTTGCTCTTTGGGCAGTTCACTGAGTTCATAAGAGAAGACCCCCCTGATTTTTGCCTGGGAGTGACATTCCGGGTGGCCTGGGCGGAGAGGTAGAGAGTAAGGGGAGAAGGCTGCCTTGTGGGGCTCTGCAGGAGACAGCTGGTCGATCAACCCTTCTTTTTGGTTTTTACCTTTTCATAGTACCAGCTTCCCCTGAACCTCTGCCAAAAAGATTGCATTCTCCTCTCTCTTCCACGGCATGTGCGTAGTTGTCCTGGCTTGGCTTTGTTCAATCTGTCCACAGCCTTTCCTCCTGTTTATCTTCCAGAAATTTCTCAACATCTCTCCTCCCCTGATGTAATATGGCTTTATTCTTTATATCATAGTACTGGGTTTTAGGGAGAGAGGAGATAAGGACTTGTTCTAAATTTGCTACTTGAACCAGAAATCCCAGTTTTTATCTTGAAATGTATAATAATGTGTCATATTCTATGGAATGTTAACTGAATAAGAGATTTTGAATATTTTGCAGTGTTATTTAGATTGGGAAATTTTGGCCTAAGATAGGGTTTCTTGCACTGAACTCAAACTGAGAAAATCATAGAGTATAACCTCCACTGGCTTAGTCTATTTGGTGAAGTTTTAAATATGGCATTCAGATAACTGCCTCCTGTAAAATATAAGATGCTGACTAAGCACACAGTAGTAAAGTACTCATCAGACCCAGTCTCAGATAAAATGGAAAACCTCATAGGATGTAAAAGGATAAAAGGAGAAGATGGAAAAGGGTAATGAATTCATGTCAGCTAGTAGAACTTCCTGTGTCAGAAAAATGAACGCAGCTTTTTCATAAGCATTTAATTTCCATTTGAACATTGCCAGTGAGTTTACTATAATTACCTCTTTAGGGGAACGGTTCCACTTTCCGACTATAATTAGCTCCAGGAATATTTTCCCAGTATCAGTTTGAGTTTGCCCTTTGATCTTGCCTTACTCTTCTTCAGACCTCTTCAGTCTAAAGTCTGATTTCCTCTTAAGTCAGGCACTTTTATTAAAAAATGTTTTTCTACCTGAAATGTCATTTCTTTAATCTAAATAAATCAGATGTCTTGACCTCTTTTTGTCCTTTTCTTCTTATATCACCAGCTTTTCTTGTTTGTTTCTAGGATTTATAGTTTCTCTTAACATTTTATCTCCCCAGTTGAATTTACACATAATGTATAAGTGAATCTTTTATCCAAATGTAAATAGCATTAGATGGTGAAAAACCTTGTCACCTTTCAAATCACAATTTAGTGAACCTTTCTTTAATAATGTGCGCATTATTCAGTATCCTCATAGCTATGTCTCTTGGGGTGGGCTCCTAAGGCAACTTGGAGAATTATGTGCTATTCACTGCCTTATATAAATTCTTTTTGTAATTCAACCCATAGATTCTGCAAGTGTTACTTTATCAACTGGTAAGACCCACAGCTATTTGTGCAAACACTGAACCCAGTCATTCATTCATTCATTCAACACCAGTTATGTTCCAGACACTGTGCTAGATGCTAGGAAGCAATAATAAATTAAAAGCAAGCTTGACCCCAGTCTCATGGAGCCAAGAATAGGGTAGAGGAGAAAATTTTAGCTGTGATAAATGCTATGAAGGAAGAGCATAGGATTAACTCTGGTGGGACAAGAGGTATTCAGGAAAGCATCCTGATTAGAGATGTAATATACAAATATATTTATTTATGTGCATGTGTGTAAGTGATATTTAAGAAATATCTAAGGCTTCAGCAGCAATAATTTTTTTATAACAGCTTTACTGAAATATAATTCACATAACATACTGTCACCCATTTAAAGTGTACAGTTCAATGGTTTTTGGTAACATACTGTCACCCATTTAAAGTGTACAGTTCAATGGTTTTATATATATAAAAATATAAAATTTGCTACTTTAGTGATTTTTGATTAGGTAATTCAGTGACATTAATTACACTGCAATGTTATCCAACCATCACCACTATTTCAAAAACCTTTCACCACCCTGCACTGAAACTCTATGTTATTATATATTAGTTCCATATTAGATATATACATAATAAGTCTAATTCCCTCTACCCCCTAGTAGACTCTGTTCTATTTTATGTTTCTATGAATTTGCTTATTCTAGCAAAATAATTGGAATCAGTAGTGTTTGTCTTTTTATGTCTGACGTATTTCACTTAAATAATGTTCAGAGTTTATTAATATTGAACCATGTATCAGAATTTCATTTTTATAGCTGAATAATATTCACTGGGTTTGTAAATACCACATTTTATTTATCAGTTCATCTGTTGATGGACTCTTGGATTGCTTCCACTTTTAGCTAATGTGAATAATGCTCCAGTAAACCCTGGTGTAGAAGTATCTGTTTGAGTCCCTGCCTTCAGTTCTTGGATAAACTGCTAGGAGTGGAGTTGCTGGATCATATGATAATTTTGTGTCGAACTTTGAAGAAACACCAAACTGTTTTCTACAGTGGCTGCATCATCTTATATTCCTATCCATGATACTTGAAGGTTCCCATTTCTCTGCATCTTCACCAATACTTATTGTTATCACTTAAAAAAATTATAGCCATCCTAGTAGTTGAGAAGTAGTGTTCTATTTTTAACTTTTGGAGAAACTTCCAGAATATATTCCAAAGTACCTATACCATTTTACATTCCTACCAGCAGTGTATGGAGATTCCTATTTGTCCATAACTCATCAACACTTACTATCGGACGTTTTGATTCTAGCCATCCGAGTGGGTATGAAGTAGTATTTCTTTGTGATTTGAATTTGCATATCTTTAATGACTAATGATATTGACATCTTTTTTTGTTCTTATTGCTCATTTGTATGTCTTCTTTGGAGCAGTATCTGTCCACATCTTTTGCCCATTTTTAAATTGGCTTATTTGCCCTTTTATTATTGAGTTGTAAGAATTCTAACAGCAGTAGTTTTAATTTCAAGCTACTGGATAACATTTTGAAAAGGAACTCATCTTGATCCCAATAATAAAAGATGTCCATCTACAAGTCCTGGATGTTTTTATGTCTTCTAATACTACAAGGATTTATGGAGGGTTAATTAGTTACTTGATTTGATTCCTTTGGGGTTTTCACATGAAGTGAAATGATTAATTCTAAAAGAGAAGAGAATCTTAGTTTAATCCAAAGCAATAGTCAAATAGCTAAATCTTATTGTTTCCCCCTACATTTTTAATATTTCCCTGTTCAGCAGTTTTCCTTGGGTTTTTAAAATTGTTTTGTAGCCAGGATTCTCACCTGGCCCTGGTTGACTAGCTCACTGCACACCTGTGGGCAATACATGGCTGTTGACTCTATATAAAGAGCTCTACCCAGTGCTCTGGGCTCTACACTGTGGCACGGCTGCAAGGCTGCAGGAGGGCAGAGTAGAGGCTGGAGTGGTGGCAGCGCTGAGGACAGAGGCCCAGAGGATGGCTGTATGGGATGACTGTACAGGCAGAGAGGCCCAGGGGATGGCTGTGCTGACAGAGAGGCCCAGAGGACCACTCTGCAGACAGAGGGGCCCAGAGCAGGGACCAGCTTGCTGCCTGCAGACTTGCTCTGAGTGAACAAGATTTTAGTGACTGACCTGCCACCTGGAAATAAAGTTGGGTATAACCCTTTCACCCGAAGAAGCTTTTGCTGTCAATTTCTTTGGTCACATTGAATCCATAGTGGACTTGCCTGGGGCTGAAACCTATTGGCAAGACAGTGTGTAACTGTTTCCCAGATACTTATATTTCCACTATTCATTCCTTTCTATTTAATTTGAATCATTGAGTTTTATAATTGCATTATTTTTTTAAATATTTTTTTGAGGTATGTCATACAGTATTATATTAGTTTCATAATGTATATTATATATATGTATATATATACATATATATATGTAATATAATGTAATTATATTACATTAGCATGGTGATTTGATATTTGTATTATTGCAAAATGACCAGTATAATAAGTCTAGTTAATATCCATCACCATACATAGTTACAAAATTTTTTTTTCTTGTGATGAGAACTTCTAAGATTTACTCTCTTAGCAACTTTACAGCAGGGTGACTATAGTTAATAACACCGAATTGGATAATTACATCTTTTAAACCACTCCTAGGTCATGGGCAATTTTGATTCATGTCAAATTAACTCACATTTGATAAATGTCAAATGCATTCAAGTTTATTCATGTGAAATCATACTTGGGATTCATAAAGCAATTTCTACATACAAAGCACTCTTCAGATAGTAACTAATTATACTTTACAGTATACCTGGAAAATAGATTTACTAGTAATAATATTTGTCTGGATGTCGAACTCCATGAAGCACCCACTTGACATTAATGTCTAATGTGATATAAGTTAACTGAGAAGAACCTTTGCTTTTCAACTTGTAGGCAGCTGTTTATCCAGGTATCATATTACTAATCTCTTGTCAGATGTTTTTTTCAAAAATAATGCATTAAAATGTTACTAAAACTTGATAAATTATACCTTGCCTTAATAGAGGAGCCATGAATAAAAATCTGCCCTGTGATATTTGATTTCAAGATAAAATAAAGGGAAAGTGATTCAAATTTTTTTGTTTGAAGATAAATGTCTTGAGAAGTAATCAACCTATTTAAAGCACCTTGAATTTCAATTAGGTAATTTGAATTTGTAACAGCAAAACAAGTTCAGTGGTTACTTAGGACAAAGGGAGTGCTAGGGACCAAGGAATTGAGATAGAATCCAAACCCTGACATGAAGTACTTCGGTGATGTTTGGGCAGGACTTCTAACCCCAGTTATTTTACTTATACAGTTGTAGGATCACAGTAAGTCAGGTCTGTAAACAGATAGTAGTCTAAATGCAGTCCTAATTATCAGTTGTTTGGCCTACACAGTATATTTTTTTTAGTGTGAGCTAGTTTCCCATGTTTTTTTAAATGGCGAATTACACATACAAATTCAGATATTTAATTTCTCTTGAAAAAATCAGGTGAGTTGGCAATAGTAGTCCACATCCTTGAGTAACATTTGTTTGGGGGTGAGTAGCTGTCCCTGAACCCTGGCTAAACAGAGCATGGCTGTGTCATTTCCCACACCTGGCTCAGGTTACTCATTTATGTCACCTGCCCAGCTTCTCTAGTCACTTGAATGTATTACAGCAACACAAAGTGGGATATTCTAGGTTTTTTCCTAAAATGGCTGTGAAATCTGTGGCAGAATTCTAAGATGGCTGTCAAGATTCCTATGCTGGTGCGCAATGCCTGTATAAACCCTCTTTTGAGTGTGGTTTGAACCTGTGAATATGATGGAGGCCAGTGTCATGACTGTGTTATGTTATATGGCAAAAGAGATATAGATGCATTTGAGGTCCCTGATGGTTGACTGTGACTTAATTAAAATGGAGATTACTCTGGGTGGGCCAGACCTAATCAGGTGAACTTCACAGAGCCAAGAAGCAGTTTTTTTGTGTGTGTGTTTTTTAATTAAGGTATCACTGATATACAATCTTCTGAAAGTTTCACATGGCAGCATCGTGGTTTCAACATTCATCCATATTATCAAGTGCCCCCTCCCAACACATTGCAGTCATTATTCATCAGTGTAGAAAGATGCTATAGAGTCATTACGTGTCTTCTCCAGGCTGTACTGCCTTCCCTGTGACCTACCTATATTGTGATTGGTAATTATAATGCCCCTAATTCTCTTCTCAGCCCCTTCCCTTTGGTAGCCACTAGTCCCTTCTTGGAGTCTATGAGTCTGCTGCTGTTTTATTCTTTCAGTTTTTCTTTGTTCTTATACTCCACATATGAGTGAAATCATTTGGTACTTGTCTTTCTCTGCCTGGCTTATTTCACTGAGCATAATACCCTCTAGCTCCATTCATGTTGTTGCAAATGGTAGGATTTGTTTTCTTATGGCTGAATAGTATGTACCACATCTTCTTTATCCATTCATCTATTGATGGACACAGGTTGCTTCCATATTATGGCTATTGTAAATAGTGCTGTGACAAATATAGGAATACATATGTCTTTTTGAATCATGGATCTTGTTTTCTTCGGGTAAATTCCTAGGATTTGAATGACTGGGTCAAATGATATTTCTATTTTTAGTTTTTTGAGGAATGTCCATATTGCTTTCCATGATGGTTGAACTAATTTACATTCCCACCAATAGTGTGGGAGGGTTCCCTTTTCTCCACATCCTCACCAGCATTTGTTGTTTCTTGTCTTTTGGGTGTTGGTCATCCTAACTGGTGTGAGGTGATATCTCATTATGGTTTCAATTTGGGTTTATCTGATGATTAGTGATGTGTAGCATCTTTTCATGTGCCTGTTGGCTATTTGAATTTCTTCTTTGGAGAAGTGTCTGCTCAGATCCTCAGCCCATTGTTTAATCAGGTTATTTGTTTTTTGGGTGTTGAGGCATGTGAGTTCTTTATATATTTTGGATATTAGCCCTTGTCAGGTAAGTCATTTGTGTATATAATTTCCCATATTGTAGGATGCCTTTTTGTTCAGCTGATGGTGTCTTTTGCTGTACAGAAGATTTTTAGTTTGATGTTGTCCCATTTGTTCATTTTTGCTTTTGTTTACCTTGCCTGAGGAGATGTGTTCAGGAAAGAGGTGCTCATGTTTGTATTCAAGAGGTTTTTGCCCATGTTTTATTCTATGAGTTTTATGGTTTCATGACTGACATTCATATCTTTGATCCATTTTTATTTTACTTTTGTGTATGGAGTTAGACAATAATCCAGTTTTATTCCCTTACATGCTGCTCTCCAGTTTTGCCAGTATCATTTGTTGAATAGGTTGTCTTTTCCCCATTGTATGTCCATGGCTCCTTAATCGTATGTTGATTTGCCATATATGTATGGGTTTATATCTGGGCTCTCTATTCTGTTCCATTGATCTATGGGTCTGTTCTTGTGCCAGTACCAGATTGTTTTGATAACTCTGGGTTTGTAGTACAGCATGAAGTTAGGGAGCATAATCCCCCCAGTTTTGTTCTTCTCAGGATTGCTTTGGCTATTGGGGGTCTTTTGTGGTTCTATATGAATTTTAGAACTATTTGTTCTTGTTTGCTGAAGAATGCTGTTGGTATTTTGATTGGGATTGCATTGAATATGGAGATTGCTTTAGGGAGGATGGCCATTTTGTTACTATTATTTCTTCATTATTTATTCTTATCCATGAGCACAGGATGTATTTCCATTTATTGGTATCTTCTTTAATTTCTCTTATGAGTGTCTTATAGGTTTCAGGGTATTGGTCTTTCACTTCCTTGGTTAGGTTTATTCCTAGGTATTTTATTCTTTTTGATGCATTGTGTATGGAATTGTTTTCCTGATTTCTCTTTCTATTAGTTCATTGTTAGTATATAGGAATGCAACAGATTTCTGTGCATTGATTTTGTATCCTGCAACTTTGCTGAATTCAGTTATTCTAGTAGTTTTTGGTGGATTCTTTAGGGTTTTCTATGTACAATATCATGTCATCTGCAAACAGTGACAGTTTAACTTCTTCCTTACCAATCTGGATTCCTTTTATTTCTTTGTGTTGTCTGATTGCTGTGGCTAGGACCTCCAACACTATGTTGAATAAAAGTGGTGAGAGTGGGCATCTTGTCTTGTTCCCGAACTTGGAGGAAAAGCTTTCAGCTTTTCGCTGTTAAATATGATGTTGGCTGCGGATTTGTCATATGTGGCCTTTATTATGTTGAGGTACTTAATGTTCTATACCCATTTTGTTGAGAGTTTTTATCATGAATGGATGTTGAATTTTGTCAAATGCTTTTTCAGCCTCTATTGAGGTGATCATGTGATTTTTGTCCTTTTTGTTGATGTTGTGTATGATGTTGATGGATTTTCAAGTAATGTACCATCCTTGCTTCCTTAGATTAAATCCCACTTGATCATAATGGATAATCTTTTTGATGTATTTTAGACTTCAGTTTGCTAATATTTTGTTGAGGATTTTTGCATCTATGTCCATCAGGGATATTGGTGTGTACTTTTCTTTGTTTGTGGTGTTTGTCTGGTTTTGGTATTAGAATGATGCTGGCCTCATAGAATGAGTTTGGAAGTATTCTCTCCTCTTCTACTTTTTGGAATACTTTAAGGAAAATGGATATTAGCTCTTCTTTAAATGTTTGATAAAATTCCTGTGGCAAACCATCTGTTCTGGGGGTTTTGTTCTTAGGTTGTGCTTTGATTACCAATTCAATTTCATTGCTGGTAATTGGTCTGTTTATATTTTCTATTTCTTCCTGGGTCAGTCTTGGAAGGTTGTATTTTTTCTACAAAGTTGTCCATTTCTTCTACATTGTCCAATTTGTTCGCATATAATTTTCATAGTTTTCTCTAATCATTCTTTTTATTTCCATGGTGTCCAAAGTGATTTTTCCTTTCTCATTTTTGATTCTGTTTGTGTGTAGACTCTTTTTTTCTTGATAAGTCTAGCTAGGGGTTTATCTATTTTGTTTATGTTCTCAAAGAACCAGCTACTGGTTTCATTATTGATTCTTTCTATCATTTTATTCTTTTCAATTTTATTTATTTCTGCTCTGATCTCTATTATGTCCCTCTGTCTACTGACTTGGGCCTCATTTACTCTTCTTTTTCTAGTTTCATTAATTGTGAGTTTAGACTGTACATTTAGGATTGTTCTTTCTTCTTAATGTAAGCCTGTGTTGTATATACTTTCATCTTAGAACTGCCTTTGCTGTATCCCACAGGTTTTGGGCTATTGAGTTGTTCTCATTTGTCTCCATGTATTGCTTGATCTCTGTTTTAATTTGGTCATTGTTCCATTGATTATTTAGGAGAATGTTGTTAAACCTCCATGTGTTTTTGGCCTTTTTTTTTTTCCTTTACAATTTATTTCTGGTTTCTTACCTTTGTGGTCTGAGAAGCTGGTTGGTACAATTTCAGTCTTTTTGAATTACTGAGATTCTTTTTGTGGCCTAGTATGCCATCTATTCTGGAAAATGTTCCATGTACACTTGAGAAGAATGTGTATTGGGTGTAGAGTTCTGTAGATGTTCTGTTGCATTGTTCAGTGCCTCTGTCTCCTTACTTATTTTCTGTCTGGTTGATCTGACTTTTGGTGTGAGTTGTGTGTAGATGTTTCCTAAAATGAATGCATTGCATTCTATTTCCTACTTTAAGTCTGTTAGTATTTTTTTTTACATATTTAGGTGCTCCTATATGTGATACATAGATATTTATAATGGTTGTATCTTCTTGTTAGCAATACCCCTTTATTATTATGTAATGTCCTTCTTAGTCTCTTGTTACTTTCTTTGTTTTGAAATCTATTTTGTCTAAGTACTGCTACTCCTGCTTTTTTCTCCCTATTATTTGCATGAAATATCTTTTTCCATCCCTTCACTTTTAGTCTGTGTATGTTTTTGGGTTTGAAGTGAGTCTCTTGTAGGCAGAATATAGATGGGTCTTATTTTTATCCATTCTGTAACTCTATATCTTTTGATTAGTTCATTAAGTCCATTTACATTTAGGGTGATTTTCAATAGATATGTACATACTGCCATTGTAGGCTTTGTATTTGTGGTTACCAAAGTTTCAAGGGGAGAAGTAGCTGCTTTTTTCTTTGTATCCTCAAATGGGAAGCAGAGAGCAGCAAGCTCTCTTAAACATCTCATAAAGGCACTGATTCCATTCATGAGGGGCCCAACCTCATGACCTCATCTAACCCTAATTACCTCCCAAAGGCACCTTTTTCTAACACCATCACATAGGGTGATGTGGTTTCAACATATAAATTTTGGGGGAATACATTCACTCCATACTATTGCTCTACTATTTTACTCTGTTGTGAAGGTGGTAGCCAGTGTCATTAGACTAGCAAAAACAATCAGAAGTACATGATTATAAAAATAAAAATAAAACTATCTCTATTTGCAGGTTACATGGGGTCATATACCTGAAGAATTCTGAAGATTCAATAATGAAACCAACACAAACAAATAAAGAGGTAAGGTAAGTAATGTATAAAATTAATACTCAACAAATGGCATTTATATATATACAAGAAATAGTTAGTTGCAGCATACAACAATAAAAGCCCCATCCACACTAATAGCAATAAATAGAAGATATTTAAAAATAAACTTAAGAAGAAATGTTCAAAGTATAAATATATTAGTTTCCTACTGTTCCTCTAGCAAACTACCATAAATTTGTTGGCTTAAGCGCTACAAATTTATCTTACAGTTCTGGAAGTCTGAAGTCCCAAATGGTGTGAACTGGGTTATAATTATGGTATGCACAGGGCTGCATTGATTTGTAGAGAGGCTGCTCCCATTCCTTGGCTCATGGTCTCCTTCCACCTTCAAAGATTGCAGTTGTTGGTTGAGTCCTCATATTGTGTCACCTTGACATTGACATTTCTGCCTCACTCTTACGTATTTAAGGAATCTTGTGATTATGTTGAGCCAATCCAGAATAATCTCCCTATTTTAAGATCAGCTGATTAGCAACCTTAATTTCATATGCTATACTAATCCTCCTTTGCCATTTAATGTAACTTTTTCATGCGTTCTGAAGATTAGGATTTAGGCATCTTTGGGAGGCTATTATTATGCCTACTATAATTTATATGAAAAGAATTATAAAATACTCTTGAGAGACAAAAAGTAGATTTGAACAATTTTTAAACAATCGCCTTGTTCTTGATTAGAACTTCTCAAGATCATCAAGATGTCAGTTTTCCACTCAACTAATATATAACTATAATGCTATCCTAATAAAAATTCCAAAACTTAAAAAAAATAGAGCTAAACAAATGCATTGCAAATTTCCTATGGAAAAGTACACACAAAAGAAGAGTTAAGTAAATATTTACAAGTAACACTTCTGAGAGAAGATAAGCACTACCAGATTTTAAAACGTACTACAAAGCTTTTATAATTAAAACAGTGTGGTACTGGTACAGGAATAAATAATGTCAACAGAATAGAATGAATCCAGAAATAGAATCAAATACTTAAAAGTCTAGTATGGGATTAAGGTGATATCCCAAATTACTGTGTCAGAACATGTATATATATACACACATATGAATAAACTTCCAAATGATCAGAGATCTAAATGTAGAAAAATAAAACAATACTGGTACTAGAAGAAAACAGAGGTTAATTGCTTTTTGTGGAGAAAAGTTCTTTTAAGTAGCATTGAAAATCCAGAGGCAATTACAGTAAATCATTAATAGATTGAACTACATAAAATTTAAAAACTTTTGCATGGCAAAAAGCACTATAAGCAAATTCAAAAGATGGTTGACAAACTGGGAAAAAATTTTTGCAATATATACCACAGATGAAAGGCTAATATCCTTAACATACAAAGAACTTCTAAAAATGAAGAAAAAGACCAAAAGTCTGGTTGAAAAAATTGAGCAAAAGAGATAAACAGTCAATTAATAAGAATTGATGTAAGGTTGGCCTTAAATGTATAAAAAGATGTTCAAAATCACTCATAACCAGAAAAATGCAAACTAAATCTGCACTGGATAACATTTCTCAACAGTATGGTTGAAATTCAAATGCTTAAGAGCATTTTCTGTTGATGAGGCTGTGGGGAAATAGGCATTCTCAGACATTGCTGGCAGGAATGCAGAATGGTGGTGAATTTGGCAGTATTAGCCAAAATTACATATGCATTTATTTTCTGACCAGAAATCTTATTTCCATGAATTTTCTCCTGAATATACACCTGCAGCAGTATAAAAATGTGTGTGTAGCTTATTCACGTCAGCATTATTTGTAATTACAAAATGTCAGAAACTGCCTAGATATCCAAACATAAACTATGGTACCCACAATGGGACACTATGTAAAAAGAGAATGAGAACGATCTCCATGAAATTATATGCAGTGATTTCCTGGGAAATAATTTTAAATAAAAAAGCAAAGTGTACAAGAGCATAGTTTGTATGTGACATTTAATGTAAGAAAGAAAGGAAAATAAAAAATCATAAACACATCATTAAAAAAAATCAGAAGTGATAAAACAAGAAAGCAATTTTTTAAATGACTACCTATTGAGAGGATATGGGAGAGTAATACTTTTCTGAGAGTAACTTTTTTTGTGTAGTTTGGCTTTTCAAAGCATGTTAATATGTTACCTACTCAAAAAATAAAATCAAATCATTTTATACAAATCTCATTTGTATGAGAATTGGGAAGAAGCCTTAAAACTGAAAGTATCCTGATATTGTATCAAATAAATATCAGAACCACATCCAGGGAGAGAACATAATGGCATAAAGAAGAAGTACGTGTAACTGATGCACAGACTGACTGACATATCCTGAGTTTGGGTAATGGAAGAGGCTGGGAGAGGGAAAGAACTGCAAACAGATTATCATCTTTTTTAAGTAGGTTTGTTTATATAGTGGTATGGCAAAGCAATTCTTAAATGACTTTGCATATATAATAGGATTTAGCAAATGAATAAATATACTGATGTTGGAGCAAGGTTTCTCGGTGAGGAAGAAGGGACATAACAAAAACGGGATGTGGGAAGGGAATGGAATTGGAGATGTCAGTTTGTACTCACTATTTCTAAAATGTGTATATGCATATGTATATGCATTTATTAGTTATCTATTGCTGCATAACAATTTATCCTAAAATTTAGTAGCTTAAGACAATAAAAATTAATCTCACAGTTTCTCTGGGTTAGGAATCCAGGAAAAGCTTAGCTGAGTGGGTTGTTCTGACTTATTGTCTCTCATGCAGTTGCAGTCAAACCAGTGACTAAGACTGCAGTTCTCTTAAAGGTTGACTGAGGCAGGAGGATCCACTTCCAAGATCACTGATGCAGTCATTGGCAGAAAGCTTCAGTTCTGCACTCTGGGGGCCTCTTGTTAGGCTGCTCACAGCATGGCAGCTGACCTTCCCCAGAGAGAATAAAGAGAGAGGAGAGGGTGCGTGAAACCAAAATGGAAGCCACAGTTCTTTAATAACTTAATGTCAGAAGTGACATATCATCACCTCTGCCATGCCCTGTTGGTCACTCAGACCAAACCTCACACCAGTGTGTAAACACCAAGAGGCAGAGATTATTGGGGGTCATCGTGGAGGCTGTCTATCATCATGCATGTGTGTGTGTACATTTATGTGTGAGCATGTGCATGTGTTTGTTTTGTAGGTGTGTGTATGTATCTGTGGCTATACATGCATATATTTCCTACCTCCGTCTGCTGAAAGGGCTAAGAAGTGAAGAACTGCCAGTAGCCCTCAGCATAGCTAGCATCCAGGTTTTGGTCTCTAATCTCATTCTTACTAAAAAAAACTAGGGCTTCTCAGAAAAATGGCTGATTCCAGGGTTGGGTCAGGTTAAGTACAAGATGATACAAGAGTATCTTGTTTTTCCAAAAAGTAAAGAAATACTCAAACATGTGATAGTGACATGTCACAGGAACATAGGAGCCAGCTTAATGGATCCCACTGGTCAAGTCTGACAGTTTGAACATCTAAATACTTAAATAATGAATTATAAATCATTGAAAAAATATGAACCCATGAATCCTTCCTGAGGTTAGAGAGATAAATGATAGATTGATAGAGAGATGGATGACTTCTCTTACTTAGAGATGATGGGGCCTTAGCAGTAAATGTAGAGGGAGTGCTGGTTTTGGGAAATCATCATTTGCAACCATAATGATAATGATTGGCTCATACAAAAATCATCAATGCATATCAAATTTTGGAAGAAATTTTAGTGAAGAGCAGGATATTTGCATTGTCTTAAAGTATCTCTCTATAGACTGCTTATTGGTTGCAACTGAGGAAAAGTAATTATAGAGTAGAGAAATTGGGAGCACATTGACCATGTGATCAAAGTTAGCATCACTCATGAGGGTCAGATGCACACTGATATACTATACACAGCATACAAAACACATCACTGTCCTATGCAGTACTGTAGCCAAGAATGTAAAACCTTAATCTAATAAAAAGGAAACCTCAAATACAAAAGGAGAAACTTTATGTTAAAAAAAGCATGTAGATGGACAGTATTCTTTAAAAATGTCAATGTTGTGAAAGAGAAAGAGGCTGTAGAGATGTTCCAGGATTAAAAGAGGCTAAAGAGGCTGGACAATTGCATCCAATTACCCAACCCTAGACTCAGTCTTGTTCGGGAGGAGGAAGTCCATTAGGTCAGCTGGCAAAATTGAAATATGAGCATAGCATACATAAAAGATTTGTAATGGAGAATGGTGTTTTGTGTTGGTCAGAGATTGGTTTGAATGCTCTTTCTAGTACTACTAAATGAATGATTTGTCTTTTTCCCCTTGTCTGAAAATGGGGATAACTAAATCTGCCTCATGTAGTTATAAAGGTTACTTAGCCTAAGTTAAATGCTTGGTGTGGACAGAGTAGGCCCTTAGTAAACACTTTGTATTCTACAGTAGAGACAGCAGCTGATAATTATCTGCTTAGTTTTTTCCACGTTGAAAATCTAGTGTGATCACTACAAAATGATTTCTCTTCTTTAATGGTGTAAGAGATTTAAATAATTTCCCTAAGCATATATCTTACCACCATGGGGTAATTAAAGCCATTGTTACATGTGACTATATTTTTTCAGCAACTTTAGTGATTGATGTTGACACTATCAGATTGGCTGGACAGACCCACCACCTGACAATTAACTGCCAAAACCAGTTTTGATCCTTTTCAGGGTGTTAGATGCCTGCTGGACAGAAAATAAGACACAACACCAACCCAGCAAGCTGGTTGTCTTAATGCCAAGACTGCCTTTTCTTGTGTCTTAGCTTCTTTTTAAGGCACTTTATAAAGGATCTTTTTCAGAAAGATAAGCAATATTTCAATAAATAGAGGACTGAATTAGAATGTGAACAATTGCGTTCTTTAACTGATCCTGAGTTTTCTTAGAGAATAATGAAACTAATATGGAAAGAGACTGTATAATTCTTTACCACAATTTTTACCTTTTTAGTAGTCTTTTAGTAATTTGCATTTTTAGTAACAAAGGTAGCTCACTCAGGACATGTACAGTCACTAGAAAGCAACACACAGCACCAAACAAGACAGAATCTCTGGAATTTTCATGTAACTGTACCTCATACAATGATTGTCTCTCCTGCTGAATCCCTGAAGCAGGAGAGAGATCATACCACCCTGTGCACCCATGGTGCTTCTTATCTACTCCAATCTGCAAGGTGTCGGCAGGACAGAACTTCATGAGCATATTTTTTAAAAAATGTATCCTTTTATTTTGAATTAATACATTCACTTAGTTCAATATTCAGAGGTACAAAAGGCCATATAGTGAAAAATACTCCTTGAACCTTTTTATCCTAAGCTCCCAAGTCCCCTCTCTGGGCATCTGATGATATGAGTTTCTGGTGTATCTTCCCAGGCATGTGTTGTGCATATACAAGCAAATATAAACATATACAGTCCCCCTCTTGGGTGAATGATAGCATACTGCACACTGTCCTATACGTTTTCATTTTTCACCCCCAGTAGGTCTTGGAGCTCCTTCTATATCAGCTTATAAAGAACATTCCCATTCTTTTCTAGGGTTAAGAACAATTTATTGTATGACTGTGCCATTATTTCCCAGCCTGCTATCAATAAACATTTTGGTTGTTTTCCAGCTTCTGCTCTTGAAGTGATGCTGCCCTAAATATCCTTGTATATGTGTAAGTTCTCACATACTTGAACATTTCTGTAGATTAAATATTTGGAAATGCAATTGCCAGGTCAGAAAAAATCCATCTGTAAATGTGATACCATCAAATAGTCCTCCATAACAATGATACCAATTTACATTCCCCAACAATTTAGAAGTGTGTCTGCTGATCTCCTTGATCTTGCCAAGTAGTGTTGTCAACTGTTTTGACCTGTGACAAGCTAGTAAACAAAAAGTGCTGTTTCAATAAAGTTTTATTTGCATTTCTTCTGTTATAAATGACGTTTAACATGATCTTACATGTTTAAGATCCATTTTTTCTGTGAACTATAAACTCTTATCTTTTGAACATTTTTTATTGCATTGTGGATATTTTCCTTTTTTATTTTAGAAGGCTTATATGCAATTAGGAGAATTGACCCTTGGTCTGTGATACAAACTGAGAATATTTTTTCCAAGTGTATTATTGTAGAGGCTTTTATAGAACCTACTTTGAAAAACACTTTAGTATTGAGGTATAACATACACACAAAACATACTTAATGATTTTTTTTAAGTGAAGACACTCATAATCACCATCCAGATGAAGACACAATGTTTTCAGCATTCATGGGCATATTATTAATTTCAAGAAGTGCAAAAACAGATAAATCACTTTGGACAGATTAGGGACTGTAGACAATGAACAGTTTCATGATTTATTTAGTGAAGTTGTCTAGATAGTGATACCAAAAAGTTGTATTTTGCAGAACAGAAAATTCCAAGGAATAATGATTTTTTTTCTCTCGTTAGGTTGCATATTTTAACATTAGCTTACTCATATTCTTCTCTTATGACGTAAAACGTACCCTACAGTAAATGCTGTGAAGAGAGTCTTGAAGAATGTTAACTAGAAGCCACAATTCCCATGAGAATTTCTACTGACAAGAAGAGAGCTTCATCTACTGTGAGAGAATTTCACCTTTCTGTGTAACAAGCAGAATGTGAAATAGCGGGAGCCAGAAATTCTTGTTCAACTCCAGGACAAGAACAACATTATTTCCTCACAGTTGATACTCAAATATGTGTTCAGTGTGCATGGTCTGAAGAGCTCAGAGCATCTTGAACATTTTAGTAGAAATAATCAGCTTTTTGGGGTCTAGTTCACTATTCCTAAGTATCCAGCTTGTCTCTCTTAGTCAGATTTGATCAAAGGGTAGGTCTGAGCAAAATACAAAAGCCAGTAATGCTTTTTATCCCCATCTTCCTTTTTTATACCCTTTCCCACATTGTTAGCATTCACAACTCAGCCAAAGCATTGAGGATCCTTGGCCCCACTTCTGCTGTCACCTGCTCTTGTCTCCACTATGTAGAGGCAGTAGGGTGAGGAAAACACTGAATTCATACCTGAGTTTTTATAGTCCTGATTCTACAATGAAATAGATGTCAGGCAATGGTCTCTAAGTATACCAGAGTGTCAGCATTCTGTATTTTATATATTGACAAACCAGGATTATTAACTTATTCCACACAAAGTAAATTTAAAACCTGAAAATATAAGTCTGCCCTTCCTGTCACCCTGTTTGTTAGAGTGTGGAGAAGGGCAGGAAAAGCTAGCAGGGCTCACAGAGGCATGCAGGAAGAGAGAGATGAGAAGACAGCATGAGTGCCTGGCTGTACCAGGCTATTTCTGATGCTTCTGCTCCTTCTAAAAGAGACTAACACAACTGGATGTGGCTGGAAGCTGGGTTATAATGTGTATATATGGCTTATTTGTTGCCAGGCTAAGAATGAAATACCGGTCCAGATTTCTGTAGCTCTGATATTTCTTTTGATCCTTTACTGACACCGATAGCTATCTTTTCATGAGTTTTCCCTCATCAAAATTTTACCTGAAGAAACACAGACATACAAAACAAGGGAAAAAATATAGACCTCAGAAATAAACCCTTGCTAATAGAGTCTAATGACATTTGACCAGGCTGGCAAGACCATTCAGTGGGGGAAAGACCATTTTCAACAAATGATATGGGAAAACTTGGATATCCACATGAAAAAGAATGCAGCTGGACTCTTACCTTACACCATATACAAAAATTAACTCAAAATGGACCAAAAATCTAAATGTCAATGCTAAAATTATAATAGTCCTAGAAAAAAACATAGGGAAAAAGCTTCACAACATTGGATTTGGCAATGATATATTGGACATGACACCAAAGGTACAGATGACAAAAGGAAAAACAGACAAATAACATTTGATGAAAATTAAAAACTTTTGTGCATTAATGAACAGGATCAACAAAGTGAAAGGCAGTCTATGGAATGGAGATATTTGAAAGTCATTTATCTGATATGGGATTAATACCTGGAATATATAGAGAACTCCTAAAGCTCAACAAAAGACCAAACAATCAGATGACAAATAGGCAAAGGACAGTTCTCCAAAGAAGATACATAAGTGGCCAACAAGCACACGAAAAGATGCTCAACATCACTAATCAGGGAGATGCAAGTCAGAACTACAGTGAGATAACACCGTATACCCATTAGGATGGCTTCTATAAAAAACAAAACAAAAAAAATGAAAAACAGGAAATAATGTTGGTAAGGATGTGAAAAATTGAAAGACTTGTGCACTGTTGGTGGGGATATAAAATGATGCAGCCACTTTGAGAAGCAGTATGGTGGTTCCTAAAAAAATTAAAAATAGAATTAACATATGATCCAGCAATTCTGTTTCTGGGTATATACTCAAAAGAATTGAAAATAGAGTCTTGAAGAGAGATTTCTATATTCATATTCATAGAAGTATTATTCACAGTTGCTAAAACATGGAAGTAATCTAAATGTCCATTGACAGATGAATAGATTAAGGAAAATGTAGCACAGACATACAATGGAGTATTATTCAGCCTTAAAAAGGAAGGGAATTTTGACTGTGCTACAATATGAATGAACTGTGAAGACATGATAAGTGAAATTAGCCAGTCACAAAAAGACAAATACTGTATGATTCACTTACATGAGGTACCTGGAATAGTCAAAGGAATAGTGGATATGTACTTCATCATATTGTTAAGACATGAAAAGGTTTTTAAAGAACCTCCCATCTGGTTGGGTTATCATTTTAGTCCTTGAGTAAAAGGACTTACTATCATTTGAGTAAACACTTGTTTACCTCAAATGCGCTAAGGAAAAATTTTTTTTCTCCTTTAAAAATTATAGCATCTTCCCCAAGAATGTTCTATGGCATATTACATCTGAAAGATGCTATCACAGAGGGGTTAAATGATAAAATGGGGAAGCAATGAGTTAAACAAAATTGAAAAAGATTCATTGATGCTAGACCTCTCAGAACTCTTAACATGCTACATTCATGTTGAATCTTTAAAGAAAGGAGAGATAGCATGTAGGGTTTTCCAAAATGAATTAGCCATGGGGCACTTTTACACAGAGAAATGTGTGGACAAGTGTTTCAAGGAAAATAATGTAAAAATTTTTGTCTCAAGTTTTCTAGTTTTGCCTCATCTAAATCAATGCATGTGGAATGTCTTCCATAATTTGAATCTTTCTTGACCTCCTCTATACTCCCCAGAATTTACATGATTTTAAGCATTTCCACCAGAGTGTGCCACGGAACTGACTAAGCTGATAAATTATATTCAGATAAAATATTAGCACCTAATAAAAGCTTTCTTACCTCCCCAGGCCACATTGGCACGACAAGGAAGCTTCAGCCTGAGAGCCAGTTCAGAATTTAAGGCAAGATATCTCAGTGGAATGGGAGCCAAACAAGGGCTGAAGATGAGGAGCAGTTTGGAGGCAAGAGGTTTCTGATACTCCTTCAAATTACACGCTATAGGGATCAACTCCTCTTTGTATACAAACAGCAAGCTGGTTATGTTCCCACCTGTCAAACTGGGGGAAGTCACTTTTCTTTTGCGATATCAGAGGGAGAATCTGTAAGGTGACCAATGATCACAGTTTTTCCAAGACAGGGATTTTATGGGACTTTCAGTTCTAAAACCAGGAAAATCCCAGGCAAACTAATACAAGTCAGTCACTCACAGAGCATCCTTTCACAAAATACTCTTTAACATTTCTGGAATCAGAAACTTCCATGTGAGGCACATTAAATATTTTTCACTGAATTGCGGAAGTCTATTTGTTGGTTTGTTTATGGTGAAGAAAAAAATGCAGGAGAAAAACGGTGCAGTGTTCTCTGTCATTTGCAATCTAATTACGCAGTTTGTGGAAGGCCCAGCTGCCTCCTTCACTTCCCCATTCTTCTTTCCCCTTTGCTTCTCGGCCACGTCAGCGCTTTTTTTGCAAGAGCACCACATGGGGTGCTGCAGCTGATGGGGAAAATGTTGGTTCCATGGATGGGGGCTACTACTGGTATTCTAACCCTGGTTTTTCCTCACTCCTCAGTTCTAACCAACTGACTGATGTGTATCCAGGCTTTGTTTTGTTAAATCTTATCCATCTTCTCCTTTTTATTTTGTTTTGCTTTCTTAGTGTTATTCCCTAATCTTTTCATGAAAAACACATATAATGTCCAACATGTGCTGTGTGTCATGCACTGTGCATAAACTTCACATACTTTATTTTGACCAATTTCACAAAACCTTAAGATGGGAACAATTTTTTAAAATTGGATTATCTATTTTTTTAAGTTTTTTTTATTGAAGTGTTTTTAAAATTGAAGTATTGTTGATGTACAGTCTTATATTGGTTTCAAATATGCAATACAGTGGTTCAACAATTACCCATATAATTAAATCTTCATCCCCTCTAGAGTGTTATTATTTAAACATAGAAAGATGTTACAGAATCATTGGCTATGTTGTCCATGCTGCACTACTATCCCCATGACCAACTTGTATTATGATTGAGAATTTCTGGACCACTTGATCCCCCTAAACCTCCCCATTCAATTACCCTAACCCCTTCCTAATAGCAACCACTAGTCACTTTTCTGTGTCTATGAGTCTACTGTTGCTGTTTTGTTCATTTTGTTTTACTTTGTTTTCATATTCCACAAGTAAGTGTGGTATTTGTCTTTCTCTGACTGGCTTATTTCACTGAGCATAATAGCATCTAGGTCCAGCCATGTTGTTGCAAATGACAGGATTTCTCTTTTATTAATGGCTGAATAATATTCCATTGTGTATATGTACCACATCTTCTTTATCCATTCATCTATTGATGGACACTTTGTTGCTGCAATGTATTGGCTATTGTAAATAATGTGGCAGTAAACATAGGGGTGCATATATCTTTTCAAATCAGGGATTTTGTTTTCTTCAGGTAAATTCCTTGAAGTGGAATTACTGGGTCGAATGCTATTTCTACTTTTAGTTTTAGAGGAACCAACATACAGCTTTCCACAGTGGTTGTCCCAATTTACATATATATATGTATATAGGGGGTTTCTCTTTTCTCCACATCTCTTTTCTCCACATCCTTGTCAACACTTGTTATTTCTTGTCTTTTGGATAGTGGCCATTCTGACTGATGTGAAGTGATATCTCATTGTGGTTTTGATTTCCATTTCCCTGATGATTAGCGATGTGGAGCATCTTTTCATGTGCCTGTTGACCATCTGTATTTCTTCTTTGGAGAAGTGTCTGTTCATATCCTCCACCCATGTTTTAATCAGTTTATTTGCTTTTTGGGTGTTGATATTTTGGATATTACCCCCTTATTGGATAAATAATTTACAAATATATTCTCTGATACTGTAGGATGCCTTTTTGTTCTGCTGATAGTGTCTTTTGCTATAAAGGAGCTATTTAGTTTGATGTAGTCCCACTTGTTCATTTTTATTTTGTTTCTCTTGCCCAAGGAGATGTGTGATGGAAAAAATTGCTCATTCCTTTGTTCAAGAGATTTTTGCCTTTGTTTTCTTCTAAGAGTTTTATGGTTTCTTGTCTTACATTCAGGTCTTTGATCTATTTCAAGTTTACTTTTGTATATGGAGTTAGACAATAATACAGTTTCATTCTCTTGAATGTAGCTGACCAGATTTCCCAACAGCAGTTATTGAAGAGGATGTCTTTTCCCCATTGTATATTCATGGCTCCTTTACTGTATATTAATTGAACATATATGTGTGGGTTTCTATCTGGGCTCTCTATTCTGTTCCATTGATCTAGGGGTCTATTTTTTGTTTCAGTACCATACTGTCTTGATTACTATAGCTTTGCAGTAGAGCTTGAAGTCAGGGAGTATAAATACCCCAGCTTTGTTCTTCTTTCTCAGGATTGCTTTGGCTTTTTGGGGTCCTTTGTGGTTTCATATGAGTTTTAGAACTATTTTTTTTAGTCCATTGAAAAATGTTCTTGGTATTTTGATAAGGATTGTATTGAACTGTACATTGCTATGGGCAGGTTAGCCATTTTGACCATATTAATTCTTCCTATCCATGAGCACAGGATAGGTTTCCATTTATTGGTACCTTCTTTAAATTCTGTCATGAGTGCATTATAGTTTTCAGGTTTTTCACTTCCTTGGTTAGGTTTATTTCTAGGTATTTTTTTAGTTTTTGATGCAATTGTAAAAGGAATTTTTCTGATTTCTCTTTCTGCTAGTTTGCTGTTAGTATATAGGATGGCAACAGGGTTCTGTGTATTAATTTTCTATCTTGCAACTTTGCTGCACCCAGTGATTATTTCTAATAGTTTTTTGGTGGCCTCTTTAGGGTTTTCTATATACAGTTTCATGTCATCTGCAAATAGTGACAGCTTAACTTCTTCCTTACCAATTTGGATGCCTTTTATCTCTCTGTCTTGTCTGATTGCCATGACTAGGAACTCCAGCACTGTGTTGAATAAGAATGGTGAGAGTGGACATCCTTGTCTTGTTGAGTATCTTAGAGGAAAAGTTTTTAGCTTTTCATGATTAATTATAATATGTTGGCTGTGGGTTTGTTATATGTGGCCTTTATTATGTTGAGGTATGTATCCTGTATACCCATTTTGTTGAGGGTTATGAATGTATGTTGAGTTTTGTCAAATGCTTTTTCAGCATCTTTTGAGATGATCATGTGTTTTTATCCTTTTTGTTAATATGTTATATGACATTGATTGATAAACAAATATTATACCATCTTTGCATCCCTGCAATAAATCTCACTTGGTGTTGTTGGACAATCCTTTTGATATATTTTTGAATTCAGTTTGCTAAATTTTTTTTGAGGATTTTTGCATCTATGTTCATCAAGGATATTGGTCTGTAATTTTTTTTTTTTTTACTGTCTTTGGTTTTGGTATTAGAGGAATGCTAGCCTCAGAGAATGAATTTGGAAGTATTCTCTCCTCTTCTACATTTTGGAATATTTTAAGAAGGATGGGTATTAGCTCTTCTTTAAATATTTGGTAGAATTCAGCTGTGAAACTGCCTGGTCCTGGATTTTTGTTTGTTGTGAGTTTTTTGATTACCAGTTAAATTTCATTGCTGGTAATAGGGCTGTCCAGATTTTCTGTTTCTTCTAGGGTCAGTTTTGGAAGGTTATATTTTTCTAGGAATTTGTCTGTTTCTTCTAGGTTGTTCAATTTATTGGCATATAATTTTTCATAGTATTCTTTAATAATTTTTATTTCTGTGGTATGTTTTGTGACTATTCATTCTTCATTTCTGATTTTGTTTATTTGTGTACTCTATCTTTTTTTCTTGTTAAGTCTGGCCAGGGGATTATCTATTTTGTTTATTTTCTCAACGAACTAGCTCTTGGTTTCATTGACTTTTTAATTGTTTTATGTTTCTCTATGCTCTGATCTTTATTATGGCCTTCCTTCTGCTAACTTTGGGTTTCATTTGTTCTTCTTTTTCTAGTTTCTTTAATTGTGAGTTTAGACCATTTATTTGGGACTGTTCTTATTTCTTGAGGTAGGCTTGTATGGCTATGCATTTTCCTCTTAGAACAGCTTTTGCGGTGTCCCACAAATTTTGAACAGTCGAATTTTTGTTTTCATTTATCTCCATGTATTGCTTGATTTTTGTTTTAATTTGTTCATTTATGCATTGATTATTTAGAAGCATGTTGTTTGGCCTCCATGTGTTTGTAGGCTTCTTTGTTTTCTTTGTGTAATTTCTTTCTAGTTTCATACCACTGTGGCCTGAGAAGCTGCTTGATACAATTTCAATCTTTTTAAATTTATTGAGGCTCTTTTTGTGACCTAATATGTGATCTATACTGGAGAACATTCCATGTGCACTTGAGAAGAATGTCTATCCTGCTACTTTTGGGTTCAATGTTCTGTAGATATCTCTTACATTCATATGATATAATGTATTGTTCAGTGCCTGTTTCCTCATTTATTTTCTGTCTATTTGGTTTATTGATGTGAGTGGTATGTTAAAGTGTCCAAAAATGAAGGTGTTGCAGTCTATTTCCCCTTTTAATTCTGTTAGTATTGTTTTACATTTTTAGGTGCTCCTACATTGGGTACATAGATATTTATAGTGGTTATATCTTCTTGTTTGACTTGCTCCTTATTATTATATAATGTCCTTTGTCTTGTTACTTTCTTGGTTTGGAAATCTATTTTATCCCTTTGTCTCTCTCTTCTCCTCTGGTTCCCCTAATATGCAAATATTGTTTTGCTTGGATTGGTCACACAGCTCTCTTATCTGGAAATTTTTTTCTTTGTTCTCAGCTTTGTTGTGTTCCTGTTGTCTAATTTCCATCTCATTGATTGTCTCCTCTAGTTTTCTGATATATGTACTGCTACTCCTACTTTTTTCTCCCTATTATTTGCATGAAATATCTTTTTCTATTCCTTCACTTTTAGTTTGTGTATGTCTTTGAGTCTAAAATGAGTCTCTTGTAGGTAGCATATAGATAGGTTTTGGTTCTTTATCCATACTGCCACTCTGTGTCTTTTGATTGGTATATTCAGTCCATTCACATTTAAGGTAATTATTGATAAGTATCTACTTATTGCCATTTTATTGGTTGTTTTCTGTTTGTTTATATAGCTCCTCTCTGTTTGTTCTTCTCTTATACTCTTCTCTTGTTATTTGATGGTTTTCTTTACTGTTGTGGTTGGATTTCTGTTTTTTAATTTTTTTGTATATCTGTTACAGGATTTAGGTTTGTGGTTACCATAAGGTTCCAGAATAACTGCCTGAATATATAACAATATTAAGTTGATGATTGCTGTATTTCAAACACAATCTGAAACCACCTTTTTCTTCTTCCTCCTCCACACTTTATGTATTGGATGTCATAATGTGCACTTTTTGTGTATCTCTTGGCTGAATTTTTTATAGTTGATTTTACTACTTTTGTTTTAATTTTGTACTTGCTTGGTAATTAATTGGTCTAGTACCTTTACTGTGTGTTTATTTTCACTAGTGAAAACTACTTAATTTACCCTTAGAAAGATTTCCATCTACAGCAGTCACTTGAACATATCCTGTAGTGCTGGTTTAGTCAATGTAAATTCCGAGCCTCTGTTTATTTGGGAATTGTTCAATCTCTTCAGATTTGAATAATATTGCTGAGCAGAGGATTCTTGGTTGAAGGTCCTTCTGTTCAGTGCATTAAGTATTTCATGCCACTCTCTTCTCACCTGTAAAGTTTCTGCTGATAGCCTGATGGGGTTTTCCTTATAAGTAATTTTTTGTCTCTCCCTGGTTGCTTTCAATACTCTCCCCTTACCCTTAACTGCCATTTTAATTTTTATATGTTGGTGTTGTCTTCCTGGGGGTCCTTTTATTTGGGGTTTTCTGCCCTTCCATGACCAGAGTGTCTTATTTCCTTCCCCCAGATTGGGAAAGTTTTCCACAATGGTTCCCTCAGAGAGACTTTCTAACCTTTTGTCTTTCCTCCTTCTGGTACCCTTATTATGCAAATATTGTTTCATTTGGATTGGTCACAAAGCTCTCTTTTCATGCTTTCATTCCTTGAAATTGTTTTCTGTCTGTTGCTCAGCTCTGTTGTGTTTCTGTTCTCTAATTTCCATCTTTGTCTCCTCTTTGCAGGTATCTATTGTTTCCCCCATTGTAGTTCATTTCAGTTATTATATTCTTCAGCTCTGAGTGGCTCTTTTTCAGCTCTTGTATTTCTTTGTTGAAGTCCTCCCCAAAATCTTCAGATTTGTGAGCATATTTATTACTTTTTCTTTAAATCTTTATCAGGAAGATTGGTAATCTCTATTTCACTTAGCCCTCTTCCTGGTGTCTTATCCTGTCATTTTGTTTGGAGTAAATTCCTCTACCTCTTCATTTTGTCAAGGTTTCTGTGTTTCTTCCTTTGTAATAGATGGATCTAATGCTTCCTGGCCTAGAGAGTAATGACTTTATGAAGAAGGCATCCCATGGAGACCAAGTTTTCAGTAGACCCCCAGTTGCTGTTGGTAGGCAATGAGCAGGGCTGCCTTTCTGTCTGTCAGAAGTGGTCTCGGTCTGCTGGGGCTGGTAGTTTGCCTCAGCCAAACCTTTGTGATCAAAGCAGTGGCTTCTGCTGGGATTATTGTGGGTGGGCCTCTCTCTGCCTGCCCTGCAGTGATGGCAGGTATGCTCTTCAGTGAGGGCAGGTGGTTGTGCTTCTCTGGAGCAGGGTGGGGCATAGTGAGTCATGAGGTGCCCAGGTGTGCTATGACAGAGTCACGCTGGTACCCCCTGGCAGCAGTGAGGTGCGCAGGACCAGGCTTGGCCACCGGTTCAGTGGAAGGAGCTCTCGGAGCTGGGTCTTGCAGGTTCCTCCCAAGTTAGGCTTAGACAGGGGTGAGAAAGCTGGGAGAGCCCCTCTCTACCAACCAGGCAGCAGAGTCTGATGCTGCTGGGCCAAGTGGGCTGCCTGACCAGCTACATATGCAGGGAAGTGCCTTGGGGCTGTAGTAGATGGAGCACCTAAGGCTCCTGAGGGTGTCCAACTTGAGAGCAGGCTGGGGAGGTATGTCCACTTGCAGTGTCTTCTCAAGAGAGAGCTCTCTCCAACCCCCACTCCTCTGGCATCCTTCTCACTGCTGGAAAGTCTTTCCAACTGCTGCCTCTTCTTTGGGACTCAGCGGGCCCGGTGGAGCATGCCTGTCCTACATAAGTGGCAGTCACCTTTGTCACCCAGAGTGTTCCAACTGACTCTGGTGTCCAGCCCCAGGTTTACACAGACTTCCCTTTTTCATTGGCCTTAAGCAAGAGTTATACTTGCTTATACTGTCATCAGTAAAACTCCCTTTTGCCAGCGGGCCCCTTCTCATATCTGCATTAGTCAACCATTCAGAAATGGTCTCTTTGCCTAAACCTGCCCTAACCACTTTGGAGAGTGTGCTTTTTTTTTACTAATTGCCTCTGAAAGATTTCTGTTTTCAGCCTAATGAGGGAAGTGTTGTTATTTAAAAAACTCATTAGGCATGTGTTGTTATTCTGTTTTTAAATACTATAAAAATGTGTTTAAACAAAAATGATCATATAAACATGTTAACATTGAAACAAAGTGAGTTGTTTAGATGAAACTGACACATCTCTAAAAAAAAAAACATTCAGCAGGTGTTTATAAATATTTGTCAGCTGTTTACATTGTGAGATTTATATAGGAAATGACTGTATGCTTGTGCTGACTTGCAATATATTTGGAAGATTTAGAAAATATTTTCAAAACTCTTATTTCCAGAAATTTGGCAGATTAGGTATTTTGAAAAACTTTCCTACTACAAACACCTAGAAATGCTACATGAGGAAAAATAAATATCTTTTAAATGTATAGATGGGCTCATAAGAAAATAATGGAAACCTACAAGTGTCAAAAATGAAGAGAGAGATAAATGAGTGGTGGTCATGTCCACAGGCTGCCCTGGGACATCTCAAGCCTTGAGGAATCTAGAGACTAGAAGTTTAATGGCTGTGAAGGGGAAGTAAGACTAAGCATAAGACCCTCAGCAGGTGGTGAGTTGGAAGTGACACTCCTTCATAAAGCCTAGAGCCTCAAAATGTCAGTACTTTTCTTCTTCTTTCTAGAAGAGGGAATGCTGTATAAAGTCTTTAAAAGTAAAAACTGATAGTAGATATTTTAATGTAAATACCAAATTCTGGCTAGAATTTTCTAAATTATGGAAGGGGGAGAAGTGGGAGAGTGAAGGAGGTGAATGCATGTGGGGGGGGAAGGTCACACCCAGGGTATCTAAAATATTTGCAGTGTTTAACTTCTTGCTGTATGTCCATCTGAGTTTATTCTATTACTTTTTGTATTTGTGAAATACTTTTGGGTAAACATCCACAATGAAGAATGAGGTTGCAAAGTGATGTGTCTAGTCTGTCTGTGTATGTGTGCCTTGTATATGTGAAGAACTTCCAGAGTATGTACATTTAAATAAAGACTATGGCAAGTTGCAGAATAATTCATATAGAAAGATACATACAGTTTAAAACATGTAGCACAATACTGTTGGTGCCTGAAGACATACCCACATAGTACAATTATAAAGAGATTATATATATGAGAGATAAAACATAAATTATATATGAGAATTGGTAAATACCAAATTAAGTGTAGTGGTTATATCCCAGGGAGGGATGGGGAAAGGCATCTGGGAAGGGCCACACTAGGTGAACTGAACATTGTTGGCCATATATTATCTCTAAGCTGGGTAGTAGTACATGCTATTCTTTATTACCAGTTTTTATTTCTTAAATATTATAAAAAATACTTTGAAACTTTTAAAATAAAGTATTTTAATGTCATAATCTTCTGAACAGCACCTGGGCATGCATGCCTGAGGCTTGAGGGCATGCTGGTGGCCTAATATCTTCAGAGTGACTACCTCTGCTCAGAACTGTCTCCTTAATTTTTTTCTAATGCAATAATTAATTTTATTAATGCTTATTGAGCCCCTATTCTGTACCAGGCCCTGTTCTAGGTTCTAGAGATACAGCAGTGATGAAAACAGAAACTATATCCTAGTGCATATCAGATCCAGATCATCTCAGGAAAGTCTGGACTTTGCAGAAAAAAGTTGCTGAATTTTTTTCTCTAACTGCCATTAGAGGCATTGGTAGATGTGTCTGTAGCATATGCTGGAAGGTTTTTTGGGATTCATTTCTGAGAATGCTGTACATCTTCAAATAAACCTTGGAATTGTGACCAGATATTGTGTCAGCATTAATGAAGTGCACCTATAATTCGTACATGTATCTACACTATCTGTATAGACTCATCAGATAGGCCTGGAGGAAAATTGCATTGGAATTAAACTAGATACTATGGCAGGATTTTTCATTTATGGGTTGTCCTGATGAGATATTCTTGATCTTATTGTGGTTTAGATTGGCTGTTCTAGAAAACAGCCAGGAATCTACTTCTGAACCTGAGAAGTCACCATTTATCACCCTTACTCCCAAGTATTGATTAAGGTTTATTTGTGTATCATATTGTCGAGTGATTGCAGCCATCTTTTTCAAAGGGGTAGAGAGTAATGTAGTCTTTAAAGGACAAAAGTCAGTCTGCTTGCTTGTCATCACCTATTGTCACTTAACAAACCACTCAAAACATAATGCCTTAAAACAGGAGTCATTTCATAAGCTCAGATCTGCGGGGTAGGAACTGGTCAGGGCTCAGTTGGGTGATTCCTCTGACTCGCAGGGCATTGACTGGGACCACTCAGTTGTCTCAGCTGGTAGCTGTTTAGATTTGGAGGTTCCAAGAGGGATTAATTCAGATATCTGCTGTCTTATTTGTGTTGAGTGATGTTTGGGCTCATCTGGGCTTGCCCTTTCCTATAGTTTCAGGGCTTCTTGACATGGTCTCTCCGCAGGTGGCTGAACTTCTTACATGGCAGCTCAGAAACCTAAGAATGCATGTTCTTAGAGGCATAAGTCTCTTGAGGCCTGGACCCTGGATACTGGCACAGCAGCAGTCCCGACATCTGTTATCAGCCAAAGCGGTCCAGGAACACAACACTTTCAAGGGGAACATGTACTGAAGACGGGTCCAATGAATCTGTGACAGTCTTTAAGCCATCACACCATCCTTTTCCACTGTTAGCTAGTGATGTGGATACAGATAAGGACTCACTGTCAGGGCCCCACACATAGGCTCAGCCTACTATGATAAGCAGAACTCAGTCAAAGCAGGATAGGTCAGAAGGGACTGGAATATCAGACTATCTCTTGTGGTGCTTTTAACCAGAGGAAAGCGAGATAATGTTACGTTGGGCAGCAGGTTAGCCTAATAGGTGGAATAATGACTCAGCAACTTGGAGTCAGGGGTTAGAGCCAGAATGTCATTCCTTCATTCATTCTCTACATTCCACTTAGTAAATATTTATTGAGGCCTGCTATACGCCAGTAACTACTAGGCACAAGAGTGAGACTGTCTTGCCAATGGGTTTCAGCCCCGGACAAGTTCACTATGGATTCAGTGAGACCAAAGAATGACAATAGCTTGGGGTGAAAGGGTTATACACAACTTTATTCCCACAGTGGCAGGTCAAGCACTAGAATCCCATCCACTCAGAGTGAGTCTGCCTGCAGCAAGCCGGTCTCTGCCTCTGGGCCTCTCTGCTCCTGCAGCTGCCTCAGTCTCTGTCCTTGGTTCTGCCACCACTCCAGTCTTGTCTCTGCTCTCCTACAGCCTTGCAGCCATGCCACCCAGAGCACTGGGTGTAGCTCTTTATATAGAGTCAATAACAACGTATTGTGTGCAGTGAGCTAGCTGACCAGGGCCAAGTGAGAATCCCGGCCATAGGAACCTTCACTTTATCCACAGAGATACTTGTTCTAATGGATCCTATAGTGTGTTGGAGGTTAACAAATGAATGGGTAAATGATGAAGCAATCTAGAAAACGTGACACATTTTTCAGGGAGTTAAAATCTATTATGAGAACTCCCTATGGAGTGGATGTTTAATCTGATTACCTGAGTGGTACAAAAGAGCCAAGACTGGAAGGAAGCACATTCTAGAAAGAGAAAGTGCAAAGTAGGAGGAACAGGATGAAGGTGAGTGTGTTTGGAGCACTATGAATGATGGGAGCTGTAGGAAATGAAAACGTAGAGAGAGGCAGAAGTCAGAGAATTTGGGCCTTCAAAACCATGGTGAGGAGTTTGGATTTTATTGGAGCAAGGAAGAAAGCCAATAAAGGGATTTGATTCAGGAGAGTGGCGTAACTTGATTGATGTTTATGAAAAGATCTCTCTAGAATGGACTGTGAAAGCACAGGAAAGGGGGGAAGGAGACCATAGGTTGGGAATGGTGTGTGTGTGTGTGTGTGTGTGTGTGTGTGTGTGTGTGTGTGTGTGTCCTGGTGAGAGCTGAAGGCCAGATATTAGTGGTGCAGATAGAAACCATAGACAGATTCAAGAGGTATTTAGGAGGTAATGTTGATGGGGCTTGCTGATGGATTGGAAAGGGTACAGAGGGAGAGGAACACCTCAAAGGGGAGCCCTAGGTTTCTGGTACCTGGGACCCACTGTCATCTCTGCTTGCCTTGTCACCGAGCTGGACAGAATATTAGATCATTATTTTCACTCATCTCAGCTTGCTTTTGAGAGTGAGGCTTCTGAGTTACCTTGTGGCTTCTGTAAATGCTACCAGCAGTGAGCCCAGAAATATTCAGACACTAAATATATATTAAAAGTACCTTTCAGTCTGCTAAGGGAAAAAAAGGGGGGCAGTGCCTTCCTAATCCTTTCATGGTCAGCAGATTTAGCTGAGCCAAGTAGCATGAGCTTTCCCCTGTGTGGGTGTCACAGTGTGTCTTTGAAAAGTGGCTAGCCTGATCATGAGAATAGAGTTGAGAGATTCAGGCTCTGTGGGAAACTCTGACTTGTTCTCGCAACCTATCATGGAAATAGCTCTAGGAGAGCTCTCTTCCCTGCTGCATGGTGCTGCTCCTCTTGATTTTCTCGGATGAAGGGACACTGAGTGATCACAACTTCAGCTTTGTGCCATAATGTTAGATTGACCTTAACCGGCTGTAGCTGCAGACAGAGGGCCAAACAAGATGCCAGAAAAATATCTGAGTAAGAATTATTTTCTGGGAAAATCTTTACAATTCTTCAGATTGTAGTTTATCATTCTAGTCTAGTTGGAAGAGTTTGGACATCAGAATAAAAAGGTAGTTCATTATTGTGAGGAGTTATGGACAGGCATACTATGAAGATACAGCAGTGGAGGGGAATAAATGTATTCTGTTAGCCAGATGTTGCTGTCTCTGGCAAGGAGATGCTGTGGGTTAAACTTTTCAAGTCTGCTTGGCTTCATTGCTCAGCTAGTTATTTGTCTCTGTTTTAAACGTTTCCAGGCTTATATGAGAAAGTTATACAAATAAATCTAAGGATCAGAATCAAAGCACTTTGGTATCCAAAAATCTGTGATCCTTACCTCTAAAAGTAAGTTTTGCTTCAACTGAACTGCTTCCCTGGCTCTTCACATTCAATAATATGCTCCGCTCAATTTGGAGCATGGTATTTTAGAGTTATTTCTAAATGTCTTAAATATGCACACATAAATAGAAATTTGCCATCAGTGTCCTCTGCTCTGTGTATACCAGGCTAATAGTTCTAATGACTCTAAACATGCAGATTGTCTCCTACATAGGGCCATTGCATGAGACAATGCCAGGGGACCTTTCACATTGGATTCCTGTTGAGTCCCATCCCCTGGGTAGTGCCAGTGGTGCCTTTCATATGCCTCTTGGGAGTTTGGAATGAGGCATCCTTGTTGCCAACCATCTCATCCGTGAACCAACTTCATGAACCTATTAAATGCTCCTCTCCTATCTTTGGCACTGTTTATGGTACATAGAATGGGCCTCCAGGCATTCTTGGGTGTACCAGGCTACAGACTTTATGCTGCTGGTGCATACTATTTATAACTTGGCTTTTGCTTTGGTTTCTGGATGTATTTTGTCCTACTATATATGAGAACACTGCCCCAAGCCACGCCTAGCTGTTGTCCTTCCCTTTTATAGGGCATTGGACTCTGTTTCCTGTACCCATCCTTAAGCTCTATTCTGGCACAGAGTCTTGTCCCAGCAAGCATAATCTGCCTCAGTCTGTTTCATCTGACAGGTCCAACTCAGATCAAGCCCAGGTGTGCTCACCTCCTGAAACACTGTGATTTGTCCTGCTGTGAAGCCATGCCCAGTCTTGATCCTGACATTTTGGGCTCATTCCCTGTTTCTTGCAGGATCACTTTAGAGGGTCAAGTGGGCAACACACAAGAGGGTGATATTACCCCATTGTAAATCTATATCATTGGACATGTAAGTGTGGGCTGAGTTATGACTCATATTCCTTCATTCAACAGCCTTTGACAGGAGCGTTTTAAATTTAATTCATGAAACACATCAATAAATACATTCTTTCCATTTTTGTTTATGAAAAGCTCAAAGTGTTTGAAAGATCAATTCCTAAACATCAGTTTGTCTTTCTTTGGATTGGCTAGTGTCATAAACTTTCTCCTCCTGGATTGTCATTCTCTTCATTCTGTCCCATTCCCCTATCTTATTACTCCATTAAACCCTTAGAAATTTGGACAAAAGGTGGAAGTTAGATATAGGAGATGCAAGGCATGGTGTTTCTTCAATCGTTGTTTTCCTTTGTGTTGGGTAGGTTGAGATCTGCCCTTATTTTCCTTATTTTCCTAAAGGGATTCATAAAGCTCTGGACATAACCAACTCTATTCTGGGAAAGAAACAAAAAAATTGAAATTTGGGTTTTTTTTTTTAGTGGTACATTCCAGTGAAAGAAAATGATGAGTATTTGCAAATAACCTTAATATGACTTAGTCACATACACCATTGTAATCTGGGCACAGATTTAAGACACATGTAATCCCTGTGCTCCCTGGAAGCTCCCCAGGAGTGACATCACTTGTTATGAGGTTGAGAGGGAGTATCTTAAAGAATGTAATGGAAAAATCCCAAATGCATATGTAATTGGTTATGAATCCCAGAAAGTTCACTGTGTTTATACCAAGAAGACTGACTGCATCTTTTAAGAATTAGGAGTCTGGCTGTTACCACAAAACTGTCTTTTGAAAATCCTATTCCTCTTACTTATGCCCTCAGATTTTGTCCATTAGGAACCCAGGTGTAAGCATGGGGACCTTCAGCAACTGCCTTTCTGGCAAAATTGAGAGGTTAAGTATGTAGGAACAAGGGGTAAAATTCTACTCCCTTTCCCTAACAACCTATCCTCACTTTCAGCGTTAGAGGGTTTGGGTAAATGGCCAACGACTGCCCCCTGGTTCCATGCGGGAGACACATGAACTGGAGCAGCATTCCGTGATGAAAAGAGCCCTGCTTCAGCATCAGACCCGCTGGCCTGACTTTGAATCCCTGGCCATTACTTGCCGAGTGACCCTGGGAGAGTGCCTTAATCTCTTTGAGTCTCTGTTGTGCTATATGCAAAATTGGGGATAAAAATACCTACCTTGCAAGAATTGTTATGAGAATGGAAGATGATAAATAACTTTTTCATGTTTCCTACAGAGTAGAAATTTATAACCAGTAATAGGAATTACAAGTATTTGTGACTATAACTTTTATTATTGTGATTTTTATTATTATTATGATTATTACTATCAGCTCCCTCTCCTTTTACTTCCTCCTAAGAATTCCTTGCAAGTCCACCAGTGATAGGTAAGTACTGAGAAACATTCTGTTTCTTCATTTCTCTTGGGCTGGACTAGGTACTAAGGCACAATCTCCCCCCAAACTTACCCAGACTGCTGAGATCCCTTAGCCTGGCAATGCACACCCTGTGATTGAGTTCAGTTAACTCAGGACACCATCCTATCCCTACTCACCATTTCTTCAGGTGATGGGAAATGAATCTTGATTTTGCAGATTAAAGGTGATTTAGTCACATTAAGTTTAAAATTTAGTCTCAGTTAATTACGTTCGGTTCAGGTTTTAGAGTCGGTCAATTCAAAGTTCATAACCTTTCTTTCCATCCTCCTGGCGGTCTTGGGAGACAGGCGGAGCTTATGTGCTGTTATGGTATTGGGGCAGTGGGTGTAGTCTGCAGGCTGGCCTCAGCACTGCCGGCCTTCACTGGTTCTTCAGGGACCAGCCTCTGTGGCCCTACATCTGCTGCTGATGTATCTGGTGCCGCCGGTTTGGGGGCTTGGACAGAAATGTTATGCTGATGTTTGTTGTCCCTGCCAGAGCCTCTGGTGACCAGGTCCGCATTTTCTGTGTCCTTTTCACCCAGCTGGGGCCTCTGGTCATTTAGTCCTCTGACCTGGCTGCTTTTCTGATAGCTCTTTCTCTGTCTTCCTTGCCCAAAGAAATTCAATTTTGTTCAGGGTACCAATGTGATTAATACCAATATTCACCTTTTCAGTCTTCCTTTCGCTAGGGATAAATAAGAATAGGCTTCTAGGCTTCTCAGAAACTATTGTTTCCAGGACGTGGAAAAATAAAAGCTGACGTGTGCCTTTTGCCTTTGCCTTTTCCCATTCTTGCTTATTGGAATGTAGACATGATGCCAGAAGGTAGAGCAGCTGTCTGGCCACCAGCATGCCACATACTAAGGTGACAGTAAGATGCTAGGAGGAGTCTGATGTCTTTGAATACAGACCAGAACTACTTATCTTCAGACTTTTTGTTAGAGGGGAAAAAAATAAACCTGTATTTACTTAAAAGCCATGGTGATCTAGTCACAGGTACATGCAGCTAAAAGCAATAAAAATTGATCAAATTGTGTACCACATTCCTAATCTTGCTGCCACTAAGGCCTAGTCTTGTGGCCTCCCAACCTCCACCAGCACCCGTCAGAGTAGCAAGTGTTTTTATAGACATCCTGTGTGTTAGGAAACTACTGTTGTATCATTGTGAGGAAACAAAATTTCCCTGGATTCCTCAGTACTCCCATAAAAAGCACTAGCCTTCTGAACACAGAATGTAAAAGATATAAAGATAGAGAATTGGCTTTCACTTTCTCTGCACACATTTTCGCATAAGGACCTGTAGCCATTTGTTTCCCTAATAATGTAGCTAATTGCTCTCATCCGAGAGGATAACAAAACCTGTCATCTCTCCCAAAGCCACAGTCTAGAGATAGGCAACTAGGTTAGCTCTTAGGAATTTATTTATAAACAAAGATGAAGCTGGGGACCTCTCCAGGTTGGAGTTCAGGCTCATTTGACTCCTGGAGAGATTTTATTTATAATCCAACACTAAGGGTAAGAACACCGCATCCTTTCCATCCCCAAAGAAGGAGAAGGTTTTCCCCCCCTTTTCTTCTCTTATTTGGGGAAGCGAGTGGAGCAGCTGCTTCTCTCTTGTGTATAAACAGAGAAAATCCATTATTCTCCACCTTCACTACCTGAGTTAAAAGATTCGGTGACTGTCTGGGAAGCCTGTGGCCCTGGTGCGGGCAGCTGGCACTCTGGGGTTTTCCTCGTTGTTGATTTGGTTGTATCAATAGAGGACTCCTCTCTGGACTGGACGCTTCATATCTCTACAGTATTCACCTTGGAAAAGAAGATAAAACCGTGCAAGTGGCATAGTATGTCCCACTTTTATCCTTCCTATTCTGCAGTCCATTTATAGCCACTATTCTCTGATTCCCCTGAGTTCAGGCTCATTGAAAACTGTAAGCCCTACTCGCTCTAAACAGCCTGACTCTTTCACACTCTTGTGTGAAATGGACTACACAAAGTTGGAAGTCTGAATGGGAACATTTAACCTTTTGTCTTTGCTCTAGTCTTTCCTCACTTTGAAGAGTACCTTTAGAGAAGTAATATTATAGGAATAAAATATGCATGGTGCAATATTTCAGAATATTAGGCTGTTGTACTGTTTGTGTTAGCTAGTATAACATTACCACATTATGTGGTGCTGCAGTCTTTCATGACATTGTAAATTTAACCCGTCATCAGACTTTGGGACTGTAGTAGCAGTACTTGGGCTGACCTTATTGTTTATTTTGCATTGAGCCATTTCTTGCTTGGACATGGTACTTTGCATCTTGGTGTGGTGCAATGTGTGTGCATCAACTTCCTTATCTTCTCTCCTTCAAATCTGGTAGGCCAAGCAGCCACAGTGTCTTTGATCCTTTTCCAATTGAAGGATGAGGTCTGGTTTCCTTCCCTCAGAATCTGTGCACTATCTGTGATAGTGACCAACAGAAAATGATGGAAAGGGTGCTGCAGTAGTTTCTGGGCCAAAGCCTTAAGATGCAGCTGCATTCACTTCACAGGAAACATTCTTTCAGCCTGGAGTCACCATGTAAGCAACCAAATTACTCTGCAGAAAGGATCATACAGAGAGGACATGGAGCCCAGCCAAGCCTAAGCTTTTAGCTCTCCTTGTCAAGGCATTGAGCATGTGAAAGAAGTCATCTTGCCCCTTTAGAGCACCCCATCTTCCAGCTGAACACTGGAGTGACTCCAGTGGATGCCATAGGCAGCAGAAGAATTGTCCAGGTGAACCCTACCTAAATTTCTGACCCCCAAAATTTTTAGGTGTAATTAAATTGGCTATTACACAAGTCAGTAAGCAGAACACCCAGGTTCATTGCTGTCCTTCCTCTTGGTCATCTGTCTTTGTCAGCAGCATCTATTTTTTTTCTCTTCTCCCTAGGACAGTCTCATAGTATCCCCCTCATTGATTTTACCCTACTGCTATTTGTTATATAATGTGGTTCAAAAAAACATATAGAAAGTTAATTGCCAGATAAATTGCTTAATAGGCTAGGATGTGAATTGCAATAATTATGTTTGGATATTGTCAAGATCTAGGCCTGTCCTCTAGTTGACAAGACAATGTATTCATTCAGAAACAGATTTTTTAAAAGTCTAATCAACATTATCATTACTTATGCTGATGGAAGTATTGATATTAATAAACCCTAAACAGCCTCAGAGTTTGAATTTCTTTTCCATTTAGACCTGTCAAGATTCACAAAATGCAACTTTGATTAATGAGGAGAAATACGTCCAACATGCAATGATGTAATTAGTATCCAAAAGCTTAGGAAAAAAATAACATTTCAAAAATGTTCAAAGCAGAGCCAAGATTAAATATCTGTGCTTCTCAGAGGGATACAGACAGACGAGAAGGCAAGAGGTGACGAGGTTGTAATATGTTTACACAGTCTTGCTCTTTTGATTTTTCTTCTAAAATTTTAGAACCGTTCTTTCTTTGAAGTTCTTTCTTTCACTGGAGTCTGCCTATGCTGCATGGTAGTCCAAGAACCTTCCAGCAGTGTTTATCCATCCTATCAGATCTAACATCCCCTACTGTCCTGATGTGAAATTCACATGTAGCAATGTATCTGCACAGGTATTTAGAACAATTTATATAATACCCTAATTTTAATGGACAAGAGAAATACATGAAAAGTAATTTAGAATACAATATTTTGTTATGTAAGAACTTGGGCTCAGTAATCCTATAAGAATAATGAAGAATCAGGTGCTTGCACACACATGGACTCGCTATGATGGGGACAGCTACAGGTGATACAGGTGTGGTATATTGGCTACTCAAATTCAAGCACTATTGTCACAGGTGATAGAGTTTTCTGGAATGATGAATAACTATTGTTAACATACTGAACAAAACAAAAATCATTCCTTAATTCATGTAATTGTTGCCTTCTGATTTTTAGGATTCTGTTGTATATTAAATTCTTTATGCATTAAAACCTTCCCAACTTACTTTGTGTCCATTAGTGTGCAGTAGGATATTCAAATGTCACATGGCTATGGGACCATTCTCTGTTGTGTAAGGTTGTTCAATACTTGCACAATATCTAGCATCCTTGCTCCCTCCATCACTATGATGAAAACATTTCCCCTAGAAATTATGAGAACTCCCTAGAGGAGGGTTGCTGCATTAAAATCCAGGATGCCTTATTATATTTGAATTTCAGAGAAACAACAGAACATTTTTTCAGTATAAATGTGTCCCATGTAATATTTGGGACATACCTTCACTGATAAAACTAGCTGTTTCTCTGAAATTCATATTTTACTAGGCATCCTGTATTTTTATTTGCTAAATCTAACAGCCATAGCTAGAGGGAGGTACCACTCTTTTGAGAACCAGTGCTCAGCAGGCTACACTCAAGACCACGAACCAAACTTCCAGCAAATAGCATCTTGATCCCAGGAAACAGGGGCCTCTCATGAAGAGAAGAGGCAGGCACCAGACTGTAGGGGCACAGCTGCTTTCCTTTTGTGTCATCCACTGCCCACAGCATGCAGAAATTCTCTAATACAGGAAACTCTTTTTTTGGGGGGCGGGGGGGAAGCCCAAACTTGTTTACTGCACTGCATTCACTTGTCATTCCTTTCTCTCTGCTAATTTTAATTTAAAGGAAGACACAAAGGCATCCAAGCCCAGTTTTTTCTAAGAAACTATTTAAAACATTTCCTTTATGAAGAAAAAAGGACACTTAACCTTTTACTGGTTTTCATGTTGGTGTATCTTCTCTCTAGAGATAATGAAGATAAACAGAGAAATAACATAGCACCTTATCTCTTTTTTTGCTGCACATATTTCTTCTGAATACCAAATACAGACATGGATGATATTAAGAGAGAGGGGAAGGAGGGATCAAGAGAGAGAGAAATAAAAATTTATAAGTCTGTCTCTCCTATATGACTGAAAACTTTTTCTTGAGGAGAAAGTTCTTATAGGACTCCTCAAAAGTGCCTAGCATAGTACCTTCTAATGGGGACACTCATCTCCCTAATGTGACAGAAAGGATCGAAAGCAGCAGAGTAAAGTAGATTTCATATTAAAAAACATCATGACATATGCTAGTCAGAAATAAGCCAATTATTCTTTTTTTATTGAAGTATCATTCATATACAATCTTTTTTTTTTTTTACTTTTTAAAATTTAAGTATCATTGATATAATCTTATATTGGTTTCAAGTATGCCATGCAGTGGTTCAACAGTTACCCATATAAATAAATCCTCACTCCCAACTAGTGCAGTTACTATCTGTCAACATAAGAAGATATTACAGAATCATTGACTATATTCTCCATGCTGTACTGCTCCCCCTGTGACCAATTTATATTATGATTGGGAATTTTTTTGCCCCTTTATCTCCCTCACCCTTCCCACCCACCCACACCAACCCCTCTCCCATGGTAACCAGTGTCTGAGTCTAATGCTGTTTTTTTCTTTTGTTTTGCTTTGTTTTCATACTCCACAAATAAGTGAAATTATGTAGTATTTATCTTTTTTCCACTTGGCTTAGTATAATACACACTACATTCATCCATGTTGTTGTAAATGACAGGATTTCTTTTTTTTATGGCTGAATAATATTTCATTGTGTATATGTAGCACATCTTTATCCATTCATCTGTTGATTAACATTTTGCTTGCTTACATGTCTTGGCTATTGTATAGAATGTAGAGATAACATAGGGGTGCATATATCATTTTGAATTAGGGATTTTGTTTTCTTTGGGTAAATTCCTAGAAGTGGAATTACTGGGTCATATGATATTTCTATTTTTAGTTTTTTGAGGAACCTCCATACTGATTTCCACAGTGGTTGCACTAATTTATATTCCCATTAACAGTGTAGGGGGGTTTCCTTTTCTTCATCCTCAACAACATTTGTTATTTCTTGTGTTTTAGATAGTGAACATTCTAAATGTTGTGAGATGATAACCATTGTGGTTTTGATTTGCATTTCCCTGATGATTAGCGATGATTTCCTCAATTTTATAGATGAGGAAAATAATAAGATTCAAAGAGGTATTTAAGATTCAAAGAGGTCTTAGCTTCTCTGAATAATATTTTGAAGCTGGAGGCCAGCCCTCCTGAAAATGGTTTTAGATTTTATTTCCTTCCCCTAAATGTGTTCTAAATACACATGGCCAGAGTTACCACAAGTCATTAGCTTATCTTCTGTTCCTGTGTCTCCACCTCCTCCAGAGTGCCCTGGCCTTTGACCCTCCTACCTCCACAGCCCTTCACTAGCATCCATCGTGGATAAGAAGTCAGGAAAGTTGCTGGTAATGATAGTAAGTGGCACCCTTCTCCATCCCCTTCCTCCACAGTTCTCTGGAGATACTATAAAAGCATACATGGCCTTTCAGTCTCATTATTATTACTACTACTGATAATAATAATGAAGAATGTGTATCGATTACCTACAACTAAGAAGCTTAGAGTTTACTTTTTATTACTATTTTTTTTTTCAAACACTTAGGGGTTGAGCTCAGTGTATGAGAAAAACACAGAATTTCAATGACACAGATACCAAATTACCATGAAGAAAAACCTAATTCTGATATCTATTCCCCTGGCTTTCAGTTCACACATAGACAAGTCTAAGGGTTACAGCAGATGTTGTTGGGCTGGGCCAATGAAAATCTTCATTATGCACCATGGCAGCACGCATAGACAGGATCCTACTGCAAATATACTTGAAGCTCTTTGCCTGGGTGCTTTCTGTCCACCCAATCAACAGCTGGGCCAGAAATGTCCAGGAGGAGTTAATGCCCCTGGCAACAGCCTTCAGCCAATGACAGATGGGGAGCCAAAGGAAAATCATCCTACTTTACTTATTCCACAGGTGGGATTACTCTTAGGAGTCTTCCCAGAGGGTCTGAGCCCCAGTTGCTCACAATAGCAGCTGTTATCACACACCCTTTTTAAGCATTCTTCTGTTCCTCACATCCTCATTCCCCTGTGATCACTTCCAAAATAAACTACTAGTGCTTGACTTCTTATCTGAGGGTCTGCTTCAGGGGAACCCACGTTAAGACAATGGTATAGTTTTCTTGGTTAATTTTTAACCTGTTAATTTTATACACTGGTCTCTTTATAGCTGGTGAATTCCTCTAGACATCAAAGTGATTTTATTTTATAGACAAAGTATGGTGGTCATAGAGGCTATTGACAAATTTTTTTTCCTCCTCTTTCTGGGCATCCAGTAGGACTGCATGCCTCCTCTTCCAATATAGATAAGGCCTGTGACTTGATGTGGCCAATGAAATGTATGTGGAATTGATGTGTCATTAAAAGCCAGTGCATGGGCCTTCATGTTCACTTTTTTCTGTCTTGGTGGGTGGTAGACAGACTCTGAAATGGACACCTGTCATCTCCACATCCTGGGATTCATGTCTTTGTGCAATACCCTCATCTTGAGTGTGAGTTGTTCTGATAATTTGACACTGGACAACAGAATATAGCAAAGTTGTTGGGATGGCACTTCCATCATTGCATTATATATGATTATAAATTCTGTCTTGCTAGCACATTCTCTTCCTTGTTGGCTTTAGTGAAGTGAGCTGCCTTATTTTAGTTGTTCTGTGGTAAGGCCCGTATGTCAAGGAACTACGAAATACTGAATCCTGCCAACAACCACATGAGCTTAGAAGTGGATCCTTCCCCAGTCAAGCTTTCAGAGGAGAATCCCAGTCCTGGCTTACATCTTGATTGCAGCCCTGTGAGAGACCAATAAAGCCAAGGACCCAGCCTGGATTCCTTATACATTGAACCTATAAGATGATATTGTGTGTTATTGAAAGCTGTTAATTTTATGGTAATTTGATACACAGCAGTAGAAATCTAGTTGGCAGCACAGAATTGTAACCTCCCTCAAAGTAGGTCCCAGCCGATCCAATGAATATCTACTATGATGGAAAAATAAAGCTTTGGTATTTAAAGCTATTGTGGTTTTGGAATTGTTACTACAGCATAGTTTAACCTATCCCAACTGAATTGTAATGCAAAGTTTTTTGCTTTCACCAATCTGGCTACCACATTATTGAACAAAGAAAAAAATCCAGCTATGGTAGTCACCTTGAGTTAAGCAGAGAACAGAATCTTGCATGGAATCAAACTTGGCTAAAAAATCTTCCCCCCTAAATTAATATTCAGTTATAATAATTTCTGTGTCTTTCTCAGCTACTAGTTTTAAAATGTGACCTCATCAAAGTTAAGACCTATTCAAAGCACATCTTTGACATCCAAATATCCTAATTACTAATGTATTAATCCTGCCAAATTTCAGAGTAGTTCCCTCAAAACCGAAAGTCTTTTCTTTCCTTGTTGAAAATAATAACCACCCAACATTTTGCTGTAGTTTGGTGATTTGCCTTTCTGACATTTTGCATTTAGCAGGAGGTTAATTAGACACAATTGCAACACTGCTGTGTTGCCCTAGGTCCTAACACAAAGGGCCAATTTGGAAACAACTGTATCTTGGAAACCCTAGGAGATACCAGCTTGAAATTTCTATCAGGTTTAAAACAGAACTTCTTTACAAATGCAGTAGCTTTATTGGAACCTTAGATCTGCAGCATAAGCCCTAATTGGACTAAAGTTTCCATTGCAATGATTTGCTCAAGGACATAATGAAAAGTCAACTTTCTGATGTGTTTATCTACTTCTTGGCTCCTAGGCACAATTGGAAATGCTAATACCCAGATGCCCTTCTACTGAAAGAAACTGAAGGCTTTAAACTTGAATTATAGTATGCAGGTATTTCTGTCCTAAAAACTCACTTGCACAACTAGACCACCACTGAACAGAGTGCAAATGTAAATGTGGAAAGTGAGTATAGTAGAGACGGGTAACTGCTTAGCTCTCTGTGTGTCATAACAAAAGGAAGAAGTAATTATCCCTGGGATTGAGGGCATTTCCTAGGCAGGCATTTCCTGTTCTTTGTTCCTCAGTCCTGGCTTGGAAAGCCCTCATTCTCTTGGCCAAATCTTTCCTCTACTAAGACTTTTGAAGAGTCTAATTGGCCCACTGAATTCAAGTCACTGGAGGAGTATCTCTGGATTCCAGTCCCAGATCCCTCACTAAATGAATCAATTTGATCGCATTACATTACCTCTCTAAACTTCAGTTTCCCAAAATGAGGATAATACCTCAGAGGTTATAGAGAAGACTGAAGGCCACAGTACCTGGAAGTCCTCGGCCCAGTGCTGGGCTGTGTTAGGAATATTGACTCCTTTTTTATATCATTGATTCTGTTGAGCAGCTAATACCTTTGGCCTTGAAATCTCTGAAAAGTATTAAACTTATCATATTCATGTTTTCTCCTCAACTGTCTTATAAGCTTCAGAAAAAAAGCAAGGACCAATTGTCATTGCTGTTTATATTCAGCCCAACACCTAACACAGTAACAGTTGCTTTTTGGTGTAAATGGTGAAGGTATTCATCTCACAGGGACCTGTCACAGTGCCTTGCCCTCAAGAGTGACTTAATACATTCTAGTGATTGATGGGACACACAATAGGGAAGTCACTGTAGTGGTAATTTTGTAACCTTGCTGAAATATGATAATGTCCCTAATGTCAGTTATAAATGTGAGATTTTACAATGTATAACTTGTATTTCAAAATCTCTGGGCAATGTTTATCAACAATACTTCAAAAAAAAAAAAGATCTGTGGGCAAGAGGCATTCAGTTTGCTGGGTTTTATAGAGTTAGAGTCATTTGTAATGTGTATGAGTGCTTTTAGGCACATTCTTGTATTAATTAATTATGTTTTTTAGGGAATTTTAGCAGTACATGCCTCCTGTATTTAGGTTTGAAGATCCTCTATACATATTCATACATTTAGAGAGGATTTGAGCTTCTCAGGAGATGGTAAATTTGTGGCAGGAGGGTCTCAGATGGTTGAGGCTGTTTTTTTCTTTCAAGAAGGTTTCACGTTGGCCTCTTTTCCACATTGCACAAAGAAATACCCACATCTGTGAAACTTCGAAGACCCGGAGGTATTGCTTTTGTGACTAGATAAGCAGGCCTAGTGTATAATACAAGTATTCTAATATACTGCACTGCTGCATTAAAACTTGGAAATAGAATCCTAGTAACACATAAAAACCAAAAGACAACTTCACTGCTAGGAATTTCCATCAGCCTGCAGCTGCCCTGAGCCTGAGGAGTGCTAGAAACAGGCCTGATCACTAGCAGTTTCAACAGGGAATAGATCTACTAACAGCACAAATGGGACGATGTATGTTATTCCTCTGACTTTTTGCCCTCTGTGGGTGGTAAATTTGCCTTCAAGTTTCACTGAAACTGTCAATTTTCGTTTCGAAATATATTTTAGCATCAGTTACTTAGCAGCAAACCTATTTCTAAGAGAGATGCTACTTGTAGTTGCATACTTTCATCACATCTCTCCATTTCTGTTTCCCAGTCACAGTCTTGCCTTTTCCAAAGGATCTGTAGGCATGTTACCTCCTCTCTGATATTCTAGTCTTTGGTGAAGAAATGTAAATTCTGTGCAGGCGAGTTACTCAGCACCAAAACATTATTCAAGATGTATATTTGCTATTAGCATTATAACCTGCACTGTGTGTTATATTGTATCTATTACATTTTATATTGCCACTGTGGATCTTTTATTATGGTAATCTTGACATGAGCACTTAATCAGTGACTACATCAGGAGGTAAGTATTCTATCAGTAGGACAGTGAAAATGATGATGATTATCCTGATTCGTGTAGTAGTTAAGATTTTCTGAGCTGTTCCATTAAGTTAGGACATAGGCTTAGCTGTGGTAACAGAGCTTCCAAAATATGTTGGTTTAAATTAGATGGAAATTTTTTTCTTTTCATCTAACAATCCAGAACCAAGCATATATGTGACTAAAGGGTGGCTCTGCTCCATGTGCTCATCTAAAGACCAGGCTGCTGAGTTGGCCCAACCATCCTTACTTTGCAACTTCCATCTCTAGGTTAGGCAGCTCCTCTGGCTGTTGCTATTGCCTTTGGTAGTGGGAAGGGGGAAAAAGGAAGCCCAGAGGAAGGGGTTTCTCTTTATTGATGTAACCAGAGGTTCCCACATCTGTTATGTTCCCATCCCAGTGACTTCAGTCCCTCCTAGCCTCACATAGCTATAAGGGAGGCTGAGAAATGTAACCTCCAGCTGCTCAGTGATGGGCCAAACTAAAACTTAGGGTGTCTTTTTAAAATTATTATTATTAAGGTATCATTGATGTACAATCTTATGAAACTTTCACATGAGCAACATTGTGGTTACAACATTCACCCATATTACCCCATTGCAGTCACTGTCCATCAGTGTAGTAAGATGCTATAGAGTGCTACTTGTCTTCTCCATGCTATTCTGTTAGGGCATCTTTTTTTATTAAAAGGAACAAGAGAGAATACATATGAAGGATAATTAGCAATATCTGTCAAATTCTTTCAATACTAACCAAAATCGAGTGAGAAAAGAATCAGAGATACCAGGAGTTCCAGGAGAGGCCATTCATCTTTGTTATACAATTCCTTTCTGACACATATCCAGAAATGTTTGGGGGTCAATGTGAAAAACATATTTCTGGTCTCTACTCTCCCAAAATTGATTTATGGGATCAGTGGATCCACCAAATAAAATATTAGTCCTAGAGAGTACAGAAGCAGGAGGCCTATTCAGACCTGAATGTTATTTGCCACTACAAGAGTTGCTAGATTTCCTGCACAATACTGCAGTCATTAGCTCAGCTATAGGCTATGTGAGCCCTATGTATGGAAGACCAACATTATATGTCCCACTTCATGGAGAACCAACAAGAGGAGAACAAAAAGAGGGCAACCAATAGGCATTAACCCAGAAGAACTAAGAAGGCACCGTAATGCATTCTCAGGATGCAAACTTAGAATGTGTGATAACAACAAAACAGCAATAATACATCTTGGATGTTTGTCAGTTATATAGAATTATATTCAATTTAGACTCCTTCTTTGATTTTGTTAAGTGGTAAATGAAAGAGGTCACCCTCTTTAGAGTTGAACCCTTTTTCTATTTTGATGAGGCATAAATAACATCAGGTAACTGATCAGCGTATAAACAGGCATTTCTTTTTATAAGCTCCAAAGCGTCAGTTTACCAAACTCAGGATTCTTTAGGATCCTTCACATAGCAGGTGAAAGAAGTCTTCTGATAGCAAAAATTTCATAATTAAAATGGTGGTTTGTACAGAAAACTTTTTGGAAAAATATGTATTTTAAAAATGTAATACAAAGAAAAGTAAATCATTCTAAACATTTCTGTGATCGCATTTTATGCAATTCCTGAAGAATAATGTAAATTTAAGCCTTTTTCTGCTATTGGACTGACCCATAGTCATATTTGCATCACTGTATTGAACAAAGCATATTTTTAGAGTTACAAGGTCAGTAGATATTTTTAAAATATCGTATTATTTATGATTTTACATAATAGACTTCTTATTCTCTGTGTAATAAACCACCCTATGATTTATTTAGTAAACAACTCAAAAAAGGGGGAGTAGAAAATTTTTTGTTAAGTGTGATTATAGAACTAACATAGAAAAGCCTTCAAAGAAAAAAATAAGACTTGCTTATTTTGGCTCACAAAATTGTAATGTAGAAATTCTTTCATTATAAGTGAATTGAAAATTAACATTAAGCCACTCTTTTCTTTCAAATAAACACTGGTGAACTGAACTATACAATGTTGAAAATAAAAATCTACCAATGTAAAACACAGAACAAGAAAAGTTCATGTGTGATGAAGAAATTTCCAATTCTCAGATTGGTTTTCAAGTTTCTTGCTGTTAAAATAGCGTCACTGAATTTACACTTCTGGCTTCCTCTCATCCTTCTATATGGTTACAGAGACTGAAAGGTCTTGATGAATGAGTTTTGTAATAAGAATCTTCAAGTCAAATCTGATTAAGGACTTTCTCAACCTCAAGGAGAAACCCAGTTCTATATTTATACTGGAGTTCAGCCTCAACTTGTAAAAAAGCAAACTGAATATGCATATTGGCTGAGACAGGTAAATTTAAAGTCTGTAGAGACTTCTCTTGTGATTTTATAGCCTAAGTTGGGATTTAGCTTGGAGCCAAAACAGTAAAGCCTTGAAGAGGGTCCACTAGGTTAATGGTAGAACACCAAATGAAGGCTGAGAATTGGGAAGTGGAACTGAGCACAAAATCAGACAATGCTCCCAGCAGGACACTGATAATTGATGTTATTGCCATAAGTAGGTTACATGGTAAGACTAGAAATATCAAGGAGTAGTATGACAGAATACAGTTAGAATGTTCATGTTGCTTACAAAAGAAGGAGAGGAAAGCTTCTATATGACAGACAGGTCATATTTGGAGGGCCTTTTCATAACCATTTTTTTGTGTGCCAGTTTATGATAAAAGTAGAGTTAGTAAATAATACATTTTGTACTAAAAGTTCTAGGAAAGATTGTCTTATGAGAAAACTGAGCATTATAGCCTACAGGGTTGATGTAAGACAGAGAAGCAGGGGGGATTTTAGGCCAGAGTATTGATATTTTGAAGTCACTGTCAAATTATAACTACTGTTATTTTTCAGAAGAATCACATAAAACTCTGTTCTTATTATGATGCCATTTGGAAGAGCACATCCATTTTTTCACATTTTAGGTACATTTTCTATAGCTTAGAGATTGCATCTGATTTCTCAATTCCATAGAAATTTCGGTTCTCTGACTTAAGGACCCTGAGTCCATTCTGTTTAACATCCGTCATCTGATCAGGGGATATGCCTCATGTTTTCACCTCGTCTAAGGGGAATCACTTCTTTAAGTGGTTGTTCTTATCTCTGGAAAAACTAGCCCTTGGAGCCCTAGAGCCACAATGTAAGAAGTGCACTACACTATTGGTAAGACCATAGTAAGAGGCCCTGAGACTATGTAGATAGAAAAAGGCTCAGTGCAATCTTGGATCCATCCCTGGCAAAGCATTAGCCATGTAAGTGAAGCCATCTTGGACCTTCAAAAGTAACTCAGGTGTCAGCTGAATACCACATAGTGTCATTGGTCAGTGCCACAGGGAACAGAATAATCACTCAGCTAAGCTCTCCATTTGAATTCTCAGTCCACAAAATCATGAGATAAAATAAAGTGGTTTTTTTTTTCTTTTTTAAAACCACTAGGTTTGGGAAAAGTTTATTATGCAAAGATAGTTATCTAGAAAAATCTGACAGATCTGTAAACTCTTCTAAAAAAATCCGTAGGGAATGAATTTAATTCACCTAAGAGATAATTGGAGAAACTTCAGTTAAAAGACTGGTGGTAAGCTTTGAAATATTTAATTGAAGATTGAAAGTTAAAACAACATGAGGATGAGGGGAAGCAAAGTATAAAAATGTTAACAAGTTCTGACAAATAGAGTAAAACAAATGTGAGCAAAGGGAGGAGAATGTAGAAAAATCTTGTTGATTGCTATAGAGGGAAATGGAGGCAATCAAGGCATAGCCTGTGAAGTTTTCATGAAAAGAAGAAACTTAAGAAAAGGTGGGGAATAAAGACATTGCCTAAGGTATTTAAAGGCTGCCAGAAAACAAAAAATACAAACCTTTGTAAATACTAAATTTTTTTCTTTTAGTTTTAAGAGCAAAGAGATCAGATTTCATATTGACACATAATCAACATAAGACACATTATATTTCTGAGATCAAATATATCAACCTTATTCATAAATATAAATGAGCTTAACTCACCTATTAAAGGACTTCAGATGTCTCATAACAAGAGATATACCTAAAACAAAGTAATTCCAACAGACTAAAAAGAAAGGACTGGATAAAGGTATACCAGGCAAAAGAAAAGCAAAAAAAAAAGTTTGGCTTTTGCTATCTGACATGGTAGAATAATTTAAGTAAAAAACAACAATAAGACAAAGAAGCAGATTTTATAATGCTAAGAGCCATAATTGATAATGAAACTAGCAGTTATAATTATATAGGTGCAAATAACACAACAGCTGGATAAGGCAGAAATTATATAAATGCAATGAGAAATAGATACATCTACTGAACAGAGACCTAATTTACTTCACCATTACAACAGCAATAGGAAACTAATACTGAGGAACTTTTCAATAAAGGTATTGGAAAAAATATAATCACTTAGAAAAAGTATAGTCATTTGGAAAAATACTTAGGTCTATATGTTGTGTCATTCACCAGAAAAACTCCAAATAATTGGATATCTATATGTAAAAAATAAAATGATTTAAGTATTAGAAGTCAAAGGTGGATTCCTTTAAAACTTGAAAATAGGGACTTTCAAACTGTGACTTAAATCTAAAAACAATAAAAAAGGGAGCTAAATAAGACTACATAAAAATTGGAAGCAAAAAAATGACCAGTAGTTACAGAAACAAAGTAAATTAGTGGTTGCCTAGAGCTAAGAGGATGGGGTGTGGAATATCTTCTTGGGGTAATGAAAGTGTTCTAAAATTTACTGTGTGTTAATGAATATACAACTCTGTGAATATACGGTAAGCCAACGAAGTGTACATTTTAAGCGGGCAAATTGTATGTATGGTTAATGAGTAATATTTAAATAAGCTGCAAAAAATAAAAGCACTATTTAAAAAAATATATCCAAAGTCAAAACATAAATGATAAACTGGAAGAAAAATTTTGTAACTATTATCAGACAGAGAACTAATGTCTCATATATATAAAGAGGTCTTGAAAATATAGCTGAAATTGAGCAAAAATTTGAAGGAAATATTAGCAGAAGACCCATGCAAAAAAGCAAGTGGTCTTTAAATAAGAAGAGATGTTCAGTGTAACTCTATTTTGATTAGACCCTCAAAGCTGAGATACCATTTTTCACCCATTAAGTGGGCAAAAAATCCAGAAGTTGACAACATATGCTATTGGCAAGGCTTTGGAGAAATAGGTACTTTTATACTTTATTAGTGAGAATACAAATATTACAACTTTTATGGAGAAAAATTGTCAATCCACGTTAAGAAATCTATTCTGAAGATACATCACAAATGTGGAACAGATATACGTACAAGGTTACTAATTGCACTGTTATTTTTAATCTCAAAAGATTGGCAAGAATTCAGATGTCCATCAATAGGGGATTGGCTTAATAAATAATAGTACATCCATAGAATGGACTATTTTACTTATCCAGCTACTAAGAACTAATTAAGAACATCAATAGTAACTCATGTGAAATGATCTCCAAGATATGATTACCTAGTGAAAAAGAAAGTTGTAAAACAGTGTATAGAAAAGAAAGAAAGACATACAAATACATAAATTTTTACTAAATATTAAAAACTAGCATAAATCAGAAATTAATAAATGATTTTCAGTGGGAGAATAGGGGTTGGACAGGATAAAAATAAACATGAGATTTCTCTAATACACCTTGTTTAATATGACTTTTGAACCAAGTAAATGTTAACATATTCAAAAAAGAAAAAGAAAACCCCAAAACTGAAAATAAAGTTAAATAAATGAACTTAACTATGTATCAAATTGGTAACTACATGGAAGAATTGTTTCAAGTGACTTTCACATATAAGACTCTTACTATGCATTCTTAGAAGATAAAAAGAACTGCAAAGAAATTTTAAACTCTACTCAGTAGTTTGTCAGAAGTATTATGGTATTGTAACTGAAATTATTTTCTGTGTATATGTATATAAAATTATGAACCATGATTTTCAGTGTAAGGGAAAATAAATAGAAAAATCAGTGAAATAAAGGGAAAATCATATAATGTTATACTTGAGTTGAAAACTTTTAAATGAATCCATGATTTAAAAATATGTATGTTTTCTAGCTCTAGTCACTGAGAAGCAGTGATACACCAATACCAATAAGTATATCAATGACTATGTCTAGTACTCAGATTCTGATTTCTTTTAAAAAAAAATTTTGTGTATTGCGGTACATACAATAAGATGCATGAGTCTTAGTGTACAGCTTGATGAATTTTGACATATATGCAGTTATAACTGTTGCCCAGACCAATGTATCAAACATCCTTACTAAGTCTTTCCCCCTTCGCTCACTGACCCTTCCTATGGCAACCACCAGTCTGTTCTCTGTTTATGAGTCTCTTTCAATTTTGTTTGTTCATTTGTTTTGTTTTTTATAATCCAAATATAAGTGAAATCATATGGTAATTATCTTTCTCTGACTTATTTCACTTAGCATAATATCTTCTAGGTCCATCCATATTGTCACAAATGACAAGATTTCATTAATTTTTTATGACTGAGTAATATTCATTTGTAGCTATGTACCACATTTTTTTAATCCATTCATCTATTGATGGACATTTAGGTTGTTTCTGTATTTTGGCTATTGTAAATAATGCTGTGATAAACATAGGAATGCACGTATTTTTTTTGTATTAGTGATTTTGTTTTCTTTGGGTAAATTCTCAGGAGTGGTATTTCTATTTTTATTTTTCTTGTAAGTCTCCATACTGCTTTCCATAGTGACTATACCAATTTTCAATCCCCCCAGCAGTGTACGATGATTCCCTTTTCTCCATATCCTCACCAACACTTGTTATCTCGTCTAGTTGATATTAGACATTCTGGCTCATCTGTGGGGATCTCATTGTGCTTTTGATTTGAATTTCGCTGTTGATTAGTAATGTTGAGCATCTTTTTATGTGTCTGTTGGCCACTTGCATGTTTTCTTTGGAAAAATATATATTCAAGTCCTCTGCCCATTTTTAATCAGATTATTATTATTTTTTATTGTTGTTATTTATTTATTTTTGGTGTTGAGTTGTAAGAGTTCTTTATATATTTTGGCTATTATTCCCTTATTAGAAATATCATTTGCAAATATATTCTCCCATGCAGTAGGTTGCCTTTTTGTTTTGTTGATGGTTTCCTTTTCTGTACAGAAGTTAGTTCAATATAGTCCCACTAGTTTATTTATTTATTTATTTATTTACAATTTTGGTATCATTAATCTACAATTACATGAGGAACATTATGTTTGCTAGACTCCCCCCTCATCACGTCCCCCCTACAAACCCCATTACAGTCACTGTCTATCAGTGTAGTAAGATGCTGTAGAATCACTACTTGTCTTCTCTGTGTTGCACAGCCCTCCTCATAGCCCCCCCCCACCTTATACATGCTATTCGTAATGCCCCCTTTATTCCCACCCCCCTTATCCCTCCCTTCCCACCCATCCTCCCCAGTCCCTTTCCCTTTGGTAACTGTTAGTCCATTCATGGGTTCTGTGGTTCTGCTGTTGTTTTGTTCCTTCAGTTTTTTCTTTGTTCTTATACTCCACATATGAGTGAAATCGTTTGGTATTTGTCTTTCTCTGCCTGGCTTATTTCACTGAGCATAATACCCTCTAGCTCCAACCATGTTGTTGCAAATGGTAGGATTTGTTTTTTTCTTATGGCTGTATAATACTCCATTGTGTATATGTACCACATCTTCTTTATCCATTCATCTACTGATGGACACTTAGGTTGCTTCCAGTTCTTGGCTATTGTAAATTGTGCTGTGAGAAACATAGGGGTGCATCTGTCTTTTTCAAACTGGGCTGCTGCTGCATTCATAGGGTAAATTCCTAGAAGTGGAATTCCTGGGTCAAATCCACTTGTGTATTTTTGCTTCTATTTCCCTTGCCTGGAGAGATATACCCAGAAAAAAAAATACTACTGCTGATCTTCAAGAGTTTACTGAATATGACTTCTAGTAGTTTTACAGCTTCAGGTCTTATATTTAGGTCTTTAATCTGTTGTAAGCTTATTTTTGAGTATGGTACAAGATTGTAATCCAGTTTCATTCTTGTGCATGTAGTTGTCTAGTCTTAACACCATTTTTTTTTTTTTTTGTTTTGTTTTTTTATTTTGGTATCGTTACTCTACAATTACATGAAGAACACTACGTTTACTAGACTCCCCCTTTCACCAAGTCCCCCACACAAATGCCATTATAGTCACGATCCATCAGCATAGTAAGATGCTGTACAATCACTACTTGTCTTCTCCCTGTTGTACATCCCTCCCTTTGCCCTCCCAACATTATACATTCTAATCGTTAGGCCCCCTTTCTTTTTCCCACACCCTTATTCCACACTTCCCACCCATTTTCCCCAGTCCCTTTCCCTTTGGTAACTGTTGGTCCATTCTTGGGTTCTGTGATTCTGCTGCTGTTTTGTTCCTTCAGTTTTCCTTTGTTCTTATACTCCACAGATGAGTGAAATCATTTGGTACTTGTCTTTCTCCGCCTGGCTTATTTCACTGAGCATAATACCCTCTAGCTCCATCCATGTTGTTGCGAATGGTAGGATCTATTTTTTTCTTATGGCTGAGTAATATTCCATTGTGTATATGTACCACACCTTCTTTATCCATTCATCTACTGATGGACATTTAGGTTGCTTCAATATCTTGGCTATTGTAAATAGTGCAGCGATAAACATAGGGGTGCATCTGTCTTTTTCAAACTGGAGTGCTGCATTCTTAGGGTAAATTCCTAGAAGTGGAATTCCTGGGTCAAACGGTATTTCTATTTTGAGCATTCTGAGGAACCTCCATACTGCTTTCCACTATGGTTGAACTAGTTTACATTCCCAACAGCAGTGTAGGAGGGTTCCCCTTTCTCCACAACCTCGCCAACATTTGTTGTTGTTTGTCTTTTCGATGATGGCTATCCTTACTGGTGTGAGGTGATATCTCATTGTGGTTTTAATTTGCATTTCTCTGATGATAAGCGATGTGGAGCATCTTTTCATGTGCCTGTTGGCCATCTGGATTTTTTCTTTAGAGAACTGTCTATTCAGATCCTCTGCCCATTTTTTAATTGGATTATTTGCTTTTTGTTGAGGCATGTGAGCTCTTTATATATTTTGGATGTCAATCCTTAATCAGATCTGTCATTTATAAATATGTTCTCCCATACTGTAGGATACCTTTTTGTTCTATTGATGGTGTCCTTTGCTGTACAGAAGCTTTTCAGCTTGATATAGTCCCATTTGTTCATTTTTGCTTTTGTTTCCCTTGCCCGGGGAGATATGTTCATGAAGAAGTCACTCGTGTTTATGTCCATGAGATTTTTGCTTATGTATTTTTCTAAGAGTTTTATGGCTTCATGACTTACATTCAGGTCTTTGATCCATTTCGAATTAACTTTTGTGTATGGGGTTAGACAGTGATCCAGTTTCATTCTCTTACATGTAGTTGTCCAGTTTTGCCAGCACTATCTATTGAAGAGATTGTCATTTCCCCATTGTATATCCATGACTCCTTTATCGTTTATTAATTTGCCATATATGTTTCGGTTAATGTCTGGTGTCTCTATTCTGTTCCATTGGTCTGTGGCTCTGTTCTTGTGCCAGTACAAAATTGTCTTGATTACTGTGGCTTAGTAGTAGAGCTTGAAGTTGGGGAGTGAGATCTCCCCACTTTATTCTTCCTTCTCAGGATTGTTTTGGCTATTCGGGGTCTTTGGCAGTTTCATATGAATTTTTGAACTATTTGTTCCAGTTCATTGAAGAATGCTGTTGGTAATTTGATAGGGATTGCATCGAATCTGTGTATTGCTTTGGGCAGGATGGCCATTTTCACGATATTAATTCTTCCTAGCCAGGAGCACAGGATTAGTTTCCATTTGTCAGTGACCTCTTTAATTTCTCTTAAGAGTGACTTGTAGTTTTCAGGGTATAGGTCTTTCACTTCCTTGGTTAGGTTTATTCCTAGGTATTTTATTCTTTTTGATGCTATTGTGAATGGAATTGTTTTCCTGATTTCTCTTTCTATTAGTTCATTGTTAGTGTATAGGAAAGCCACAGATTTCTGTGTGTTAATTTTGTATCCTGCAACTTTGCTGTATTCCGATATCAGTTCTAGTAGTTTTGCAGTGGAGTCTTTAGGGTTCTTTATGTACAATGTCATGTCATCTGCAAATAGTGACAGTTTGACTTCTTCTTTACCAATCTGGATTCCTTGTATTTCTTTGTTTTGTCTGATTGCCGTGGCTGGGACCTCCAGTACTATGTTGAATAACAGTGGGGAGAGTGGGCAGCATCCCTGTCTTGTTCCCAATCTCAGAGGAAAATCTTTGAGCTTCTCACTGTTCAGTATGATGTTGGCTGTGGGTTTATCATATATGGCCTTTATTATGTTGAGGTGCTTGCCCTCTATACCCATTTTGTTGAGAGTTTTTATCATGAATGGATGTTGAATTTTGTCAAATGCTTTTTCAACATCTATGGAGATGATCATGTGGTTTTTGAACTTCTTTTTGTTGATATGGTGGATGATGTTGATGGATTTTCGAATGTTGTACCATCCTTGCGTCCCTGGGATGAATCCCACTTGGTCATGGTATATGATCCTCTTGATGTATTTTTGAATTTGGTTTGCTAATATTGTGTTGAGTATTTTTGCATCTACGTTCATCAGGGATATTGGTCTGTAATTTTCTTTTTTGGTGGAGTCTTTGCCTGGTTTTGGTATTAGGGTGATGTTGGCTTCATAGAATGAGTTTGGGAGTATTCATTCTTCTTCTATTTTTTGGAAAACTTTAAGGAGAATGGGTATTATGTCTTCTCTGTATGTCTGATAAAATTCCGAGGTAAATCCATCTGGCCCGGGGGTTTTGTTCTTTGGTAGTTTTTTGATTACTGCTTCAATTTCATTGCTGGTAATTGGTCTGTTTAGATTTTCTGTTTCTTTCTGGGTCAGTCTTGGAAGGTTCTATTTTTCTAGGAAGTTGTCCAATTCTCCTAGGTTTTCCAGCTTGTTAGCATATAGGTTTTCATAGTACTCTCTAATAATTCTTTGTCTTTCTGTGTGGTCTTTCGTGATTTTTCCTTTCTCGTTTCTGATTCTGTTGATATGTGTTGACTCTCTTTTTCTCTTAATACATCTGGCTAGAGGCTTATCTATTTTGTTTATTTTCTCAACAAACAAGCTCTATGTTTCATTGATTTTTTTCTATTGTTTTATTCTTCTCAATTTTATTTATTTCTTCTCTGATCTTTATTATGTCCCTCAGTCTGCTGACTTTAGGCCTTATTTGTTCTTCTTTTTCGAATTTCGATAATTGTGACATTAGACTTTTCATTTGGGACTTCTTAATATATGCCTGGATTGCTATATACTTTCCTCTTAAGACTGATTTTGCTGCATCCCACAGAAGTTGGGGCTTTGTGTTGTTGTTGTCATTTGTTTCCATATATTGCTGGATCTCCATTTTAATTTGGTCATTGATCCATTGATTATTTAGGAGCGTGTTGTTAAGCCTCCATGTGTTTGTGAGCCTTTTTGCTTTCTTTGTACAATTTATTTCTAGTTTTATATCTTTGTGGTCTGAAAAGTTGGTTGGTAGGATTTCACTCTTTTGGAATTTACTGAGGTTCTTTTTGTGGCCTAGTATGTGGTCTATTCTGGAGAATGTTCCATGTGCACTTGAGAAGAATGTGTATCCTATTGCTTTTGGATGTAGAGTTCTATAGATGTCTATTAGGTCCATCTGTTCTAGTGTGTTGTTCAGTGCCTCTGTGTCCTTACTTATTTTCTGTCTGGTGGATCTGTCCTTTGGAGTGAGTGGTGTGTTAAAGTCTCCCAAAATGAATGCATTGCATTCTATTTCCTCCTTTAATTCTGTTAGTATTTGTTTCACATATATTGGTGCTCCTGTGTTGGGTGCATATATGTTTATAATGGTTATATCCTCTTGTTGGACTGAGCCCTTTATCATTATGTAATGTCCTTCTTTATCTCTTGTTACTTTCTTTATTTTGAAGTCTATATTGTCTGATACTAGTATTGCAACACCTGCTTTTTTCTCTCTGTTGTTTGCATGAAATATCTTTTTCCATCCCTTGACTTTTAATCTGTGTATGTCTTTGGGTTTGAGGTGAGTCTCTTGTAAGCAGCTTATAGATGGGTCTTGCTTTTTTATCCGTTCTATTACTCTATGTCTTTTGATTGGTGCATTCAGTCCATTTATGTTAGGGTGATTATTGAAAGATATGTACTTATTGCCATTGCAGGCTTTAGATTCGTGGTTACCAAAGTTTCAAGGTTAGCTTGTTTACTACCTTACTGTCTAACTTAACTCACTTATTGAGCTATTATAAACACAGTCTGATGATTATTTCTCTCCCTTCTTATTCGTCCTCCTCCACTCTTCATATGTTGGGTGTTTTGTTCTGTGCTCTTTTTAGGAGTGCTCCCATCTAGAGCAGTCCCTCTAAGATTCCCTGTAGTGGTGGTTTGTGGGAGGCAAATTCCCTCAACTTTTGCTTTTCTTGGAATTGTTTAATCCCTCCTTCATATTTAAATGATAATCGTGCTTGATACAGTATCCTTGGTTCAAGGCCCTTCTGTTTCATTGCATTAAGTATATCATGCCATTCTCTTCTGGCCTGTAAAGTTTCTGTTGAGAAGTCTGATAATAGCCTGATGGGTTTTCCTTTGTAGATGACCTCATCTGGGCAGAGAAGTGCAGGCACTTACAACCTCAACGTGCTTCTTCAACATAGGTGGAAGAAGAACTTCCAACTGCAGATCTTTATGTATTTTTAAAAAACACTAGTAAATATTCCAATGGAGGCTTGGAATTCTAAGTTGGCTCAATGGTGGGACAAAGAGTTGATTGTTATTAAAAATGGGTGAGATTCAAAATGAGGAAAAAAGAAAATCATAAGGTGAATCTGAAAGAATCACTCTTTCTTGATGTTTGAAGTAATGTGCAGCAACTACCAGAAAACTGGCATTCCCTTGAGTGGAGTTTAATTTCCTTACACATAGAAGTTCCAAAATACATTTACTATGAGTATCAGATTTCTTTTCTACAAGTTAGGTTAAAAACAATCCTTTGTGAATGACCAAGGGAATTAATATTTTCAAAATATTAATCCTACAAACTGGGACTATTCAAATCCATTTTATAAAGTGAGAAGAATTTTAAGGGAGAAAATAGTTTTGAATTATCTCTTGGATAACTGTATCAAGAAATCTCAGAGTTTATGGAGTTGCTAGAAAACATCAATGAACCCTTTCCTTAGGCTCATAATTCTGTTCTTCTTATAGACCACATGCCTTCCTCTGCCATTTTTCCTCTTGACTAAATTTAAGCCTGAAATCCAAGTTGTTTGAAATAAGCAATTTTGTAAATCAAATGCTCTGAGATATTAGAATCTATTATACTTAAAGGCTCAATAACAATTGAGATAAATGAGCTAAAAAAAGGAAAATAAGGAATTCTACTATTATCCACCCTTACCTGAATCCAATTTCCTATAGCTGGATTAGTGTCAACTGAAAATAAAATTTAAAGCAAAATTTATTTTAGGAAATAAGACATTTTAGTAAAGCACTTCTCAAATATATGGCTTGCAAAAGAAGGATCCTCATAATGGATAACTATCAGAGTTGTAAAATCTGGCTTCTAGAAGCACTCTTCTGCCAAAGTTAGGAGAATAGACAGCCATTGTTTGGCTCTGTCTTTTATATCGGTCAGACACAGGGTTTGTGACATACACTCTCTGTGACATCAGTTCTTTTTCATGGAATTCTGAATTCTGTTCCATATTCAATCATATTATAGCCCTCATGGAAAAATAAATTGTCAAAGTATTAGTTTTAATCATTTCATTGTAGGTCTTTCATCTTTTGAGGCTTTTGCTTTCTCCAACCAAGAGAAATTTTCAGAGTTTGTCTCATCAAAACCTGTTTGGGAATGCAATGAAAGATAAATGGGGAAAAAATTAGGCCAGTAGGGAGTATAATAATTCTTTAAATTTAGAAGACTAAATATAGAAAACTGGTCAGATTTTATTCATGCAACGAAACACAAAATAACACTATGGATTGTTAAAATAATTCATACATATGTTTTTTTAAATTGTTCATTTGTTCATTTTTTATTTTGTCTCCCTTGCCTGAGGAGCTGTGTCCAGAAAAAATTTCTCATGCTTTTGTTCAAGAGATGTTTGCTTATGTTTTCTTCTGAGAGTTTTGTAGTTTCGTATTACATTTAGGTCTTTGATCCATTTTGAATTTACTTTTCTTTAGGGAGTTAGACAATAATCCAGTTTCATTGTATTGCATGTAGCTGTCTAGTTTTCCCAACAGCAGTTATTGAAGAGGCTGTCTTTTCCCCATTGTATATTCATTGCTCCTTTAATTGACCATACATGTGTGGGATTTTACCTGGGCTCTCTATCCTATTTTATTGATCTATGGGTCTCTTCTTGTGCCGTACTATACTGTTTTGATTACTATAGCTCTGTAGGGATTGTAATCCCCCCAGCTTTGTTCTTTCTCAGAATTACTTTGGCTGTTTGGGGTCTTTTGTAGTTCCATATGAATTTTAGAACTATTCTAGTTCATTGAAGAATGCTGTTGGTATTTGGGTAGGGATTGCATTGAATCTGTAAACTGCTTTGGGCAAGATGCCCATTTTGACCATATTAATTTTTCCTATCCATGAGCATGGGATAGATTTCCATTTATTGTTATCTTCTTTCTTTCATGAGTGTCTTGTAGTTTTCAAGTGTATGTCTTTCACCTCCTTGGTTAGGTTTATTCCTAGGTATTTTATTCTTTTGATATAATTATAAATGGAGTTTTCTTGATTTCTCTTTCTGCTACTTCATTGTTAGTATATAGGAATGCAACAGATTTCTGTGTATTAATTTTGTATCCTGCAACTTTACTGAATTCAGTTATTCTAGTAGTTTAGGAGTGGATTCTTTAGCGTTTTCTATGTGCAATATCATGTCATCAGCAAACAGTAACAGTTAAACTTCCTCCTTACCAATTTGGATGTCTTTTACCTCTTTATTTTGTATGATTACTGTGATGAGGACCTCTATTACAATGTTATATGAAAGTGGAGTTGATGGACATCTATTTCTTGTTCCTGATCTTGGAGGAAAAGCTTTCAACTTTTGCCTTTGAGTGTGATGTTAACTGTGGGTTTTTCTGCTACAGACTTTATTATGTTGAGCAATGTAACCTCTGTACCCATTTTGTTAAAAGGTTTTATCATGAATGGATGTTTAGTTTTGTTGAATGCTTTTTCAGCATCTATTGAGGTGATCATGAGGTTTTTATTCTTCTTTTTGTTAATGTTATGTATGATGTTGATTGATTTACAAATATTGTACCATCCTTGCATCCCTGGAATACTTCCCACTTGATTTTGTTGGATGATCCTTTTGATGTATTTTTGAATTTGGCTTGCCTGATGTTTTGTTGAGGATTTTTGGATCAGTGTTCCTCAGGGATATTGGTCTAAAATTTTCTTCTTTTGTAGTGTCTTTGCCTTGTTTTTAGTATTAGAGTGATGCTGGCCTCATAGAATGAGTTTGGAAGTATTCCTTTCTCTTCTACTTTTTGGAATACTTTGAGGAAGATGAGTGTTAACTCTTTAACTGTTTGGTAGAATTCAGCTGTGAAGGCATCTCATCCTGGATTTTTGTTGGGAGTTTTTTAATTACCAGTTTAATTTCATTGCTAATAGTTGGTCTGTTCATATTTTCTATTTCTTCCTGGGTCAATCTTGGAAGGTTGTATTTTTCTAAGAATTTGTCCCTTCTAGGTTGTTCAATTTATTAACATATAATTTTTCATAGATCCTTCTAATAACTCTTTGTATTTCTGTGCTATCTATTGTGACTATTCCTTTTCATTTCTGATTCTTTTTTGTGTTCTCTTTTTTTCTTGATATGTCTGGCTTTGATAGGGCTTTGCCTATTTTGTTTATTTTGTCAAAGAAGCAGCTCTTTGTTTCATTAATTTTTCTATTTTAGTCTTCTCTTTTGTATTTATTTCTGCTCTGATCTTTATTATGTCCCTCCTTCTACTAACTTTGGGTTTCATTTGTTCTTCTTTTCTAGTTTATTTAATTTTGAGTTTAGATAGTTATTTGGGATTGCTCTTGTTACTTGAGGTAGGTCTGTATTACTGTGTTCTTCACTCTTAGAACCACTTTTGTGTCATCCCACATATTTTGGACTGTTGTATTTTTGTTTTTATTTGTCTCCATGTATTTCTTGATTTCTGTTTTAGTTTGTTCATTGATGCATTGATTATTTAGAAGCATGTTGTTTGGCCGCCAATGTGTTTGTAGGCTGCTTTGTTTTCTTTGTGTAATTTATTTCTAGTTTCATACCATTGTGGTCTGAGAAGCTGCTTGATTCAATTTCAGTCTTTTTTAATTTATTGAAGTTTTTTTTGTGGCCCAATATGTGATCCATTCTGGAGAATGTTCCATGTGCACTTGAGAAAAATGTGTATTATACTGTTTTTGGTTGGAATGTTCTGTGGATATCTGTTACATACATATGATCTAATGTATTGTTCAGTGTCTGTTTCCTTAAACACTTGTTTTTAAATGCCATTTATGTTTGTCTTAATTTGAGAGTGTATTCTCAATTGTTGGGTTTTTTTTTGGCATGTTATCCAGAGTTAAATACCTTTAGAAATGTAAGAACATTATTTATTGAACAATTACTGTGTGTCAGTCACTATCTTTGTGCTAAATATTTTTTAATATATTCAGTAGTTATTAAGCATCCCCTTTGTGCCTTTGTTCTGGGTCATGGTTAGTGCTTAATATAATATCAATATAGACTGTCCAGAGATCAGTAAAGGTGTCTGCCACCATGAGGTTTATGTTCTACTGGGGAACATAAGACAATAAGTATGCAAATGAATATGAGAAAGTAAAATTTTCTATAAAGAAAAGGAGGAACAAAGAGGTGACATAATGTAATGGGGATCAGGAGATGACTATTTTAGCTACAGTGGTCAGATAAGATCTCTTCAAGAAAGTGATTTTGAGCAGATACCTAAAAGAATAGAGGTAGCAGTATGGGGAAATTTATTCTAGGCAAAGAGAATTTAAATGTTAGAGTCCCTGGGGCCAGAATGGGTTTCTTGTGTAGAAGGAACCACAAAAAGGTCAGTATGACCGGGTAGTATGTGAGGAGGAAGATGTAGGACAGGAATGGAATTAGTAGCCAAGGATATTGTAGAGGGTCATGACTGTAATAAAAAGTTTGAACTTCACTTTGATTCTCATGAAAAGATACTAAAGGCGTTCATATAGGGTTGATGCTTTTGGAGACCACTCTGCTATAGGGATGTAGAATAGATGGGAGACCCAAAGGGAACCTAATACAATGTGCTGATAGGAGTTTGTGGTGGCTTGGACTATGCTAGTAGCAGTGGTGGTGTTGGGAAGTGCTCAGATTTAGGGCCACAGTTTAAAGGTTGATTCTACACAACTGGCTAATGAATTAAATGTGGTGTGAGGAAAAAGAGAAGGAAGTTCATGTTCTCCCTGTTTTCTGTCTTCTTTGATTCTCATTCATTCACCCAATATTTTTTGACCCTCTTCTCTGTGTTGAGAACTGTGCTAGATGCTGAGATAAATTGGTGAGCCAAAACCAGACATGGCGGCAGTAGTGCTTCTAGGATAATGGGGACACAGATGTTATTTAAATAGTCACAAAAATAAAATGAAAAATTTTAATTGTGATGTATGCTGTAAAGGGGAGTTTAACGGACCTATGAGAGGCTATAAGTAAAGAATGGGTGTCACACCAAAGTGATCTTGAGTTAAATGGGGGTAGGGTTGTCCAAGAAAAGTAAATAGTGTCCAGGCACAGGGGGCAGTATGTGCAAAGTCCTGCAAGCATAAGGAACAGGGCATCAAAAGAAGACTAATGTGGCAGTAGTGGGGAGAATATACAATTTAGTGCAAGTTATGTGAAGAATTCTGTCTCCCTATAATGTTAAATGGGAAGTCAAGGATGGAATTTAAGAGGGTAGAGGATGGGGTTGGAGTAGTGGTGACAGGATCATTTTTACATTCTTTGTGGAGAGTAGTTTCGAGCAGGGCTTGAGGGGATGCAGGTAAGCTTATTACACGAAGTGAGCAAGAACAATTTTTTTTATTAGGCTGAAGCTACTGGATGCATGATGGTGCCATTTCCTGAAATGGAGAAGAGGAGGAACACTGTCCTGGCACAGCACCAGACTTGATTTCCTTTTTTTGTTTTCCTTACAGGTTCTTATCTCACAACTTTGACTTTCATGTGCCTATTTGCTTAACATGGCTCATCACGGCCTCTCTCTAAAATATCCAATGCATACTTACCTCTTTTTAAGTGTCCCTGCTCACTGCTTCAGTCTCTCAGTTTCCCAACTCCAAATTCCTGAGAGGGGAATCTAATTGGCTCAGTCATTATTTTGAAGCAGGTCATGTAGCCCATGGTTGCATCACCAGCATTTGGACAGATGCCCACTGGTCAGGTCCAATCAGCTTTGACCTTTAAAGCAAGGAAAAGGATACAGGCTACATGGTAAAAACAGATGCAAAGGCATTTGGTAATGGTAAAGACTGATAGACACCTTTACTAAATTTCTTCTGGAAAAAGGTAGAGAGATAGATATCAGTGTATGGGGAAATATATCTGATGTTCTCTTTTTGAAAATAAGCTGCTAGGAATCACTTTATTAAACACAACTGCAATAGGAAAATGATCAAACAGATTCTTCAATTTAAAACCATCAAGGAAAATCAATCTTTCTTAATACAGTGTAACTTGAAGAAAACCTTAGTAAACTTTCAAATCTTTCATATTAAGAAAAACATCCATAAATCTATATTGGGTTGATAGAGGGAGGGAGGGAAGGAAGAAAGAGAAGAGGGAGAAAGAGGTGAGAGAGAGAGAGAGAGGGACATTATTTGCCCTCTTTAGAGGGGCAAAAGTACCATTCCTCACTCTTAAAATTGGCAATGAGAGAGAAAGCAGTAAGCATTTACTAAGCATTCTCAGGAGAAATTGTAGTTTCTCCCCAGTTTAGGGAAAGTTCTTCATTACAGAAAAACATCAGATAATAAATGTAGAAGGAATGAGTGAATTAGAAAAATCACCATTTTTGTAACCCCATTTGAAATAATAATGTTGCAGAAAAAATCACCAATGGCTGCTAAAACAATGGGATGAAAAGTTGTGAGGTGCAGAATATTTGGAGGGTCCTAAAATATCCCATTCATTTCCAGTGAAGAGAACTGGTGGTTATCACCTTACCTGAGAGTTCAAACTTAACATCAGCACTAGTGGGGAATGCAGACATTTTGTGCCTCCTGATGTGATGTGCTATGAGTTGCATGATGTAACCTATGGAATGTTCTTGCTAAATTTAGTTAACCTCAATCCAGAACATTTTTAGACCTTATTGCCAGTATGCAAGACATGATCTTAATAGAAGAACAAGCTAAGTGACATGAAGAAGAAGCAATCAGATGAATGTATAATACAAGACATTATCCTATGACTGGTTTGATTTCCTAACAATTCAAGGTCAGAGACAAAAAGAAACAAATAAAGATATCTAAATGTGTGTGCATGCACGTGCACACACATCCATACCACACAAACACATTCTATACAAGAAAATTGGGAAACTTTAATGTAGAGTAGAATTAAGATAATACCATGGAATTACCATTAATTTTCTTAGGTGTGATAATGGTACTATGATTATGTAGGAGAATGTCATTACTATGAGTCACCTGCTTAGGGTGATCAATTGTCCTGGTTTGCCTGGTACTGGAGGAGTTTCTTAAGACACTAGACATTCAGTTAAAAAACAAGAAAATTCTGAGCATATGAGGATGAACTGATCATCCTAGACCCAATGAAGAATTTGAGGTGAAGGGACATGATATCTGCAACTGATTTCCAAATGGCTTGGCAAGAAATTTTTACACATACAGAGTTAGAAAAAATAAATACAGTAACAGGATTAGTAACATAATTTTACTAAATTAGTAAAGTAATAAATTTGGGTAGCATACAGTTATTGAAGTTAGGTAGTGTGTATTTGGTTATTATACTGCTCTTTTATCAGTTATGTATATTTACAATTTTTCATAATAAAATGTTGGAGAAATATGCATAGATAACAAAAGATAATGCAGATATGAAACCAGACAAGATTCAGGTTTTGATAGAGTTAAACTTAGTAGAAAAAAATATTACAAACTGAAAATCTGTTAGAAACTGAAAATATAGCAGAAATAAATATTTAATAGAAGGACTGAAAGATAAAATGAAGGAAATATCCCAGAAAATAGAGCAGAACAAAAAAATGAAAAGTAAGAGAGAACAAACCAAAAGGCAAATAGAAAATTTATTCAGTAAGTTTAACATTCAAACAGCTGGAATTTCAGAAAGAGGAAAGAAAGAAAAATAGAAGGGAAGAAATCATCACCCAAGTAATTTGGGAAAAATAATCCTAGAAATGCACTACTTATTTTCCAGATTAAAAGGATGTACAAGTGCATAGCACATATGGATTAGAAAAGAATTACACTGAGGTTCTCCACTGTGAAATTTCAGAACACAGGGCACAAAGAGAAAGAAAGATAAAACAATGATAAACTACTAAAGACACTGAAATCAGAATGTTTCAGACTTTTCAACAGCAACATTGGAAGGAAGAAGGTAATAGAGTAATGCCTCAAAAATATGAAAGAAAATGGTCCCAGTCTAGATTTCAGTTCTTACAGGTCAATGTGGTAGAGAAACATTCAGCATCTTGAGACATTCATGCTCCTCCAAGCATCACTTCCCATTCCTGTATTTTCAGGACTCGTGGAGATTAAGTCAAAAAAGAGGAAAGCACAGATAAATGGACCAGGAGAGCCCAGAAAAGAGGAGACAGCAAATGTCAGGCCGATGTTGAAGGGAGATGCCTGGATGAGAACTATGCATCAGACCAGCCGTGCTGCTGTTCAGGGTGGAAGCAGTCTGAGGGCTCTGTGAGGCCCTTCTTTAGGAAGACAAGATGCTGATATGCACAGTGTTCAGAGGAGCTTTTGGCAAGTGGTAAGAAGTCAGGATGACTACTGGATAACCTAGAAGAAATGGACAAATTTCTAGAAAAATACAACCTTCCAAGGCTGACCCAGGAAGAAACAGAAAATCTCAATAGACCAATTACCAGCAACAAAATTGAATTGGTAATAAAAAAACTACCTAAGAACAAAACCCCTGTACCAGATGGTTTCACTGCTGAATTTTATCAAACATTTAATGAAGACCTAATACCCATCTTCCTTAAAATTTTCCAAAAAAGTAGAAGAGGAGGGAATACTCCCAAAGTCATTCTATGAGCCCAGCATCACTCTAATACCAAAACCAGGCAAAGACACCACAAAAAAGAAAATTACAGACCAATATCCCTGATGAACATAGTTGCAAAAATATTCAACAAAATATTAGCATACTGAATTCAAAAATATATCAAAAATATCATCCATCATGATCAAGTAGGACTTATTTGGTACAACATTCAAAAATCCATCAACATCATCCACCACATCAGGAAAAAGAAGGACAAAAACCACACGATCATCTCCATAGATGCTGAAAAAGTATTCAACAAAATTCAACATCCATCATGATAAAAACTCAACAAAATGGGTATAGAGGGCAAGTACCTCAACATAATAAAGGCCATGTATGACAAACCCACAGCCAACATCATACTTAACAGTAAGAAGCCGAAAGCTTTTCCTATAAGATCAGAAACAAGACAACGATGCCCACTTTCCCCACTTTTATTTAACATAGTTCTGGAATTGTGAGCCATGGCAATCAGACAACATAAAGAAATACAAGGCATCCAGATTGGCAAGGAAGAGGTTAAACTGTCCCTGTTTGCAGATGACATGATATTGTACATTAAAAACCCTAAAGAATACACTTCAAAACTACTAGAACTAATATCTGAATTCAGCCAAGTTGCAGGATACAAAATTAATACACAGGAATCTGTTGCATTCCTATGCACTATTGATGAACTAGCAGAAAGAGAAATCAGGAAAACAATTCCATTCACAATTTCATCAAAAAGAATAAAATACCTAGGAATAAACCGAACAAAGGAAGAGAAAGACCTATACCCTGAAAACTACAAGATACTCATGAGAGAAATTAAAGATAATAGCAATAAATGGAAACACATCCTGTGCCCATAGATAGGGAGAACTAATATTGTCAAATGGCCATCCTATCTAAAGCAATCTACAGATTCAATGTAATCCCTATCAAAATACCAACAGCATTCTTCAATGAACTAGAGCAAATCATTCTAAAATTCATATGGAACCACAAAAGACCCCAAATAGCCAAAGAAATCCTGAGAAGGAAGATTAAAGCTGGGGGGATTATGCTCCCCAACTTCAAGCTCTACTACAAAGCCACAGTAATCAAGACAATTTGGTACTGGCACAAGAACAGACCCATAGACCATAGACCCAATAGACTAGAGAGCCCAGATATAAACACAAGCGTATGTGGTCAATTAATATATGATAAAGGAGCCATGGACATACAATGGGGAAATGACAGCCTCTTCAACAACTGGGGTTGGCAAAACTGGACAGCTACATGCAAGAGAATCAAACTGGATCATTGTCTAACCCCATACACAAAAGTAAACTAAAAATGAATCAAAGACCTGAATGTAAGTCATGAAACCATAAAACTCTTAGAAGAAAACATAGGCAAAAATCTCTTGAATATAAACATGAGCAAATTCTTCCTGAACACCTCTCCTTGGGCAAGGGAAACAAGCAAAAACGAACAAATGGGACTACATCAAACTGAAAAGCTTCTGTTCAGCAAAGGACACCATCAGCAGAACAAAAAGGCATCCTACAGTATGGGAGAACATATTTGTAAATGACATATCTGATAAGGGGTTAACATCCAAAATATATAAAGAACTCACACACCTCAACATCCAAAAGGCAAATAACCCTATTAAAAAATGGGCAAAGGATATGAATGGACACTTCTCCAAAGAAGAAATTCAGATGGCCAACAGGCACATGAAAAGATGCTCCATATCACTAATTATCAGGGAAATGCAAATTAAAACCACAATAGATATCAACTCACACTAGTTAGGATGGTTACCATCCAAAAGACAAGAACAAATATTGGTGAGGATGCAGAGACAGGGGAACCCTCCTAAATGGCTGGTGGGAATGTAAGCTAGTTCAACCTTTGTGGAAAGCAGTATGGAGGTTCCTCCAAAAACTGGGGTTTTTTGAAAAAATAGAAATACCATTTGACCCAGGAATCCCACTCCTAGGAATTTACCCGAAGAGTACAAGTTCTCAGATTCAAAAAGACATATGCACTCCTATGTTTATCACAGCACTATTTATAATAGTCAAGTTATGGAAGCAACCTAAGTGTCTATCAGTCAGTGTATGGATAAAGAAGAGGTGGTACATATACACAGTGGAATACTATTCAGCCATATGAAAGGAACAAATCCTACCCTTTGCAACAACATGGATGGAGCTGGAGCATATTATGGTCAGTGACATAAACCAGGCAGAGAAAGAAATGATTTCCCTCATTTGTGGAGTATAACAATGAAGAAAAACTGAAGGAACAGAATGGCAGCAGATCACAGACTCCAAGAAGGGACTAGCAGTTACCAAAGGGAAAGGGTGGGGGAACGCGGGTGGAAAGGGAGGGAGAAGGGGTTGAGGGGTATTATGATTGGCACAGATGTTGTGGGGGGGATCATGGGGAAGACAGTTTAGCACAGAGAAGGCAAATAGTGACTTTGTGGCATCTTGCTACACTGATGGACAGTGACTGCAATGGGGTGTATGGGGGGGACTCGATAATATGGGTGAATGTAGTAACTACATTGTTTTTCATGTGAAACCTTCATAAGAGTGTATATCAATGATACGTTAATTAAAAAAAGGCAGGATGACTTAGTGATATGTAAAGAAAAAATCAAGGAAATAAAAAATGAAGAGAATCATTAATTCCAGAGAAAACAAAAAATTGTATAAGAAAGAACTTACCATTTATTAAATTCTTCAGAGTTTAGCATTTATTTCAGCTTACAGCCTTTGCATAATCATAATAAAATAAATCCTGATTTAACTTAATAAAACTGATGATGTAATCTACTGGGAGCATGAGATAAAGGAAAGGGAATATATATACAGTAGGCACAGAGGCAAGAAGGGAATAAACCCTCACCTTCCATAGCAGAAGGCAATAGGTAATGTCTATAGTAAAAATCAGTGCAAGAAATTCAAGCATGTTATTTCAAGTCATGGAGGTAAACACCAAAGTATTCAGCTAAGTTTAAATCTGTTGTCTTTTGGAGAGGTAAATGCTGTAATGGAAATTTGGGACTACTGTTTTTCATTACACATCTTGTGAAACTATTTGATTTCATAGTATGTGCATGTAAAGCTTAAGTTTTCTTAGTTAAAATAGAGAAAGACATGGAGAGTTGGAGAAGAATAGAGTCCAGAAAAGTATAACCAGTAATAAATGCAGATATGTATAACATTTTAAAAAGGAGGATATGGAACTGTTTTTAAAGTCTGTAGAAAAAACAAGTCAAATTGCTCTTTTCAAAATGTAGTCTGAGAAAGTCATAAAACATTTAACACACCCAAAATGACAATATCCACGACTTATCCAAACATAAAAGGACCTAAATTGTGTTAAAGAAATACATAAACAAATTACTTCCAAAAGAAATGAGGGCATATTGCTGAAAACAAGGATAGAAGCATGGTGGGTGAAAAAGTGAGTAAGAAACGAAACAGATGTGTAATCAATTTTTAAGAAAGAAGTGTGCTTGGGTCCACATCATCTGGTGTTCTTATGTCAACAGATTAAATAGTTATAGTGCAGCTGTGGAAAGAAAAATGTTATAAACAGGTCGAGCAGAGGAGCTATGTCTAACATAAAGCCTACATCTGCAGGGAGGGCACATCCTATCAGAAACATTCCCAAGGATTAAAGAGGGACAACACTGCATAATTGATGGATGTAGGCACCAGTGGATCATTGTATCCAAGCCTTTCAAATCTTATTTGCAAAATTAATTTAAAACAGGCTTGAATAAGAATCTTGTTATATTAAAAATGCTTGAGTGATTACAAACAATGGGCAAATGATTAACGATAGCATAATTAACTTTAGGGCAGTGTGTAGTGGTGTGTCGCAAGGTCCATGTTGGGTCTGGTCTAGTTTAATGCCTTTAATGATCTGGAAAAGGGAGTGAATAGAATTTATAGATGATACTCAATTTTCTACTGAGTTCATGGCCCTAAATAGAATGCTTTCCTGGCATGGAGTGGATAGCACTCAATCTGGCATAGAAAAGGATGGATTACAATCTTTAGTCCTTCACCCTTGAATGCTTGCCCCATATATTAGAATTAATATTCTTTCACCTGATCCATTTTGCAAGCCTTGGCTTTCTCTGAAACATTTTTTTCTTTGACTTCTTTTACTGTCCTTTCTGCTGAAAAACCTGTGAAACAGCTCTCCCCTGTCCTATAAGTCAGTTACTATTACTCTCTCAGGGCCCGAATTTATGCTCTGGACTCATATGTATTTAACATATAGGTCTGCTATAAATTTAGTTCAAATATTACCACCTTGTTCTGTGAGTTGAACAATTTCTATATATATTTGCTTGTGTGTTTTATATATACATATATGTGTGTATATACATATATATGTACACATACATACATACATATGTGTGTATATATATTATATATAGTATGTGTTATTTGACCTAAATACTTAGATGCCCCTTTCAAAATTTGATTCTTTAAAACCTCTCCTTTAAGTCATGGGCTAAACTATGCCATGTTATTTCTTGATAAGACATTCTGTACCTTACTATCCAATTAAGAAACTTCATTATTCTCTGTGAGGTTGTGCTTTCTCAGTAGTTCCACATTAGTTCCCTAAGAGAGGTTACTAACTTGATTCCACTTTCATTTTGCTTTTGATGGCATATTGAATAAACCTATTTCATCAAAATGTTCTGGTCATTTGGGAGGTGATGAAAGTGCTTCTCTCATCCATGCATTGGGTATTCAGGTGGGGAGGAAATCCACTAATAATGAGGCTTCATTTTAGACAGAAATTACAACCAAAATCAATCTTTTGGATCAACAGTGATGAACACAGAAGGAAAGTGGTACTTTTCATATTTGCCTTCTCTCTGTTGCTTTTATTTGGGGAAAAACAAAAATTAGGAGAACAAAAGGGTAGGAATAATATCTTAGAGTTGATTCATTTATCTGCTGGTAGACAGTTGTCCCTAAATGCAAAAAATTTTGATGTTATAAAGTTAAAAGTATCAAAATTAGAGGAAAATGATGGAATGAGCACACACATTTATCTCCTTCCTATCTCAAATCCCTTTTGAAAATAGAAAATAATTTTATAATGAATAAATCTTTAGCAGTACCAGAAAGCCAATTTAAAAATTGTGTTTTCAACAGATAAAAACTGAGAAATTCCTGGAAGATAGAAAGCAGATGGGCCAAAAATGGAGAAAAAACCTCAAACACACACACACACCACCACCACCATCCACAACAATACAAGTAAGAGAGAAACTTCCAGCTCAAGCTGAATAAATAGCAAATTCAGAAGGGAGTCTTGGGGCTCCTGCTGTTAGGAAAATAATTAAAGAGATGTATGAAAACAGCAGTGCCAGTGAGATCCCAACTCAATCCACCTCAGCAATAGGCTGCAAGAACACTTGATCATAGGTAAAACCCAAGACCTGCTTGATGAAATGAACTCCCTGCCTAAGCAGGCTCCCAGTTGAGTTGAGTGCAGGCAATTGAGAAGCAGTACAGAGTTTATGGTTACTGCATATCTAATAGAAAAAGCTCCTTTATCCTGGAATAAAATATCCCAAGGATCATTATTCCTAATGCAAAGCTTCCTTATCTTGGACAACTTGTAAAACCAACCAGTCAGCATGCCTGCATTCACACTGTAGCTGGTTGCAGTTTCAGCTCACCATCCTATAGTGAGCCTGAAGTGGGGACAGACCAGACTTACAGAGAGTGGTGCCATTTATGGTTTTAAGATCCCCAGCCCCTGGTGAGCACATCCTGTATAATCTCCTTCCCCTGCATGTAAGCAGGACCTGTGAATATAATGGGATTTAACTCCTGTGTAGATCACTAGTAATTTGACTTTGAGTTAATCAAAAGGGAGATTACACTGATAGACCTAGAATTATCAGGTGAATCTGCAAAAGAAGTCAGGGAAATTCAAAGCAGTAGTGTTCTTGCTGACCTTGAAGAAGCAAAAAATCATGTTGTGAATGCCTGTGTCAAGAGTGTAGGAGGTGGTAGTGACCTATAGAAAGTCACCAAGTCACTTCAGTCCTACAGTTCCAAGGAAGTGAATTCTGCCAATAACCAGTGAGCTGAGAAGAGGACTTTGGGTGTCAGATGAGACCCCAGCCCCAAGTCTCATCTTCATTTCAGCCAGGAGGGACCCTGAGCAGAGGAGCCTGCTGACCCACACTGACTCCTAACCCGTGGACACTATGAGATAATACATTTATGTTGTTTTCAGCTGCTAAATTTGTGGCAGTTTGTTACATAGAAGTAGAAGACAAATGCACTACCTATTATTTGACCTAGTTTTTTCAGCCATAAAAGTTCATGAATAAGAAGGACAAGATGAATGAAAGGGACAAATAGCTTCTGCGAAAGCAAAGATAATTTGGAGGACAGAAAGAACTATAAAAATGAGAGAAGCAGTTTAAAAAATAAAGGGAAAAAACAGATATTCCAGGCAAATGCTATAAAAAAGAAAACAAACTACAATGGATTTGAAAGATGAAAAGTATTAAGAGAGAGAGACAAAGTGACATTTCAGTTTAACAAGAAGTTATCATCCACCAGGAAGTCATACTGACTGTTAAATCAGTAAACTTTATGCATCTGAAAAAGTAGATTTGAAATATGTTGACAATTATCAATATGTAAACTTAAAAGTTTATAAAGAAAAATCAACAGAACAACAATTTTAATTGAAGATGTCAACTTATTTTCTCAGAAAGTTATCAAAGTTGATGAAAAATAAGGGCATATAGTATTTAATAAAACTAGCAAGTATGATCTAATAGCTATACAAAGAATTTTGAAACTCACAGACTGAGAGCATGTGGAAGACATACTCCATCAAGTTTAACATAAGTTATATCATTTTATAGCAATTAAAATAGTGTATTTGAGGAGCCACTTATAAATATATGAATGGAACAGAATTCAGAGTTTTTAAACAAATTCAAGTATATATGGGAATTTAGTATAAGACAAGGGAAATGTTTCAAATGAGTGAGGAAAGTATAGATTATTTGGTAATAGTTGAATTAACTAGTTACTCATTTAGAAAAATTAAAAGATCAGATGACTACTTTATGCACCAATAGAAATTCCTATGGTTAAGTAATTGTCAATATAAACTAAAAACCTTCAAAAGTATTATAAGAATATGTAAGAGAATGTTTTTGTAATATTGGAGTAGAGAGGACTTTCTTAAAACAATACTCCAAATCCAAAAACCATAAAAAAATTAAAGACTTCACTATATAACAGTTAAAAACTTCAGAAAGACAAAATGACATCTGAACATTTAAAGATAACAGATAACCCAAAACAATCAATATCAAAATGATGTGAGTTCTACAAATCATTAAGAAAAATACAAATATTCACACTAAAATGTGTTAACATAGAAGAAAATATATGAATAGCTAATAAACATTTTTAAATGGTCCACTTCTTTGGACATGAGAGCAATGCATATTTTAAAAATTGTTTTATTTAATATCGTTGATACACAATCTTACATTGGTTTCAAATATACAACACAGTGGTTCAACAGTTTCCCATATTATTAAATCCCCACCCCCTTCAGTGCAGTTACTATCGCCAACATAGGAATGAGACAATACCTACTTAGATAAATAGTTGTAATTTATTTTCTATCTTACTTGCAAAAAAAATGAGGGCACTGTCAGCTGAGGGCAAGAGTATGAGGGAAGTAAGTATTCTCCTGTACTCTTGGTGCACAATAACCAAGCCTACCTTAATTAGAAGATAATTATCTAGTTAAATCTTTAGATTTTACCTATGCCCTAGAAAGCCCACTTCCAGATGTCTGTTCTAGAAAAATACTCACAAATGTGCACAGAGACAAGAACAAAAATGTTGCTTGAAGCATTATTTGTTCTAGTGAAAAACGAGAAACAACCAAATATCCATTAAATAGTGAATATTAAATATATCATATGGTTCATGCATTACTATGAAATAGCGCATGGAGCAAGTCCAGTGAGGAAGTTTACCAAGATATGTCATCACGCGGAAATATGTAGCAAATTGAGCTACAACCCGTTCTTATATAACTTCGGTACTGTTATTTAAGGGCAAAGAAAACAATACTATATATTTGTATATTTGCATATGTATCTATCAAAAAGATAAAGGTCTGGAAACAGACACATTAAACTGTTAAGGAAGCTATCTTAAAATGTTGGTTGTCTCTGGAGAGTGGATTGGAATTTGGGGAGAGTAGCGAGGATTATGAGTTTTTACTTTATATTCTTCTGTTTTGTGTGTGTCTTTAATAAGGAGAATATATTTACAATTTACTTACAAAAACTTATAATAAAAATACTTAACAGAAGAGCACTTATGTAAACAAGCTGTATTTCCTCTTAGGGGTTAATTTTAATTAAGGGGTTAAAATTAATTAAATGTACAGAGAAAAACACACTACCCTCCAAATTAATTAATACTCAAGTGAAATTAAGAAAGGGTGTTATTAATTTTTAGTATCTCATTACTGGGAATTAATTGCCAGGGAATTTCTCCGAGGGACTGCATATTCTTATTGAGGAAAACACAGTGGAAAACTGAGCAAGGAGCATCCTGCGAGGTTTCATGGGCTCCTGAGTGGGAGGCGGGTGGAGAATGTAAAGGGGACTGAGATTCTTGGGGATGACGAAGAAGGTGAATTGTGCATTGAACTACAGGTAAGGAGACATTTAGACTTTAGTTATGTCATCCAAATGCATTTATTTTTCATGCTGCTTGAGAACCCATCCCCCACAGGAGTATGACTCCACTTAAGGGGCCCTGAGACCAATTCCCAAAAGCGTGAGTGTGACAGCAGTTTAGTAAAGTCACAAGAAATGTGTATTTGAAATGATAGGCAGCAGATAGCTGATAATTCTCCATTACGTTTTTTTTAGGTACTTTTTTTTAAAGTATCATTGATATACAATCTTACATTGATTTCAAATATACAACACAGTGGTTCAGCAGTTACCCATATTATTAAACCCTCACTCCCTCTAGTTTGGTCACTATCTATCAACATAGTAATATGTTACAGAATCAATAACTGTACTCTCCGTGCTGTACCACCTACTGTCCCCGTGACCAACTAATATTGTGATTGCAAATTATTGTGGCCCTTTATACCCCACCACCACCGTGGTAACCACTAGTCCCTTCTTTGTGTCTATGAGTCTACTGCTATTTTATTCTTCTGTTTTGCTTTGTTTTTATACTCCACAAATGAGTGAAATCATTTGGTATTTGTCTTTCTCTGCCTGGCTTACTTAACTGAGCATAATACCCTGTAGATCCATCCATGTTGTTGCAAATGGGAGGATTCTTTTCTTTTTTGGCTGAATAGTATTCCGTGTATATATGTGCCACATCTTCTTTATCCATTCACCTATTAATGGACACTTACATTGCTTCCATATCTTGGCTATTGCAGATATCGTGGCAATAAACATAGGTGTGCATATGTTCTTTGGAAACAGGGATTTTGTTTTCTTCCAGTAAATTTCTAGAAGTGGAATTATTGGATCAAATAGTATTTCTATTTTTTAGTTTATTGAGGAACCTCCGTATTGCTTTCCACAATGGTTACACCAATTTACATTCCCACCAACAGTGTGGGAGGGTTCCCATTTCTCTGCATGGCCAGCATTTGTTAAATCTTTTCTTTTGGTTAGTGGCCATTCTAACTGGTGTGAGGTGATATCTCATTGTGGTTTTAATTTGCATTTCCTTGATGATTAGTGATGTGGTGCATCTTTTCATATGCCTGTTGGCCATTTGTATTCGTTGTTCTCCATTTCCTTTCAAGAACAATCTGCATTTGGATCTGATAGAGCAAATCTTAGATTCAAAATCAGTTCATATCTATTTATTGGGGACCAAGTATGTGCTCAGTGATGGGCTAACTGCTTTCACATGTATACCTCATTATTCCTCAAAACAACACACAAATTAACAAGTGTGGAGAATAACAGTTTTTACTGCTATAAAAACATGAAGTCAACCTGAAGATAAGCAAAGGCAGTTAAGAGTCCTCATCCTTCTTGCATTACACTCAGAGATTTAATGATTATTTTAAAGGCGGAATGATTTTTAAGGCTAAAGCATCTGCATTTAGAGTTTATTTATTTATTTAAAAAAATTTTTTTGTAGATAATTATTTTTTATTGAAGGGTAGTTGACACACAGTATTACATTACATTAGTTTCAGGTGTACAACACAGTGATTCAACATTTATATACATGATAATTCTAGGTACCAGCTATCACCATACCAAGTTGTTACAATATTTTGACTATATTCCTTATGCTATACATTACATCCTGGTTACTTATTTATTTTACAATTGGAAGTGTGTACTTTTTTTTTTTTTTTTTTTGTGAGGGCATCTCTCATATTTATTTATCAAATGGTTGTTAACAACAATAAAATTCTGTATAGGGGAGTCAATGCTCAATGCACAATCATTAATCCATCCCAAGCCTAATTTTCGTTAGTCTCCAATCTTCTGAAGCATAACGAACAAGTTCTTAGATGTAGAACAAATTCGTACATAATGAATAAGTTACATGGTGAACAGTACAAGGGCAGTCATCACAGAAACTTTCGGTTTTGCTCATGCATTATGAACTATAAAGAGTCAGTTCAAATATGAATTCTCATTTGACTTTTATACTTGATTTATATGTGGATACCACATTTCTCTCTTTATTATTATTATTTTTAATAAAATGCTGAAGGGGTAGGTAGATACAATATAAAGGTAGAAAACATAGTTTAGTGTTGTAAGAGAGCAAATGCAGATGATCAGGTGTGTGCCTGTAGACTATGTGTTAATCCAAGCTAGACAAGGGCAATAAAACATCCACGTATGCAGAAGATTTCTCTCAGAACAGGGGGGGTGAGGTTCTAAGCCTCACCTCTGTTGATCCCCAATTTCTCACCTGATGGCCCCCCTTCAACTGTGCCTGTCTTAGGTTGTTCCTCCCTTGAGGAATCTTACCCGTCTCTGGCTAACCAGTCATCTTCCAGGGCCATACAGGGAAATGTTAAGTTGGTAAGTGAGAGAGAAGCCTTATTGTACGAAAAGGTTAGCTTTTTACTTCTTTGCATATTTATGCCCTGTGGCTTCTATGCCCAGCATTTGTCTTGAGGTATCTTTACCACTTGGAAGAATTATGATACTCGGTAAATTTGATATGAGGCACGAATTCTATTTAAGGGTTGTAATTAGGAAGGAAGAAGAAAAGCTATAGAAGTAGCAGGCAGAAGAAAACATGGGAAGATTTATTATTTCTTTGACATATCTTCTTGTAGAGTAACTTAAGCATGTATAGGTTCTAAACTACTAATTAAATTGTGCACATACATTAACATAATAGGAATATAGTTACATAACCAAAGCATACCTGTAATTACCAGCCATCTCCAGTGAAACCAAGAAAACCAGTTAGGCACCTTAGGCATTTGTGAAAACTTATCTATGAAATAGTGGATATTGTCCAACTGAACTTGAACAGTCTGAGAGAAATCAGACAAATTAAAACAACCCATTCCTGGGGACTGTTCACATCCCATATGTTCTTTTTTTTTTTTTTTTGTGAGGGCATCTCTCATATTTATTGATCAAATGGTTGTTAACGACAATAAAATTCTGTATAGGGGAGTCAATGCTCAATGCACAATCATTAATCCACCCCAAGCCTAATTTTCATCAGTCTCCAATCTTCTGAGGCATAACAAACAAGTTCTTACATATAGAACAAATTCTTACATAATGAATAAGTTACATGGTGAACAGTACAAGGGCAGTCATCACAGAAACTTTCGGTTTTGCTCATGCATTATGAACTCTAAACAGTCAGTTCAAATATGAATACTCATTTGGTTTTTATACTTGATTTATATGTGGATACCACATTTCTCTCTTTATTATTATTATTTTTAATAAAATGCTGAAGTGGTAGGTAGATACAAGATAAAGGTAGAAAACATAGTTTAGTGTTGTAAGAGAGCAAATGCAGATGATCAGGTGTGTGCCTGTAGACTATGTGTTAATCCAAGCTAGACGAGGGCAATAAAACATCCACGTATGCAGAAGATTTCTCTCAGAACGGGGGGGTGAGGTTCTAAGCCTCACCTCTGTTGATCCCCAATTTCTCACCTGATGGCCCCCTTCAACTGTGCCTGTCTTAGGTTGTTCCTCCCTTGAGGAATCTTACCCGTCTCTGGCTAACCAGTCATCTTCCGGGGCCATACAGGGAAATGTGAAGTTGGTAAGTGAGAGGGAAGGCTTATTGTTTGAAAAGGTTAGCTTTTTACTTCTTTGCATATTTATGCCCTGTGGCTTCTATGCCCAGCATTTGTCTTGAGGTATCTTTACCACTTGGAGGAGTTATGATACACGGTAAATTTGATATGAGGCACGAATTCTATTTAAGGGTTGTAATTAGGAAGGAAGAAGAAAAGCTATAGAAGTAGCAGGCGGAAGAAAACATGGGAAGATTGATTATTTCTTTGACATATCTTCTTGTAGAGTAACTTCAGCATATATAGGTTTTAAGCTACTACTTAAATTGCGCACACATTAACATAATAGGAGTATAGTTACATAACCAAAGCATACCTGTAATTACCAGCCATCTCCAGTGAAACCAAGAAAACCAGTTAGGCACCTTAGGCATTTGTGAAAACTCATCTATGATATGGTGGATATTGTCCAAATGAACTTGAACAGTCTGAGAGAAATCAGACAAATTAAAACAACCCATTCCTGGGGACTGTTCACATGCCATATGTTCTTTTAACAGTAAATAGTCTGTAGTTGTAAGATTTTGGAGTGCTACAATTTGCACTTCTCCAAATTCTTGGTTGAGTTCCAACAGTATAGATCCAGTCAAATTTGTTGTTTTACTGTATGCACAGGCCAGCTTAGATATCTCCTTCTTCATTCCCATGGCAAGTCCAGGAACTGGTGGGATGAGTGCATCTACAGCTGTAGCAGTGCGTGGATCTTTGTTGGGGTTTTTTGATGATCATCTTCTGGCATGAGTCTTCCAGAGAGTGCTGATGTTGGAAGTTCTTTTTCATATCATATCTTAGTTCATTTTCGGGGTAGTCCAATTAGGCTTTGATCCTCTGTATAAACACAAACAGACCGTTGCCTACACTTTTATAGGCCCTTTATACCCTTGTGTAGAACTCATTGGAGGTCTCCACACAGGAAATGCCTTTTTTTTTTTTGGTATCATTAATCTACACATACATGATGAATATGTTTACTAGGCTCACCCCTATACCAGGTCCTCCCTATAAACCCCTTTACAGTCACTGTCCATCAGCATAGCAAATGTTGTAGAATCACTACTTGCCTTCTCTGTGTTGTACAGCCTTCCCCTTCTCCCACCCACCCCATGCATGCTAATCTTAATACCCCCCTTCTTCTCCCCCCACTTATCCTCCCTACCCAACCATCCTCCCCAGACCCTTTCCCTCTGGTACCTGTTAGTCCATTCTTAAGTTCTGTGATTCTGCTGCTGTTTTTTTCCTTCAGTTTTTCCTTTGTAGTTATATTCCACAGATGAGTGAAATCATTTGGTATTTCTCTTTCTCCTCTTGGCTTGTTTCACTGAGCATAATACTCTCCAGCTCCATCCATGTTGCTGCAAATGGTAGGATCTGCCCTTTTCTTATGGCTGAGTAGTATTCCATTGTGTATATGTACCACCTCTTCTTTATCCATCGTCTGTCGTTGGACACTTAGGTTGCTTCCAATTCTTGGCTATTGTAAATAGTGCTGCGATAAACATAGGGGTGCATTGGTCTTTCTCATACTTGATTGCTGCATTCTTAGGGTAAATTCCTAGGAGTGCAATTCCTGGGTCAAATGGTAAGTCTGTTTTGAGCATTTTGATGAATTTCCATACTGCTTTCCACAATGGTTGAACTAATTTACATTCCCACCAGCAGTGTAGGAGGGTTCCCCTTTCTCCACAGCCTTGCCAACATTTGTCGTTGTTTGTCTTTTGGATGGCAGCCATCCTTACTGGTGTGAGGTGATACCTCATTGTAGTTTTAATTTGCATTTCTCTGATAATTAGCGATGTGGAGCATCTTTTCATGTGTCTGTTGGCCATCTGTATTTCTGTTTTGGAGAACTGTTCAGTTCCTCTGCCCACTTTTTAATTGGGTTATTTGTTTTTTGTTTGTTGAGGCATGTGAGCTCTTTATATATTCTGGACGTCAAGCCTTTATCGGATGTGTCATTTTCAAATATATTCTCCCATACTGTAGGGTTCCTTTTTGTTCTATTGACGGTGTCTTTTGCTGTACAGAAGCTTTTCAGCTTAATATAGTCCCACTTGTTCATTTTTCCTGTTGTTTTCCTTGCCCGGGGAGATATGTTCGAGAAGAGGTCACTCATGTTTATGTCTAAGAGGTTTTTGCCTATGTTTTCTTCCAAGAGTTTAATGGTTTCATGACTTACATTCAGGTCTTTGATCCATTTTGAGTTTACTTTTGTATATGGGGTAAGACGATGGTCCAGTTTCATTCTCCTACATATAGCTGTCCAGTTTTGCCAGCACCATCTGTTGAAGAGACTGTCCTTTCGCCATTGTATGTCCATGGCTCCTTTATCAAATATTAATTGACCATATATGTCTGGGTTAATGTCTGGATTCTCTAGTCTGTTCCACTGGTCTGTGGCTCTGTTCTTGTGCCAGTACCAAATTGTCTTGATTACTATGGCTTTATAGTAGAGCTTGAAGTTGGGGAGTGAGATCCCCCCTACTTTATTCTTCTTTCTCAAGATTGCTTTGGCTATTCGGGGTCTTTGGTGTTTCCATATGAATTTTTGAATTATTTGTTCCAGTTCATTGAAGAATGTTGCTGGTAGTTTCATAGGGATTGCATCAAATCTGTATATTGCTTTGGGCAGGATGGCCATTTTGACGATATTAATTCTTCCTAGCCACGAGCATGGGATGAGTTTCCATCTGTTAGTGTCCCCTTTAATTTCTCTTAAGAGTGACTTGTAGTTTTCAGAGTATAAGTCTTTCACTTCTTTGGTTAGGTTTATTCCTAGGTATTTTATTTTTTTGATGCAATTGTGAATGGAGTTATTTTCCTGATATCTCTTTCTGTTGGTTCATTGCTAGTGTATAGGAAAGCCACAGATTTCTGTGTGTTGATTTTGTATCCTGCAACTTTGCTGTATTCCGATATCAGTTCTAGTAGTTTTGGGGTGGAGTCTTTAGGGTTTTTTATGTATAGTATCATGTCATCTGCAAATAGTGACAGTTTAACTTCTTCTTTACCAATCTGGATTCCTTGTATTTTTTTGTTTTGTCTTATTGCCGTGGCTAGGACCTCCAGTACTATGTTAAATAACAGTGGGGAGAGTGGGCATCCCTGTCTAGTTCCCGATCTCAGAGGAAATGCTTTCAGCTTCTCACTGTTCAATATAATGTTGGCTGTGGGTTTGTCATAGATGGCCTTTATTATGTTGAGGTACTTGCCCTCTATTCCCATTTTGCTGAGAGTTTTTATCATGAATGGATGTTGAACTTTGTCAAATGCTTTTTCATCATCTATGGAGATGATCATGTGGTTTTTGTCTTTCTTTTTGTTGATGTGGTGGATGATGTTGATGGACTTTCGAATGTTGTACCATCCTTGCATCCCTGGGATGAATCCCACTTGGTCATGGTGTATGATCCTTTTGATGTATTTTTGAATTTGGTTTGCTAATATTTTGTTGAGTATTTTTGCATCTACATTCATCAGGGATATTGGTCTGTAGTTTTCTTTTTTGATGGGGTCTTTGCCTGGTTTTGGTATTAGGGTGATGTTAGCTTCATAGAATGAGTTTGGGAGTATCCCTTCTCCTCTATTTTTTGAAAAACTTTAAGGAGAATGGGTATTATGTCTTCCCTGTATGTCTGATGTAATTCCGACGTAAATCCATCTGGCCCGGGGTTTTTGTTCTTTGGTAGTTTTTTGATTACCGCTTCAATTTCGTTGCTGGTAATTGGTATGTTTAGATTTTCTATTTCTTTCTGTGTCAGTCTTGGGAGGTTGTATTTTTCTAGGAAGTTGTCCATTTCTCCTAGGTTTCCCAGCTTGTTAGCATATAGGTTTTCATAGTATTCTCTAATAATTCTTTGTATTTCTGTGGGGTCCGTCGTAATTTTTCCTTTCTCGTTTCTGATACTGTTGATTTGTGTTGACTCTCTTTTCCTCTTAATAAGTCTGGCTAGAGGCTTATCTATTTTGTTTATTTTCTCGAAGAACCAGCTCTTGGTTTCATTGATTTTTGCTATTGTTTTATTCTTCTCAATTTTATTTATTTCTTCTCTGATCTTTATTATGTCCCTCCTTCTGCTGACCTTAGGCCTCATTTGTTCTTCTTTTTCCAATTTCGATAATTGTGACATTAGACCATTCATTTGGGATGGTTCTTCCTTTTTTAAATATGCTTGGATTGCTATATACTTTCCTCTTAAGACTGCTTTTGCTGCGTCCCACAGAAGTTGGGGCTTAGTGTTGTTGTTGTCATTTGTTTCCATATATTGCTGGATCTCCATTTTGATTTGGTCATTGATCCATTGATTATTTAGGAGCGTGTTGTTAAGCCTCCATGTGTTTGTGAGTCTTTTTGCTTTCTTTGTACAGTTTATTTCTAGTTTTATGCCTTTGTGGTCTGACAAATTGGTTGGTAGGATTTCAATCTTTTGGAATTTACTGAGGCTCTTTTTGTGGCCTAGTATGTGGTCTATTCTGGAGAATGTTTCATGTGTACTTGAGAAGAATATGTATCCTGTTGCTTTTGGATGTAGAGTTCTATAGATGTCTATTAGGTCCATCTGCTCTACTGTGTTGTTCAGTGCTTCCGTGTCCTTACTTATTTTCTGCCCGGTGGATCTGTCCTTTGGGGTGAGTGGTGTGTTGAAGTCTCCTAGAATGAATGCATTTGAGTCTATATCCCCCTTTAGTTCTATTAGTATTTGTTTCACATATGCTGGTGCTCCTGTGTTGGGTGCGTATCTATTTAGAATGGTTATTTCCTCTTCTTTGACTGAGCCCTTTATCATTATGTAGTGTCCTTCTTTATCTCTTGTTACTTTCTTTGTTGTGAAGTCTATTTTGTCTGATATTAGTACTGCAACCCCTGCTTTCTTCTCGCTGTTGTTTGCTTGAAATATGTTTTTCCATCCCTTGACTTTTAGTCTTTACATGTCTTTGGGTTTGAGATGAGTTTCTTGTATGCAGCATATAGATGGGTCTTGCTTTTTCATCCATTCTGTTACTCTGTGTCTTTTTATTGGTGCATTCAACCATTAACATTTAGGGTGACTATTGAAAGATATGTACTTATTGCCATTGCAGGCTTTAAATTCGTGGTTACCAAAGGTTCAAGGTTAGCCTCTTTAGTATCTTACTGCCTAACTTAGCTTGCTTATTGAGCTGTTATATACACTGTCTGGAGATTCTTTTCTTCTCTCCCTTCTTGTTCCTCCTCCTCGATTCTTCATATGTTGGGTGTTTTGTGCTGTGCTCTTTCTAGGAGTGCTCCCATCTAGAGCAGTCCCTGTAAGATGTTCTGTAGAGGTGGTTTGTGGAAAGCAAATTCCCTCAGCTTTTGTTTGTCTGGGAATTGTTTAATCCCACCGTCATATTTGAATGATAGTTGTGCTGGATATAGTATCCTTGGTTCAAGGCCCTTCTGTTTCATTGCATTTAATATATCATGCCATTCTCTTCTGGCCTGTAGGGTTTCTGTCGAGAAGTCTTATGTTAGCCTGATGGGTTTTCCTTTATAGGTGACCTTTTTCTCTCTAGCTGCCTTTAAAACTCTTTCCTTGTCTTTGTTCTTTGCCATTTTAATTATTATGTGTCTTGGTGTTGTCCTCCTTGGATCCTTTCTGTTGGGGTTTCTGTGTATTTCCATGGTCTGTTCAGTTATTTCCTCCCCCAGATTGGGGAAGTTTTCAGCAATTATTTCTTCCAAGATACTTTCCATCCCTTTTCCTCTCTCTTCTTCTTCTGGTACCCCTATAATACGGATATTGTTACTTTTGGATTGGTCACACAGTTCTCTTAATATTGTTTCATTCCTGGAGATCCTTTTGTCTCTCTCTATGTCAGCTTCTATGCTTTCCTGTTCTCTGGTTTCAATTCCATCAATGGCCTCTTGCATCCTACCCATTCTGCTTATAAACCCTTCCAGAGTTTGTTTCATTTCTGCGATCTCCTTTCTGGCATCTGTGATCTTCCTCCGGACTTCATCCCTTAGCTCTTGCATATTTCTCTGCATCTCTGTCAGCATGTTTTTGATTCTTATTTTGAATTCTTTTTCAGGAAGACTGGTTAGGTCTGTCTCCTTGTGTGGTGTTGTCTCTGTGATCTTTGTCTGCCTGTAGTTTTGCCTTTTCATGGTGATAGGAATAGTTTGCAGAGCTGGGACGAGTGACGGCTGGAAGAACTTCCCTTCTTTTTGGTTTGTGGCCCACCTCTCCTGGGAGAACAGCGACCTCTAGTGGCTTGTGCTGGCTACCTGCACACAGGCAGGGGTTCTGCTTCGTGCCTGGCTGCTATGGAGTTTATCTCTGCTGTTCTTGTGGGCGTGGCCTGGCTCGGTCGGCTGCTCCAAAGTGGTGGAGTCGCGTTGGAGGGGGAGCGGCCTGAAGGCTATTTATCTGCATAAGGGGCCCCCGAGCTCCCTGCAGCCTAGGGTATTAGCGTGCCCAGAGATCCCCGGATTCTCTACCTCTGGATTAAGTGTCCCGCCCTGCCCCTTTAAGACTTCCAAAAAGCACCCGCCAAAACAAAATGACCACAAAAAATATATATATATTTATTTTAAATTAAAGAAATAAAAAAATAATAATAAAAATAAAAAATGGTCGCTCGTTTTTCTTTATTCTCCGGTGCCAGCCTCAGGCATCTGCTCAGTGGTCTTGCTGCTCTGTTTCCCTAGTATTGGGGTCCCTATCCCTTTAAGACTTCCAAGAAGCGCTTGCCAAAACAAAACAAAACAAAACAAAAAAAAATGGCCACTCGATTTTCTTATGTCCTCTGGCGCCAGGCCTCCGGTACCCTCTCACTGTTCTTGCTGCCCTGTTTCCCTAGTATCCAGGGCCCCACACACGCACTGTGTCTGCGCTCTTGCCCGGATGGCTGGGGCTGGGTGTTCAGCAGTCCTGGGCTCCTTCTCCCTCCCTCTCTGCCTGCTCTTCTCCCGCTCAGAGCTGGGGGGAGGGGTGCTCAGGTCCCGCGGGGCCGGCCCTTATATCTTACCCCCTTTACGAGGTACTGGGTTCTTCCAGATGTGGATGTGGTCTGGATGTTGTCTTGTGTCCTCTGGTCTTTATTCTAGGAAGAGTTGTCTTTGTTATATTTTCATAGATATATGTGGTTTTGGGAGGAGATTTCCGCTGCTCTACTCACGCCGCCATCTTTGCTCCACCTAGAGTTTATTTTTGTCCCCCCATCCTTTTAAGACTAGCTTAGTAGTCCTCAACATTTAGAATTACTATATGTTACATACAAAACCATTTCAGACATTTTCAAAGGTTGTTTTGTCTGTAGGGAATTTCTGACTTATGTAAGTGACTTTAGAATCTAGTGATACTGGAAGATGTATAATCTAAATGACATGGTTTTGTTTCCCATATTTTTAAGTTAATAAACTCCTATATTTGTGTCCTGGTTAGATTCTGAATTCTGATCCTAAGCCCATTTACTTATAAGGACAGCATAGCATGTATAAATAGAGCTAACATCACTTTGGTTTCCATCATAATCAATATTTCTAAAGGCATTCAATACTACTATGCTTTTGCACTCAGGGGATTTGATAATTGCCATATATCAACCAATAGTATATTACCACAAACTGCTGACTCCATTTATCCACAGAGGGTGCTGAGGTGACGCTCTTGCACAAGCATGAGGTTTCACTTTTATGTCTCCAAATTCCTATGTCAGGAGTTGGTTTGTAGAGGGTCTCTCTTACAGTCTTCATTCCATTGCTCTGATCTTCAACATATCCAGTCAAAGCAAATTTGGTCAGTTAAACAAAGGGGAGGAAGAGGATTTCATACCTTTAATTACCTTTTCCTGACTTCTATTTCTGGAACCTGGAAAGGATGAATTTCAGTTGATGGATACTGAGATATTAATACAAGTCAGACTGTTTATCTCTATTCATCACCTTAACTTCTGGACAAGATGGCACCTTATCTCTCTACTCTGCTTTATTTTAATTCATTTGCAATCTCCCCAAATCGAGTATTTTCTAATGGGCAGGTTTTCACCTGTATTGTTCATCTGTGTACTTCCATGCATAGAAGGATGCCCAGTATCCATGCAATAAAGAAAGAAAGGAGAGGGAAAGGGAAAAGGGAAGAAAAGAAGGAAAAAAATAGCAAAAGAGAGTAGAAGAAATCGACTGAGGTTTTTTACAGTTCTCATCTAATGGTCTTACTCCTTCTTATGCTTTCATACAATCAAAAGCTGTATTTGACAATTGATGTAAGAGAATGCAGTTCTCTGCATATACATTTTATTTTCAATAACCTTTTAGCTTTCAAGTCGGTTGTCATCCTTATCAGAAAAAAATTAGAACTTTTCTTTTCCTCTCTTGCAGAAGAATTTGCACTCATAAGCCAAGATAACTGCTAGAAAATCCACTTGAATACTTGAATCCACTTGAATAGTCTGTATTCTAGAAGGGAAAATAAGTGTGTGTGTAAATCAGAAGCTAATAGAACTAATTACCTAAAAGCAATGGATGAGAACAGAACCGAAGGAATAGGAAAGGGAGTGAGACTTCCTGAGTGTATATTTTAATGAGTTTTATTTTTGAACCAAGTGAATGTTTTATATGTTTAAAACAATAGAAACATATCAAGGAGGGAAAAAACCCTTAAAATTGAACATAAACAAAAATAAATGAACCAAAAATTTTGAATATTAAATTTACAGCATAAGCACAAAAATAAATCAATTCAAGTAACAACTGAGTACAGTACACTGTATGTACACAGTCTGTGTATCTTCAGAACTGCAAAGGAATCTGGGATTTTTCCTAGGTGGTTTGTCATTGGTCGCAGTATAAGCATACAGTTTCTGAAAAAAATTTTTTATTAGTATAGAATAGAACAAACAAATATATCAGTGTTTGGAACCAGAGTGCTCACTGTGGGAGTAGAAATAACAATAAGGAATGGAGGTTATATTAAAATGGAAAAGGCAATGTGTATATGAACTCATGATTAAAAAATAATTATATATATATTTCTTTGCTTTGCCACAGAAAGGGTCTAGAAATAATGGTTCCCCAGTGGCAGTGAGCACATTTAGTGCTGAGGTTTCTCACTGCTGCTTCCCAATAAAACGAACCAAATATCCATGGAGCAATGACCAATTCCAGGCCTGAGGCAGGGAACACACAAAGCAAGCTTGAAGATCTCATGCTAGAAGGAAAGTAATTATGGACAAATGAGGTGACAGATCGAAAGGTCACAAGTGCCAGCTTGAAGACAATGACTGGTCAAATTTGGAATCTGGGGCAAACTGAGCATCAAAAAGAATAACTGTGAAAAATAATTCATTGAATTTTAAAAACGGAGTCAGCTTTTGGTTTCTTAAGATGTAGAAAGTTGGAAAGAATATCATTCCAATCCTAGGATCAGGCTAATGCTGCACAGTGTATAAAATCATTTTCTTGAACCCATGTGAGAACTAAATTTTTCAGTGCATCCAATTACTGTGAAATTTAAAGGAAAAACATTTGCCTCCAGGATGATACAGCGCACAAGCTCTAGTTTGCCTGAGGTGGGGCACAGAGAAAGATGGGGTCACTACACAAGTGAGTAAGATCTCATGTCAACGTTTTACTGAATTGTTAAAAATGGAGGGCGAGCAAACCTAACAACTGAGAGTCTCTGGGAGCCTCAGACACGAAGAGTGTCCTGGCACACTGGGTTCCTGCCACAGACCCCAGTATGTGCTTGCAAAGGCTGGGGGTAAGGTGGAGAAGCTAGAAAGCCTCCTTCCTGGGGCAGGTGGGCAAAAAAAAAAAAAAAAAACAGCCACCACTGAAGAGATGGATGCTAATTGTCAGGAGCATGGCTCTTAAAAAAGTTTAACATTATTGGGCTGATTGGGAAAACTTGAATACAGAATTTACATAAGAAACTGTTAACTTCTTAAAATATGGTAATATAATTGTGGTTATGTAGTACTTACGTGGTTATATCCTTGTTCTTAGGAAGTACACTCAAGAATTTAGAAATGAAGTGTAGTAATGTCCACAACTTAACTAGTTTAGATAAAATGTGTGTGTGTGTGTGTGTGTGTGTATGTGTGTGTGTGTGTGTATGGTGGGGCAGGAAAAGCAAATATGGCAAAAATTTAACAACTGGTGAATATATATATAGACTCTATGTGTTTATTTTGTTATGGTCTTCCAACTTTTCTGTAGGTTGTAGTAGAGAGTAAGGACTAGTTAACATTTTAGTTCAGGTGTTACTTGATTTTTAAAACTTTCTATGGAAGTGTAACAGCTATAACAGATATATAACATGTTCTTCTGTATACCTTTATACATAAAAGCAAACAAATATGAGTGCACAGTGCATGCATTTTTACAAATTGAGCACACTTGTATAATCAGCACCCAGATAAAGAGACAATGTATTACTAGAACCCCAGAAGCCCACATATAAAGCAAAGATATATGCACTGAAGACCCTGCGCTTCGAGTCAGCAGACTGGGTTGGGGAATGATTGTACACGTGAAGCAAGAAGGAGGTAAATGCAGCTTTCCTTGCCTGTGTGCTTACTAACATGAGACCCACCTGTTACTGCTGGTTGACTGGCCATATGCACTAATAGACATGTGAGAAAGGACATCAAATTACTACTGAATGTCCCCAGAGGCAACAAAAACCATACTTTTGACAAGTATATTCTATTTAACTCAGGTGGCATATTTTTGTGACCAGGGCAGTTGGGTACATTCCCATGTTCTTGGCCATTTGAATGTTCTCTGTCCAAGTAAAATGCATTTTCGTATTGTCTTTTTCTTATTGATTTGCCATTATTCTTTACATAACCTGCTTCCAAGTCCTTGGTTAGATATCTGTAGTACAAGTGTCTTCCTCACACCACGGCTGTGGTTTTACTCCTGTAAATTATGTCCTTTGATATGCAGTTCTTGATCTCACAGTCTAATTTGTCAGTGTTTTTCTTTATACAGTTTAATGTTTTGTGTGTCTTGTGTAAGAATTTTTGCCTGTGTCAGAGTCATGAAGATATTTTACTACGTTTTCTTCTAGAAATTTTATTTTTCACATTTGAGTCTTCAACCCTCTTAGAGTTTATTTTTGTATATGGTTAAGGGGAGAGTTAGATTTTTTTCCATATGGATATCCAATTTTCCCAGCACCAATTATTGGAAAGATAATTGTTTCCCCCCACTGCACTGCAGTGTCACTTTTGAGATCAGTGAGTTCTAGAGATCTAATGTACAGCATGGTCACTATTGTTAGCAGTACTGTATTGTATATCTGAAATTTGCTGAAGTATTCTCACCGTAAAAAAAAAGAAGAAAAAAATGGTAACTGTGTGGTCATATGTTACTTAGCTTGATTGTGGTAATAATTTCACAATGTATACTTCTGTCAAAATATCAAGTAGTGCACCTTAAATATATACAATTTTTGTCAATTACACCTCAATAAAGCTGTTAAATATATATAATTATCCTAGATGACAGGTATTCAAGTAAAACCCACTGACCATATTAATCACCTTATTGCTCCACTCTTGAGTCCAGTCGTCTCAGTCATTGCATATCACAGGGCGGTTGAATAATGGGTGAGAAAATAGAAGGAAATCAGAACTCAGAGTTCACATGAAACTTGCTAAAATCAGACACCTTTGCAATTCCAGTCAATACTTTCTGATCCCCTTCATTTTGCTCCTTTACCCTTGCATTGAAAGGAAACAAAAGCGGAGCTCTGTCCTAGCGTCACTGCTCATTATGCAGGTCATGGCTGCTGCCTGCTTCTTCTCTGAGGGACAGCCCCTCCTTCCCCAGCTGTTCTGTGTTCTCACAGCCTGCATAGCTTCAGTCTTTCCCCCTAATTTTCACATTCCACTTGCTACTTCTGGATTTGCTCTGTACTGGTTCGGTGTTGTCTCTGAGTGACAAATGAGTGTTCAGCTCCCTCTCTTTTCATGAGAGTTTTATAGTCTCTAAAACTCAAGATATGCCATAATATCTTTGTGAAACTGATGGTAATACTGTCAAACCTATGGAGCAGTTCTTTAGACAAGGGAATAGAGAATAAATCTTTGTCAATGGGTTTCTCTGTCCATTAGATTAAGAATTTCATGCCAGCCACATTTAAAGTCTTGTATGATATTAATACTAATCAGTGTTTATTAACATTCAGACATGTTCACAACTGTTATAGCAGCTGAGTGCCTGTAAGTTAAATTGATTTTGGTCCTTAGATACCCATTAACAGCACTGCTTCCCATTTTGGTAATAGAGTACAGTTGTTTGGAGGTGTTTATGAAATGACATCTATTTGATTTATAAGTAACCTTGACGAGGAAGTCTCTGTGTGTTAGAATGTAAATGATCACCTTCCCCACTTTGATGCCACATTGCAGCTGTACATTTCTATTTCCAGACCGTAGAGTCCAAAAAGATGTGCAGACACAGGAAATACTAGTTAGAATCTCTCAGCCTAGAGCAGATACATTAGGGAAGATAGTGGTCAGATTTGCTTTTAACCCGCCCAAGCACGAGCCTGCTAAGGAGACTGTGATGATATAGTGAAAGAGACCCCAGAAGGTTTTTCTGAATTCAAAAAAAAGAAAATTTTGAATTCTAGATCAGTACACTGGCAACCTGCTCTCAGGCACATTTTAGCCCTAAAGAACCTTTGAGTGTGACCCGACTTGTATTGATTTGAGATATTTGATAAAAGCAAGCTTCAGAGCTATGGAGGGAAGCTATGGAGAAAATTATCCCCTGATTTTCTGCCCCAGTTGGGACATAGAGCCAGTTCAGATGTCTTACTAAACCAACCTGGTTACAGACTCTGGGGTCTTGACACTCCTTTCCGAGTCTCTGAAGAAGTGTGCACGGAGGGAATAGAGGGATTGACAGACTGTTCCTCTATTTGGACTCCCCTCAGGATACCTTTATTTAAAGTTTTTTTTTCTCTTGGCAGAGTGTGAGTGTTATTGGTCAAGAAAGCAGCTCCAAGGGCCCGTCTTCTTTAGGGAGGGGTGAAGAGTCAGGACAAACACCCTGAGGGGTTTCCCACCCACCCCAGCACAGGCCCACTGGTAAACAGTAACAAGCTAACAGCAAGGCTGATGATGTCTTGTACTTCAATGTTTTATAACTCAAGCTTGAATCACAGTGTACCCTACATAGGTATTGCAAAGCAAGTTTATAGTAGAGCTTATTTTCTGGGGGGACTCTTTGTGTACCAGATTCTTCTTTGTGTAACAGTAAAGAGGAGTGCTTGTATAAGAGGACAGGGTCTCATTGGTCTCCATGGCTAAAGGGCTATCTGGATACTGATGTTACGAGTGTCTCCATTTTCCTTTATAGGCAATAATGCTCTGTTTCCACAGACGATTTTTTTTTTAAGGGGCTTTTGTGAAAAGGAGGCAGATGAATGCCTGTAACAATGGGTTTCAGCCCTGGGAAAGTTCCCTCTTCATTCGGTGAGACCACAAAATGACAGTGGAATGCTCTTGTGGTGAAAGGGACTTTATTCCCATGGTGGCAAGTCAAGCACTAGAATCCTGTCCACTACAGGGCAAGTCTGCATGCAGCAAGCTGGTGTCTGCCCCTGGGCCTCTCTGCCTCTGCAGCCATCTCAGTCTGTTCTTGGCAAGCTGATCAGGGTCAGGTGAGAATCCTGGCCATAGGAACTTGCCTTTTCCCCACACTGTTGAACTAAATAGGAAATGTAAAAGCAGGCAAGTCACATTTGGAGTAATATAGATAATAGAAAATATGGCTGGAAACAGGAGGTAAGAAAATCTGTCAGACTGAAGTGCAACAACATGCATGCATCAGGCCCCAGCAGGAAGGAAGAGGACAAGCTGCCTTCCTGGGGAAGAGTGGAGTTGTTAGCTGTTGGCACCGAGGAGTGCCCACCTAAAACAGCATGATTACAACAACAAAACCCATACACATTTAATGGATAATTTTTGTGAGTCTCCATCCTAGGTACCTGCCCACTCTCCTGCATGCCAGTCACCTTACATGTAGTAAACCAGAAACACTGAGCAGTCCCACAATGGAAAGACTTACCTGTTCTTCAAGGCTGTTCATGGTGATTGTCTTCATCCTTGCCTAGATCTCTGCTCCCAGCAGACTTGAACCTCTTGGCTCCGCATCTTCACCTTCAGTCCTGTCTCTGACCTTCTGTCCAGTCCTTCTCCCACAGGGTGTCAGCTAGCTTCTTTATCCCTTGGCTCTCCAAACCCTGGGCTTCCTTAGGATAGACCCTCAGAACCCTCAATAGCAATGTGAACAGTGGCAACAAGCCAAACCACCATTCATTTCCCACATACTCAGTTCATGAGGAGGCATAAGACCAGTGATTCTTTCCACAAGAAGTTCACCAAACAGGCTAGGAAATACATGCAGAATTTGTCTGAGGGATGTGTGTGTATTTCCCTGTCTGTTGTGTTTTGTTAGCTTTTTTAAAAATCTGTTTTTGGAAGGGTGACTTTTGATGAAGGAAGGAATTATATGTGTTTTCCTAGACTATCACTTTAGTATTTATAAGAGAGATATGATCACTTTTTTCCTAGGATTACTATTTTGCTCTATTTATAAATTCCCATGCTCATGCGAATAGGAAAAGAGTGTTGTGGAAATGGAAATACAGGAGAGAAACTTTAATTACTTGAGGTACTTGAGGTATGAGTGATTTACTTCCCAAAGGCATAATATTCCCATATGGTACTTACTCTAAAAATTGAGCAGGCTCAAGGTGGGAAGGTTTACTGAAATCTAGTGTCCTCAAGTCATATGCCCGAAATTGAAATGTGTAATGAAAAGAACACAGAGTCAGACAGGTCAGATTCTAGTTCACCCACTCTGTGTAGAACTTGGGCAATTTAAATATTGTCAGCCTCAATATCCTTACCTGTAAAAATGGAAATAATTATTCCTATCTAACAGTTTTTCTAGGACCATATGAAATAATCTATATAAACATCCCTTTCTCTGAGGCCTGGACCCAAAGTCATTCATTAAATATTTGTTTCCCTTCCTTTTACCATCTTTGTGGATGCCAAATGAGAAAGCTAATGCATTTTAATTTCTTGGTCCCATTCTTATGGTTATAATAGTTATCTGAGCACACTGGAATGAATTTTTTTTTATCCCTACCGAAATGTTCTCTTGCAGATGTCTTCAATAATTAGCTCTTTTCTCTCCAATCATGAGGCTATACATATAGGTATTTCATAAACTAAAGTCATCTTTAAACTGCATCAACGAAGAGCAATGGATCTTAAGAACATGTTCTGAATTTACCTAAACAAACAAACAAACAAAAATCAGAGGTGAGAAGTAATCCCAGGGAAATATTTGATTGGAATGGGTTGGTAGGAATTTGGTTGAAGCCATTGATAACAAAGATGCCAGGGTACTAAGCTTTGTGGCCCCTTCCCCTTCTATGGCTCTCAGACCCTCTCTAATCTCACAGATTTATCACAGTTGGAAGAGGTAAGAATTTGTTCCCAGATCACACAACAAGTCTGTTCCAATTTTATGTCTCCAGCCTGTAGTCCAAGCTTGGTGCACTGGATTTCCCACATGTAGTCTGCTCTCCTGGTTGCTATTGATAATTAAGATTTGACAGCCTGAAGGGATTTGTTTGAGGGAGGGAGTCCTGCTTGGGTGTCCTCTGCCATGATTGGTGGAATGGGCTTTCAGACTCCATAATAATGCACAACAGCTGCTGAAGAACATCTCATTCTAAGTGACACCACATTGGAAATGGAGAACCAGACTCCACACTCATTTATATAGTCATTTGTATGATTGAATATCCCATTTTGAGGGAGGCAGATGACATTTTCATCTAAAAACAATTTAGCTTTCTTTCTATGGTAAGGAGGAGTTAGGTCTACCAGCAGAATACAAAACAAGTTATGGAAAGAAGTCTAGATGGATGGAAATGAAGCAAAACAAACAAAGCACTAAGGTGAGGAATTTGTACACAGTGGTAACACAGTAACTGCTGCTTTCCTTGAATGCTTGTTCTCTTAAATTGGCCCCACCCCAGTGTTCATAATAAAGAAGGTGAGGACAGCCTGAAGGTTTATTTGTATTTATCACATGGTGACATTGCTGGGCATTTGACCAACTTGGAAAAGAGGATAGCTGCCTGGGTGGGAAGCAAGAGCTGTTCTGAGACACTGTGCATGGCCTTGCCCAGAGCCTTGAGCAATTCAGACTGTTGTCCACTCACTGAACACCTACTACATCCAGTCCAATGGTGGTGGTGTAGTCTTTAATCTGTTGTCATGTCTGAGGTGGCGTCAGATTGTACTCTGCTTAGTGGTGACATCTAAATCAAAAAGAGCATTGTGATAGGAAAACCCTGGGCTGTAAGATGTAATTCCATATACAGTCCCAAAGAATGGCATTTAGGGAGAGAATTATGAGTTTGAGCCACCAAATCTAATACTGTTTGCTGCAATTTCTGAGTTATTTGAGTTGTCGTTTCCTAATTTCCCTCCTTTTTCTCTATCTCTTTGGGAATGTCTCAAAATTTTTTAAAGAAGAAGGCATTTTCCTCTGACTTCTCCTAGGCCTTCTTCCATCCTCTGTGTCTGCTTTACAGACACAGAGTCAGAGGCTTGGACCCTGCCTTGGGAGACTTCCAGGTACCACTCTGACTACATCTTCTTCATAACCTGTTTCATTCTTTCTACTTGAACATGTGATTGGACATTGTAAGTAAGCCCAGATTTACACATGAACTTCTAACACCTAAGTCCATTCTTAAAGAAGTGGCTTGAATCCTATTTGAAAACTGTAATGTGTTTGCCTATGCCTTAACATAAAGGGAATAGAATAATAAGAGCTTTTATTCAGAAATACAACTGTGCTGGGTACAAAGTGGTGTCCAGAGGGCCCCTCTGCAGAGCTAGGATAGCTACCCCTCGCCTCAACTCCTTGCTCCCCTTTGAACTTTGTGGTTTCTACCACCACAGTCATGAGGGTTTCCTAGAAGAACTATCCTGTCAGCCAGATATAAGATTTACTTAAGATACATAAACACTAACAGCAGAAGTGCAATTACACACATGGTCTACATTTAGAAACTGGACTACCATTCACATGGGGATGCCTCCATTTATTGTAAATCCCTGATATATTGTTGGTAACAAGTGCAGAAGGAATACTTTCCGAGTCCTATTTCTAACCACAACAAAGGCAGAAAATCCTGAAGCCGGTTTCTGAGGGGTTTCCTCATTGAACTCTCTTGCCAGCTGATTGCCTCACTACAATCAAACACATGGAACACGATGAGTTTTTAAGAGTGAACATTAGTTGACTCTAACTGGGAGACAAATGTCCACTGGAAGCACAAGGAGGATTAGCTTGACAGCTGACGTGAGAGAGAAGAAATAGAAATGGACAATTGCTTCCTTCTTCTTGGTACCAATATAGAGAAATGGAATAATTTGTCAGTGTCTTAAAATAAAATGCTGTCTCCTAAAAAACAAGGCAATAAAATCATGTATTGCTTTGAAAGAAGAGTAGACTCAGAATCACACCATCTTGCAGCATAACTACAAATAGGAAACTCAGATAATTTCAAATAGAAACACATGTACAGCACTACCACTGTGAATCCTGCTGTCTACAACCAACACAAGAATCTAAAATATCGATTCTGGTAACACTTGTATAACTTTCTGTTACAGCAAAGCTTCTGAAGTGGAAATGTGGACTGCCATTTATAAAAAGGATAATCTCAAAAATATGGCCATCTTGAGAATGAGAACATGCAGGCATTGGACTTTTATTTCTTGTCTGTTATTGCTAAATTTCTTAGAATTCAGAAAAAAAAAAACAAAATACTTGGTTAGCATGTACTAATATAGGAAAAAAAGAACCTTCTATCTGGTATGTCAGATTAGTCATTGAGAAAAATGCAAATTAAAACAGCTGTGGGAAAACCTTGATGTTCTGTAAATACATCTAACAAGTTTAGAAAGGAAAGTGGTAGAGAATAAAAGGAAGCTTATAATATTAAGAACAACTGATATGACTTGTCCAAAAATATCTATCAGAAACTTGTATGCTGTGAGCATTATAGCTTATCACTGAAAATGTCATAGCCTCTTTTATTAAACAATGGGCATTCATAATTAATTTCAAACACAAATTTTAATTACTTGTTTTTTTAAGCAAAGTGTATTTCATGAAAAAGTCATAAAAATTAAAAATCAAGATAACTTCAAATGTCAAACCATATAAACCATTTATTTATGAAATGAAGAATATCTTTTCCTAAGAAAGTCATATTTTAAATGCACTGTACTATATTCTTTTTAAGAGATGGGTGTGAATCCCAAGATTCCTGTTCAGAAGATGACATAAGTGAACATTGGCATTTCCTCAGATAATTCACAATCATCCAAAAAAATTGGGAGACAGGGATCAAAGTAAAAAAGCAACAGTCGTACAGGGATGAATTGAACGACAGTTATAGAGAGATGATGGATGTGACCAAAGCTGGAGCATAAATAGAAAGGCAGTGGAAGCAGTGGGAACATGTGCTACTGGGCCTCTGATCCCATGCCCTCCCGCACTGGTGGTGTGAGGGAGGCCAGAGCTGATTTCACTAGTGTGTGAAATCGTGGAACATTTGCCCTAGAAGAGACTTTGATGAGCCTCCGCCCTTCCGTTTGACAGACAGGCCGACCCCGGGGGGTGGGGGAATTAGCTCAGGGTCTTAGCATCCAGTGAGAGCTTCTCTAGATCTCAACACAACAAACACAAAATCTTTGAGGGCCTTGTCCCTGGAAAAGGAGTATAGGCTTAATTTCATTTCTTAAATTTGCATTTTCTGTCTTTTAAAAGGAAGCTTCAAATCTGTAATATAGAAAATATATAATTTGGGGAAATCCAGAGGAACAGAGTTTTTTCATATGACTTGCATTTTGGATCAGCCCACGGACCAACTGGTGAATTTCAGAATCCCAGAATGTTTGCATGTAAAAGGCCTCCCAGAGCATTTACAAGTGTATCCCTACTTGGAAATGGAAGAGCTGTTTTCAGGCTGTCTCACATGCTAGTGTCTCACAGGAAGCTAAGAGACTGCAGAGTAGGGCATGGGTCCAGTTCTCTTAATCTCCACTCTAATACTGCTTCCACTGTTCCTACTTCCCCTCTTGCTTTCCGTTTCTTTCTTAACAAGAAAAACAGAGAGATAGGAAGTTCTCATACTGACCTATAGAAATATTTGATTTTGCTAATATATAAAGCCTTTAAGTGTCTGCCATCTTTGCCAGCAATCTGTAGTGTCTGTTTGGGGAAGTTATCATTCAGGAAGATAAATCACTAGTCCTGCCCTCTCGTTTATAAATGATCATTATGCACTGACTGTTTTGGAAGTGCAGTTTAAGAACCACCTATGAAAAATGATTCTTTTATTCATGCATTCATTCAGCAAATATGTATTGAGAACTTACTTTCTGCTAGAAACCACTAGGCAATGGGTATGGAGACAAAAAAGTCAAAGCATGAGCCGTTCCCTTGATGGAATTACAGTCTAGAGGGAAAGAAAGACAAATATCTTTTTTAAAAAAACTTTTTATTAAGGTACGATTGATATACACTCTTATGAAGGTTTCACATGAGAAAACAATGTGGTTACTACATTTACCCATATTATCAAGTCCCCACCCATACCCCAATGCAGTCACTGTCCATCAGTGCAGCAAGATGCCACAGATTCACTATGAACCTTCTCTGTGTTACACTGTTCTCCCCGTGATCCCCCATACCATGTGTACTAAACATAATACCCCTCAATCCACTTCTCCCTCCCTCCCCACCTGCCTTCCCACACCCCTCCCCTATGGTAACCACTAGTTCCTTCTTGGAGTCTCTGAGTCTGCTGCCATTTTGTTCCTTTAGTTTTGCTTCATCGTTATACTCCACAAATGAGGGAAATCATTTGGCATTTGTCTAAGAAAGACAAATATCAAACATTAGTACACTCCCATGATGTGGATGCTGTGTTACAACTGTTGCCAACGGCAGCCTCACACAGTGGTTAAGTGTGTAGATGCTTGACCACATTGCCAAGGGAGGCATCTCACTTCTGGCACTTCTTAAGAAATACTTAATCTTTCTGGGCTTTAATTTCCTCATTTTTAAGATGGAGACAATTAATAGTTCCTATGGTATAGAAAGTTATGAGAATTAAGTGAGACATAATTGGCACATAGTAAGTGCTCAGTAAATGTTTACCATTCTTCTTCCTACAATAGATGCACAAAAGAGAAAGTGTTTATTTTACTTGTGAAGGTCTAAAGATGCTTTATGGGAAGGCTCTACTCAAGCCAAGTCTTGAAAATTGAACCAAATTGCTGCCAAGTAATGACTAGATGTAGATGGTGGGCAAGAGGAGTTACATGAATAGGGTGCTAAAAGCAGGACACAGCTTGACACACTGGAGAATCTTCCAGTCCTCAGGAGTAGCCAGTACTCAGGATGCAGGCCTAGCTGTCCTACACACTAGACTCAGGCAGGGACTGGGACCAGAACGCTACAAGGGAGACCTGGTTCTGTCCCATTCTCCAGACCCCAAGCCAGCCTCTCCTATGCCTTGGCATCAAGTTTCTCATTTGGAAATTAAGGTGGTAAAGCTAGATGACCTCTGCACTGTCCTTCCTAGCTCTAAAATTCTATGATTTTATCTTAGGATCTAATCAGGTCAAGTCAGAAGATTGATCTTGCATTCTGGGCAAAATTAGTGAGTATTAAGAGTTGGGAAGCTGCTTAAAAAAGGTATCAGTGCTTCAAGGCAGTCTGTGTGGGGAGGTGGTGCAGTGTAGGAAAAAGGTGGGCCCAAACTTTGGGGCAGTCCCTGAATTAAAGGATCGGCTCATTCTTAGGTACACTAAGCTGTACCTGAAAAGTGATGGATTAATATGACTTAGGTGTATTGACATACATGTCTTTCAAGCTTGTGCTTGTTCAGTTGCTATCTTAATGTATTCAAATGCTTCTGCTTTTGCCATTCTGTAATTTCCAGTCAATGGATACTAAATGTCTACTACTATAATGTGGGGATCAGAAAATATCTTTAACTTGCTAGAGGTTCTTAAGTAATAAAATCCTGAGAACCACTAAACTAGACACTGCTAAATTGCTATGAATTGACTTTTATCTCAAGGTTAAAAATTAATCCACACAATCTGAAACTTTAAAAATTACATATTTTTTAAAGAAAGGGAAATGATTCCAAGGCAGATAAAATGATATTAAGGGAAAGTGAAATATGACAAAAATGGAAAAATATCACGTGAAGAATGAATAGTCTTTCTTAGAGCTTTTGGAGCTTTTCTGTATCAGAAGTCTCATACCGAGGATGCTGATGATGTGGGAAGGATAGTGGACTACCTACCACCCCCATGAGTTTGGAAGCTCCCTAAAAGACAATTTATATAAAAAGAGATTTGCTTGGGAGAAACTACTGCCAGACCCTGGTTAATCCTCACCAGTGCTGTTTGGCTGTGATAGAGCCTTTCATATTTTTAAAAGCCAAAGTGAGCTCCATGTTTGAAGACAGGATTTTTTCACTGTGGAGACAGCCCTAGGAAGGGTGCTGGACTGTCTCAAGATGGTTCTCTAATCCAGGGGCATTTTCCCTCTCCATTAGGCACACCTCAGAATATTCACATATATGGTATTCTGGAATGTTCAGGCTCCAACCTAAGAAATGCTTTCTTTGGTAGTGGGGATTTGGGACTGGAAGGGACAAATGTGTGAAGCTCACTTGTTAATAGCTATAACTGGAACTGAAATCACACATATCCTTCAGTCTGTGCATAGGGTTCAAACCATGACTTGAAACATGGGTCAGAGTTAACAAAGGGCACTGTCTGTCCCCATCATCCCCACGCACCAGTACTCAGAGGTTAAGCAAGGGTGCTTCTTTTCAGTGACCCGCCTACAGCAACGAGCTCCTCTTCATCCCCTGCCTATCCTCAGCCCTCTCTGTCCACTAGGAAGAACTGAGTTGTGTTATGGACAATGCCTGCACCTGTGTGGCATCAGAGGATGGATTTATAGCCATTTAAGTGGATTGGAATTGGCATAGCTGCCTAGTTGGATAGTCACTTCTAGATCTCTAAGGGTTGAATGGGGATCTAGATGACCACTGATTGTGAACATTGCTGAGGAGAAGATGGGCCTCTGACTTTATTACCTTCCTTCCAATGATAGCCTATGACTTGGTGATGTTTTTTGTTAATTTAAATCAGTTGAAGACTTGATAGAATATTGGAACTTCACAGAAATAAGTAGAAAATAATTTATTACCTAAAAGTATGCATAGAGATGTGGGAAAGTATAAGCAACTCAGAAATAAGAGAGATTTCCAAAATACTTGTGATCAGAAAATATCGGGATTTGATGTGGATTTTCAGCATCCAGTTGTTGGAAGCACAGAAAGATGAATGCTGCTTGGCAGATATTCGCCAGCAATGTCTAAAAATAAAAAACAAAACCAAATACCTTTAGCCCATGTTAGTGATACATTTGTGAATATGTCATTCTTTTGGACTAATGGACCCAAGAGGCCTGTGATTTGGTGTATAAGGGTTGGTCCCTTTGTTTAAATTATACAGAAATTTCATTATGCAATTTCCTCATCTTCTTTATGGATTCCTCCTAGCAATCCCATTTTTGACAAGAGAATACAATCAACAAATAAGTTCTTTCCTCTTCAACAATCACAATTTTAGATCAGTAGCAATTTTTTTAGATCTGAAGAGATTTTTCTCACTTCAACTTGTGTAAATAATTCAAGAGTTCTCTGTTTTTCTTGGTCTTTTTTTCCTTCCTTTCTTAGAGAAATCCTCTATATGTGGCTGTGTGATTAGGGAAAAGTAACTGCCTCCAACCCTGACTGTATTTAAACTATGAACCAAAAATTTGGTGGAGTTCTCCCTCTGAAGTTGTCACAGCTTACATATTTGGTTATCTACAGTATCTCATACACTGAAATCCAGAAACCACAGAAACAAATCTTGCTTTGTTTTTAATATCATTTAGATGCTCCTGGGTAATAGGCAGCAAGTATGCAAATTCCACTGTGTTCTGGGCCATAGAGGTGCTGATGTGAGAGCACAGCACAGGTTACATGAGTGTCCCATGATGAACAGCACTGCCACATGAGATATTTCAGCACAAAGTCACTGCAAGGCTAGCCCCAGTCAGAAAATCCTGGAATAAAGATGCCATGAGGAAGGAAGGAGGGGCCCATGCTAAACCTGCAAAATTTGCATATATTATTTCATGTAATTTTCAAATAAACCTCTACTGTTTTAAAAATGAGGACTCTTATGTGTCAGGGGATGAAGCAACTTGCCCAAAGAGCTAAAAAATGACAGCACCAAGATTAAAATCTTACTAGGATTTCAGGTTCAGGAAAAAGAACTTACTGGAAAGAAAAGTTTATTGACCTACTGACTGGTGCATGAAATTTTGTTCTTAAATTAATTTTATGTAGTGCTTTTTCAAATACATTCTTAGGAAATCTACTATTCTGAAGTTTTAGTGCTTCCTCAGTGCATCTGGAATATTTTGCTTTAATTTCATTCATAAAATGGTTCTAATTTTAATAAAATACATGTGTTATATCCCAACACCTAGGGAACCATGAAATTATTCATTTAAATTCTCATTAGTTAATTTCTTACATAAATGTAACAAATTGTGATTTACCAAAAAATAGATTCTATTAAGAAGAAAAACTTTTTAATTGTTTTACAGTTGGAATTGTCACCATCCCATTTTTTTCCTCTTCTATGCAATATTTATTGAAAGCATTCATATTCTTTGATTACATCTTCTAAACCTCCCTGCACTCTTCAACCCACTTTAATCAAGTTTCAGTTCCAGGCACCTCACCAAAGCTACTCTAATCTACGTCACCAGTGCCTTGGCCAAATTGAGCCAGTCAAATCCAAGGTCACTTTTTTTCTGTCATTTCATGTGACCTTTCATTGTAATCCAACATAGTTAATATTCATCAATTCAATTAAAAAAACATTTAAGAAACCCATTTAATATAGTTAACAGCTCTATCCTCCAAACCCTCTCCCCCAGTATCTTCCAGGATACCACATTCACCTGGTCTCCCTTTCTCAGTGCCGTTATTGTATCTTCCTCCTCCATTTGGCCCTAACTGTTGGAGATATCAGCACTCTCCGCTCTGTTCCTCCCAGCCACCCTCTCTTAGGTGATCTTATCCAGTCACATGGCCTTAAATACTGTCTACATGCTGAACGCTCACCCCTACCATTAGTTTTAGGCTCATACATTCAGCCACTCACCTGATAGCTCCACAGGGAAGCCTAACATCTCATCTTTAACACGCCCCAAACAAAACTCTTAATCTTTCCCCTCTCGCCTTATTCCTTGCCTAATCTGCCCCATCCTGGTAAATGACTTCACTGTCTACCCAGTTGCTCAGACTAAAACCGAGGTCATTCTTGACTCCTTTTTCCTTTACTTCGCACAGCCAACCTATCAGCAGGTCCTATCAGCTTTATCTTCAAAATGTGTCCTGAACTTCTATCTCTCTCTGCAATCCTGCTGCAAAGTAGCCATCATTTCTCCTGGTTCCTGCCCCAGGTTCTGCTTCCACCTTTGCCCCTTCTTGGGATCCATTCTCCAGACCACAGCTCAGCTGCTCACCAAAAACAGAGGCTGGCTGTTTGTTCGCTGTGGGGGCTGTCCCAGGCATTATAGGGCGTTCGGCAGCATCCCTGGCCTCTACCCACTAGATGTCAGTAGTACAACCCAGTTGTGACAACCAGAATTGTCACTGACATTGACAAATGTCCCCTGGGGGGAAAAACCTCCCCCTGTTGAGTGCAGGGGCCCATAGCCAGAGCAATTTTTATTTAAAACAAAATGAATCACAATTATGATAATGATAATAAATATTATAACACAAAATAATAAGAAATTATATCCATCCCTGCTTTAAACTCTCCAGTGACTCCCAGGTTCCCTACAGTGTCCAGAAGTCTCCGCATGATTTAGCCTCTGTTGGCTTCTCAGACTTAAGGGTCCTCATGGCTTTACCTCTGTTCCCCACATAAATTTAGCTTAGGCTCACCTCAGGGCATTGCACTTGCTTTTATTCTTTCTAGGATGCCTCTTCCCTAATGTGCTCATTTCTCTACAGCTACTCTCTTCACATACTGGGTCCAGCTTCTCAGCAAGTCCTGCTCTTATCACTCTACCCTGTGTGCCCCCACTTAACATCTCCTTGTCTGCTTTCTTCACAGCGTCTACAATTACCTCAAATTACCTTATGTACATGTTTGCTTGTCTGTCTCCTCAAACGCAGTATGAGCTCTGTGAGAGGAAGCCCCGCTATACTGTCAGCGCAGTGCCAGGCACACACACACACAGTGAGTGCCTGAGAAATACTCACTGAGTTTGAAAACGCTTCACATCTTCACTTAATATGCTGACATGGTCAAAGGTGAAGCTTCACAGTCTCATGTTTTCAAGTGTTTTTAACAGAATGTGTCACGCAGAGCTCAAATGATATCCCTTGCTGATATCATGTATTTGATAGTACAAATATGGGAAGTGCCGCTCTTGTTAGGAAAAGCTGCTAACATGCCTGGATTGTGATTAGAGCCCAAATGCCAATAAACAAAGTTTGGTGAAGTTAACACCATGAAACTCATCTTTTCAAGTGACCTATGCTGTTGAACCCCACTGCCAGAGGTGAAGGAGTAAGGAATCTATCTGCTGTGCCATTGAGCCTCCTGTTTGATATAAGCTTTGTCAGGGGAGTGAGGTATTGACTGTGGATTATGGTAATGCGCTTAACTATATTGATCTGTTCAGCATTCTGTACTGGCTTTGGCAGTCATCCCAAAAACTCCAAGAGAAGGAAGTTTCCAGATAGTCACAAGGGCTATGAAATGGGGTCAAAGAAGTAACACATCAGTGTAATTCATGAACTATTAAACATCAGATTTTGACACCTCACTTAAGCTACAAGCCTAATGGGAAGGGGCTTAATGTGCTAAATTAATCCTACCGTTGACAAAAATTGGTGTGTGTGACAGATTGAGAACTTCCCAGCTGACCTGCAGTCTGAGAGGGACACAGAAGTAACTTGCCATGGGTGAGCCTCTGGGCTCTGCCGTTCAGGCAAGGACCTCAGAAGTAATGCAGGAACGGGTCACACAGATGGGGGAGACACAGGGTACTAGGGGGTCTAAGTGGACCTGGCAACAGAACCAAGGCAAGAATCAGTGGGCTGAAGTACTCAGGTTCTGAAGTCGGGCAGGCCTGGCTTAGCCCCCTAGTGCTGCCACTTACTGGTCACTTCTTATCTGCATGCCAGCTGACAGGTTATTTTATTTCTTTATGCTTCCATTTTTTATACCTATCAAATGAGGAAAATAATGTTTTTTCTCTCATAGGATGGTAGGAGGATAAGTGTGCTCAGGTAGAGGACCTGAACCGGAGTAGGCATATTTGTTCTCTTGGTCTCTCCTGTGTATTTCCTCCCAGACTTTGCTCTAATTAAGACACCACGTGCATTACTTATCTGACCTTGAAATCAGCAGCGACCTTCAGTGAGGGAGCCCAGAGTCTCTCTTCTGTTCTCAGCAGCTTTGTCAGCTGCCTCAGAGGGAAGATTAGTCTGTGTGAATTGCTGACATTGAGTTACCCTCTGTTCTGTAAAGGTGATCTAAGATTTGGCAGGAGCCACTGCGGGTGGGAGGGATTGCTTGGGGGAGCATCTGTGCCCATTACCCCAAATTGCCAGCCCACAGGAGAAAATAGGGAGCAGCAGACCCCAGTCCTGCCAGGCTGATCCGCATCACAGATGCCACAGACACTTTACAGCCATTATAATAAAAGCTGAGTCTGCCAGCCCAGGCTTCATTAGATGAGGGGATAAACAATAGCTAGCAGATTAAATAACACAGGCCATTTTATATTCAAGTTTGAGAGTTTAGTAGACACTGAGAGCATAATAAATAAAAAGGACTGCAATAGCCTTTAATAAAGCAAACAGACCAAGGAGTCATTCATTTACCATATGAAGGATTTGTTTTCCTGGGCAATCATGCAAAAAGGCTTAGCCTATCTTGCAGATGAAAACTGGCCTGACCCTATCCTGCCCAGCTGAATGAACTCTGCAAACAGGATTTTCAGTGTTCTTTTTCAATTAATGTTTTACTATTTTGAGCCTTTCCATGGAAATTATAGCTTTAGCTGTTCAAGATGACTCAAGCAACTGCCTGATTTACAAATGCACCCAAGCAATGCCAATGGCCTTTGCAAATTAGATTTTTAAAATAATTCACATGGTGGCTTTTTAATGTACTCAAGTGCTTCCCATATGCTGCCTTCTAGCCTCCTTCTGAGCCACAGATTTTCAAAGCCTAGGGCACATTTCAACTCCCTTTTCATACTTTTCCCCTTCCCTTTTAAACAACTTCAACACTGCTTTTATTCATCAGAATAATGAGCCATAGGCTCAAGATGAAGAGAAGTTTCCTTCATAATTGAGTCCTAGATCATCACTAAATCTTCAGCCGTGCCTCATCATCTTGCATCTGTATTGTTGCCAGAGTATCTTGCTGTTTTGATCCACTTTAAAGAACAGCGGCCAAGGTGTTCTTAAAACATTACTCCTACCACGTTATTCCCTGCTCAACAAACTTAAGGGCACCCTGCTGCCTCCAAGTCCAAACCTTCAGCTCCTTATCCTGGCTTTTCTTCCCCCATTTTAAAAAATATACTTTATTTTTTAGAGTAGTTTTAGGATCACAGCAAAACTGAGCAGAAAGAATAAAGAGTTCTCGGATATCCCCTGTCTCCACACACACATAGCTTCCCCTATTATCAATATCCTGCACCAGAGTGGTATATTTGTTATAACTGATAAGCCTACATTGACATATTATTATCACCCAAAGTCCATAGTTTACATTAGGGTTCATTTTTAGTGTTGTACATTCTTTGGGTTTTGACACTACCATTGTAGTATCAGACAGAATAGTTTCACTGCCTGAATATCCTCTGTGTTCTGCCTATTCATCCTTCCTTCCTTCTTAACCTCTGGTTATCACGATCCTTTTAGAGTGTCTGTAGTTTTGCCTTTACCAGAATGTCATATAATTGGAATCACACATTATGCAGTGTTTTCAGATTAGCTTTTTTCACTTAGTAATATGCCTTCAAGTTTTCTCCATGTCTTTTCATTCTTTTTAGCACTGAATGATATTCCATTGTCAGAATGTACCACAGTTTATTTACCCATCTACCCATGGACATCTTGGTTGCTTCCAGGTTTTGGCAATTATGAAGAAAGCTGCCATAAACATCTGTGTGCAGGTTTTGTGAGGACATAAATTTTCATCTCATTTGGGTAAATCCCTAGGAGTAAAACTGCTGGCTTATATGACAAGAATATATTTAGTTTTGTAAGAAACTGCCCAACTGTCTTCCAAGGAGGCTCTTTCCTTTTGCACTCCCATCAGCAATAAATGAGAGTTTCTGTTATTCTATATCCTCACCAACATTTGGTGTTACCAGTGTTTTGGATTTTCACTGCTGTAGTAGATGTGCAGCCTGACTTTTAAATCGGTCTTTTAATTCACCTTGTCTTTCCAAATGTATTTGCACTTTTTTCAAACAAGAGCATCCTCTGTTGTCCAGCTTGTGTTCTAAGTGGGCTCCAGCTCTGCACCTTTGCCCATGCTTTCCTCCATGTGAAAGTCTGCTTCCTCCTTCTGTGCCCCAAACCTCCCATGTCCTATTTTGGGGAATCTTCTTCACTGTACCAGAAATTATTTCCTTTCCCTTGCTATGAATTTTTCAAAGATATTGTTTTCAACCCTAGAGAGCTTTCAGAGATGATGGCTGGGTCCCATCCCCAGAGATCCTGATGTTACTGAGCTGGGTGCAGGACTTTTAAAAGTCCTCCAGGTGATTCTGAATATGCTGCCAATGTTGAAATCAAGCAGTAGGACTTATAGTTCTCACTGGACAATCAAATACTTTACTGGGTACTAAGCACATTATATAATCAGGTTCTCTGAAGGTAGGACTTAGCACTCATAATTTTTAAAGCTCCCCACATGATTCCAATGTATAGTTAAGGCTGAGAACTACTGGCACTCTGCCTTGCAGTTTGCTTCACATGTGTCTTACCTATCCAGCTAGATTGCTGGTTAATAAATGTGGTTTCTACCTTTCGATTGCTTATCCGACCCCACCTCCCCATCCCTAACACACACTATAATACTCAGCACACAGAAGACGTTAGTAAATAAATATCTAAGTAGGTGAGTACTTTCTGGTGGCCTGTTTGATTTTTCCCTATGTATATTATCTAAGTCCATGGATTAGAGGCAAGAACATCTATTTAAATTTCAAATGGATCACTTATGTTCACCCAGATTAAATTCCTGTCCCATAGCCAAAGGCTAAATATTTACCCTCCACTAACTGCCCTGCAAATATATGCCATCTTTTAGAGCAGGAGTCAGCTGAGCAAGTGTAGGTGATTAGTACAGCCTATTGCACCACTGAGGAAAAGAAAAATGTCAATAAGAGATGAAGGGAAGAAACATTCCCATTCATTATTAATTTTTTGTTTTGAGGAGGCTGCTACTTCTTATTCTATACTTGTGTTATGATGCTATCAATAACACTTGTTGACTTAAAGAAAAAAGACAGCATTAAGGTAATAAACAACACTACTTGCTAGTACAACTGAGCTAAGCCTCTAGATTTTTCTTACCAACTTCAGTCCATCCTGAAAATATGACTGAGCTCTCTAAAAATTAGTCACCTTCATTTCTTTCCCAGGCACAAAACATATCAGGAAAAATCTATTGCTAGTCAGTTACAGTCAAAGCTTCAGGAGATGAATCCTTCCCTAGGTAGTAAGGCCACAAATTAGATCATTGTCCCAGTTTTCTGCTGGGACAATGGAGTGGTTGGACTTTGCCTTTCCCCAAATTCACCTCTTTAGTGTCTTGCTCACTATGATTCTGATGTAATACCAGAAGCTCTATTGTGTGAAAATAAATTGCTTTCAAGGATACAAGTGATGATGAAGTGAACTAGGTCCATCAAAAATGCAGAAGCCAGTTTCTGGTTCAAGAAACTGACTGAAAACCTGTATTTATTTCTCCTCTCCAATATCTCATAGAAATGACACTAAAAATATCTGAAGAGTAATAAATCCATGATATGTGACTCACACCCCTTTCTTTCCCTCTTTCAAAAAAAAATATATCCTTCAAGAATCCTTTACACATATCTCAAAAGAGTTAATAATGTCCCCTGATGCCATAGGATGTAGGAATCCTTCCTCTCCTTTATATGTTTTTCTAGGCTGTGTTGTTAGCCAAATATGTCAGCTGTACATTATGAGGTGGCTTGTCCTGAATAGGCCAAGCTCTGGAATGTCTGCCATGACCACAGCCTTTTTCAGAAAAGATTGTCCCCAAAGTTTCCTCACTGTCACATTGCATGGCTCCAGGTGAATGACTGGAGCACCTAACCCATCCACCCACTGTTGGGAGACACTTTAGGGAGCCAGCATGAGCTCTGCCTAAAAACTCTCCCTAGGAATTCTAAGTTTAAGGCATTAGAAAGAACCATTCCTTTTGGGAACAAAGTGAAATACACAAGACAGAAGGTAAGATAGCAAGGCTGTGAATAATCAAGAGTAATAAGGGGTGTGTGGATAAAATGAGAGTTCCTGTGGCCAGGATTCTCCCCTGGCCTTGGCTGACTAGCTCACTGCACACCTGTGGACAATACATGGCTGTTGACTCTATATAAAGGGCTCCACCCAGTGTTCTGGGCACTACACAATGGCACGGCTGGAAGGCTGCAGGAGAGCAGAGTAGAAGCTGGAGTGGTGGCAGTGCAGAGGAGAGAGGCCCAGAGGATGGCTGTGCAGGACAACTGTGCAGAGAGGCCTAGAGGATGGCTGTGCAGATAGAGGGGCCCAGAGGCAGAGACTGGCTTGCTGCATGCAGACTCGCTCTGAGTGAACGGGATTTTAGACTGACCTGCCACCTGGAAATAAAGTTGGGTATAACCCTTTCACCCCAAGAACATTTTACTGTCATTTACTTTGGTCACATTAAATCCACAGAGAATTTGCCCCAGGCTGGAAACCCATTGGCAAGACAGGGTGATAAATAGAAGCCATGTAAAAGGAAGAAGAAAAGTGGAGAGAAGTTGGTGGGAAGCAGCAAGAATAGTAAAAGCAGAGGGAGAAGGTAAATGAATGGGCTAAGAGAAGCTATGTGGGGCTTTGTGGAATCCTTTCTAAGGAGGACAGCATTGGTCAGCATGCTCCATTGCGTTTTAGCCTTTCATGAAAATGAAAGTTCTACACACTGAAAATATCAGTGCAGGAAGAAATAAAGAATCTGGTTCTTATATAAGCCACTGTAGTTGAGTATTCCACTATCTGAAAATAAAAGAAATTTCAGGTAACATGTTTTTCCTTTTTATCTTTGTGCATATTTGTTGCCTTTATTTCTTTATTTTCTTATTTTTTTATTTTGGTATCATTAATCTACAATTACATGAAGAACATTATGTTTACTAGGCTCCCCCCTACACCAAGTCCCCCCCACAAACCCCATTATAGTCACTGTCCATCAGCCTAGTAAGATGCTGTAAAATCACTACTTGTCTTCTCTGTGCTGCACAGCCCTCCCTGTGTCCCGCCCCGACATCATACATGCTAATTGTAATTCCCCCTTTCTTTTTCCCCACCCTTATCCCTCCCTTCCCACCCATATTCCCCAGTCCCTTTCCCTTTGGTAACTGTTAGTCCATTCTTGGGTTCTCTGATTCTGCCGCTGTTTTGTTCCTTCAGTTTTTCTTTATTCTTATACTCCACATACGAGTGAAATCATTTGGTACTTGTCTTTCTCCGCCTGGCTTATTTCACTGAGTAAAATACCCTCTAGCTCCATCCATGTTGTTGCAAATGGTAGGATTTGTTTTCTTCTTATGGCTGAATAATATTCCATTGTGTATATATACCACCTCTTCTTTATCCATTCATCTACTGATGGACACTTAGGTTGCTTCCATTTCTTGGCTATTGTAAATAGTGCTGCGATAAACATAGAGGTGCATCTGTCTTTTTGAAACTGGGCTGCTGTATTCTTAGGGTAAATTTCTAGAAGTGGAATTCCTGGGTCAAATGGTATTTCTATTTTGAGCTTTTTAAGGAACCTTCATATTGCTTTCCACAATAGTTGAACTAATTTACATTCCCACCAGCAGTGTAGGAGGGTTCCCCTTTCTCCACAACCTCGCCAACATTTGTTGCTGTTTGTCTTTTGGATGGTGGCAATCCTTACTGGTGTGAGGTGATATCTCATTGTGGTTTTAATTTGCATTTCTCTGATGACAGGTGATGTGGAGCATCTTTTCATATGTCTGTTGGCCATCTGAATTTCTTCTTTGGAGAACTGACTGTTCCTCTCCTCTGCCCATTTTTTAATTGGATTATTTGCTTTTTGCTTGTTGAAGTGCATGAGCTCTTTATATATTTTGGAGTCAATCCTTTATCAGATCTGTCATTTATGAATATATTCTCCCATACTGTAGGATGCCTTTTTGTTTTATTGATGGTGTCCTTTCCTGTACAGAAGCTTTTCAGCTTGATATAGTCCCACCTGTTCATTTTTGTTTTTGTTTCCCTTGCCCGTGGAGATATGTTCATGAAGAAGTCACTAATATTTATGTCAAAAAGAGTTTTGCCTATGTGCTTTTCTAAGAGTTTTATGGTTATATGACTTACATTCAGGTCTTTGATCCATTTCGAATTTACTTTTGTGTATGGGGTTAGACAATGATCCAGTTTCATTCTCTTACATGTAGCTGTCCAGTTTTGCCAGCACCAACTGTTGAAGAGGCTGTCATTTCCCCATTGTATGTCCATGGCTCCTTTATCGTATATTAATTGACCATATATGTTTGTGTTAATGTCTTGCATCTCTATTCTGTTCCACTGGTCTGTGGCTCTGTTCTTGTGCTAGTACCAAATTGTCTTGATTACTGTGGCTTTGTAGTAGAGCTTGAAGTTGGGGAGGGATATCCCCCCCACTTTATTTTTCCTTCTCAAGATTGCTTAGGCTATTCGGCATCTTTGGTGGTTCCATATGAATTTTAGAAGTATTTGCTGTACTTCGTTGAAGAATGCTGTTGGTAATTTGATGAGGATTGCATTGAATCTGTATATTGCTTTGGGCAGGATAGCCATTTTAACTATATTAATTCTTCGTAGCCAAGAGTATGGGATGAGTTCCCATTTGTTAGTGTCTTTTTTGATTTCTCTTAAGAGTGTCCTGTAGTTTTCATGGATATGGTCTTTCACTTCCTTGGTTAGGTTTATTCCTAGGTATTTTATTCTTTTTGATGCCATTGTGAATAGAATTGTTTTCCTGATTTCTCTTTCTATTAGTTCATTGTTAGTATATAGGAGAGCTACATATTTCTGTGTATTAATTTTGTATCCTGCAACTTTGTCGAATTCCAATATTAGTTTTAGTAGTTTTGGAGGGAATCTTTAGAGTTTTTTATGTACAATATCATGTCTTCTGCAAATAGTGACAGTTAGACTTCTTCTTTACCAATCTGGATTCCTTGTATTTCTTTGTTTTGTCTAATTGCCATTGCTAGGACCTCCAGTACTATGTTGAATAACAGTGGGGAGAGTGGACATCCCTGTCTTGTTCCCAATCTCAGAGGAAAAGCTTTCAGCTTCTTGCTGTTCAGTATGATGTTGGCTGTGGGTTTATCATTTATGACCTTTATTATGTTGAGGTACTTGCCCTCTATACCCATTTTGTTGAGAGTTTTTATCATGAATGGATTTTGAATTTTGTCAAATGCTTTTTCAGCATATATGGAGATGATCACGTGATTTTTGTCCTTCTTTTTGTTTATGTGGTGGGTGATGTTGATGGATTTTCGAATGTTGTACCATCCTTGCATCCCTGAGATGAATCCCACTTGATCATGGTGTATGATCCTCTTGATGTATTTTTGAATTCGGTTTGCTAATATTTTGTTGATTATTTTTGCATCTGTGGTCATCAGGGATATTGGTCTGTAATTTTCTTTTTTGGTGGGGTCTTTGCCTGGTTTTGGTATTAGGGTGATGTTGGCTTCATAGAATGAGTTTGGGAGTATTCATTCTTCTTCTATTTTTTTGAAAACTTTAAGGAGAATGGGTATTATGTCTTCCCTGTATGTCTGATAAAATTCCGAGGTAAATCCATCTGGCCTGGGGGTTTTGTTCTTTGGTAGTTTTTTGATTACCGCTTCAATTTCGTTGCTGGTAATTGGTCTGTTTAGATTTTCTGTTTCTTTTTGGGTCAATCTTGGAAGGTTGTATTTTTCTAGGAAGTTGTCCATTTCTTTTAGGTTTTCCAGCTTGTTAGCATATAGGTTTTCATAGTATTGTCTAGTAATTCTTTGTATTTCTGTGGGGTCCGTCATGATTTCTCCTTTCTCGTTTCTGATTCTGTTGATGTGTGTTGATTCTCTTTTTCTCTTAATAAGTCTGGCTAGGGGCTTATCTATTTTGTTTATTTTCTCAAAGAACCAGCTCTTGGTTTCATTGATTTTTTCTATTGTTTTATTCTTCTCAATTTTATTTATTTCTTCTCTGATCTTTATTATGTCCCTCCTTCTGGTGACTTTAAGCCTCATTTGCTCTTTTTCCATTTTTGATAATTTTGACTTTAGACTATTCATTTGGATTTGTCCTTCCTTCGTTAAATATGCTGGATTGCTATATACTTTCCTCTTAAGATTGCTTTCACTGCATCCCACAGAAGTAGGGGCTTTGTATTGTTGTCATTTGTTTCCATATATTGCTTGATCTCTATTTTAATTTGTTCATTGATCCATTGATTACTTAGAAGCATGTTAAGCCTCCATGTGTTTGTGAGCCTTTTTGCTTTATTTGTAGAATTTATTTCTAGTTTTATACCTTTGTGGTCTGAGAAGTTGGTTGGTAGGATTTCAATCTTTTTGAATTTACTGAGGCTCTTTTTGTGGCCTAGTATGTGGTCTATTCTGGAGAATGTTCCATGTGCACTTGAGAAGAATGTGTATCCTGTTGCTTTTGGGTGTAGAGTTCTATAGATGTCTATTAGGCCCATCTGTTCTAGTGTGTTATTCAGTGCCTCTGTGTCCTTACTTATTTTCTGTCTGGTGGATCTGTCCTTTGGAGTGAGTGGTGTGTTAAAGTCTCCTAAAATGAATGCATTGCATTCTATTTCCTCCTTTAATTCTGTTAGTATTTGTTTCACATATGTTGGTGCTCCTGTGTTGGTTGCATATATATTTATAATGGTTATATCCTCTTGTTGGACTGAGCCCTTTTTCATTATGTAATGTCCTTCTTTATCTCTTGTTACTTTCTTTATTTGAAGTCTATTTTGTCTGATACTAGTACTGCAACACCTGCTTTTTTCTCCCTATTGTTTGCATGAAATATCTTTTTCCATTCCTTGACTTTTAGTCTGTGTATGTCTTTGGATTTGTGGTGAATCTATGGTAAGCAGCATATAGATGGGTCTTGCTATTTTATCCATTCTATTCCTCTGTGTCTTCTGATTGGTGCATTCAGTCCATTTACATTTAGGGTGATTGTTGAAAGATATGTTCTTATTGCCATTGCAGGCTTTAGATTCATGGTTACCAAAGGTTCAAGGTTAGCTTCTTTACTATCTTACTGTCTAATTTAACTCACTTATTAAGCTATTATAAACACTGTCTGATGATTCTTTATTTCTCTCCCTTCTTATTCCTCCTCCTCCAGTCTTTATATGTTGGGTGTTTTATTCTGTGCTCTTTTGTGTTTCCTCTGACTGCTTTTGTGGGTAGTTGATTTTATTTTTTGCCTTTAGTTAGTATTTGGTTGGTCTGCTTTCTTTGCTGTGATTTTGTTTTCTCTGGTGACATCTATTTAGCCTTAGGAGTGCTTCCATTTAGAGCAGTCCCTCTAAAATACCCTGTAGAGGTGGTTTGTGGGAGGCAAATTCCCTCAACTTTTGCTTGTCTGGTAATTGTTTAATCCCTCCTTCATATTTACATGATAATTGTGCTGGATACAGTATCCTCGGTTCAAGGCCGTTCTGTTTCATTGCATTAAATATATCATGCCATTCTCTTCTGGCCTGTAAGGTTTCTGTTGAGAAGTCTGATGATAGCCTGATGGGTTTTCCTTTGTAGGTGACCTTTTTTCTCTCTCTGGCTGCCCTTAATACTCTGTCCTTTTCCTTGATCTTTGCCATTTTAATTATTATGTGTTTTGATGTTGTCCTCCTTGGGTCCCTTCTGTTGGGAGTTCTGTGTGCTTCCGTGGTCTTTGCGACTATTTCCTCCCCTAGTTTAGGGAAGTTGTCAGCAATTATTTCTTCAAAGACACTTTCTATCCCTTTTTCTCTCTCTTCTTCTTCTGGTACCCCTATAATGCGGATATTGTTCCTTTTGAATTGGTCACACAGTTCTCTTAATATTGTTTCATTTCTGGAGATCCTTTTATCTCTCTCGGCATCAGCTTGTGTGCATTCCTGTTTTCTGGTTTCTATTCCATTAACGGCCTCTTGCGTCTTGTCCATTCTGCTTTCAAGTCCTTCCAGAGATTGTTTTATTTCTGTAGTCTCCCTCCCTACTTTGTCTGTTAGATCTTGCATGTTTCTCTGCAGCTCCATCAGCATGGTTATGACCTTTATTTTGAATTATTTTTTAGGAAGATTGGTTAGGTCTATCTCCCCAAGCTCCTTCTCAGGGGTTGTCTATGTTAGTCTGGTCTGGATCAAATTCTTATGCCTTTTCATTGTGATATAGGTAGTTGTGGGGACCTGGTGCGTGTGACACCTGGCAGAATATCCCTTCTTGCTAGTTTGTGGCCTTCCTCCCCTGGGAGAATGGCGACCCCTAGTGGCTTGTGCTGGGAAGCTGCGTGCAGACAGGGGCTCTTGATTCTTGCCTTCCCTTGGCAAGGTTTGGAGGAAGCTCTGTGCAGCTGCTGTAGGCATGGCGGGCCTCAGTTTGCTCCTCCGCTGTGGCAGTGCTGCGCTGGATGGTGAACTGGCAGGAGGCTGTTTATGGCTGTGAGGGGCCTCCAAGCTGTGCTGCCGCCCAGGGGGTTAGGGCACCCGGAGTTCCCTGGGATTCCTAGCTGCTGGGCTGAGTGCGCTGGGATGCTTCTGTCCAGCTGTGAGGCCCCTGTCCCTTTAAGACTTTCAAAAAGCACTCATTATTCTTTTGTCCCAACGGCACCAGCTGCAGGGACCCACTCGCAGGTTTTACTGTCCCGTTTCCCTAGTATCCAGCACACCACACACTGTGTGTCTACACTCCCGGTGCAGATGACTAGGGCTAGGTATTTAGCAGTCCTGGCCTCCCTCTCCTTCCCCGATCTGACTTCTCTTCTCCTGCCAGAGAGCTGGGGTGGGTGTGGCCCTCAGGTTCCACTGGGCCATGGCTTGTATCTTACCCCCTTTGTGAGGCGCTGGTTTCTCGCAGGTGTAGATGCAGTCTGACTGTTGAACTGTGTCCTCTGGTTTCTTTTAGAAATAGTTGTATTTGTTGTATTTTCAAAAATATATATGGTTTTGGGAGGAGATTTCCACTCCTCTTCTCACTCCGCCATCTTGGCTTCTCTTGCCTTTATTTCTTAACTTTAGACTTCAGGTGCACAGAATTGGGTTCATCTTAAATCCTGGGTAATGGCATACTGCCATCACTGGTACTTTTGTGTTTTATTTTATTTTTTTTGGTAATGTAATAAATGCCCACAAACTACCACAAATTCCAAGAATGAAAACATTAACAATGATTTGATTCTCCCATATACTCTTCTCTATAGCATGTTCTTGCCTTCCTGCTAGAAATAACCATTTCTCTAAGTTGCGGTTTATTGTTCTCTTGCCTTTTTTCTTTATTTCGTGAGTGTACGCTTAAACAAATTGTTGTTTAGTTTAAATTGTTTTTGAACTTTACTAAAAAGGTATCATATTGTATGTAATCTCCTAAGACTTGCTCTTCTCATTAAACAGTATGTTAAGAAGATTCATATGTACTGTTGCATGTAGTTACAATTCATTCCTTTTCACTGCCGCGTAATATCCAATAATTAATTTATACATTTCCTGATTGCTGGGCACTGTGAGTTGTTTCTAGTCTTGATTTTATGTCTGTTGCTGTTACAAAATTGCTATAAATATATTTTTTCTTAACAAGATACTTTTTCTTCAATTTTTGAAAATGGAAGTATAGTTGATGTATAATCTTATATTTGTTTAAGTATACAAAACAGTGGTTTAACAGTTACCCACATAATTAAATTCTTATCCCCAATATTGCATTTGCTATCTGTCAACATAGGAAGATGTTGTACAATCATGGGCTATATATCCAGGCTGTACTACCATCCCTGTGACTAACTTATATTATGATTGAGAATTTGTGTGCCTCTCTATCTCCCTTCAACTCCCATTCCACCCACCCCACCCCTTCCCCCATGGTAACCACCTGTCACTTCTTGGTGTACATGAGTCCACTGCTGTTTTGCTAAGTTTGTTTTGTTTTTATATTCCACAAATAAGTGAAATCCTATGGAATTTGTCTGTCTCCTCCTGGCTTATTTCATTGAACATAATACCTTCTAGGTGCATCTATGTTGTCACAAATGGCAGGATTTCTTTTTTCTTATGGCTGAATAATATTACATTGTGTATGTGTACCACATCTTTACTCATCTATTCATTTATCCATTTATCTAATAGCTTCTGTATCTTGGGTGTTGTAAATAATGCAGCCATAAACATAGGGGTGCATGTATCTTTTTGAATCAGGGATTTTGTTTTCTTCAGTTAAATTCCTAGAAGTGGAATTATTGGGTCATATGGTAGTTCTATTTTTAGTTTTTTGAGGAACCTTCATACTGTTTTCCACAGTGACTGCACCAACTGACCTTCTCACCAACAGCATAGGAGGGCTTCCTTTATTACACATCCTCACCAACACTTATTATTTCCTCTTTTGGATAATGTCCATTCTAACTGGTGTGAGATGATGTCTCATTGTGGATTTGATTTGCATTTCCCTGATGATTAGTGACATGGAACATCTTCTCCTGTGCCGGTATACCATCTTTATTTCTTCTTTGGAGAAATGCCTGCTCAGGTCCTTTGCCCATTTTTAAGTCAGGTTATTTGTTTTTTTGGTGTTGAGGTGTATGAGTTCTTTATATATTTTGGATGTTAACCCTTTATTAGAGAAATCATTTAGGAATATATTCTCTTATACTGTAAGTTGCCTTTTAGTTCTACTAATGGTATCCTTTGCTGTACAGAGCTTTTTAATTTGATGTAGTCCCACTTGTTCATATTTTGTTTCCCTTGCCTTAGGAGATGTGTCCAGGAAAAAATTGTTCACCTCATGTTCAAGAGATTTTTGCCTATGTTTTCTTCTAAGAGTTTAATGGTTTCATGTCTTACAATTAGGTCTTTGATCCGTTTCATGTTTACTTTTGTGTATGGAGTTAGACAGTGTTACGCTTTCATTGTCTTGTCTGTAGCTATGCAGTTTTAACAACAACAGCTGTTGAAGAGGCTGTCTTCCCTGTTGTATACTCATGGCTCCTTTACTATATAGTAATTGACCATATATGCATGGGTTTCTATCTGGGCTCTCTATTGCTGGGTTAGTCTGTTTTTGTGCCAGTACAGAATTGTTTTGATAACTGTAGCTTTGTAGTGTATCATGAAGTCAGGGAGCATAATTCCCCCAGCTTTGTTCTTCTTTCTCAGGATTGCCTTGTTTTTTCATGTCTTTTGTGGTTCCATATGAATTTTAGGATTCTTTTCTCTAGTTCACTGAATAATGCCATTGGTATTTGATAGGGATAGCATTGAATCTATAAGTTGCTTTGGGCTGGATGGTCATGTTGATAATGTTAATTTTTCCTATCCATGAGCATGGGATAGGTTTCCATTTATTGGTGTCTAATTTCTCTGATGAGTGTCCTACAGTTTTCTGAGTACAGGTCTTTCACCTCCTTGGCTAGGTTTATTCCTATTTATTTTATTCTTTGTGATTCAATTATAAATGAAATTGTTTTCCTGATTTATTTTTCTGCTAGTTCATTGTTAGTATAAAGGATTGCAACCAATTTCTGCATATTAACTTTGTATCCTGCAACTTTGCTGAATCCTGTTACTAGTTCTAATAGTTTTCTGGTGGAGTCTTTAGAGTTTTCTGTATATGGTGTCATGTCATTTGCAAATAGTGATAGTTTTACTTCTTCCTCACCAGTTTGGATGCCTTTTATCTTTCTATTTTATCTGATTGTTGTCACCAGGAATTCCATTGCTATGTTGAAGAGAAGTGGTGAGAGTGAACATCCTTGTCTTATTCCTGATCTTATAGGAAAAACTTTCAGCTTTTGCCATTGAGTATGCTGTTAGCTGTGAATTTGTCATATATGGCCTTTATTATGCTCTCTTTGTGGCCTACTTTGTGATCTGTTCTGGAGAATGTGTTCCATGTGCACTTGAGAAAAATATGTATTCTGCTGATTTTTAGTGGAATGTTCTGCAGATATTTGTTAAGTCCGTTTGATCTAATCTGTTGTTCAGTGCCTGTGTTTATTTATTTTCTGTCTGTTTGATCTTCATGTGAAAGTCCCCAATTATGAATGAGTTGCAGTCTATTTCCTTCTTTAGTTCTCTTAGTATTTGTTTTTCATATTTAGGTGCTCCTGTGTTGGGTGCATTGATGTTTATAATGGTTATATCCTCTTGTTGGACTGATCCCTTTGTCATTATGTAATGTACTTCTTTATCTCTTGTTACTTTCTTGGTTTTGAAATCTATTTTGTCTTTCACAAATACTGCTACTCCTGCTTTTTTCTCCCTATTATTTGCGTGAAATATCTTTTTCCATACCTTCACTTTCAGTCTGTCTATGTATTTAGGTCTGAGATGAATCTCTTTTAGGCCTCATATAGATGGGTCTTGTTGCTTTATCCATTCTGCCACCCTGTGTCTTTTGATTGGTGCATTCAGTCCATTTATATTTAAGGTAATTATTGATAGGTATGTCCTTATTGCCATTTTATTAATTATTTCCTGGTTATTTTTGTAGTTCCTGTTTCTTCTTCTCTTGTTCTCTTCTCTTGGTATATAATGGTATTGTTTAGTGTTGTGACTGAATTTCTTTTCTTTAAATTTTTCATGTATCTATTATAGCCGTTAGGTTTGTGGTTGCCATAAGATTCAAGGAAAGCTTCCTAAATATATTTTTGGTCTATGTTAAGTTGATCACTCTATTTCAAGTACAATCTAAAAGTAGTTCTTTTTTATTTTTCTTCCTTTTTAATACTTTATGTATCAGATGTCATAATCAGCATTTTTTGTGTATCCCTTGACTGATTTTGTATGTAGTCAGTTTCACTACTTTTGTTTTGTTTTGTTTTGTTTAATTTCATATTTGCTTGGTAAGTAATTGGTCTACTACCTTTACTGTGAGTTTATTTTCACTGGTGAAAACTATTTTGGTTTAAGAATATTTCCATCTACAGAAGTCCCTTTAATATCCTGTAATGCTAGTTTAGTGATGGTAAATTCCTTCAGTCTTCATTTATCTGGGGAATTTTTAATCTCTCTCTCTCTAAATTTTGAATGACAGTCTTGTTGGGTAGAAGATTCTTGGTTTAAAGTCCTTCTGTTTCAATACATTAAATGTTTCAAGCCACTCCCTTCTGGCCTGTAATGTTTCTACTGAGAAACTGCTGATAGACTAATGGGGCTTCTTTCTAAGTAATTTTTTGCCTCTCTGTAACTGCTTTCACTACCCTCTCTTTATCTTTACTTTTTGTTATTTTAATTATTATATGTCTTGGTGTTGTCTTATTAGGTTACCTGTTTTTAGGGGCTCTCTGTGCTTCCAGAATCTCAGTGTCTATTTCCTTCCCCAGATTGGGGAAGTTTTCAGCAATTATTTCTTCAAAGAGGCTTTCTACCTTTTTGTTTCTCTCTTCTCCTTTTGGTATCCCTATTATGTGAGTATTATAGAATTTTTGGAGGTGCCCTACAGCTCTCTGTATCCTCTCATTTCTAGAGATTCTTTTTTCTGTCTGTTCCTCAGCTTCATTGTTTTCCTGTTCTCAAATTTCCATTTCATTTATTGTCCTTTCTACTTTCAGCAATCTATAATTATCTTCCTCCATTGAATTTTCATTTCAGATACTGTATCCTTCAGCTTTGAGTGGTTCTCTTTCAACTCTTTGTCTCTTTTTTGAAGTCTCCTTGAGATTGTCAATACTTTCCTCAGATTAGGGAGCATACCTGTAACTGTTACTGTGAAATTTTTATCAAGAAGATGATGTCATTCATTTAGCCCTCTGGTGTCTTAACCTGTATTTTGTTTGAAACATATTCCTCTACCTCCTCGTTTTGTGAGGATTTCTCTGTTTCTTCTTTTGTATTAGATAGATCCACGACGCTTCCTGGTCTAGAGCATAATGGCACAATGAAGAAGGCATTCTGTGGTGCCCAGAAGCTCAAGGCTCTTTGCTCACCAGTGCCTGATTCTCCTTTGCAGTGGAGACTGAGTTGCTATTGGTGGGCTATGGGCTGCCTTTCTGTCTGTCTGCTAGCAGTGGCCTGTCTCAGTGGTGGCAGCTTGCCTCAGTCGGCCCTTTGTGAGCTGAACAGGGATGCTTCTGCTGGGATATTATGGGCAGGGTTGCCCTCTGCCTGTCCTGCAGAGATGGCAGCAGTGCTGGTCTAACAGGGTGGGTGGGGCAAGTGTACAGCACCAAAGCATGTAGCGGCATATAAACATTTTTATATGCTTCTGGTGCGTGTTCCTTTGTGGATACATTAAGAAGTACAGTTTTCTGCCACAGAATGGTTAATTAAATTCACTGGTTGGGAATGCTCAACTCTACAAGTAATGCCAAATTATTTTCCAAGGTAGTTGAACCAATTTACATCCTACTAGCAACATGTGGAACATGCTATTGATCTACATTCTCTCCAATACTTAGAATACCAGGTCTGTTTAGTTTTGCCAGTAAAGTGGCTGCAAAATAATGTTTCACTGTGGTCTTGCTTTTTTAAAGGCAGTGAATATGCATTCCCTATAAAGTCAGTTAGAAACAGTAAATATTGTAATTCAGAACCTCAGGTACACATACCTATAACCCCAAACCTACAAGATTCCCCCATGCTTCAGTACTGGCATGAAAAATATTTGCAATGGCATCATGGGATGAATATGGACAAGAGCATAGACAGTGTAGGGTTTCTTTCCTAAGCTACTTAGCAAGACAAATATAAACTCTCTGATTTTTTTACTGCTAAATATAATACAGCTCTTCAAGGAGTTGTAGCCTTTGGCAGTGAAGGAAAAAGATCTGGATTTCAGTTTTAGGATTCCTTTTGAATTCAAGGTCTGATTCCATAGGTACTATTTATGTGACATCAAATTAACTATTTTAACTTAAAGGATAAAATGTGGGTCTTTGTCATCACATAGGCTAGAGACTCAGGCGTTTGACTAGATTCTTCATGTTTAACCCCTCCGGTTAGCATTTATAGAAGGAGCCCCTCTTCTGCCGGAGTGCATGTTGTTACTTTCCTGTTCCACAGAGGAGCTGTAAATAACTGAGAGCATAAACAGGCAGGTGTTATATAAACACCAAATGCAACTGAACTTTCTTTCAAAAAGTGCCATAGTAAAACCAACAAGGTTCAAAGAATAATACTCTGAAGAAGAAAGCAACATAACAGCCTCAGAAATAAATGGATATTGCTAGTGAAACAAATCTACAATATTGACTTGGAGACAAAACCCAAACACCAAATCAACAATAACAATAACTAAAGAACAACAAAGGCTCTGTATAAAAGGAAGCAACCAATATTAAAATAAATAAAATGTCATCCTGTAACTGGAAGTACTGCTCTATGTATAAAGCCTCTCATTTTCCTTTTTTCTTTCATTTGATCCACACAAGTTTATGAGCATCTAATATCAGCCACTAGTTACTGATGTTGAATACATAATAGCAAAGATGGCTCATTGGAGGCAGGGGACATTTAAATGGAGGCAAGCTCCTATGTGGCTGAAGAGCAGAAAAGATATCAAATGGGATGTAACATCTGAAAGAGACCTTAAAGAATTGGGCTGGTGGAGACCACTGCAGACTGTGTTCCAGAGAGAAAGAAGGCACAAGCAGAAGCACAAATCTGTAAAATCATTATGCTCTGGAACAAGAAGAAATAGTTCAGCATAATTGCACAGGGGTAGGAGGGGATGTTTGAAAAGACAGATGAAGGCTATGTTGGGCCGATTGTTTAGGCTGAAGGTGACTACTACACAATCAGAACTGGCATCAACCCTGGAAGGCATGCATTGCCCCACATAACTGGAAAGTCAAGGGAATGCCTAATCCAAATTGGGTCCAGGGACTCCCACCTGCTCTCTAAATTTCACCTGTTTCCTTTCCGTTGACTTCATTATCATGTTATACTTGTTAACTCCTGGCAGCTGCAGTCTTTTATCATCGTTACTTGAAGTAGTCTCCCCAGAAAAATGAGCCTATCCTTCTCAGTTGTTCAGACAAGTCTCCGAATTGAGATTTATTGGTCTGATTTAAGTAATTTCTGCCTATCCCTGAACCAGTTGCTCTAGGAGGATGTGTCAACTGTCTATTCCTAGAGCCAAGAAGAGGGATCAGTGCAGCCAAACCATATGGAACATGGAGGGAAGGGGGCTAGATCTCCAAAGGAATCTTAAGAGCACTACCTAAAAGAAAACTGGGTTCCATGTAGGCAAAATAGGTGTTTCTCCCAGGTGTTTCTCCCAGGGCTGTATTCTGGGGGCTCTGAAACCAATCCAAAGAATATGCAACTGATGCATCAATAGAGGGCCTTTGAACATTTTCCAGTGGAAAAGAAGTGTGATTAGACCTGTTCCAGAATGATAAGTCCCCAGGATGGGGAACAAATAAGACTTGGAAGTGACTGAAATTGTTGAGAACAGAGATAAGAGGAGCCAGTGATAATGTCTGGAAAAGAAGATAAGGTGTGGATAAAATGAGAGTTCCGGTGGCCAGGATTCTCACCTGGCCGTGGTTGACTAGCTCACTGCACACCTGTGGGCAATACATAGCTGTTGACTCTATAAAAAGAGCTCCACGCAGTGCTCTGGGCACAACACAGTGGCAGGGCTGCAAGCTGCAGAGAGCAGAGCAGAGGCTGGAGTGGTGGCAGCACCGAGGACAGAGACCCAGAGGATGGCTGTGCAGGATGAATGTGCAGTGAGGCCTGGAGGATGGCTGTGTGGGACAACTGTGCAGAGAGGCCCGCGGGACAGCTGTGCAGACAGAGGGGCCCAGAGGCAGAGACCAGCTTGCTGCATGCAGACTCACTCTGAGTGAACGCGATTCTAGTGACTGACCTGCCACCTGGAAATAAAGTTGGGTATAACCCTTTCACCCCAAGAATGTTTTGCTGTCATTTTCTTTGGTCACACTGAATCCATAGCAAACTTGCCCGGGAATGAAACCCATTGGCAAGACATAAGGGTATGAACTGGAATTTTGATCCTGCTGTTTGATGCATTAGAGAGACATTTGGAAACTTTATCGACTTGGTTATTGGCTGAATTCTGTGGAAAAGAAAATAGGACATCAAAGATGGCTGTTGCTTTCAAGTCTGGTCAAATGGAGAAACAGGGAGTTAGGAGGAGAAGTTGTTTGGGGGTGAAACTAGTTTATCATGGCAAACTGAGTTTGAGGATAAATGGTGTTCTCACTAAAGATTTTCATCTGGCAGCTGGGAAGTGAAGTCTGAGTAAAATCCAGAAGGAGAGTCAGGTCCAAACAGGTGACAGTGGGAAACACCAAGGTAATCCCAGTAGGCAGAAAGGTCGGAGAAGGGCAAGAGCAATCCTGGAGCAGGAAGTGTCCAGTCCAGCTGGTTTCCTCTATTCACACCCAGCAGTTGCTTGCGGGGTCCCTAAAGGTAGCGAGAGAAGTCGAGGACCTGGGGTTTTGCCCAGCTGGTCACCATGAATAGGAAACAGATAATAAAAGAATACAGGGCAGATTCTTTTCTTGATCTCTGCCCTGACAGTTGAAAGTTTTCATTGTTCTTACTATTCATTTCTCATGTTTATCCCAATCCTCCAAGTTTGGTAGCCTGTCTGCAGAATCTTCCCATTCCCCAGTCTCTAATTAGTTGTTGTCAGACTAGCTCCTCTATGGATTATCAGATCCCCCATGTCTGTCACACTCCTTCCAGAATCTCCTGTGAAAGAAGCTATCCTGATATGGGACTAGGATCTTTGCTTTGCATCAGATTTGGTGAGTGGCTGTGGACATGTTATTGGCCTTGAACTTTTAACTTCAGTTTCTTCATCTGAAAGAAGTTACTGTATCTGCTCCACAGGGTTGTCATGAAGATTAAGAAAAATATGTATGGTGCAGAAGCAATACTGTTGTGTTTAATTGCCCAAATGTGTATCCTAGGGAAAAATAATTTTTAAGACGGAGGAGTTCAAATATGGAGGTTCAGTTTCTCTGTTGTTGAAATTTTCACTTACTCCTCATAGGATCTTCCCCCATGCCACTCTCCTCAGGATCACATAGACAAGCTCAGTTTGATATTCCCAGGAAGATTCTTCAGGCCCACAGGATCACAGCATCTGAACAGATGGAAGCATGAGGTGGCCTCCCTCTACCTTCACTGTGAGCACAGTGAGGCTTTGTCATGCCAAGGACCCTCATCAGGTTCTGAGTGTGCAGAAGCTTCCAAACCCATGAGCTGCCCTCTCTTCCTCTCAGCTTTCACGAATGAGCCAGCATACTATGTCAGTATTAGTACCAACAAGGTCAGAAAATAGGGATGTCATATGTCTGAGTGGTGTACCATTAGTAGAAGTAATGTAGGGGAAAGCCTGGCATATAATAAGTAGGAAATGGGATGGGAACAGGCATGGGAATCTCTGAGCACTGTGGGAGGGAGTTATGAGCACAGACATAAAGGTGAGCTGTGAAGACACGTGATGAAAAGGAAATGGTACCATCTAGGAGAGGTGAAAGTCAGGATTTTCTGCTTTATTCATTTGTTACATATTAAAGAGCCCACATCCTCTTTGCCCTTTAAATATTGTGGTATCCCTCCAAAAGGAGTGAAGCAGGATGATGTGGATAGCTACTATAGGTGGCGATGGAGAGGAACAAGAGGCCTGTGAGTACTACAGGTAGGGACCATGCACAGCAATGCGGATTTCTCATTGCCACAGTGGGACCTGGCCAGCATCAAGTGCATGCATAGGAATGAGTTTTTAATGAATCTTGTTATTTTGAAAGGGCCGTTCATCTGTCAGGCTGACCCCAAAGAAATACAACTGTCAGAAGCCCTGGAGAAAGCTCTTCTTTTGAGTACTCTGATTACAGCTGGTGCTGTCACTCCACAGAATGAAATGATTTATGCAGCAGGAAGATGGCTGGCTGCAGGGCAACAGGGGAATTTTCTTCTGCAGGAATTTCTGTCCTGGCCTTTCCTGACCCTTCACCCTGCTGATTGAAATTTAAAAGTAAAATGAATGCCTTCCTATGAGTCATTGCATTTTCCTACCCTGCACTGAGCATAACTTGCTCCTTGGGGGGGAAATGGGATAAAGGGTTCTGTTCAGTCAAATGTCTGAATTAATGATCTCCCCAAGCATCTTAGATTTAGATGGCAGATTTGAGAATATGAAAAACATGGTATTTTCAGTGAGAGATATAGTTTTATTGGGGCTTATTATAGAAAAAGAAGATAATAAATAGGTGAAGAGACTCTAGTGAAGAGGGCAACCCCAGTTGGAGGGTGATTTTGGGCTATTCCAGTGAACTGACAACCTTGTCTCCAAGCTGCTAGTGTTGACCTGGTTTCAGGAAATTAATTCCCAGAAACACCACCCCTGACCTTACCAAAGTGGGTGGTAGAGAGAGGACAAATTATATTAACCTTAGATTTGCTGGAACAAATCTGGTAATTTAATTGAAAAAGAATTGGTGTCAATTTGATTGTGGGGCAAGAAGGCCAAAAGAAACCATAAGGCCATTTTTTATTTCCCTGAAATTGCTCTAGAGACAGTTTTGACATTTCAGCCAAAAGTTTCCAAGATCTTACTGCAATAGTCCTCTGACACTACAGGAAAGGCCACATCAGAAAGTCAAAGAGAATGGGTGTATGTTGTACATAATGGGCAAATAGCCTATGTGCTTGGCCCAGCTTGAGGTTGGCATTATTTTTTCTAGCTAGAAGTCTCCCCCAAAGCCATTAGCATCCATGACAAGGCCATTTAGAGATAGTGAAGCTAGAAATAAAAAGACCACATTCAACAGCTGGGGCAAGCAGCTTCACTGAGAGAGGACAGTGTCTGAGTGGACCTGGGAACACCTCTAGTTAAGATGGCTGCTTGGACAGCCTTCACCAGAGCAGCTTCAAGTGGAAGGACAGAGAGAGACCTGAAAGAGAGGGTTCCTAAGATTCTTTCAGCCACTAAGCAGACTGTGTCAAGTGCCAGAGGATTATACATGAAAGCAAAGCACTTTGCGTTTAATAAGGGAGGAAAAATATACATAAATAGCTATAGTGTAAGACATACTATAGTAAATATCATAAGTATACAAAGTCTCACAGCTAGCTTTCTGGCAATCTCTTGGACCCACTGGGCCTAAGAGTGACTGCCTGGCAAATCAAGGTGACACTGTAGGAAACAACAAACATAGAAAGTAAGCACTACAGGCAGGGAATTTTGTGTGTGGCATGCTGCTGCATTACTGTTGCAGTAAGAGCCAGGATAACAACAATAGCAGCTCAGAGGATTAAAGATGGTGGCATGAGAGGTGAGACAGAGAACCCCTCCCAAAACCATGTATAATATGAAAATATAGTTAATACAACTAATCCTAAAAGAGCAACAGGAGAGAAGGCTGCGCCAGACTGCATAAACCTGGAGAAAAGAGCAGACCTCACATAACAGGGCAAAGTACCAAAGCCTTGATCTGGCAGGAACCAAGCCCTTCCCCTACCCCAGTTTGCCAGTGGGAGGAAGAGAAACAGAATGTGGAGGGAAGGAAGTGTAAGCCTAGGACTGCTTAACATCCAGTCCTGGAGATCTGCTTTGGGAGCACAAACCTACATTGCATGGTGCTCTGGTGATTAGTGGGGTTGGAAAGCTAAGATGGGCAGAATACTTCAAGAGACTGAGATTCCAGCCATTTGTGGAAAACAGGGATCCACATCTGGCTGCTTTGGGACAAAAGAAAGGCAGGCAGTTGGAGAGATTTCCTAACAGTAAGAGGGATGCTAAAGGGGCAAGAATTGCACAGAACTTGCTGCTCAGGAGAAAGGCTAGGTGGACAAAATTGTCCAGGCAGACTATGCCCAGCAGGTTGGGAACTTTCAGAAGCTTCAGGTGCTCCAATGCCCTTGCCTGGCTATGCAGCTCCAAGGCCCCACCACCACGATGATACACAGCCTGCTGCACCTTCCTCCTGACCAGCAAGCACTGGCTCCCAAACTGGCAGTCCCTGCCCTGGCATCAGGCCAGCTGGAGGGAAGCTCTGTCTACAGCAGCTACAGATGCAAAGCACAGAGGCTTACACCTATGTGCTCAGCCCACTGGTTCTGGCAGTGGAGACAGGAACAGAAGCAGGGAAAAAGGAAACAGCTCTTTCCTCCCGCCAGGCACAAGCGCCACTCCCCTGTGACCCCCAACATCACTCCAGGGGCTAAGCAGCTCTAGAGACTAGAGCTTCTGGGAACTATAGGGCACCACATACAAATATGAAATGTCAAGGAAACCTGGTTCAAACAAAAATCCCACAAAAACCAGAAAAAAGGCCAAGTGAAACCAAACTCATCAATCTTCCTGAAAGAGAGCTCAAAATGAAAATTATAAACATGCTCATGGAGGCACGGAAAAATATTCAGAACTCAGGGATGAATTAAGGATGGAGATTCCATCAAGAAATTCCATATCAAAATTGAAACATACAATGGAGGGATTTAAAAGCAGATTATATGTAGTAGAAGAGATGGTAAATGGAATAGAAATTAGAGAAGAGCAATACAAAGAAGCTGAGGCACAGAGAGGAAAAAGGATGTATAGGAATGAAAGAATATTGGGAGAACTGTGTGACCAATCCAAATGGAACAATATTTGTATTATAGGGGTATGAGAAGAAGAAGAAGACAGAAAAAGGGATAGAAAGTGTCTTTGAAAAGGTTATTGCTGAAAATGTCCCCAATCAGGGGAAGGAGAAGGTCTCTCAGGCCATGGAGGTGCACAGATCTCCCAACACAAGGGACCCAAGGAAGACAATAGCAAGACATAGAATAATTAAAATGGCAAAGATCAAGGGTAAGGTTAGACTTTTAAAAGCAGCTGGAGAGAGAAAAAAGATCACATACAAAGGAAAACCCATCAGGCTATCATCAGACTTCTCAGCAGAAATCTTACAGGCCAGAAGGGAGTGGCATGATGTATATAATGTGATGAAGCAGAAGGGTCTCAAACCAAGAACACTCTACACAGCAATATTATTATTTTAATTGAAGTAGGGATTAAACAATTTTCAGATAAGTAAAAGCTGAGAGAATTTCCTTCCACAAACCACCTCTAAAGTGCATTTTGGATGGACAGCTATAGATGGAAATGATCCTAAGGCTAAATAGCTGTCATCAGAGGAAATAAAACAACAGTAAAGTAGACCAATTAATTACTAAGCAGGTGCAAAATCAAATCAACTACCCCTAAAGTCAATCAAGTGATAGACAGAATACAGAATATGATACCTAATATATAAAGAATGGAGGTGGAAGAAGAAGGAGAGAGAAAAAAAAGAACCTTTAAGCTGTGCTTGTAATAGCATACTTAGTTAAATTGGACAGTTAGATAGTAAGGGAATTACCCTTGAACCTTTGGTAACCACGAATCTAAAGCCTGCAATGGCAATAAACGCATACCTCTAAATAATCACCCTTAATATAAATGGTCCGAATGCACCAATAAAAAGACATACAGTCACTGAATGGAGAAAAAAAACAGTCTATATGCTGCCTACAAGAGACTCACTTCAAACCCAAAGACATACACAGACTGAAAGTAAAGGGATGGAAAAAGATATTTCATGCAACTAATAGGGAGAAAAAACCAGGAGTTGCAGTACTTGTATCAGAAAAAATAGACTTCAAAACTAAAGTCACAAGAGACAAGGAAGAACATTACATAATGATAAAGGGGTCAGTCCAACAAGAGGACATAACCATTATAAATATCTATGCACCCAACACAGGAGCACCTACATATGTGAAACTAATACTAAGAGAATTAAAGGAGGAAATAGCATTCAATGCATTCATTTTAGGAGACTTCAACACACCACTCACTCCAAAGGACAGATCAAAAAGACAGAAAGTAAGTAAGGTGACAGAGGCACTGAACAACACATTAGAACACATGGACCTAATGGACATCTACAGAGCACTCCATCCAAAAGCAACAGGATACACATTTTTCTCAAGTGCACATGGAATATTTTCAAGAATAGATAATGTTAGACCACAAAGAGAGCCTCAGGAAATTCAAAAAGATTGAAATGTAAATGGTCTGAATGCACCAATAAAAAGGTATGAAACTCTCAAACCACAAAGGTATGAAACTAGAAATAAATGCCCAAAGAAAATGAAAAATCCCACAAACATATGGAGGCTGAACAACATGCTCTTAAATAGTCAGTGGATCAATGGCCAAATAATGTCAGAGATCAAGCAATATATGGAGACAAATGACAACAATAATTCAACACTGCAAAATCTGTGGGACACAGCAAAGGCCACGCTAAGAGGGACATTTATTGCAATAGAGGCCTGCCTCTGTAAAGAAGAACAATCCCATATGAACAGTCTAAAGTCAAAATTAATGAAACTAGAAAAAGAAGAAGAAATGAGGCCAAAAGTAAGTAGAAGGAGGGACATAGTAAAGATTAGAGCAGAAATAAATAAAATCAAGAAGAATAAAACAATAGAAAGCATCAGGGAAAGCAGGAGCTTGTTCTTTGAGAAAATGAACAAAATGGACTTATGAAGAAAAAAAGTCTAAACACATAAACAGAATCAGAAATGAGAAAGAAAAATTCACTACAGACACCACAGAAATACAAAGAATTATGAGAGAATACTATGAAAAATTATATGCTAACAAACTGGATAACCTAGAGGAAATGAACAACTTTCTAGAAAAATGCAAGGACGAAGAAACAGAAAATCTGAACAGACCAGTTACCAGCAATTAAATTGAATTGGTAATCAAAAAATTACCTAAGAGCAAAATCCTGTACCAGATGATATCACTGCTGAATTTTTATCAAACCTAATACCCATCCTTCTTACAGTTTTCCAAAAAGTAGAAGAGGAGGGAGTACTCCCAAACACATTCTTTGAGGCCAGCATCACTTTAATATCAAAACCAGGCAAAGACAGCACAAAAAAAGAAAATTACAGACCAATATCCCTGATGAACATAGATGCAAAAATATTCAACAAAATATTAGCAAACCAAATACAAAAATATATGAAAAAGACCATCCACCATGATCAAGTATGACTTATTCCAGGGATGCAAGGATGGTATAACATTTGAAAATCCATCAATGTCATGCACCACATCAACAAAAAGGACAAAAACCACATGATTACTCCATAGATGCTGAAAATGCATTTCACAAAATTCAACCACCATTCATGATAAAAACTCTCAACAAAATGGGTATAGAGGGAAGTACCTCAACATAATAAAGACCATATATGACCAACCCACAGCCAACATGATACTTAACATTGAGAAGCTGAAAACTTTTCCTTTAAGATCCAGAATAAGACAAGGATGGCCACTCTCCCCACTTTTATTCAACATAGTACTGGAGGTTCTAGCCATGGCAATCAGACAACACAAAGAAATAAAAGGCATCCAGATTGGCAAGGGAGAAGTTAAACTGTCCCTGTTTGCAGATGACATGATATTGTACATAAAAAACCCTAAAGACTCCACTTCAAAACTACTATATATAATATCTGAATTCAGCAATGTTGCAGGATACAAAATTAATACACAGAAATCTTTGGCATTCATATACACTAACTATGAACTAGCAGAAAGAGAAATCAGGAAAATAGTTTCATTCACAATTGCATCAAAAAGAATAAAATACCTAGGAATAAACCTAAGGAAGGAAGTGACAAACCTATACCCTGAATACTGCAAGACACACATGAGAGAAATTAAAGAAGACACCAATAAATGGAAACACATCCCGTGCTCATGGATAGGAAGAATTAATATTATCAAAATGGCCATCCTGCCTAAAGCAATCTATAGATTCAATGCAATCACTATCAAAATACCAACACTGTTCTTCACCAAAGTAAAGCAAATCATTCTAAAATTCGTATGGAAACAGAAAAGACCCTAAATAGCCAAAGCAATCTTGAGAAGGAAGAATAAAGTTGAGGGGCATTATGCTCCTCAACTTAAAGCTCTACTACAAAGTCACAGTAATCAAGACAATTTGGTACTGGCACAAGAACAGACCCATAGACCAATGGAACAGACTAGAGAGCCCAGATATAAACCCAAGCATATATGGTCGATTAATATACGGTTAAGGAGCCATGGACTTATAATGGGGACATGACAGCCTCTTCAACAATTGGCATTGGCAAAACTGGACAGCTACATGTAAGAGAATGAAACTGGATTATTGTTTAACCCCATACACAAAAGTAACCTTGAAATGGATCAAAGACCTGAATGTAAGTCATGAAACCATAAAACTCTTAGAAAAAAACATAGGCAAAAGTCTCTTGAATATAAATATGAGCAATGGTTTCCTGAACACATCTCCTTGGGCAAGGGAAACAAAATAAAAAATGAACAAATGGGACTACATCAAGCTTAAAAGCTTCTGTACAGCAAAGGACACCATCAGCAGAACAAAAAGGCATCCTACAGTATGGGAGAATATATTTGTAAATGACATATCTGACAATGGGTTAACATCCAAAATATATAAAGAACTCACATGCCTCAACATCCAACATGCAAATAATCCTATTAAAAAATGGTCAGAGGATATGAACACTTCTCCAAAGAAGAAATTCATATGGCCAACAGGTACATGAAAAGATGCTCCACATTGCTAATTATTGGGGAAATGCCAATTAATACCACAATGCGGTATCACTTCTCACCAGTTAGGATGGCCAACATTGAAAAGACTAGGAACAGCAAATGTTGGCGATGATGTAGAGAAAGGGTAGGTGGGAATGTAATCTAGTTCAACCATTGTGAAAGCAATAATGTGATTCTTCAAAAAACTAAAAACAGAAATACCATTTGACCCAGAAATTCCACTCCTAGGAATTTACCCAAGGAAAACAACTTCTCAGATTCAAAAAGACATAGGCGCCACTCTGGCAACCCTATGTCAATCTCTGTATTTTCTGCAGAAAAGCTAGGAACCACTGATCTAACCCAACCTCTCATTTTATAGTTGAGGAAAGAGTCCTAGAGTGGAGATACGCTGTACCAGTTAATAGAGGAATCAGACAGAGTTTCCTGGCTCTGAAGTGTAGAAGATATAGCTGTAAAAATAGGTACAGTAGAATACATTACACAGAGCATTACTGGTCACATTTGAAAACCTAAGTTTTATCATATAGGCAATGGCAAATTATGGAATATTTTGATAATGGGAAATGATATATGTTGCAACTGATCTGTGAACAAAGCACAGCATAAATGCCTACAAGGAAAGAGATCAATTCAAAATTTAATGCCTAATTACTTTGATCTATAAAAGAAAGTCTTTTTATATCTTTGAATATTTTTGAGGAAATTTTATAAAACATAAAATGAACCATTTAAAAATGAACAATTCAGTGGCATTTAGTACATTCACAATATTGACCCACAACTATCTCTATCTAATTCCAAAACATTTTTAATACCAAAAAAGGAAACTTCATACATATTAAAAAACTTTATTTCTGTGGGAAATACTATCTTATTTTATTTTTTATTAAGGTATCAGTGATATACGATCTTAAGAAGATTTCACATGAGCAATACTGTGGTTACTGCATTCACCCCTATTGTCACTGTTCCCCATTGCAGTCACTGTTCCTCAGCGTAGTAAGATGCTATAGAGTTACTACTTGTCTTCTCTGTGTTATACTGCCTTCCGTGTTACTCCCCCCAACACCATGTATGCCAATCATAATACCCCTCAATCCCCTTCTTCCTACTTCCCCACCCATCTTTCCCACCCCCACTCCTTTGGTAACTGCTAGTTCCTTCTTGGAGTATGCGAGTTTGTTGCTGTTATGTTCCTTCAGTTTTGCTTCATTGTTATACTCCACAAATGAGGGAAATCATTCGGTACTTGTCTTTGTTTTCTTGTTATGGCTGAATAGTATTCCATTATGTATATGTACCACATCTTCTTTATCCATTCATCTACTGATGGACACTTATATTGCTTCTATATCTTGGCTGTTGTAAATAGGGCTATGACAAACATGGGGGTGCATATGTCTTTTTGAATCTGGGATATTGTTTTTTTTGGATAAATTCCTAGGAGTGGAATTCCTGGGTCGAATGGCATTTTTATTTTAGTTTTTTGAGGAACCTCCAGACTGCTTTCCACAATGGTTGAACTAATGTACATTCCCACCAGCAGTGTAGGAGGGTTCCCCTTTCTCCCCATCCTCGCCAGCATTTGTTGTTCTTTGTCGTTTTGGATGTTGGTCATCCTAACTGTGTAAGATGATAACGCATTGTGGTTTTAATTTGCATTTCCCTGATATTTAGCGATGTGCAGCATCTTTTCATGTGCCTGTTGGCCATCTGAATCTCTTCTTCAGAGAATTGTCTGCTCATATCCTCCTCCCATTTTTTATTAGGGTTATTTGCTTTTTGGGAATTGAGGTATGTGAGTTCTTACATATTTTTTATTTTAACCCACTGTCAGATATGTCATTTACAAATATAATCTCCCATTCTGTAGGATGCCTTTTTGTCCTACTGATGGTGTCCTTTGCTCTACAGAACCTTTTTAGTTTGATGTAGTGCCATTTGTTCATTTTTGCTTTTGTTTCTCTTGCCCAAGGAGATGTGTTCAGGAAAAAGTTGCTCATGTTTATATTCAAGAGATTTTTGCCTGTGCTTTCTTCTAAGAGTTTTATGGTTTCATGACTTACATTCAGGTCTTTCATATATTTTGAGTTTACATTGGTGTATGGAGTTAGACAATAATCCAGTTTCATTCTCTTACCTGTAGCTGCCCAGGTTTGCCAAGACCAATTGTTGAAGAAGCTGTCATTTCCCCATTGTATATCCATGGCTCCTTAATCGTGTATTAATTGACCATATATGCTTGGGTTTATATCTGGGCTCTCTAGTCTGTTCCATTGGTCTATGGGTCTGTTCTTGTTCCAGTACCAAATTGTCTTGATTACTACGGCTTTGTAGTAGAGCTTGAAGTCAGAGAGCATAATGCCCCCCACTTTATTCTTCCTTCTCAGGATTGCTTTGGCTATTCAGGGTCTTTTGTGTTCCCATATGAATTTTAGAAATATTTGCTCTACTTCAGTGAAGAATGCTGTTGGTATTTTGATAGGGATTGCATTGAATCTGTAGATTGCTTTAGGCAAGATACCCATTTTGACAATTTTAATTCTTCCTATCCATGAGCATGGGATTTGTTTCCATTTATTGGTGTTTTCTTTAATTTCTCCCATGCATGTCTTGGAGTTTTCAGGGTATAGGTCTTTGATCCCCTTTGTTAGGTTTATTCCTAGGTATCAATGTTTTTGATGCAATTGTGAATGGAATTGTTTCCCTGATTTGTGTTTCAGCTAGTTCATCATTAGTGGATAGGAATGTCACAGATTTCTGTTTATTAATTTTGTATCCTGCAGTTTTGGTGAATTCAGTTATTAGTTCTAGTAGTTTGTGCACGAATTCTTCAAGGTTTTTTAGGTAAAATATCATGTCATCTGGAAAGAGTGACAGTTTAACTTTTTCTTTACCAATCTGGATGCCTTTTAATTCTTTGAGTTGTCTGGTTGCCATGGCTAGGACCTCCAGTACTATGTTGAATAAAAGTGGGGATAGTGGGCATCCTTGTCTTGTTCCCCAACTTGAAGGAAAAACTTTCATATTTTCTCTGTTAAGTATGATGTTGGCTGTGGGTTTGTTGTATACATGGCCTTTTTTAATGTTGAGGTACTTGCCCTCTATACCCATTTTATTGAGAGTCTTTATCATGAATATTGAATTTTGTCAAATGCTTTTTCTGCATCTACAGAGATGATCATGTGTTTTCTGTCCTTCTTTTTGTTGATGTGGTGCATGATGTTGATGGATTTTTTAAATTTTATACCATCCTTGTATCCCTGGAATAAATTCTACCTGATCATGATGGGTGATTTTTTTATGTACTTTTGAATTTCATTTGCTAATATTTTGTTTTGTATTTTTGCATCTATGTTCATCAGGGATATTGGTCTGTAATTTTCTTTTTGTTGTCATATCTTTCCTGGTTTTGGTATTAAAGTGATACTGGCCTCATAGAATGAGTTTGGGAGTATTCCCTCCTCTTTTACTTTTTGGAAAACTTTAAGGTGGATGCATATTAGGTCTTCTCTAAATGTTTGATAGACTTCAGTGGTGAAGCCATCTGGTCCAGGGATTTTGTTCTTAGGTAGTTTTTTGATTACCAATTCAATTTCCTTGCTGGTAATTGGTCTGTACAGATTTTCTGTTTCTTCCTGGGTCAGCCTTGGAAAGTTGCATTTTTCTAGAAAGTTGTCCATTTTTTCTAGGTTATCCAGTTTGTTAGCATTTAATTTTTTATAGTATTCTTTCATAATTCTTTCTATTTCTGTGGTGTCTGTAGTGAATTTTCCTTTCTCATTTCTGGTTCTGTTTATGTGTGTAGACTCTCCTTTTTTTATTAATAAGTCTGGCTAGGGTTTTATTTATTTTGTTTATCTTCCCAAAGAATCAGCTACTTGTTTCTTTTTTTATTCTTTTGATTGTTTTCTTTTCAATTTTTTAATTTCAGCTCTTATCTTTATTATGGCCTTTCTTCTATTGACATTAAGCCTCATTTGTTCTTCTTTTTCTGGTTTCATTAATTGTGAGTTTAGGTTGTTCATTTGTGATTGTTCTCCTTTCTTGAGGTAAGTTTGTAGTGCTATATACTTTCCTCTTAGAACTGTCTTCACTGTATCCCACAGGTTTTGGGCTGTTGAGTTGTTGTTCTCATTTGTCTCCAAGTATAGCTTGATCTCTATTTTAATTTGGTCATTGATGCATTGATTATTTAGGAACATGTTGTAAGCCTTCATCTGTTTGTGGTCTTTTTTGTTTCCCTTGCACAATTCATTTCTGGTTTCTTACCTTTGTGGTCTGAGAAGTGGTTGTTAAAATTTCAATCCTTTTGAATTTACTGAGGCTCTTTTTGTGGTCTAGTGTGTGATCTCTTCTGAAAAACATTCCATGTGCACTTGAGAAGAATGTGTATCCTGCTCCTTTTGGGTAGAGTGTTCTATAGATGTCTGTTATTTCCATGTGTTCTAATGTGTTGTTCAGTGCATCTGTGTCCTTACTTATTTTCTGACTGGGTGATCAGTCCTTTGGAGTGAGTAGTGTGTTGAAGTCTCCTAAAATGAATGCATTGCATTCTATTTCCCCCTTTAATTCTTTTAGTATTTGTTTCACATATGTTGCTGTTCCTGTGTTGGGTGCATAGATATTTATAATGGTTATGTCCTCTTGTTGGACTGACCCCTTTATCATTATGTAATGTCCGTCTTTGTCTCTTGTTAACTTCTTTGTTTTGAAGTTTATTTTGTCTGATACAAGTACTGAAACTCTTGCTGTTTTCTTGCTATTAGTTGCATGAAATATGTTTTTCCCTCCCTTTGCTTAGTCTGTGTATGTCTTTAAGTTTGCAGTGAGTCTCTTGTAGGCAGCATAAAGATGAGTCTAGTTTTTTTAATCCATTGTGTAACTATGTCTTTTGATTCATGCTTCCAGTCTATTTACATTTAGGGTGATTATCGATAGATATGTACATATTGCCATTGTAGGCTTTAGATTTGTGGTTGCCAAAGGTGCAAGGGCAGATTCTTTACTATCTGTCAGTCCAACTTAGCTCACTTAGTACGCTATTTCAAACACACTCTAAAGGTTTTTTTTCTCCCTTCTTTTTCTTCCTTCTCCACTTTTTATACGTTAGGTGCCATATTCTGTAGTCTGTTTATCCCTTGATTAACTTTGTGGGTAGTTGATTTAATTTTGTATTTGCTTCATAATTAGTTGATCTACATCCTTTACTGTAGTTTTATTTCCTCTGGTGACAGCTCTTTAGCCTTAGGAGCACTTCCATCTAGGGCAGTCCCTTTAAAATACACTGTAGAGATGGTCTGTGGGAGGTAAATCACCTCAACATTTGCTTGTCTGGTAATTGTTAAATCCTAGCTCAAATTTAGATGATCATCTTACCAGGTAGAGTGTTCTTGGTTGAGACCCTTCTGTTTCATTGCATTAAATACATCATGCTATTCCCTTCTGGCCTGCAAGGTTTCTGCTGAGAAGTCTGATGATAGCCTGATGGGTTTTCCTTTGTGTGTGATCTTTTTTTCTCTTTCTACCAGCTTTTAATACTCTGTCCTTGTCCTTTATATTTGCCGTTTTGATTATTATATGTCTTGGTGTTGTCTTCCTTGTGTCCCTTGTGTTGGGAGATCTGTGCACTTCCATGGCCTGAGAGACTATTTCCTTACTCAGATTAGAAAATTTTCAGCAATTATTTCCTCAAAGACACTTTCTATCTCTTTTTTCCTCTCTTCTTCTGGTATCCCTATAACATGAATATTGTTCCATTTGGATTGATCACACAGTTCTCTTACTATTCTTTCATTCGTAGAGATCCTTTTTTCTCTCTGTGCCTTGCTTCTTTGTATTCCTCTTCTCTAATTTCTATTTCATTTACTGTCTCCTCTACCTCATCTGGTCTGCTTTTAAATCTCTCCATTGTATGTTTCATTTCAGATATTGTATTTTTCATAGTTTCCATCTCTTTCTTTTAGTTGTCCCTGAGATCTTGAATATTTTTCTATAGCTCCATGAGCATGTTTGTTATTTTTATTTTGAAATCTTTATCAAGAAGATTGGTGATTTCAGTTTTGCTTAGCCCTCTTTCTTGTGTTTATGAGATTTCCATTCATACATGTTTCTTTTGCTATTTCATATTTCTGATGATTGGTATGGAAGAATAACTCTATGTAGGTGGCACCCCCTAGTGCCCAGAAGCTCTACTCTCTAGAGCTGCACAGCCCCTGGAGTGAAGGTGGGTGGCGGTCACAGGTGAGTGGTACCTGTGCCTGCTGGGAGGAAAGAGCTCTTTCCTGCTTCCTGGCTGCAGTGCCTGCCTCCACTGCCAGGGCTAATGGGCCAAGCATGCAGAGAGGAGGTTCTGTGTTACACCCTTGTAGCTGCCATAGGCTTGGCTGCCCTCCAGGTGGTCTGGTGCGATGGCAGGGGCTGCAGTTTTGTGATCCAGTGGCTTCCAGGAGGAAGGTGTGGAAGGCTGTGAATCACAGTGGGGAGCCTTGGCACTGCATTGCCAGCCTGGGGGATGGAGTGCCGGAAGCTCATGAAAGTTCCTAACCTTCTTGGCTGTGTGCCGGGATGGTTTTTTCCACCTGTCCTTTCTTCTGAGCAGCAAGCCCTGTGTAATCCTTTCCCCCTTTTGCAGCCCTCTTGCTTTTGGGAACTCTTTCAAAGGGCCTGCTTTCTTTTGTCCTGGAGCAGCTAGCTGTAGATACCTGTTCTCCACAAGCAGCTGGAATCTCAGTCTCTCCAATTCTTCTGCCTGTCTTTGCTTTCCAACCCCACTAATCTCTAGAGTAGTGTGTAATGTAGGTTTGTGCTCCCAGAGCCAATCTCCAGGGGTGGGTGCTTAGCAGTCCTGGGCTTTATTTCTCTTCATCCCCTTTCTCTTCTCTTCTCCCTCCCCACTCCATTTCTCTTTGTCCCACCTACCCAAGAGCTGGGGTGGCAGGAAGGCTTGGGTTCTGCTGAATCGTGGCTTTGCTACTTTACGCTTTCCCATGCTGTCTTCTCTTTTCCCCAGATGTAGGCCATTTGTTGCAGTCTTCTTTCTGATTGCTCTTTCAGGATTAGTTGTATTTGCTCTATTTTCGTGTTATATGTGCTTTGGGGAGGAGGTTTCTGCCTCACTTCTCATGCCATTTTTTTTATATATAAAATCTTATATGTTACAATTAATATCTGGTAATGAAGGACTGGAAGAGTCTTTCCCAGGTACTGACTGACTGAATTTGCACAAAGTCAAGGAAATTGTTTGTCATTTCTCTTTGTTTCAAAAGTGTTTGGTAACTGAGAGCTCATTGTAGCATTTTTTGTTTTATATCTAGAAGGTCTTTGCGTTCTGGTAGCTGAAAGATTTCCTTCTCAGTTTATCTGAGCAGACAATTCATTGAAAAGATTGACACTGCTTAACAATTTGAATCCCTTACAGTTACTTGGTTCTCTTAGCATTTAACAAAAAAGCCATTCTTAGATACCCGGCTAGCAGTGTGCTCTGAACAGCTATCAAATGGATGAGACATTTATTTCCCTCTCTGTCTATATGCATACAGGGATCAACATCTCTCTCGCTCTCTCTCTCTCATTTTTCTATTTGTTGTGGGTAAAGAAAATGTCACATTACTGTAGATTAATTTCTTCAAATTCTTACTCACCAAGGTAGCAAAAGCTGGGAGCCAAACCCATTTGTTCCAGTCTGAAGGACTGGTCTCTTTCAAGCAATCAGCAGGAATAGCTCACAGATCTGTTCACATAATGGTAGTTGTTCAAAGAAAATCTGTAACTTAATTCCTGAGAAGGTACAGCAGAAGAATATGGTCCTTAAATTTGGAAATAACGTTAAAAAGATTTTTTTCAATTCATTTAAATTAAATTTTTTTTGAACAACCAGTATTAATCTCCAACTATATACAGTTGGCAAGTCAGACATCGAGGGTGGATAAAAGAGATTTGGGAACAGCGGGGAAAATGTGAAGCACAAGACTAGACACACAGAAGGTGCTCAGCAGATATTGGTTTTCCCCCTCAGTTTCTTTGTTTCTCCTGTGACTTGGGGACACATCCTCAAAGGTACTTGTAACTCAGCTCAGATATACACAGAGGTAGGTAAAGATGGGGGCAGTTGCCTAACATGACAGTCTATTCTGTACTCAGCATGGGACAGGACACTTTGCATACAAAAATCTCATTTCCTCATAGTTATTTTATTCCCATTTGTCAAAATATAAAATGGAGGCACTGAGAGATTAAATAAATTGCCTAATAATGTGTGATAGACAGAGAATGCAAATTAAATTCTGGTCATTCATAGCCATATTCATTTCATTCAGAACACATTTATTGATCACCTTGAATCCCTGAGGCTGAAGATTCAAACAAACAGGACATGCTCCAAATGCTCAAAGATCTTTCACCTGATGTGGGATGAAATGTATAAAACAAGTAAGTTTTTTAAAGTGAAAATATTACAGAGGTATGCTTCGTAGGAGAAAAAATAAAATGTCTCAGTTTGCCAGGAAGAAGAGAGGGTGGAGGGATAGGGATGACTTCACCAGGATGTGATAACAGAGGAGTCATGAAGAAACGGACAGGAGCCCATGGGGCAACCTACAGGAGAAGGGGAAGGTGGAGATGGCAGTGTGGCAGTGGGGGGAGGAGGAAGACCTGGGTGTTGGGGACTGCATGTGCTGGGTTCAGGGGACTTTCAGGAGCAGCAAGTCTTTCTGCTGATCTCCAGTGTGGGTGTGTGATGGGGGTGGCAGGGGATGAGCCTGGAGAAAGGAGCAGAGGCCAGGCAGGAGGGGCTTGTGTCAGGCTGAAGAGTTCAGACCTTACCTTGTAGGTTATGGGGACCCCAAAAAAGATTTAAGCAAGGGGATGACATTCTTAGAATCTTACAAATGAGGTCTGGGGAGGTTGAATAACTTGCCAAAATGGTGAAACCTAACTTAAAGCTTATCCACATGGCTCCAGAGGTGGAGTGCTTCGTGCTGTGCTGTATATCCTGTGTATTTTTACTCTGAAATAATTAAACATGATTTTCCCTGAAAAAATAAAAAGAATTATTGTAATTACTGTATCTTCTAAAGGTCCCTCATCAGTGTATGGAAGAAAGACTAGAAAGACACCTATTCAAGGACACAGAGAGACCTGAGAAGAGGCTTCTGCACTAGTCCTGGTAGGAGAGGCCAAGTCCCCAAACCAAAACAGTGGCTCAGAAATACACCTGCCTGGCCGCTGTTCCCTGCAGTCCAGCTTGGTGTCTCTCTGAAGCAGCTTTGTCCCCTCAGCGATGGGAATTGTCTTAAGGGGACAAGAGAATCCTGCTCACAGTCGTCGTCTGACCCTCATTCTCCGGTTCAGTCCGCCAGTTGGATTTTATGTAGGTTGTTGTCCCAGGGATGTTAACCTTGTAAGCGTCCTGAAATTAGCTTATTAGTCTCTCCTTTGCATCAAGTTAAGAAGACTCCTAATAAAGTATAACAGATTCCCTAGGAGGAAGACAGCATTATCAGCCACTAATGCCCTACCCTTAATTGCTTTATCAGATTAATTAGGTGGCTCCCCAGTAAGGCCCTAATCAAACTTCGGGGTGTTGGAGAACAAGTAAATGTTGATGAAGCAAGGGAGTAAATGAGATTCAAAGCAATGGGCACAAGCTGAGAAGAACTGCTCAGCAACTTGGGCTGAAGTGGAGCCCTAAATACACGGGAGACAGTCAGGAAAGAGAAAGACAGAGCTTTAAAGACAAAGCAGGCCAGCTGGGCTCATCAGGCATGGAACCCACTTGGGATACCCCTTTCTCCATCTATTACACGTCCTCTGTCAAAAAAAAGAGAGCTCTCACCTGAGATGTAGACAAATTAGTATGATTTCTGCCTTTCATCCAGCTCTTGTAATGTGCTGAGCAGAGTACTGGATGCTTTCTGTGCATTTCCTAGTCAACCCTCACTACCATGCTATGAGCTAGGTTTACTGTTTCCAGGTTTCCTAGGAGGAAACTAAGCTTGGAGAGCTTAGGTACACTGCTCCCAGTCATTTAGCTGAGTAGCAAAGTCAGAATTTGAATCTAGATCCATCTGGCTTCAAAGTCCTAACCACTAACTCAACTGCTGCACCGCTCCAGAAATCTCTGCTTCAGCTCTTCTGACCAGTGTGGGGTTCTTACAGCCTGCAGAGGCAGTCTGGCCTCTTAGGAGGCCTTGGATGCATTTGAAAAGGGCCAAGCCCCAGTCCTGCTCCCATTAGCACCCAGTCTGGACACCTAAATACCCCCTTATCATAGCCCGGAGCTGCTCCCTGGGGCTTGCCAGGAGAGTCATTATTCCTGCAGTTTGAGCACTAATAGAAGAGTTTACATCCCAAGTACATTGCTGGAGTCTTGCAGCAGCTACTGGTAGAGCTGGGATTACCACCCAGGTCTGTTTGACCTTAAAGTAAATGCTTGTCTACTGTATGACTCTGTCAGGAGATAATGCCTGAGCTGAACTTGAAGAGTGGATCATAGTGGTGGAGAAGAGTGAAAAATGTAGGCTGACTAGATGGAAGTAGAGATGAGTCCAAGACACTGTTTCAGGAATACTGACTATAAAAGAGAAGTAAGACTGGGGGTTGAAGATGACGCAAGGAGGAAGCAAGATTGATAGGAGCTCATTTTGTATTGGAAAGGCTTGGTCACATGTATAAGACAAGGAAAAGTCAATGAAGAGGGAAAGATGGAAGGTACACTAAAAATGGAATAAAATGGAAGAAACAAGGAACACAGCTAGGACAGGGACAGGGTCAGGGACAGGGGAGGAGGTCAGAAGTTGAGCACCTGCCTTGCAGAGGGTCTCTGTTTTTCTAGTGTTACAAGAAAATCATCTGCTGAGAGAGAGAATGGGGAACTGAAGGGTGGTAGAGACCAGGGAGGGAACTGAGTAAAACAGCTCCCATGGTGCATGGACACAGGAACTCTGGGACATGTGTAGGACTGGGGGAGGGGCTCTTCTGAGGCTGGAGCCACACAGCTCTGATTCCAGCCATGGAATGTTCTTCACTATCCCTTAGGGGCCCCAAGCAGAACTGGAGATATTCAACGACTATTGTATACAGGATGGGGGACCGGCAGACTCTGAGCAGGGCTCTGGGGTGGAAAAATGGTGAGCGAGAGGAGGGTGCTGATAGCTTATTTTAAACAGTGATGGATCAAGGCACAGGTTTGGAGGAAAGAGACCTATTCCCAGTTGAAGGAATAACAAACTGACCACCTTGACTTCTACATCTTTTCTAATAAATACCCCACACTGAAGTATTTTCTGTCCTCATGTGATGTCCTGGAGACTCAGAGAGGTTCAAGGAACATGCCCAAGTTCCCTCACCTTTTATGTATTGAAAAATTATTCCAAGGTTTTTTGGAACTGGTGCAGGGAGAGGAGGAGAAGATGCTTAAATCACATCTAAATAATATTTTATACTTACTTTTAAGAATGTGTACTTACTTTAAGATTTTATACTTATTCTTAGGAATATTTAAGACAGGAGGCTATGTCTTATATGTTATAATCTTAGGTCAGTAAATAAATTAATAGTAACTTCATGACATTTCAGGAACTGATGAGAAAGTATTTGTGCTGAATTCCATTTTTTCCCTTTCTTTTAACAAACGTCAGGGATATTTTCTATGTAAATAAAAAATGATTTTTATCATGCAGGTAGAGAAAGTTTTGTAAGTGTGCGTGCCAATCTTCGCAATGCTTGGAATGAGACACCACACTTTTACGGTGTGATTGGCAATCCACGTGGATTTCAAATTTCTTAATCTGCACTTATTAAGTGAATTTTTGGTTTTGGCTATTATCACATGTTAATTATAACATATCACAAATATTAGCCACATCAAGGAGGTTTTTCTTAATGGGAACAGAAATAATTTGCTTGGCTGTATTCAAAATAGGCTCAGACAAGAATTTGAAGAAGTTTACAAATAAGATTGCTCTTGAAAACTTTTTAATTCATTTTCAGGCCCCTCATCCATTATTTGATAAAGATAATTTGAGTCAAGTAAAGGGTGAAGTTCAAAATGAAAGCAATAAAGGATTTATTTTCAAATCTGATGATGACTATGTTCCCATAAGCATTCTAGTGAATTTAGATTTATAGACATATGTGACTCTGCAACGTGTTTTAAAATTACAGTGGATTCCCTGTGGTGCCATCTTTGACAGCTGGCCCTATGCAAATGTGAGCTTGGACTATTAACCACACAACATTACAGATGCATATGAGAAGCATGGTTCAGGCTGTCATTCCTTTTTTATTTTTAAAGAAATTAACTGGAAGAAATGTGAAAAGATTTGTTATTACAGAAGATGCTACAGAATTGCCTTCCCGATGTTTTTCCTCTTGGAGCTGAAAGAAATAGTCCACTGAATTATGTGTAATGAATAAGCACTTTTTGGGGAAGGAATTTCATTAAAATAATATTTTAAAAATCCAAAGTGAATTAAATCTGCCAAAATTTTGTGAACTGTTTTAAAAAAATAGTTCAATAAAAGTGCCAGAAAGCATTTGTGCTACAAGTTGATTCTGAATCACTGATAATGGAGTAAGTCCCCCGTTTATTACAAGTAACACACAATTTACAGTAGGTTTATGCTTCCATTTATTTTGTAAATGGGTAGTTCGGAGCTTAGGATATATCTTGCTGAAGAAAAACACTGCTGCACAGAACTAATACATGCCAGACTCTTATCGGGCTGGGAGTTTGAGATACCTAATCCTTTAGATACTTATATAGTAAGACCGCCCATTTTCCAAGTGAGAGTGGAGGCCCAGAGGTAACCTGCATGGAGCTGCAATGAAGATCAGCAGTGTCAGTCTGTGCTCTGTGTCCTGCGAGAGGACCGCAGCATTTGAGAGGAAGGACATGGAGCTCAGAGAAACTCTACCCACCTCTTAGTAACAGAGCAGGAAGTCTCACGAACTGTTGAAACAAAGGTTTCCGATTCCCTCTGTACACCTTGCCTTTTGGCTCAGCTGTCTTCAGGCCTCAGTGCCCCTGACACCTGTCCAGTCTCCCTTGCAGAAGAACTGAGGCTGCTTCTTGCCCAGACTGGAGCCTGGTTCCCAGCAGGGGCAGAAAGAGTATTTGGCCATGAGTTTCAGTACAGAGCTGGAGAAGGACCAGAAAACAGAACCCGACCCAGACTACAGGGACTCGCAGAGAGAGCTGGTCAGGATTCGAGGCGGTGGAGCCGAAACTGCAAGCAAGGGAGCTCTCTCTAGAAGAGGATGAGAAATGGGAGGTGGATGGGTTTCCAAGCCAGAAAGAGTTAGCAGCAGCCTTGTGGTCGTGGACGGACACAAGAGGGTAACTTAGCTGAGAAATAAGTCATTTATTCTTCATTTTTTTCTTGCAAGCTCTTGTGATGGTTTTAAAACATGTCTACAAATCCTTTCACACTCCTATCAAGTAGAGAAGCCTCTGGACCCTCCGCTTGACCTGAGTGGGTCTTTGGGCCTGCCTCAGCGAGCAGAATATGGTGAAGGTGGCACAGTCTCTTACAAGGCTCGATTAGAAAGACCCTGCAGTCTCTCCTGGTATCTCTTGGGAGACCCACTCTACTCACCCGGCGAGGCTTGGCCACCTTGTGAGGATCCCACTACGCTGAGACTGTGCTGACACCACGTGGAGAGGGGGCTAGCTGCCAAGGAGCCCCAGCCGTGGCAGCCCCAGCTGTTGGAGTACTCCCAGGCCCGGCATCAATTCTGAGAGTGGAAATGCCTTCTTCGTAATCCCAGGCCCTGCCGCCTGTTCACTGCCACCACATGAGGGGTCCCAGGAGAAAGCTGCCTAGCTGAGTCCTGTCAGCTCCATATTTGAGTGCAAAATAAAGAATTGCTCTTGCTTTGAGCCAGCTTGGTGTGGTTTGTAACCTACCAATAGATAACCTAAACAGAATAACTCTCCATAAAAGAGGCTTTTACTTTTCCTTTCTTAAAGGATAGGTATCCTGGAGGTCTGGAGCCTTCTTTGCGCTGGGAAAGGTTAAGAAGTTTTTTTTTTTTTTTCAAAAGCCTGCCTTTTTTAAAAAAAATAACAACAGCAAGATTAGGTTGGTTCCATTGGAACCAAGAAAGGGAAGGTTCCATTGATTAAACATGAGGGAACCCTGCTATGAGAAGGGATGCCTTCTAGAGCCAAGCAAAAGTGGAAGGGTGCTGCGCTGTGGTGGTTGAGAGCTGTGCCAGTGGCTGACTTGGGTGCAGAGGGAGCAGATGCCACACTCTGCAGAAAACCACGGAGGCCCAGATAATGAGGATCTCAGTGCAACCATGATGAACTTGACCCTCAGCTCTCCTCCCCAAGTTTTTTGAACTTGTATGTAATTCCTATGTAATGCTAGCTGGGAGGAGGGCCTCCTACACATGACTGATACTGAATTACCTATCATGTGATATGATTTTGAAAACTTAAGAAAATATCCTTTCTTATCCCAAGGATTATTAAACCAATCCTACCCAGTTATGCATACATTTGTGAATGAGAAATTTCCTTCACCAGAGGTGTTTGCTCTCCTTGAGGCTTTGATATTAGTAAATCAAATTAATTTCTCATTGATAAGAATCACAGGCAATGTAAAAAAATGAAAATTTAAGAATAATTAAGTCATGGTTGGATATGATCTGAAGCTTCAGAGGATCCATTAAACTGCCTTTGCTCCTGATAATCCCTATTCTTCCACTTCCAAAACAAAAGTCTTCCAAAGTTCCAAAATGGTTTGAGATTTTAAAGTTCTGAGGTGATTTTCATTTGTTTATTTGTTCTTACTGGTGGAGTTGTCAAATGAAGAAGTTTGTGTGACACAGAATGTCCAGGTACACATAGCTGTTGCTGTGAATCAAATTCTCTGTGTCCAGGGAATGCATCTTAAACTGTTCTCATTTTATTTCCAAGTAGCCTTTAAAATAACCAAATGAGACTAGTCATTTGGATTTAAACACCCAGAAACTGCTTGCTGGAAGCATTTATCCTTAATGTTGCCTCTTCCTCCTTCCTGGTCTCCCTAACAAAAAGTAACCAGACATTTGTCTTTGTCCATGAAACAAAATTAGATTGACTAAAGTCTCTTCTCAATATTTTTTTCTTTCTTAACTATGTATTACAGTTGGTCAAAGCAATTAGCAGCAATCCAACCCAGGTAGGAAGGTATTTTCAATAACCTGACAACCTGCTGAATTACAACTCCATGAAGGAGGCTTGGCCAGAATGTTGCTGGTGTGTTCAAATATATACACTGTTGAAAATCGAAGAGAAAAATAAAAGAAATTCTGTTAAAGGTGGCCCGAGATGAAGGCATTGAGACTCCCATTCCTGAGAACAGCTGATGAGTTCCTTTCAAGAGGAGGTGTACCCTGCATGCAGACAGGACATAAAGGGGCCAAAGGAGCAAATAAACAGAATGTGTTCTCAGAACTTTCAGCTCGATTGCCTCAAAGAAGTAAGAAAGAGATTAAATCAAAGCATTTTTAACAGATGCCCAAGTGCTTTTTAAAAATCAGCATCCTAACTGCTAGATGGTTAATGAAGGTCAGCTAGGCAACTTCCACAATTTGTCATTATGAGTTTAGTCCTGTGCCTTTATTAGGTAATGATGAGTAACTTCCTACCTAGCAACTGTTAGGGAGTATTTTTCCTCCAATATGTAAAGTTTTAAAAATACAAGTGCAAAATTGTAGCAAAGACTCAATTTAAAATTCATTTTTTTTTCTGGTAGGGCTGAAGGCAAATAAACCTCACAATAGCCATGTTTATGAAGTGAAATGAGAGTAATTGCTTTACTTACACCTGGAGGGGTCTGGGAATTAACCATTTTTTTGCTGACTTTTGACTTCAAGAGCCGAAGTTGAGGAGGATAAAGCTGAAGCAAACGCTGATGAAATGGCTTTTGCAGTACAGATTTCAGAGGCTAGAGGGCATAATTGTTTTAGTTGATCCAAGGCAATAAAAAGCAAAATCTAATAATCTGTTCGTAAACAGTGAACCTAGAGGTTTTAAAATTTGGATCATGAATGCAAGCTTGTTTCTCATTAGAAATCCAAGTCAGCATCTGCTGGAAGGAGCAGCAGAATAAAATGTGCATTATCTGTGGTTGTTATGGATACGTTTTGCAGAGGCCCGGGACTTGTGAGAGAAAATAGAACACACTCCAGGGCGCCCTTTGGTTTAGCATACTTTCTATCTTAGGTTTATGAAGCTGTCCACTTGGTCTTCACTTGGGCTTTTTCCTCCCCAATAGCAGCCCTCACCCCAAACATTATGTTTGTATTTATGTATACAATGTAATTGACAAGGATCTTGATAAGTAATTAAATATCATTATGAAATTGCAGGATTGATTCTAGGAAGTGAGATTATGTCTTTTTTTTTTTAATGACAGCAATAGACTTTTTTTTGGGTATAATTAATCTATAATTACACAAGGAACATTATGTTTACTAGACTCTCCCCATCACCAAGTACCCCCCACAAAGCCCATTACAGTCACTGTCCATCAGTGTAGTAAGATGCTGTAGAATCACTACTTGTCTTCTCTGTGTTGCACAGACCTCCCTGTACCCCCACCCCCACATTATACATGCTAATCATAATGTCCCCTTTCTTTCCCCCGCCCCTTATCCCTCCCTTCCCACCCATATTCCCCAGTCCCTTTCCCTTTGGTAACTATTAGTTCATTTTTGGATTCTGTGAGTCTGCTGCTGTTTTGCTCCTTCAGTTTTTTCTTTGTTCTTATACTCCACAGATGAGTGAAATCATTTGATACTTGTCTTCCTCCGCCTGGCTTATTTCACGGAGCATAATACCCTCTAGCTCCATCCATGTTGTTGCGAATGGTAGGATTTGTTTTCTTATGGCTGAGTAATATTCCATTGTGTATATGTACCACACCTTCTATATCCATTCATCTACTGATGGACACTTAGGCTGCTTCCATTTCTTGGCTATTGTGAATAGTGCTGCAATAAACATAGGGGTGTGTATGTCTTTTTCAAACTGGGCTGCTGCATTCTTAGGGTAAATTCCTAGGAGTGGAATTCCTGGGTCAAATGGTATTTCTATTTTTAGTTTTTTGAGGAACCTCCCTACTGCTTTCCACAATGGTTGAACTAATTTACATTCCCACCAGCAGTGTAGGAGGGTTCCCCTTTCTCCACAGCCTCACCAACATTTGTTGTTGTTTGTCTTTTGGATGGTGGCAATCCTTACTGGTGTGAGGTGATAACTCATTATGGTTTCAACGTGCATTTCTCTGATGACTAGTGATGTGGAGCATCTTTTCATGTGCCTGTTGGCCATCTGAATTTCTTCTTTGGAGAATTGTCTGTTCAGCTCCTCTGCCCATTCTTTAACTGGATTATTAGCATTTTGTTTGTTCAGGTGCATGAGCTCTTTATATATTTTGGATGTCAACCCTTTATCAGATCTGTCGTTTATGAATATATTCTCCCATGCTTTAGGATGCCTTTTTGTTCTATTGATGGTGTCCTTTGCTGTACAGAAGCTTTTCAGCTTGATATAGTCCCACTTTTTCATTTTTGCTTTTGTTTCCTTTGCCTGGGGAGATATGTTCATGAAGAAGTTGCTCATGTTTATGTCCAAGAGATTTTTGCCTATGTTTTTTTCTTAGAGTTTTATGGTTTCATGACTTACATTCACGTCTTTAATCCATTTCGAATTTACTTTTGTGTATGAAGTTAGACAATGATCCAGTTTCATTCTCTTACATGTAGCTGTCCAGTTTTGCCAACACCAGCTGCTCAAGAGGCTGTCATTTTCCCATTGTATGTCCATGGCTCCTTTTTCGTATATTAATTGACCATATATGTTTGGGTTAATATCTGGACTCTCTATTCTGTTCCACTGGTCTGTGGCTCTGTTTTTGTGCCAGTACCGAATTGTCTTAATTACTGTGGCTTTGTAGTAGAGCTTGAAGTTGGTAAGTGAGATCTTCCCTGCTTTATTCTTCCTTTTCAGGATTGCTTTGGCAATTCGGGACCTTTTGTGGTTCCATATGAATTTTAAAACTATTTGTTACAGTTCGTTGAAAAATGCTGTTGATATTTTGATAGGGATTGCATTGAATCTGTAGATTGCTTTAGGCAGGATGGCCATTTTGACAGTATTAATTCTTCCTAGGCAATAGTCTTTTTATTGTCCTTATTTTATGTAAGTGCAGTCCTGATGACCCACAGGGTGCATAGTTTAGTAAGCCAGAAAGTGGGCCCACATTCATCCCTCTTAACCAAGCAAAACTGCTCTGAATTCACAAGTTTCAAACTCCCCAAGTAGGTTTCACAGTAGTGTATTCACTGTGGTCTGAACTGAGCAAGGGAATGCTTATCACAAAATGCACTTACTTGTTCCACGTAATAAAGGTTGCCCTCTGTGTTGAAATGCCAAGACCAATGATTTGATTCATCTCCACTCCTGAAGCTTTGACAGAATCTTTTATTACAGTGACAAACTGGCACCAGTGAACATCAGGATCAATTTCAACCCAGCCATTTTGAGGATAAAGACTTTCTACCTTCTGCCGCTGGAGCCACGGACCAGTGCCACATGGTGATAGATGTGGCAGCGGATCATGGAGCTGCCCATGTCCAGCCCCAGCATGAAGCCTGTGCACCGAGAGTCCAGCTCGCTCAGCCTGGGGCAGCCCTGCTCTGGGACTGCGGGCAGCCTCGACATCCCAAACCCGCCAGCTTCTCCGCAGGAGTGCCTGACAGTGCGCTACACACGCCTGTACCGCCGGGGCTGTGCGCACCCGGCCGGGCTGCCACCCCCAGCCCACCCCCTCCTCGAGATCCCGAGATTATGTCTTTTATGAAAAGTTTCCTTTTAAAATGTTCACCTCTCAGTAAATTTTTTTCCGAAGAGATTAGCTAATTGATGACATGTAGTCCTAATGCTCTTTCTACCTTTTGGCCTCTTCCTATTTAGGATTTCTTGGGTCTTCTTTACTATTTTACCTTCTTTAATTTGATATACTTCTGGTCCCCACTCCTCACATATTACATGTGACCTTCTTCATTCATTTCTTATGCTTCTGTTCATGCAGCATAACCACATAGAAAGAGAACAGTGAGTAAGTAACCTTCACACTCACAAATTCCTGCTGAATTTTGTCATGTCTTTGCCTCACAAACCACTATTCTTATTACCACATTCAAATTTTTCTTGAGTGATAGTTGGTCTTTCCTCCCTTTCTGTACACTGAAAACCCTGACAGGATATTTGTAGACTAGTTAATGAAAGTACTCAAGGAAATGGTGGATTAATAAATTTCTCGATAAGGCACAAATGTCTTTGTAGATAAAATGTTAAACACATTTTGAAGCATATCTTTTCGACTCTACCTCCAAAACAGATTCCAAATCCTTATGTGGTGGGCAGAATTTCAGTCCCCGTTACCTTTGTCCCCTAGGGTTTCTCCTGTGAATATGTCATTTCACATGGCAGAATGGATTTTGCAGGTGTAATTAAGGTTATTAATCAGATGACTTTGAAACAGGAAGATTATCTTGGATTATCCAATGTAATTCCATGAGCTCTTAAAAGCAGAGATATTTCTCCAGCTGGTAGTAGAATATGAAATCAGATATTCAAAGCATGAGAAGAATTTGATGTGCCATTGTTGGCTTGAAGAGGAAGGGGGCCATATTAAAGAAGTTGGAGCCTAGCCCTGTAACCCTCAAGGGACTGAATTCTGCCAACAGCCTGAATGAGCTTGAAGGCAGAATCTTCTCAAGAGCCACCAGACAAGAACCCAGCCCAGCTGATACCTTGATTTCAGTCTTGTAAGACTCCAGTTGAGAGATGCTATGCCAAAGCTTCTAACCCATGGAACTGTGTTTGTGGTTATTTACAGTAACAGCAGAAAACTATTACACCTCCCTATTATGTGGGATTTAAAAAGTCTTTACTGTTAAAGCTGTTTTCATTTTAGTTCTTCTGTTATTTTTAATTGAAAAAAGTGTTGTGTCTTCTCAAGCTGTAAAAATAAGGCCTAGAATTAGAACATTCCCTTGTTTACTGATGCGTTATTGAATGTGTTTGCTTTTTGATAAAAGAATACAACTCTCTTTGTGTTGGCCATATGGCCGTCAGGGGCTAGGCTATGTGCTATTCAGTTGACAGATCCTACTTCAAATTCTCATAACAAATTTTATGTCCTAGAAAGGAATATAAATGATCAAATTGGGGGAAAAAATAGTAACCATCTCTGATGGAAAGAAGAACAAGAAACATTACTTTGAAAAGGAAGTAGCTATTATATGTCAATTATACTTAAATAAAAATGAATGAATGTTTTCAAAAAAGAAGCAGGTAAATAAGGAAACAGTTTATTTTTTAATCTGACTCCCAATATGCAAAATATCCAGGATTTCAGAAGCCAGCTACAGAGCAGGAATGTTTCTATTTTTCAGACTTATGAATTTCAGGCTACAAACTGGAGTATACAATAAGTAAAAAACTTTAAATTGGTAGCTTAATTGTTTACTTTTGAGTCCTGTAAGAAAAACTGCCAGACCAATAAAACAGGCAGGGAAAACCTTATTCAAGATTATGCAACAGAGGACAGAGACTTTTGCAACTGGGGAGAGAAATTGAACTCAACTCCATTGAAATGAGGATTTGTAAATGCTGGGGTGAGCTAATGGAAAAGTACTAGAGGACTTTCCAGGAGAGGTTGGTCAATGTGATTAGGTCATTCATATTTACTGATTTTGTCTGTCACTTTCAAAGTTAGGATTCTACTCTCCCCAGAGACTATGGGACAAAGGCTCTATCTTTCTTGATGATTACATTTCAAAGGGATGGCTCCCATGTCCTTGAGAAAGGTCATTCCTGGGTTGTAGCAAATTTACATTTCAAAGAGGCAAAGAAACGATATACAATTCCAAGTTTTCTTAAGTAAATGCCCTACGAAAATGTCAGTCAGAAACCTTGATTCTGGAAGAAGCTTGTCTAAAGTTTACCAAAGCTGAAGGAATGTCTGCACTATCTCAGTCAGTACCCATTTTGGTTAGCCTTCAGAAAATTTAAATACAGTCTTTTTGGAGAGTTTTACTTCCCAATGCCAAGACTCACTCCAACAACTACCTATCTCTCCTTGGCTGGGCCACATGTCTAGGCATCAGGGCCAGTGCCGATCCCTCTGAATATTAGTTGTCCACCCACACAGTTTACGGCAGAGTAGTCCATTGTGCTGGTTAGCTCCTTCCTGCTCCCAGACCAGCAGCTCTTTTGCTTTTGTCATAGTTGCGGTACAGGAATCTTACTTGTAAGTGGCCTGTGAGCCAGTCTGCTTAGATAACCAGGATAGTTCTCTCCCTGCCACATTCTTCATCTGATCAAACTAACAATATAGTTTGAATAAGAGAAGAGGAATAGAAGAAATTAAAAGAAAAAGGATACAGTTAATTTCTCAAACATATTTTCCTGCCACACATCCTAAAGAGTAGGTTGATTCATTCAGCAAACAGGAAAGCATTAAGAAGCTAATGCACATTTACATGCTAAGAAGCTAATGTGCATTTCAGGAAAACAAAGAAAATGCATCTCATTAGCCTAAAGTCATTAGAGTCTGAGTTTAACCATCCATTCAGTGTAGTTTGTATAATATTCAAAGAACTTGTCCGAATTAGAACAGTAAATTTAAGTATTAAATAATTTTTTTTCTCAATGGCACCCGATACTGAAAACCATAGTAATCATTCCTTTTTAAAATACGCTTTTGACTCTCACATTCTTAAAAGTTTTTGAGTGTATGCTATTGTTCACTATACAGGGATTTTCACATTTTTAAGTTTTTTTCTTGACCTTTCTGATAATCACATTTAATGAAAAAGAATAGGGTAGTGTATAACATACCACATAGAATGCATCTATTTATGTAATTCTGCAAAAACAAGGTTAGTTTTGCACATAATCTCTGTACAGGAAGATGAGGCCTATGATAAAATTCTTAGAGATCATTTATGTGTTGAATAAGGCTCTGGTGTCTATGTCAGGAATAACATCAAAAGTCCATGGGATGATTTCTGAGGAGACTGAGAGATAAAAATACCTAGTTTCTTTTTTAGAAAACCTTAGGAGTTTTAAATAGCACAGCAGACATTGATAAACATTAAGGTTGAACTACTCAGTTCATAATGTTGCCATGACAGCAGATCTTGAAAACTGAAAGTGAGGATACAGATGAATAAAAATTTGGGCTGTGACCTTATAAAAGGATCAAATCCTTAATTTTTCTGAAATGAAATTTCCAATGGACAAGGTTTTTGTAGGAGATCCCTGGGTAAGAAGGGTGCTCCCACTGGTATTTCCTTCTCTCTGCCTCCTAAGGGTTTTTTGGATGCTACCCCACCCAGCCTCTTGAGTCTTTCTGCTTCCCTCGACTGTTGGCTGAAAAATGGCAAAAAAAATTCCATTCCTTAGTAACTGTAGAGAAAATGGAAATTTTATGGCCAGAATTCTCACCTTGCCTGATTCTGATATTGCCCATTATATGCCAATTTAAACTGTTTACTGATGGAAGAGGCACCTGGAGCAAACTGTCAGTCCTGGAAGTACTGGCTCAGGGAAGGGGTGGAGAGGACACAAGCACCTGGGCTTAACTGGTCAGGCATCCGCCAGTCACCACAGAGACCTGCCCACAGAGTTCCTCCCAGTGCTGGCAGGAAGGAGAGAGCTGAGAGAGCAGTGGGAGCAGAGAGTCAGAGAGCCCCAGGGGTGCAGAGAGGAAGCAGGGGACAGAAGCTGCTGAGCCTCCGTGCTGGGAAAGGAAGAGAACTCCATGCTGGGGAGAAGGCGGGAGCAGAGCAGGAGTCGGCAGAGACGGAGGTGGAGACTGTTTTTGCTGCTTGTATGTAGCCAGGTAACTGCTGTGAGAATAAACTTGGTATGATCCTCTTTTAACCCCCAACTTTCTGTAGTTTTATTTAGTCTTTTTGAATCCATAGTGAACTTGCCCCAAGTGGGGAATCCCCTCCTCCAGAGCAACAGAAACAACAGAAATAGCTTGGAATGCTCCAAGAGAAATTCTAATAAGGAAACAAAGGAAAACAAAAAATAGCTAAAAAACAATATATTTTAGCTCCCCAAATAATTTGTCAGTGATCCCCAGGTGTGGCTCTTGGCTTGAGAAGTTTGTGGAACTGTGTCTAGGGAGACTACCCAGTCCTAGCTTTCCCAGGGTTTCCTGGTTTTACTGAAAGTCCCAATCCCGGGAAACCCCGTTGTCTTGGGCAAACCGGGAAGGCAGGTCCATCTACCTGTCTGTTAGACCTTATTTTGCCTTATGTTCCAAACCTTGGACTTTTTTCTATCCGACTCCTCCAGTATTTCTTTAAGGTAGACACCGATGATAAGAAGGTTGAATGAGCTAGTCTCAGTCTGAGAACAGTCTCATTTATTCAAATATGTTAGTAGGGCAATGGCTCATCAAAGGGCCATCCAACCACAGACTTGTAAAGGGGTATTTCACCATAGACCACAACCAGTGCTCTTGGAAAGAGAAGTTATCAAAGCCCAAGAGTAGACAGCTGCCCAAAAGTTTATCTCAAGTATTACAGGTGCTAAGATCAAAGAAACACTGTATCTGTAGGTACTGTGAGTAGTCAGTGTAAATAGTCAAACAATAGCTATTCAACTGAGTATTGTGTAAACAGTTAAAGTGGCTTTGAAGACTTCACCAAATAAATCCAGCACAGCTTTAGTAGACCCAACCCACAAGTCTGAACAAAGAGTACACTCTCAAAATATTAAACACCATGTGTGAGTAATTAGAGATGGAGATGGACTTTACTAAGAGTAGCGCTGCCATTAACCTCAAATACCAGTGGAATTTTTATAAATAATTTTTATTCTTTTATGTGTACTAATGTAGAAAAAAATGAAATATACAAAAAGAATAGGGAAGACAATGGAAATCACCAATAATCTTATTACAGAGATATCCACAGCTTATATTTTATCATTTCTACCTGATCTTTCTCTGTATATACTAACACATATGTATATGTATCATATAGACACAAGGTACATGTGGTTTTCTAATTTTATTTGACAGAACACTTTTTATGGGCTAAAAATGTGTGTACTCCTCCAAATTCAAATGTTCAAATCCTAATCCCTGATGTGATATTTGGAGATGGAGCCTTCTGACTGTAATCAGGGTTGGATTAGGATATGAGAGTGGGACCTTCATGAGGATGTTAATGCCCTTATAAGAAGAGACACCAGAGAACTTGCCCTCTCTCTCTCCCTGCCATGTGAGAACACAGCAAGAAGGCAGCCTCTACAAGCCAGGAAGAGAGCTTTCACCAGGAACCAAATGATCTTGGACTTACCAGCCTCCAGAACTGTGAGAAATAAATTTCTGTTGTTTAAACCACTCAGTCTGTGGTATTTCATTATGGTATCCTGAGCAGACTAAGATGATATTACATCATGAAGTTTTCCTATAGTAAGTATTCTTCAAACACAACATTTATAATAGCTAGTCATCTACCATACAGCATGAATGTACCATAACTTATTTTACCAAACTGCTATCTTAATTTATTAAGATATGTAAAACACACTTTTGGTTGCTCTTTCTATTCCAAAAAGAACAATGCTTTTATTCAGGAATATATTCCTCCTCCATGTAGCCGTGTACATCAAAGAGAAATAATTTCCCTAAGAGATCCAGCAGTGGACCTGGCTGGTCTAAAAATAATATAATTTCCTTTCCCAGTGGTTGGTTCAGAAATGGCATTTTGCTACTACTAGTCAAAGGAAATCTTGATGGAGAGATTTAAGCAAGTTTTCTCATATCTACAACAGAGCCATGAGAAGAAATAGTCTCACTTCTTATAGACATTGTGAATTGTAGATGTACTGCCACCTTACTTTTTGACAGCTCTGAAGATCACAGAAGAGATTAACGGAAGGTCTTGTTTTAGTTCTTTGATGACATTGATGAATCACTGAATCACAACCCTGAAGCCTACCTCTATCTCTGTACTTCCTGTTATGTGAGATAAGTTTCCTCTGTATTTAAGTCAGCTTGTATCAGGGTTTCTGGTACTTGCAGCTGGTATTCTGACATAAAATATTTTATAAATTTTGCTGTTAAACTATTTTTGTGAATAAATCTTTGTCCACATCTCAGATTATTTCCCAGAATAGACTCTCTGAAGGGAAAATGCTGGGTCAGAAGGTATGAACGTGTTTTATATTCTTCATATCTACTGCCAAATTTATTCTGAGAAAGGCTATATCAGTTTGCATTCCTGTCAGTAATATATGAGCAATTATTTCAATGTTCTTTACTAGCATCAAATACTATTATTTTTAAAGCTTTTTGTTGATGTGATACAGAAATAATGGTATCATGCTGTAATATCAGTTTGTATCTTTGTTAAATGGTTGGACATATTTTCATATTCAGTATTTATCAGTCATTTGTATTTAGTTATCTATACATTGTCTACTCATGTCCTTAGCTGCTTTTTCTTACTATGTTCTTATATGGAATTTGAGGATAAATAGTCATTTTTAAAGTTAGCAATAATGTACATTTTACTTTAGTGTATTTTGGGTTTGGATAGAAAGGCAATTATCACAGGACAGAAACTGATCTTGGCATTATAGTTCATAAAATGGAAAAAAAAAATCCTAAAACTCACTAGAGACATAGAAAGCTTCTCTTCTTTATAAGATGTTCATATCTATGAACTTCAGGTAAATTCATGAAAGAGTTTAATAGTTGCAATCCAAATTAACATGGAATGTCCTAATTTTCTTTAATCTTAGTATTTACAGGCTATCTAACTTCTCATTTTAAAGTTTTATTTATGACTGGTTCAGCAATATTTAGGTTTTTCTCTACTGCTTTCTTTAATAACCCACTAAGACTGCCCTCATGCATCCTCTTGCTAAAAATCATTTTATGTCAAGGTTTAGCAAATTTATGATCAACTGGAGAGAAACATGGGTATGTGAAATAAAAAATGAGCTCTAATAATAATACATACTCAAGATATAGGAGGCAGAACTTGTCCATTTTTATTCTGGAAGTACCAGTTTTCAGCATTTCTACAACCCTGGAATGTAGTATAATGCAATCTTCATTATTAATGTGTTCAATTATACCTTTTTATATAGGTTGGCATTAGCTAGGTGCTCTCTTGAGAGAAAAAGGGAGAAATGATGAATGATACTCATTCCCTCACTGCCAAACTCCTCCCACAACTTTGGCTGGATTGGAAAGAAGAATATTATATAGTGTGGCAGCCTGCTTTGCCCCAGATGTTATGTCAGAAGGCAAATCTGTTTCACCTTTGGGTCTGGCATGTATTATGTAGGAAGAGTGGCAGCCTACTTAGTGTGATTCAACAGACCCCTCCCAGGCAGGAGTGCAGGAATCAGGAATCCTGGATGGCTGGTCGTCAAGTCACATGGGCCTTATCCTAAAGGTCAGTCCACAGATGGGGCAGAAGGGCTGCGATCACTCAGATTTGGGGGCAGGACTTTAGTGGCCCAGGGGCAGCTGGCAAGGGTAAAATAGGATGGCAGAATTGTTACTGATGGAGGAGGTACTATTCTTCCTGGGATCCTGTCTTGGAGATGATGAGGAATGAAGCCAGCAAACGAGTACAGAGCAACCAGCAAGGCTTTTAATGAGGAGTGTTAAGGAAAGAAAAAGACTCCAGCTAATCAGGAGAGGGGCTCCAAGAGAGGATGCTGTTAGGGCTGCAGTGCCTATGGTATATTAGCACAAAAATGAAGAAATTTACATGATTGGCAGGGGCCTGTTGCTAGGGCCCAGCTCAGTTCAAAAGGAAAAATTTCCATATTTTTCAGGCTGAATTTTCCAGGTGTCCAGGGTGTGGCTTCTTGTTTACTGGGAAGCCTTGACCCTAGGTCCCTCTGACTGTAACTTAACAGGGGGCCTTGAAACTTACCCAGGGTCTTGAACTCTATCTCCTGCATCCCACTAACACCTGCCTCCGGATCAGAGAAAAAAGCAAATCCTGGAGACTGAAATACACAGCGGTGGAAACAGCTTCAGTCAGAGGACAGTGTGTTCTCCAGATTTGACTGGCAGCAAAGGAGACTCAGAAATGTAGAATATCAATGGTTGACTCTGGACAACACAAATTCCAAGTCTATTGAAGGGTAATAAATCCCTGCAAACTAGTTTTAGTAAAAGAAAGATACAATGGGACATCATAGACCCCAAGGGCAAGAATTCAAGAAGGTTGTGGAGTCAAGAACAGGAAAATCACCTGGAATTCAGGTCATGTTCTGCCATCTCTGCCTCTCAGTGCACATCTGATTCTTTTTTTTCTACATGCCTGTGGATAACTCACCTTGGGCCACATACAATGTGGCAGCTTCCAGCTCCTGACTTCACATGTTATAGGCCAGTCATAGAGTCTGTGACTCTCTATCACCCTCTTTTTTGCAGCTGTTACCTGACAAGGGTCTGCTGCCTGATGCACCTGTAAGCCAAACATGGGACACCAGCTTTTACAAAAGGAAAAAGCTTCATTGTCAGGTGGCTGAGCAAAGAGACGGTAGGCTAGCTCAAATCTGTCTCCTTGAATCCAGAGGAAGAACAGAAGTTATGCAAAAGGTTTATGCTTATTTAGTAGAGTTTATACATATTGAACAAAGCTTGGTGAAATTTACAAAGTCAGGGCAGGACTGTTCTTCTGTGGTCATGTGTGGGATGTTGTAGAAAGCTGTGTTCTAAAAATAGCTAAACCCCACCCAGAGGTAGTGATTTTAGTGTGGTAATAAGGAAAGGCAAATTGAGGACATCTGGAACTGCTGCTGTGCATGCCTCCCAATCTGCTTTAAGCTTGTTCCAGGCACAGCTGAAATTTCTCACAGCTCCCTGAATTCCTATTGGCTCTGAAAAATAAGGCTGATACATTTTGCTATTATTTTGTTCCTTTTGGTGTCCTCAGCCTACAGTTTCAACTCAGATTAACCCTGTGGGGTAGGGTTTTACAGCCTTTTCTCTCTAGAAAAGTAGATGATAGATAAATAGATAACTATCCCAATTTCTATTCACTGATTGGCATATCCCAGCCTATCAGCTAAGTTCCTGGCAGGTAGGGTCACAGGGAACAGATAGGGCCATGAGAACTCAACTCTGGGGAGCAGAGTGAGAGGTGGTAGCAGAATGGACAGTTAAGAGGTTATTGTGAACCATCTAGTCAAATTTTGAATCTCATTAGATTGGAGGAGAGGCAGAGTGAGGTTGCTGATATACTGCCTGCTTCATATGATATTGGCCTTTGCTTTATGGACCCAGCTATTGCTGAATTAGGAACAGTGTAAGTCAGTACTGACATAGTTCCTCTCTCAAGAAAACTTCTAAGGAATTGGTTGTATAAGTGTACAAACATATAAGTATATATGTTTAATATTTATTTATTTTTGTACTTAAAATGTACTGAAAACTTTTTTCCATGATGGAGTAATAGGGTCTGAATTTGCCCCCTATCTTCAACATTAAAAAATCAGATGAAATATATAAAACAATACATTTTCATCATTAGACATGGGGAGTACAGGACTGTAATATACCAGAGAGGAAGCCTATAATCATCCCAGTTTACTGCCTGGAGAGGCTATAGCACATGTAAAGGAACCCAAACAGAGCTTGACAGTTTCATGAGTTGAAGCCTGGGGAGACCAAGGTGGCTAGAATTTGTAGGGCAAAGTAATGGAGAGAGAAGGAAGCTGCGTAGAGACAGAGCTCCAAAGATCTATAAAGGGCTTTCCTCATATCTTCATCTGAGTAAGCATGCATGTGGAGAAACTATCCAAGGCCAGGGAATGAACCAACAGAAAGAAACAGGTATAAGCATAAACATTGCTGGAATTAATGAACAAATAGGTGAATACCAGCCCAAATGAAAAATTTCCTGGTACATGAGACCCCTCAATGGGCTAATACCTTAGTGGTGGTGAATAAAGACTAAATTAATATCTATTTATATTAAGATATTACAAAATAATAATAATAATAGGAACTAACATTTATTAAAAGGTATTTATGTGCCAGGCACTGTCCATTGTGCTTTATAAGAATTAACTTACTTAATTTTTTGTAGTAATCATATTAGGTAAGTATTATTATTATCCTCATAAACTGATAGATTAAGTAAGTTTCCTAAGGCAGTATAGAAATAACCAGGATTCTAACCTAGGCATTCTGATCTCACAGCCTAAGATTAGAATGTTTGAGTTGAAAGAAACCTTAGAGACTGTGCATTCTAACCCCCTCCCTTTACAGATGAGCAAGCTTAGATTCACAGAGCTGATGTGTTTTGACCTTCAAAAAGGATAACAGAACATTCAGAAACATTTACAAATTATTTGCCTTATTTAATTTATAAACTTATTATCTTCAAACCATAAACACTTCCAGAAAATGGCACGGTGTCATTACAATTGAGTTACAGGGCAGCAGCAGATACAGAAAGCTGCTTCTAGGAACTGCTGTCTTAATCAAAGAGTAGAGTGTGCAGAACCTAATAAATGTATTGAAATCCTTGGAAGAGAGAGAGATGCTGTCAGAGGAGGAGGGTTAACGCAAAGAGTGTATGGGTTAAAGCATAGCAGCAGATTAGGTTGAAAATTGAAAATGAAGAAAGATAAAGAGGACAGAAATACAGTAACTTATCTATAAATAAGCACTCATAATTGACATTATATGAAACTTATTTGTGCTTGTGTGTATGAAAATGTAATACCCTAAAAGTCTGTAGTCTGGAGTTACTTTTCCATTAATATAGATATAGTGTGGTAAGAAATGAAGTCCTGTATTCCTACTAATTCCACATTTGTTTTTCATCTTTGAAAATAAACAAAATAGATTCTCAGATGAGCTATTTTTACCACCCCCTAAGTAGGATTTAAAATTTTATATCATGTTTTGGAAATGGTTATATTTTATTATTTCTAGTAAAAGGTTTTTTTCACCTCATATATTTAACTATATCTGTAAACAGCTATTAACAGCAAAATAATTCTGTGTAATAATTCTGATGGTGAGACTTTTGCAAAGAAATTATACATAGAGTATGTCCTGCATTCCCAATGTCCGGACATAAACAGATCATTAAAATAAGTTGCAACTGAGACATAAGAAATCAATGTAGACAACAAAGCAGACAGGCAGAGATTTCTCAAGAGTAACCTCATATTTATGGGGTAGAAAGGCTGGTGGTTTTAGATTAAGTTTTTGTCTGATGAAGTTGAAGTCAAAAGAGTCCCCAAGTTCCCAAAGGATAGGCCACCTCAGGGGTTCAAACATTGAATGTTAAATTAAAATGTGATTTTGACTTTGATTATGATGAAAAAAGATATGGTCTTCTATTATTCATTCTTAATTTATTATTCAGTCTAATTATCCTTTGGGGTACTTTTTTAGATTAAAAGAGAATATTCATGGTGACAACCACATACTAAAAAAAAAAATCCTGAAGCACATTTGGATCTTTTGCCCACTTTTATTAGAAGGCAAAAAAAAATATTCATTAGAATGAGTATATATTTCCCATAAACAAGTATAGCTTCCAACTTCTCAAACTCTGGGGACATTTATTCCTCTAAGATCTACGTCTGGAGTAAACACCAGTCTCTCTCTCTCCTTAAGGAGATAGGTTGTCAGTGCTTTCTTTCTGTGAAGCAATAACTGAAGTCTCTACTAAATAAACTCAGTGGCTGAGATATTTATAGGAAATAAACCCAAGGCTAAAAAGCTAAAGGGTTTTTCACTCTAGGATATGATGATAACTGAGTATTTCCAGGAGCACACCCTTAGGTTAACACAGTTATACAGAATTGGGCATCTCTCTCCACCTTTCCATTTTTCTTCAAGATTTTTTTTTACTAACTCTCCACATTCAGAAGGTAGCTCTAAAAATTTTGTAAAAAATTTCTCATTTTCCCCATAACAAATAATTTACTTTTAAACTGTCAGTCCTTAACCTCACTGTGAACTCACTAATTATGAAGTTATCACACAGCATTCAAAATTTACAGGTAAGGGCTTGGTCATCTGCTACAAGAAGCACAGGGAAAACATTTATTAGAACACATGATTTAGAATCACTTAAAACTATAGTCATGTGATAAGGTAACAATTTTGAAAAAGCCATAAGCTCTGTCCTTTGGGGAGATTGTGATTTGACTGTTTACTACCTTAGTTTATTTCACTTCTAAAATCCAGTTTGTCAACTATATAAAGAAAATGGGGTTTCCAAATAAAATAGAGTCTCTGCTTACTTATTGCTATATTGTGAAAAAAACAGTGAAACAGATTTTCACCAGATTTGTAGGGTATGTTTGGGATGGTCTGATGCAACAATAAACAAACCCAAAGTAGGTTACAAGGGTGTATACACAATTCATTTTGAAAAGTCACTAAGATGGCACTTCAAAGATACAGGAAATATCCCCCAGAACAACTGCAGGCTTTCAGATTTGCATGGGCGAGCCAGTCCCGTGTACACATATCTTCCATGTGTCTCCAGGGCAGGTAAAAGCAGTGATTATTTATTTCACAGTGACTAGTGATTGTCCAGACTAATGCTGGCATGAACCAGTTGATGCTGCAAATATTTTTTAACATGTGAATCTGTAATCAATTCTAGTTTGTTCTTAGAAATGGAAATCATCTTAATTTCTTTTTTATATTGTAAGGGTTCCTTAAATTGGGAATTTAGAGGGTGAAAGCTAATTTATTTTATGGCACAGTTTCACTGAAACAAATCCATTTATTTGTGAAATGAACTGTTTTAACATAATGAAAATTTCTGCTTATGAATTGTTTTGAATTCATATCCTGTAGCAGATGCTGTCAGTGTCCCATAGGTCCAACCTGAAGCACACCAGTAGCTTTAGTGCTAGTTCCCATATATACCAAGGACTTCCTTCCTTAAGCACCTGTATCTCCTTGTCAGCCTGTTTATGCTGCAGACCAGAAATGCCAGGGAATTCATCTCTTTAGGAACAACAGTCAATCAATGGGGGATGAGAATTGATAGATAAGTGTGCCAGCTTCCTTCTTCATCGGTGGGTCAGTTCTGAGCCATGTTCTACAGTCTCTCAGAGTTCCCAAGGAAACTGAGCCTGCACAGTAAGATAGTAATACAGCCTTTATTGGCTGTCCTCCTTTCTCTGCCTACCTCCTTATACTGTGCTTCTGGAGATCATCTCCCAGAAGAGCTTACATACATCCAAAACCTTGTCTCGTTTGCTTTGAGGGCAATCCATACTAAGATAAATTTAAAGCATTGGCAATTTCTTATCTTGATCGCACTTTTTTTTTCTTTTGTACATCTAGTTTGGTGATCAAAATCACAAGCTTTTGCATTAGAGCTACATTAAAATCATGGCTTCATGTCTAGTTAGCTGTGTAATTTAGGGCAAGTGACTTAACCTCTGTGAGCTTCAGTCTTCTGTACTTATAAAGTGGGGATAATAACAGCACCTTCGTTAAGATATTGTATCTTGTTGTGTTTGTTAAATTAGATAATACACTTAGAATAATGCCCAATACGTATAGTAAATATGCAATAGATGTCAGCTGTGGTTGCTTGGTTTAAAAACAGCTTCTTGTTTTATTCTAAAATATTTTGAATATGTCTATGTTCTAAATATGTCTATCATCTAAAATTAATTACTTATTCTTCAGGTGGGTTCATAGGGAGGTTACTTACTGAGAATGATATAGTAAGAAACATCTGGAGAAATCTTCCTTGCCGGAAGTCTATCCTAGTCATTCATTGTCTTGATTGTGAGAAGGAAAATGAAAACTTATTTTCTTCTCCTATCCCTAGGTGCAATTTAAATCATACCATTTCCATGAAGCTTCCTCCAATCATTCTGGCTAAGTGGATTTTCCTTTCTCCCACTGATGATAGATATCATTAGTATCTGCATTATTCATTTTAACATTTAACTATATACATTGTGATGGTTAATTTTATGTGTCAACTTGGCTAGTCCACAGTACCCAGATACTGGGTCATAGATTATTCCAGATGTTTCTGTGAAAGTATTTTTTAGATGAGATTCACATTAAAATCAGTAAACTTTGAGTAAAGCAAAATACCTTCAATAATGCAGTTGAGCCTCATCCAACCAGTTGAAGGCCTTACTAGAAAAAGACTAATCTCCTTGGAGGATGGGGGGTTCTGCCATCAGACTGCCTCTGGGCTTGAACTGCTAACATGACTCTTCCCTGGTCAGCTAGAGTACTCTACAGATTTTTTAATTTTTCAACCTCCATAATTCTGTGGGCGAATTCCTTAAAATAGCTATCTTTCTAAAATCTCTATTGGTTTCTGTTTCTCTGGAGAATTTACACTAATACAATCTTCATAAATGCACATTCAAAATTTAGTGTTTTAGGAAATGGTATGATAGAAATAATCTTTGATGACATTTAAGAACACATTTACTAATATTTAGTCATTTAATTTATAAAATTTAATGAAATACAAATATATAAGCCAATTATAATTTTCTTCACACTTTTTGATGAAAACAAATGTTTTAGGATCAGTAAGGCAAATTATGTCAGCAATAAAAATAAAGTTCATTGTTTATTACTGGAAACATAACATGGATATTTATTGAACAAAAAAATAAAACGAATTTTAAAAATCTCAACTGTGGATGATCAAGGAGATGTACAGAATCTTAACACATTAAGAGCTGTTATAAGTGATCAGTAAAGTGTGAATGAGAAACGTAAGCCTGAGAAGGATACATAGTCTGTAACGGGCAGTGCTTGAATTAGAACTCAGGCTTTAGTGTTCTTACGCCTCAGCCTAACACTTTCCTGTAAAGCAGGTAGCCTCAAAGACCTGCCAGTGTGGAGAACCTACTCTTGAGTGTTGTCCACAGCAGATACCAGCATGTTCTTTCAGCCACACCGCCCACCCACCACCACAGCAGATACACTGCCACTGAGCACTCTTGAGTCCCTGCCCAAAGTTCCTGAACCTTCTGTTCCTCTGGATTCTTGATGGCAAACAACAGCTACTGATTCTGACTAACTTAGGCTAAAACAACACAAATTTATTTTAAGATTATTGGAGAGCCCACTAAACTGGTAGGGCACTTGGAAGCTAGGCTCAAAAATGGACAGAAAGCAACAGGGTCAAGTTATGGTCAAAATCACATCATAGTAACAGTCATCTGCTGCCATGAGACACTCATGCCACTTCCAGACTCCACATTCCGGGGTATAGCTGCCATGGAAGCAACTATTTGGGGTTGTCCCCTGACCCCCACCTTACATGAGAACATCCAATCAGCCAAGTCAGGAGGCAGGGTCTTCTTTTTTTAGTCATTATTGTAGGAAGTTTTTACTCATTTTAACAAAATCATTGTCTTTGGTAGGAACTAGAACTAGGATTAAAAAGTACATGTAATTTTCATAGAGAAAGACTGAACTGAGCATATAATGATGGATTACTTCAGTTGTGCTAAGACCTTAATATATTTACTGTTAGAGCCCCTTTATAGGTTTTTTCCCGGTCATGCAGCCTGCTGCGGTACATTAATCAAGTCACAAACCAAAGCTTTGATAGGATTGTATGATAGGAACAGACCAAATTATATTAAAAAATATATTGAAAAATTAAAGTGTAAAAAATTTTTAAATTTCACAAAGACATTGCAAAGATACTGTCTTGCACTATAGTTGTTATTCAAACATTTGGTATATATTTGTCTATTCTGTCCAAAAGGATTGTAAATTCCTTGAGAGTGTAAGGGAGGCTGTAACTTGTATTATTTTCTTGGTCCCCTCAGGCTTCCAGTATTCCATGAATAGCAGCCAGTTAATGACTGAACCGCTGGCTTGCTAAATGAATGTATACCTGCACTGTGCATTGCTTTTTCAGTAGTAGATTTATTCTAATCTGCAGTCACTTTCTTGTTCTTCATTCCAATAAGAATCACTGGTGTGAAGCATAGTCTGTGACTGTAGAACATGTGGGTTTTCCTGAGGTTGGGGTTCCATTTTGGGTGACTACACCAAATATTAGTTCCTTTGCCTCAGTCAGACTCATGTTTCACGAATCCCCACATAGTCATGAGAGACAGAACAAATCCACACTCTAGGAAGGTGGCAAGGGCAGCTGGTGACCTCTGACCAGTTGCTCATGTCACTGAGGGTTAGCTTCCTGGTTTACATATGGGGATCATAAAGGTGCCTCTTCCTCATATGATAATCCTCTGGATTGAAGGAAGGAATAATGCCTGGGTTCTGGCAAGCACTCTAAGAATGCTAATCATTGTTATTACTTCTGCTTGTGGGTGGTGTAGTTGTTAAGAATACTCCATCAGTGAAGGAACACAAATGTTCTGGTCCTAGGAGCCCAGTTATTTTTGCTCTGGATTGTTGGCCACACCCCTTTTTGTGCTGTCCTTAGGGCAGATTGGTAAACAGCAATGAAGCCACAGAGGGGTAGGGATTATGATGAGAGGCATGAACTTGTAAACTTAGCTCTATGTAGGTTAAGATCAAAGAATGAAGGTGTTTCTAAAACATCTTTAATGTATCACAGAGAATGGAAGAGCAAATGGGGATGTGGGCATTCTTCTGAATAATTAAAATCTTAATCATTAACATTTAAAAAAATTTAAATCTGTCCTTGATGACATAATTGAACTATTAATATCATTTTGTGTTTTGGGCAGTTTGGGATGTGTTTTTCTTATTATGTAAAGATGTATACAACCAACTGATGATGCCATGAATTTTACTTCTTAGAATTTATTGTATTCTCAAAGATACTCAAGACTTATTTAGATTGATATTTATTGCCCCATTATAATAGCAAAATATCACTCCCTCCCACACATAGTTGAGGACTGGTTAATAACCTGTGTGGCCATTATGGAATACTGTTGTTTATGGTCAATTAGCATCCATTTCTAACCCTCTCTGTATTCCTTCCCATAGGAAGTATTGTTGGGAAATCCAATCCCAGGAGGTTTCCCTGCACACTAGGTGATACCTCAACCTGGTAGAGAGGTCTGGACTCTGATCAAGAAAGAATTCACCAGCAGGTCAAACAGGTACAAGCAAAGAGTAGTTTAATCAAATACAAAGAGACAATCAAGGAGAGAGTGTGGGCATGGAATTGGGAGGTGAGCAGCCTGATGAGGTTCAGGTTGGGTAGTCTTATAGCTGGAGTTTAAGCAGGGGTGGAATATTCTTTGGGATAGGTGGCATTTTATTGGAAAAGGGAGGGGATTTGGGGGAAATGGGGTGACATCCTCTTTTTGTCCTTAAATGATCTGTCTCAGAACTGTCATGGTGTTGAGGGGTAAGATATTTAGTAGGCTAATGAACATATAACAAGCTTTGAGTTGAGTTGAGGGTCAAATTGTCCTCCATATTGGAACCAGCAGTTTAGACTGGTTGGTGACCACATCCTGTTGATGCTGTCCCTGTTTAGGTATCTGTTCAGCCAGTACTTTTCCTACCTCAGAAGGAACTACTTTCCTCAAACTCACTTGCAGCTAGGGTTCTAAATGAGAAGCTGATTCCACCAGTGAGAAGCATATGAGACTGGAAGTAAGATTGAAGCCGCCTTCTACACAACGAGTTCCCAGCTCATTAGTGTTTGCACCTGACTCAGCATTCTAGTGTGGCGTCATCAGCTTTGTCATCATCTAGAAGCAGTGGCCCAGTTCCAGGAGTTAGTGTCTTGTCATCGACTTTGGGGAAACTGAGGCAGTTGTAGGGTTCAAAAGCCATGGAAACAGCAGCAGTTTGCTGATGTCTGGATTACTGTAGTGTGCCTTTAAAATCTGCGTCTAGTATAAACCACTGTCTTCAACCCATCGTACAATTTATAAGTACCGAATTTCCTGCTTTATATTTCTTTCTATCTCAAATACCAAGAGTGATTTCTGTTTCCTACACTGAATACTGACAGATAAAAATACTATATGGCTGTTAAGAAGAATTAAAACTACATAGACTGTAGAACAATACTCAAGTTATAGCATTAGAGTAGAAAAACAGAGACTAGTGTGTATACTTCCATTTGTATAAGAATAAAGTGTGCATGTGTATGTTTAATTATATATATGTACTTACATGCTTGTTTATTAATTGAAATTAAACATTCAAGATTACATAAGAATGTGAAATCAGTAATTGCTTCTGGGAAAACAAAAATGGAGTCTGAGATGGAAGAGAGATTTACATTGTGTTTATATACCCTTGTGAATAAAGTGAAGGTTCCTATGGCCAGGATCCTCACTTGAACCTAAACTACTTGATGATGTAATTGTCCTCCTGCTGCTTCCACACCAGTAGGCCAGTAGCTAGTAATGACTGAGTCACTATATAAAGAGCTCTGCCCAGTGCTCTGGGCAGAAGCAGAGACAGAACAGGATTACAGACCTGCAGACTGTTGGATGCAGATGCAATTCTAGTGCTCAACCTCTTGCCGGGAGAACAAGCCAGGTAATAAACCCTTTCACCCCAAGAACGTTCCATTGTCATCCTCGGTCTCACTGAATCCATAGTGAATTTCCCCAGGCTGAAACCCACTGGCAAGACAACCCTTTAAACTTGTTTTTTTGTTTTTTTTTTTATGTGCTCATGAAATACATTTTTCAATTAAAAAATTTTGAGTTAAAAGAAAATGGCAAGTTTCTGTACGAATTTGCAAACAGAAAGAAAAAAGCATCATTAACCCACCAACCTAACATCATAGCATTTATGTTCTTACATATTCCCTTAAATTTCTGTTGATTAAATTTTTGCAGTGAGATAAGTACACAGACAACTTTATCATCTTTTTTGGTTTGGGTTTTGTTTTTGTTTACTTGCTTATTATATATAACTAACAGTTATAATGTTAACTGAGATTTTGTTGATTGTAAGATGCAAATGTATCATTAAGAAAGACCTTAAAAAACTGCTCACTAAACTCTCACACAACATATAGGCCTTTTTCCTCAATTGAATCATGTATTTCTGGAAGTTAAGCAACTTCTGTCTAAAGGGAACAGGATGTTTCTGACACACTGATGCTTGACACTTTAATGATGGTCTACATAAGCATGAATTTGTCATACTAGCTGCTCATTACTTTGACATTTCTGTGGGGAAGTTGGGGTTCCTAGGCCAGGATCCTCACTGAACTTAAACCACCTGATAATGTAACTGGCCTGTTGCTACTCTACCACTTCCACAACTTTAGGCAATAAGCTATTGTTGTGCTATACAGAGAGCTGGGCCCAGTGCTCTGGGCGGAGGCAGAGACGCTAGTGCTAGACCTACCACCGCGAGCACAAGCTGGGTGATAAACCCTTTCACCAGAAGAACGTTCTACTGTCATTCCTTTGGTCACACTGAATCCATAGCGAACTTGCCCGGGGCTGAAACCCATTGACAAGACCATTTCTTTCATCTATTTTGAGGGATTTCATGGTTCTACCCTCAGTGGCGCTGGCTGGTGTATGATAGGGTCATATCTTAGTCACAAAATGTAACACAGTTTCATCTTAGAGTTTTCTTTGCATCAATGTATACAATTGCATTCTTTCCTTCAGGGGCATTTATTTACTTTGCTAATATCAAATTTAAGCCCTCCTGCTCTACTTCTATGCCCTTGTCCATACACAATAACTTATTTCATGCTGAATCATAATATAATTTAAGGCATTTTAAAATTGCGGTTAAGTTCAAACTGTATAGGATCACAATGTGCATAATTCAATTGATGTGACAGCCATATGAACAGCGGTGGCCAAGGTTACATCTGTAGGCAGCAGCGACTCTGTGACTCTAAGATGCCATCAATTTTAAGTCATAGACCAATATCAGATATTCAAATGTAACAAAAAATGTTCTCCTTAGAATAGGTAAGATATTATACATTTGATCCTCAAACAAACTTTCAGTCAGTTATATTATTCCTCAAATTAGAAACTGAAAAACAAAGAGGTTATTAAGGTGCTTGGTTATTTAGAAACAGGTCTTTTTAAAATGCACTCTGTCTGGTGTCAATGCCTATAATCTTAACCATTAGGCTATGTTGTCTTCTTGTTCTAAGACTTTTCCTTTATTGCTGCATAATATTCATAATATGGCTGCTTGATATTCCATCAAAAGGACAAATCAGAATTTAATTAGCTATTATCAAATATCAGAAAATTAGATTCTTTCCGATTTTTCCATCATAAATTATGCAATTAACATAGCAATGCGTATGAATTTTCACAAGCCAAAGGGATATCTTTTATTTTTTTTATTAAGATCCTTATTCTAGAAATTTGGAAAATACATAAGTTATAAAGAAGCAAATAACAAAGTTATTATAAGGGGCAGTCATTGCCAACATGATGGCAAGCTTCTTTTCAAATTTTTTCCATAAATCTTTTCATATATTTGAGATTATAATGGAAATTACTTGTTATCACTATTTTATTCTCTTACAGTGTTGTGTTAGCTTCCCTTGGCTGCCATATAAATTACTACAAACTTTGTGCCTTAAAACAACAGAAATTAATTTTCTCACAGTTCTGGAGGCCAGAAGTCCAAAATCAAGGTGTAGGCAGGGTCACTCTACTCCCTCATTTATGACTGATCAAAACATATTGCTTTTATAATAGTCTAAGATTACAATAAAAAATGAAGAGAGTAATAACCGGTTGTGAATATTGGCACCTCATTGCATTTTATTCAGAAGCTACACATACACGAATCAAGGGAGACTAATTCTCTTTTTTTTAAATTTATAGCTTCACTAACTTTTTTGAGCATTTAGGAATTGAAGTATAGTTGCTATACAATATTATATTGGTTTCAGGTGTACAGCAAAGTGATTCAGCAATTATATATATTATTAAATGCTTACCACAATAATGCTCACCTTCTGCCACCATGCAAAGTTATTGTAATATTCACTATATTCCTCATGCTGTACTTTTCATTTTTATGACTTATTTATTTTATAATTGGATGTCTGTACCTCCTTATTCCCTTGCCTATTTCACCTGTCACCCACACCCCTCCTTTATGGCAATCACCAGTTTATTTTCTGTGTTTATGGGTCTATTTCTCATTTGTTTGTTCATTGTTTTGTTTTTTACATTTCCCGTATACATGAAATCATATGGTATTTGTCTTTCTCTGTCTTATTTCACTTAGCAAAATACCCTCTGTGTCCATCCATGTTATCACAAACGGCAAGATTTCATTATTTTTTATGGCTGAGTAAAATTCCATTTTATCTATGTACCACATCTTATTTCATTCATCTGTTGATGGATACTTCAGTAGCTTCCGTACCTTGGCTATTGTAAATAACATGGCAATAAACATAGGGGTGCACATACCTTTTCAAATTAGTGATTTTTTTTTCTTCAGGTAAGTAACCAGAAGTGGAATTACTATGATATTTCTACTTTTAATATTTTGAGGACCTCCATACTGTTTTCATAGCAGTTGTACCAGTATACACCCCCACCAAAATGCACAAGGGTTCCTTTTTTCCACATCCTTGCCAACAGTTGTTATTTCTTGTCTTTTTGATACTAGCCTTTCTGATTGGTGTGAGGTAATATCATATTGTAGTTTTAATTTGATTTGTATTTCCCTGATTAGTGATGGGGACATCTTTTCATGTATCTGTTGGCCATCTGTATGTCTTTTTGCAAAAATGTCTATTCAGGTCCTCTGCTCATTTTTTTAATGTTTTTAGTGTTGAGTTGTATGAACACTTTATATATTTTGGAATATTAACCTCTTATTTGATATATCATTTGCAAATATATAAGAAACACTAATTCTCTATAGTCAGTAATCATCATTTTTCTAAATGGCTTAGAGAGATGGCAAATGATGATGTGACTCTTCATTAAATCTACAGATCCTGTGCTCTGTGCATACCACTCTCCTAAATAATGCTTGACATGTTTGCTTCAGGTGTGTGTTCAAAACACAGCAAAGTAGAACTGAGAGATTTGTAATGTCTTGGTGAATATCTCATTGTTAATGTTGCTTTATAAAGATACCAGCCTACCAACGATTCAACTGTGTTGGATCTATAAAGACTGCTGTCCTTTATATTCAGGTGGTTAATTTGAATGTAGAGCTACCATTTCAAGCTAAAGAATGGATTTGCTGGGAAGGTAAAGCTGTATGGAAAGAGGAAGTATGAACTCAGACTGATCTGTATTCAAATGCTGGCCCTGGCTGCTGTGTTTTCTGTGACATTGAGAAATCTAACCTACTTTTGAGATTAAAGGTCTTCTTTTATAAAATGAATATTATAAAGATTATTTTAGACACTTGTGAGGATAAGATATAGTGTATGTAAAAAATGTTGTGCAGCTACATTATTTTATACAGTAGTTACCCTTACAAACGATATAGTTGCGAGTGGCCAGCTAAGGAACATTCAGGTGTTCATTACTTGAATGGCATTAAGGTTCTCTAGTGGTGCCATATGCTGCCTTAATGCTAATGTTATTTGTTTTGTATCAACAATGTCAACCATTTAAACCCTTGGTGACAGATTTCTCCATGGAGAAGTATATTCTCTTTTTTTTTTTCATTGTAAAAGTAAAACTTTATGGAATGAGAGACAATCATGGAGTCTGCATTTAAGGGTAGCTCTATACTTTCATATATATATCAAATGGATAATCATTCATAGTACATTGGAGAATTAAGTTGACACTGATGCCTTTAAAATAAAGTAAATAAAATGGTGAAAGATAAATTGATGTTTCTAGAGCAAGACAGCTTAATAAGGCTAATATAATTTGTAGATCAGCTTATTGGTACTTCATCTCTGATAATTTTGACACCAGAGTAATCTTGAAATGACTTATCAGTGAATGAAGCATTGAGGAAGACATGTTATTCTCTTTCATATTGTAAAGTGAAGTTGTTACTCTGGTATATTTAAAGTCTTTTGATATGTTTAAGTTATCATAGATTGCTTAAGATTTACAAAATTCTGTAGTATTTAGAAGAGTCTGATAGCTCTTTTTGGAATTAAACCAAAAAACTCTTTGTCAAGAAGAATGTGGCCCAACCAGCCATTCAACAAGGAGCTGATTTTGACAGGGGCTGAGGGGCCCAATGTGCCATGGGCTTCTGAAGGAACTGCAGAGACGGGAGCTCCAAATGCAGAGGTTCCCTACTGCAGAGTTGTGAGTTCTTTGAGAGCAGAAATGTCTTACATGTATTTGTTCCTTATGCAACCTGGGACCTAGCAAACTGTGGCTGAGCAGAGTCAGTGCTCAATAAATGTTTGTTGAATGAATAGCTTTCCTAGTGAGGGTTTTCCATTGTGGGGAAGCAATCATTGTTTAGGAAGTTCTTCACACAAGCCTACTAAAGTAGTTGTTTTACGGTATTTGCATTTCTATTGTATGCCCCTAGTGTTCTCCCCAAGTGATATTCATTAAATAGAAAAGGGAAGCATATTAAACTTATAATTAACCTTTTCTCTTGACACATAATTAGTTAGGATTTATGAGATGCTAAAGGCTGCAGTGTCTGAGAAAAGGAGCACAAATAGGGATATTTTTGTTTTACTGAGTTTGGAATAATACACTCATTTATTTTCACTGAAACATTTTGTATTTATATATTTTTGTTTTAAAGTGACTAATGATTTTCTAAACAACTTAGATATATTATTTTAGTGCAGCCCTGGAGTAAAAATCTGATTTTAAGGTTTCTTCACCAAAATTGAGGATCAGGTCATGCCAGTCCATGTAAAACATTACGAAGTGTGAATATACTTTTTATCTTCATTTTGTTGAGATAATTTTGTTGTGTTACTATCATAATTCGAAATTATATTGTCAATAGAGTAACATTTTAGGTGAACCAAGTAAATCTTAAAGGAAAAATATATTAAAATTTATATTAAATTAGAACTAATAAGTATTTGCATTATTTAATAATATGTTGTAAGAAAACTTCTACCAATTACTAGTTATTTTCCATAAGATGGCATTAATTTTAAGTTTTCTTCTCCTTTGATTAGGAAGAAACATTTTTTCCCTTAAATTTAACAGGTCTCCTAAGAGAAAGATAAACCTATAGTATTAAAAGATATTAGGAAGTATCTAATTTTCCACTTTTTTTGAAAAAAATATAATTGTCTTACCAAAGAAAATACAATTTTTAACCTTTGGAATCTTTCTCCTAAGCTTAAAAATGGTTCATATTCTCTGTGTTGTCAAGAACATAAACATCCAATCTCACCCTGAGCTATCTTTCGCCTTATAGGTCTTGGGCTTCTAAATTTTGTAAAAACCTCTCTAACATCACTCAGATCAGATATTTCATGTACTGGACTTGTCATGCCTTCTGTGTATGGAGACTAAAATGAGAAACCAGAACTTTAGCTGAAAGCATCACTTTTCCTCTTCCACACTGTGGTTAGTCATACCTTTTTAATTTACTTTCTAAAGTTTAAACCACCAGAGAGATATTTGTTCCAGACTTAGCAATCTCCTTTGGCTTCCTATTTATTTCATTTCTCAAATAGAAGCTTTACCTATAATTAGTATCATTACTACTACTGTTATTAGTCTGTCTTTAATATAACCTATATTCTACCGATTCCCTTCCCTTCCTGCTGGTTAGATGTATGAGATCTTTCACTAATGGGCTTTTATGATACTCTTCACAACCCTTCTTTTCCATATTTTTCCCAATCACTTAAATAACATTGAGTGTGTTCTATGATTTAATAGTTGTTTTTAACCTGTTATTATGGTGACTTTTATTTATTTTAATTAAAGTACCATTGATATACAATCTTATATTGGTTTAAAATACACAACACAGTGGTTTAGAAGTTACCCATATTATTAAATCCTCGCCCTCACTAGTGTGGTTACTATCTGTCAATATAGGAAGATGTTACAGAATCATTGACTATATTTTCCATGCTCTATTATCTTCCCCATGACCAGCTGATATCATGATTGAGAATTTTTGTGCCCCTTTATACCCCTCCCACTTCTCACCCACTCATCCCAATCCTTCCCCATGGTAATACTAGGACTTCTCAGTGCCTAAGAGTCTACTGCTATTTCGTTGTTTCTGTTTTGCTGTGCTTTCACATTTCAAAAATAAGTGAAATCATATGGTATTTTTCTGTCTCCATCTGGCTTATTTCACTTAGCATATTACCCCCTAGGATCAAGCATGTTGTTGCAAATAGCAGGATTTCTTCTTTTTTAATACCTGTTTAATATTCCATTGTGAATAAGTACCACATTTTGTTTATAATTTCATCTACTAATGGACACATTGGTTGCTTCTATATCTTGGCTAGTGCAAATATGTGACAATAAAAATAGGGGTGCAAATATCTTTTCAAATTAGGGATTTTGTCTTCATCAGATAAATAAATTCCTAGAAGTGGAATTACTGGGTGAAATGGTATTTTTATTTTTATTTTTTTGAGGAACCTCCATACTGCTTTCCACAGTGGCTGCACCAGTTTACATTCCCACAGACAGTGTAGGAGGGTTCTCCTTTCTCCACATCCTCTCCAACACTTGTTATTTCTTATCTTTTGCATAGTGACCATTCTGACTGGTGTGAGGTGATACCACATTCTGGTTTTGATTTTCACTTCCCTGATGATTAGCAATGTGAAATACCTTCTCATGTGCCTGGTTGGCCATCTGGTATCTTTTTGGAGAACTGTCTGTTGAGGTCCTCTGCCCATTTTTTAAATCAGGTAATTTGTTTTTTGGGTATGGTGGCATGTGAGTTCTTTATGTATTTTGGATGTTATTATCAGACAAATCATTTATGAGTATATTTTCCCATACTTTAGGATGCCTTTTTGTTCTGCTGATGGTGTCTTTTGATGAACAGAAGCTTTTTTGTTTGATGTGGTCCCACTTGTTCATTTTTAATATTGTTCCCTTGCCTGAAGAGATGTGTCCAAGAAAAAATTGCTCATGATTATTCAAGAGATTTTTGCCTATGTTTTCTTCTAAGACTTTTTTTTTGGTATCATTAATCTACAATTACATGAGCAACATTATGGTTACTAGACTCCCCTGATCATCGAGTCCCCATCACATACCCCATCACAGTCACTGTCCATCAGTGTAGTAAGAAGCTATAGAATCATTACTTCTCTTCTCTCTGTATACTGCCTTTCCCATGTCCCCCCCTGGTACATTATGTGTGCTAACTGTAATGGCCCTTTTTCCCCCTTATCCCTCCCTTACCACCCATTCTCCCCAGTCTCTTTCCCTTTGGAAACTGTGAGTCCATTCTTGGGTTCTGTGAATCTGCTGCTGTTTTGTTCCTTCAGTTTTTTCTTTGTTCTTATATTCCACAGATAAGTAAAATCATTTGAGACTTGTCTTTCTCCACCTGGCTTATTTCACTGAGCATAATACCCTCCAGCTCCATCCATGTTGTTGCAAATGGTAGGATTTGTTTTCTTCTTATGGCTGAATAATATTCCATTGTGTATATGTACCACACCTTCTTTATCCATTCATCTACTGAAGGACACTTAGGTTGCTTCCATTTCTTGGCTATTGTAAATAGTGCTGCGATAAACATAGGGGTGCATGTGTCTTTTTCAAACTGGGCTGCTGTATTCTTAGGGTAGATTCCTAGAAGTAGAATTCCTGGGTCAAATGGTAGTTCTATTTTGAGCTTTTTGAAGAACCTCCATATTGCTTTCCACAATGTTTGAACTAATTTACATTCCCACCAGCAGTGTAGGAGGGTTCCTCTTTCTCCACAACCTCACCAACATTTGTTGTTTGTCTTTCAGGTGGTGGCGATCATTACTGGTGTGAGGTGATATCTCATTGTGGTTTTAATTTGCATTTCTCTGATGACTAGTGATGTGGAGCATCTTTTCATGTGCCTGTTGGCCATCTGAATTTCTTCTTTGGAGAACTGTCTGTTCAGCTCCTTTGACCATTTTTAATTGGATTATTTGCTTTTTGTTTGTTGAGGTGCATGAGCTCTCTATATATTTTGGATGTCAACCCTTTATCAGATTTGCCATTTATGGATATATTCTCCTATACTGAAGGGTACCTTTTTGTTCTATTGATGGTGTCCTTTGCTGTACAGATGCTTTTTAGTTTGACATAGTCCCACTTGTTAATTTTTGCTTTTGTTTCCCTTGCCTGGGGAGATATGTTCATGAAGAAGTTGCTCATGATTATGTCCAAGAGATTTTTGCCTATATTTTTTTCTAAGAGTTTTATGGTTTCATGACTTATATTCAGGTCTTTGATCCATTTTGAGTTTACTTTTGTGTATGGGGTTAGACAATTATACAGTTTCATTCTCTTACATGTAGCTGTCCAGTTTTGCCAGCACCAACTGTTGAAGAGGCTGTCATTTCCCCATTGTATGTCCATGGCTCCTTTATTGTATATTAGTTGACCATATATGCTTGGGTTTATATCTGGGCTCTTGAGTCTGTTACATTGGTCTATGGGTCTGTTCTTGTGCCAGTACCAAATTGTCTTGATTACTGTGGCTTTGTAGTAGAGCTTGAAGTTGGGAAGTGTAAACCCCCTGCTTTATTCTTCCTTCTCAGGATTGCTTTGGCTATTTGGGGTCTTTTGTGGTTCCATATAAATTTTAGAACTATTTGCTCTAGTTCATTGAAGAATGCTTTTGGTATTTTGATAGGGATTGCACTGAATCTGTAGATTGCTTTAGGCAGGATGGCCATTTTGACAATATTAAATCTTCCTGCCCATGAGCACAGGATATGTTTTCATTTATTGGTGTCTTCTTTAATTTCTCTCATAAGTGTCTTGTAGTTTTCAGAGAATAGGTCTTTCATTTCCTTGGTTAGGTTTATTCATAGGTATTTTATTCTTTTAGATGCAATTGTGAATGGGATTGTTTTCTTAATTTCTCTTTCTGCTAGTTCATTGTTAGAGTATAGGAGTGCCACAGATTTCTGTGTATTAGTTTTGTATCCTGCAACTTTTCTGTATTCAGATATTAGATCTAGTTGTTTTGGAGTGTGTTATTTAGGGTTTTTATGTACAATATCATGTCATCTGCAAACAGGGACAGTTTGACTTGTGTGTTACCAGTCTGGATCGATTTTATTTCTTTGTGTTGTCTGATTGCCATGGCTAGGACCTCCAGAACAATGTTGAATAAAAGTGGGTAGAGTGGGCACCCTTGTCTTCCTGATCTTAAAGGAAAAGCTTTCATCTTCTCGCTGCTATGTATAATTTTGGCTGTGTGTTTGTCATATATGGCCTTTATTATGTTGAGGTACTTGCCCTCTATACCCATTTTTTTGAGAGTTTTTGTCATGAATGGATGTTGAATTTTGTCACATGCTTTTTCATCATCTATGGGGATAATCATGTGGTTTTTGTCCTTCTTTTGCTGATGTGTTAGATGATGTTGACGGATTTTTGAATGTTGCACCATCCTTGCATCCCTGGGATGAATCCCACTTGATCATGATGGATGATCTTTTTGATGTATTTTTGAATTCTGTTGGCTAATATTTTGTTGAGTATTTTTGCATCTATGTTCATCATGGTTGCTGCTCTGTAATTTTCTATTTTTGTGGTGTCTTAGCCTGGTTTTGGTATTAGAGTGATGTTGGCCTCGTAGAATGAGTTTGGGAGTATTCCCTCCTCCTCTACTTTTTGCAAAACTTTAAGGAGATGGGTATTAGGTTTTCACTAAATGTTTGATAAAATTCAGCAGTGACACCATCTGGTCGAGGTGTTTTGTTCTTAGGTAGTTTTTTGATTACCAATTCAATTTCCTTGCTGGTAATTGGTCTATGCTGATTTTCTGTTTCTTCCTGGGTCAGCCTTGGAAGATTGTATTTTTCTAGAAAGTTGTCCCATTTCTTCTAGGTTATCCAGTTTGGTAGCATTTAATTTTCATAGTATTCTTTCATAATTCTTTGTATTTCTGTGGTGTCCATAGTGATTTTTCTTTCTCATTTCTGATTCTGTTTATGTGTGTTGACTCTCTTTTTTTCTTGATAAGGCAAGGGGTTTATTTCTTTTGTTCATTTTCTCGAAGAACCAGCTCCTGCTTTCATTGATTCTTTCTATTGTTTGTTTTCTTGATCTTATTTATTTATGCTCTGATTTTTATTATGTCCCTCCTTCTACTGACTTTGGGCCTCATTCTTCCTTTTCTAGTTTTGTTAATTGTGAATTTAGACTGTTCATATGGGATTGTTCTTCTTTCATGAGATAGGCCTGTATTGCAATATATTTCCCTCTTAGCACAGCCTTCACTACGTCCCACAGATTTTGTGGTGTTGAATTATTTTTGTCATTTGTCTCCATATATTGCTTGATCTCTGTTTTTATTTGGTCATTGATCCATTGATTATTTAGGAGCATGTTATTAAGCCTCCATGTGTTTGTGGGATTTTTCCTTTTTTGTGTGTAATTTATTTCCATTTTCATACCTTTGTGATCTGAGAAGCTGGTCGATACAATTGAAATCTTTTTTAATTTACTGAGGCTCTTTTTGTGGCTTAGTATATGATCTATTCTTGAAAATGTTCCATGTGCACTTGAGAAGGATGTGTATCCTGTTGCTTTTGGATGAAGTGTTCTGTAGATGTCTGTTAGGTCCATCTGTTCTAATTTGTTGTTCAGTGACTCTGTCTCTTTACTTATTTTCTGTCTGGATGATCTGTCCTTTGGAGTGAGTGGTGTGTTGAAGTCTCCTAAAATGAATTTATAGCATTCTATTTCCCCCTTTAACTCTTTCAGTATTTGTTTCACATATATAGGTGATCCTGTTTTGGGTGCATAGATATTTATAATAGTTATACTTCTTGTTGGAATGACCCCTTTATCATTATGTAATGTCCTTCTTTGTCTCTTGTTACTTTCTTTGTTTTGAAGTCAAATTTGTCTGATACAAGTACTGCAACTCCTGCTTTTACTCCCTATTAGTTGTGTGAAATATATTTTTCCATCCCTTTACTTTCAGTCTCTGTATGTCTTTGGGTTTAAAGTGAGTCTCCTGTAGGCAGCATATAGATGGGTCATTTTTTTTATCCATTCAGTGACTCTATGTCTTTTTATTGGTGCATTCAGACCATTTACATTTAGGGTGATTAATGATAGGTATGTACTTATTGCGATTGGAAGCTTTAGATTCATTGTTAGGAAAGGATAAAGGGTTATTCCCTTACTATCTAACAGTCTAATTTAACTCACTTCATATGCTATTATAAACACAACATAAAGGTTCTTTTTTTCCCTTTTTCTTCCTCCTCCATTCTTTATATATCAGATATCATATTCTGTACTCTTTGTCTGTCCCTTGATTGTCTTCAGGAGTAGTTAATTTGATTTTGCATCTTAGTGATTAATTGTTCTACTTTGCTGTGGTTTTATTTCCACTGGTAACATCTGGTTAGCCTTAGGAATTCTTCCATCTATAGCAGTCCCTCCAAAATGCACTGTAGAGGTGGTTTGTGGGAGGTAAATTCTCTCAGCTTTTGCTTATCTGAAAATTGTTTAATCCCTCCTTCAAATTTAAATGATAACCTTGCTGGCTCGAGTATTCTTGGTTTGAGGCCCTTCTGCTTCATTGCATTAAATATATCATGCCATTCTCTTCTGGCCTATAAGGTTTCTGTTGAGAAATCTGATGATAGCCTGATGGGTTTTCCTTTGTATGTGTTCTTTTTTCTCTTTTTAGCTGCTTTTAAAAGCCTGTCTTTATTCTTGATCTTTGCCATTTTAATTATTATATGTCTTAATGTTGTCTTCTTGTTTCCCTTGTGTTGGGAGATATGTCCACCTCCATGGCTTGAGAGACTATGTCCTTGCCCAGAATGGGGAAGTTTTCAGCAGTTACCTCCTCAATAACACTTTCTATCCCTTTTTCTCTCTCTTCTTCTTCTGGTACCCCAGTAATATTAGTGGATATTTTTCTGTTTGGATTGGTCACACAGTTCTCTCAATATTCTTTCATTCCTATAGATCCTTTTTTCTCTCTGTGCCTCAGCTTCTTTGTATTCCTCTTCTCTAATTTCTATTCCATTTAAAGTCTCTTCTATGACATCTAATCAGCTTTTAAATCCCTCCATTGTGTATTTCATTTCAGATATGGAATTTCTTAATGATTGAATCTCTGTCTTAAATTGGTACCTGAGTTCTTGAATATTTTTCTGTACCTTCATGAGCATGTTTATGATTTTTATTTTAAACTCTCTTTCAGGAAGATTGGTGAGTTCAGTTTCATTTGGCCCTTTTTCTGGGGTTTGTGAGATTTGGTCTGAACCAGGTTCCTTTCCCATTTCATAATTCTGTGTGGTGCCCTCCAGTCCCCAGAAGGTCTAGTCTCTGGAGCTGCTCAGCCCCTAGAGTGAGGTTGGGCATCTTATGGGAGTGGTGCTGGGGCCTGGGGGGAGGTAAGAGCTGTTTTCTAATTCCCAGCTGTAGTACCTGTCTCCAGTATCAGAGCCAGTGGGCCGAGCACACAGGTGTAAGCCTCTGTGCTTGGTGTCTCTAGGTTTTGTAGGCGGGGCTTCCCTCTGGCTGACTGACGTCAGTGCAGTGATTGCTGGTTTATGAGCTGGTGCTGGCAGCCCAGGAGGCAGGCACAGGAGGCTTCGTGTCACAGTGGGGGTCTTGGACCTGAGTAGGCAGCCAAGGGGATGGAGCCCTTGAAGTTTCTCAAAGTTCCCAACCTGCTGGGCAGAGTGTGCCCAGACAACCTTGTCCACCTATCCCTTCTCCCACATAGCAAGCTCCATGCAAACATCACCCTATCAGCAGCCCTCTCATTGCTAGGAAGCCTCTCAGACCGCCTGCCTTCCCTTTGTCCCACAGTAGTCAGATGTGGATCCCATCCTCCACAAATGGCTGGAATATAAGTCTCTCAAGCACTCCCCCTGTCCCAGCTCCCCAACCCCACCAACCTCCAGAGACCACACAATGTAGGCTTGTGCTCCAAAGCAGACCTCCAGGGCTGGGTATTCAGCAGTCTTAGGCTTCCACCCCCTCCCTGCTCCATTTTTCTTCCTCCCGTCAATGAGCTGAGGTGCAGCAAGGGCTTGGGTCCCACCAGATCAAGGCTTTCCTACGTCACCCTGTTTCATGAAGTGTGCTCTGTTCTTGAGGTCTGTGTGCAGTCTGGTGCAGCCCTCTTTCTTGTTGCTGTTTAGGGCTATTTGTTAACTACATTTTCACAGTATATGTGGTTTTGGGAGGAATTCTCTGTCTCACCTCTCACGCCACCATCTTGAATCCTCAACAAGCTCTGTGTATTTATTTTATATCCTTCAATTTTGCTGAATCCTGTTTCTAGTTCTAATAGATTTTGGTGGAGTCTGTAGGGTTTCCTATGGATAATATGTCATCTGTAAATTGTGACAGTTAAACTTCTTCCTTACCAATTTGGGTGCTTTATTTTCTATGTTTTGTCTGATTGTTGTGGTTAGGTTCTCCTGTACTATGTTGAGGAAAAGTGGAAGAGTGGGCATCTTATCTTGTTCCTGATCTTAGAGGAAAAGCTTTCAGCTTCTTGCCATTAAGTATGAAGTTGGTTGTGGGTTTGTTGTCTATGGTCTTTATTATGTTGAAGTATGTATCCTCTATATCTACTTTTTTGAGACGTTTTATCATGAATGGATGTTGAATTTTATTAAAGGCTTTTTCAACATCTATTGAGATGATCATATAGTTTATCCTTTTGTTGTTGTTGTTAATGAGATGTATCACACTGATTGATTTACAAATATTGTACCATTGTTGCATCCCAGGAATAAATCCCATGTGTTGTGATGGATGATTCTTTTGATGTATTTTTGAATTTGGTTTGTTACTATTTTGTTGAGGATTTTTACATCTACGTTCTTCATAGATATTAGTCTATACTTTTCTTTTTTTGTGGTGTCTTTTTCTGGTTTTATTTTTAGAGTGGTGCTGGCCTCATAGAATTAGTTTGTAAGTACCCTCCTTTTCTACATTTTGGAATACTTTAAGAAGTATGGGTATTAGCTATTCTTTTAACATTTGGTAGAATTCAGCTGTGAAGCCATCTTTTCCTGGACTTCTGTTTGTTGGGGATTTTTTGATTACCAATTCAATTTCCTTGTTAGAATTGGTCTGTTTAGGTTTTCTTTTTCTTCCTGGGTTAGTTTTGGAAGGTTATATTTTTCTAGGAAGTTGTTCATTTCTTCTAGGTTGCTCATTTTATTGACATATACGTTTTCATAGTATTGTCTAAAACTTTGTATTTCTGTGGTATCTATTGGGACTATTTATTGTTTTTGGTTTTGTTTATTTGTGTATTCTCTCTTTCTTTCTTGATAATCTGGCTAGGAGTTTGTTTATTTTGTTATTTTCTCAAAGAACTAGTCCTTGGTTTCATTGTTTTATTCTTCTCTGTTTTGTTTATTTCTGCTCTTAACTTTATTATGCCCCTCCTTCTACTAACTTTGTGTTTCATTTGTCTTCTTCTAGTTTGTTTGTGAGTTTAGACTCTTTTTTGGGATTGTTCTTTTTTCTTGAAGTAGGCCTGTATTGCTATGTACTTTCCTTTCATAACAGCTTTTGTGGCATCCCACATATTTTGAACTGTTGAATTTTTGTTTTCATTTATCTCCATGTATTGCTTGATTTCTGTTTTAATTTGTTCATTGATGCATTAATTATTTAGAGGCATGTTGTTTGGCCTCCATGTGTTTGTGGGTTTTTTTTTGTTTTCTTCAGGTAATTTATTTCTAGTTTCATGCCATTGTGGTCTGACAAATTGACTGATACAATTTTAATCTTTTTGAGTTTGTTGAAGCTCTTTTTGTGGTGTAATGTGTGATCCATTCTGGAGAACATTCCATGTGCACTTGAGAAAAATGTGTATCCTGCATCTCTTGGTTAAAATGTTCTGCAGATATCTGTTAAGTCTGTCTGATCTAATGTACTGTTAAGTGCCTCTGTTTCAATATTTATGTCTCCCTATTTGATCTGTGTATTGATGTAAGTGGTATGTTTAAGTCCCCTAGTATTAAATGAATTACCATCAGTTTCCCTCTTTAGTTCTGGTAGTATTTATTTTACATATTTAGGTGCTCATATGTTGTGTGCATAGATATTTGTAGTGGTTATATCCTCTTGTTGGACTGACCCCTTTATCATTATGTAATGTATTTCTTTGTCCCTTGTTACTTTGTTTTGGAATCTATTTTGGCTGATATAAGTACTTCTATTCCTGCTTTTTTCTCCCTATTATTTGCATGAAATATCTTTTTCCATCCCTTCACTTTTAGTCTGTGTATGTCTTTGGGTCTGAAATGAGTCTCTTGTAGGCAGCATATAGATGGGTCTTATTTTTTTTATCCATTCTGCCATTTTATGTCTTTTGATTCATGTATTCAGTCCATTTACATTTAAGGCAATTATTGATAGGTATACTTATTGCTACTTTATTAATTGTTTCCTGGTAATTTTTGACTTTTGCAGTTTTTCTCTGTTCCTTTCTTCCTCTCTCATGCTCTTCTTCCATAATTTAATGGTTTTTTTTTTTTTTTAGTACTGTGAGTAATTTTAAAAAATTTGTGTATCTATTCAGGCCTTTATTTAGGTTTGTGGTCACCATAAAGTTGAAGGATAGTTTCCTAAATATAACAGTCTATATTAAAGTTCTTGATTGGTCTATTTCAAGGACAATCTAAAATTACTTTTCTGTTCTTCTTCCTGTTCTACACTTCATGTATTATATGTCATAATCTGCACTTTTTGTGTATCCCTTGACTGATTTTTTTTTGTATAGTTGGTTTTACTACTGTTGTTTTGTTTTAATTTCACATTTGCTTGGAAAGTAATTGAACTACTGCCTTTACTGTGAGTTCATTTTCACTGAGGCTTAACATTTCCATCTACGTAAATCCCTTCAACATATTCTGTAAGGATAGTTTAGTGGTGGTGAATGCTTTCAACTTTTGTTTATCTGGGGAACCGTTAATTTCTCCTTCATTTCTGAATGGTAACCTTGCTGAATAGAGGATTCTTGGTTGAAAGTTCTTTTGTTTCAATACATTAAAAACTTCATGCCACTCCCTTCTGGCCTGTAAAGTTTCTGATTTGAAACTGATAGTCTGATGGGGTTTGCCTTATAGTTAATCATTTTTCTCTCTCTGGCTTCTTTCAGTACCTTCTCCATATCCTTAATCTTTGTCATTTCAATTATATGTCTTGGTGTTTTCTTCCTGGAGTTCCTTTTGTTAGGGTCTCTCAACTTCCAGGACCTGACTGTCTCTTTCCTTCCCCAGATTGGGCATGTTTTCATCAGTTATTTCTTCAAAGAGACTTCTATCCATTTGTCTCTCTCTTCTCCTTCTGGTACCCCTATTATGGGAATATTGTTTCATTTGGATTTGTTACACAGCTTTCTAGCATCCTCTCATTTCTAGATATTCTTTTTTCTCTCTGTTTCTCAGGCTTATTGTGTTCCTGTTTTCTAATTTCTTTCCCATTGATTGTCTCCCCTAGTTGCAGCAACCTATTATTCATACTCTCCATTCATTTACGTTCCTGTATTCTTCCACTCTGAGTGGATTTTCTTCAAATCTTGTGTCTCTTTGTTGAAAACCTCCCTGAGATCATCAATACTTTTCCACAGATTAATGAGCATATTTATGACTGTTAATTTAAAATCTTTATTGAGAAGTTTGGTCATCTCCATTTCAGTTAGCCCTCTTTGTGGTGTCTTGTCCTGTAGTTTTTTTTTTTTTGAACACATTCCTCTGCCTCCTCGTTTTATCCGTATTGGCTTTGTGACCAAGGTGTCTTGTGGTGCCCAGAACCTCATATTCTCCCCTCTCCAGTGCCTGCTTCTCCTTTGTGGTGGCTTTCCAGTTGCTGTTGGTGGGCGATGTGCAGGGCCTCCTTTCTGTCTGTCTCCAGTATTGCTTTGTCTCAGTTTGCTGAGGCCAGCAGTTTTCCTCAGCCGGCCATTTGTGATCAGAGCAGTGGCTTCTGCTGGTGCGGTTGTGGATGGGACTGCCTTCTGCCTGCCCTGCAGTTATGGCGGGCTGTTCGGTTGGGATGCGGATGTCGCCCGGCGTGTTGCTAGGTGGCAGCGTGTGGGTGTACGTGGAGGAGTTGTGCTGCTGCAGGAACTCTTGTGTGCGCCCCCTAGTGGCAGTGAGGCACGGCAGCACTGGGCTTGTCTGCCGTGGGGAGGAAGAAACTCTGGGAGCTGGTTCCTGCAGGCACCTCCCTAATTGGGCTGAGAAGGGGCTGAGAAAGCTGGAAAAGCCTCCTTCTGCCTGCCAGGCAGCAAAGTCTGATGCTTGTGGCTGAGAGGGCTGGTGTGCCAGTGGTGTCCAGGGAAGTACTCAGGGGCTGAGCCATCAACAAGAGGGATGGAGCCTCTGAGGCTCCCTATAGTGCCTGAACTTTTGGTCTGAGGGAGGACTGAGGAGGTATCGCCCACCTGCCCTTTTTCCTGTGCAGAGAGCTCCTTCCAACCATTGCCCCTGTGGTACCCCTCCCAGTGCTGGCAAGTCTTTTCAAATTGCTGTGTTGGGTCTCAGCAGTACCAGTGGGGCATGCTTGTCTTCCACAAGTGGCTGGAGTCTCAGCCTCCCAGAGTATTTCAACTGTCCCTGTTTCCAGCCCCGCTAATCCCCAGAACCCAGTGCAATGTGGACTCCTGCTCCCAGAGCAGATCTCCAGGGCCAGGTGTGCAGAGTTCCTGGGTGCCTATCCGCTTCCTGCTCTGTTCCTCTTCCTCTTGTCTGTGGGCTGGGATAGGGGAAGGGCTTGGGTCCTGCTTGGTCATGGCTCTGCCAATTCACCCTTTTCAGTGTGGTCTGCTCTTCCCCAGGTGCAGGTGGTCTGTCCTGCAGTCTTCAGGTCTTTTTCAGGTTTAGTTGTATTTGCTATAGTTGCTTCCTTGGTGTGTGTGTGGGAGGAGGTTTCCACCTTGCCCTCTTACTCCATCTTTTTTCCCCTGAGTCTGTGCATTTTGTTTCAATAGCATAAAATATGTGAGTGCAGGAAGTACAAATGCAATAAGAAGATATTACAAGAGAATGAAGTAATGTTTAGTTAACTGAACTGTGTTCTCATTTAGAAAGAGTTTCATATCTTTCTTGTGAGACCTGCTAAAAGTCAAAAATAGGCTGATATAGGTTCTCCTAGATGTTTGCTTATGATGGGGAGGAAAAATGGCTTCTTGCTATATGTTCCATTACTGTTCACCAAGAATCTGGGTATTAGTTTTCATTCTACAAGTAAACTACTGTCCTTGGAGAATTTCTTTGTTTCCTGTGATAGCAATGTTTTTTCTCTTTGAGAGTTGCTGATCCAAGGTTGAAGCTGATTATTTTCCCAACCTTTCTGTAACTGTTTTATTAAATGGCACCTGTCTGTGCTTAAATATTAGGTAGCTGAGCTATTAGGAAGGAAAGTCAGGAGGATGGCAGACATAAATATCTTTTTCTGTGCTGCTCAGACAAGGTGACCTGGAAGACAGTCACTGTATTAATGTTAATGAGGATAAACAAGCCCTGCAGCAAGACTCAGATAGTACAGCCCAATTCAGTGTTTAGTTGGAAGCACACTAGGATCTGTGGTGAGAATGCAAAGCTGAATGAGATGCTCTGTCCCCCAGGATCTTATCCAGCTTCCTTTTTTCCTATGAGGATGGGAAGTAAGTATGGATGTGGGGCATCAGTATTGGAATAACTCAGAGGAAATCATTAGGGACAGACAGTTGGGCATATCTCAGGATGAGAAAGGTCAGACTTGGTGTCACATAGGATTTTTAGGAAAAATGGAACTTTTAGCAATGAATTAATCTCCAGGCTTTTACTTCTAGACTCATCAAAAAGCTGGTATGTCACTGCCATCTTTATTTTCTTAACCTCTTAGACCATCCAGCATAATCACTCCTCTGAAAATACATTCTAAAAGAACATAATTTCCTGATTGTTAATTTAATAGTACAATGTAGTCAGAACAGCAAGGTAGTTAATGGAATGGGCTTTGGAATCAGGCAGACCTGGCTTAAGATTCTGATTCTACTACTTACTAACTAGTTCTGTGACCTTGATAAAGCATTTTTAAAACCTCATCTGTGAAACTGGGGTGATAAAATCTATCTCATAAGACAGATATAACGATTAAGTGAGATAAAATATGTAAAGCACCTAGCACAGAGCAAAGAACATAGTTGATACTCAATAATTTCATTATTATTTTTTAAAGGCTTTTCATAGTCTTTATTTCTCCTGACATCTCTTTAACATGTAAAAGATGTCTTCATCTCGTACTTGCAGAAAATGTTTTTTTCTTTTTCTTAGTCACAATCCTTTAATAATGCTTAATGTTCAACCCTTGGATTGCTATTCTTTATTCCATAAGAAGCTGTTGTCACTCTTTGCCTAAAGTGATGAAGGGAGTCCTTAGAAAGAGAGAGTTGTACCCCTTTGAGAGAAGTCACCCTCAGTGGAGGGACACAGTGGAAGGCAAGAGGGGAGAAGCTCGGGTAGTCAGTAATACCCGGGCCTCACTCTCCTCTCTCTGATCTACTTCTGGGGACTCTACCGGCCAAACCCAATGGAGCCAGAGGGCATAGGAGGCCATGGATTTAGCTCATGCGGGTCAGCCTCCAAGAGGAGAGCAATGTGGAGACGGGTGAACAGTGGGCCTAGAGAGACAAATGGAAGATATCTGACACAGCAACCAATCTAATGCTCCTCATGAATTTACCATCTTGGTGTCAATCCCACAAAGAATCACCTCATTATGTCAGAAATGATTTTCCGATTAATCTCTTCTTCCAGTCTGGCTCCTTCGCATCCACAACTTTGCTGCTGCCAGTGTTCCATCAGAAAAGCAAATTCTTTTTTTTTATATTCCATTAAAATTGTGGTTAATCAGAATAGTGTTCAGGAGTTTAAAAAATGAACCTAGGCAAGAACCTAGGCAAAACTCATAGTTATTACTGATGAAGGGCCCAACCCTGACATAGCCCAGCTTCAGAAGCATGCCCCTATGACCACATATTTTATTTGGCTTTGGAGACCTGGTGATTGACTCCAATTAGTTTAATGGATGGGAATGTAGGCCCAGAGTAGAGAACTTATAGGAATGGTATAGACAGAGAAGATGCCTAGTATGCGCACCTGGGGCTTCGGGGTAGGCACAGACAGGGCCCTGGGTGGCTGTTAGAACCCTGATTAAGTACTCCTGGCTACACAGCCACGGCCTACATTGGCTAGCAGGTTTTGGCTTTAGAGCCCACCTTCTGCTGGCTGCTCAGTCACGGGAGGTACTGAGAGCCTCAGGCAGGGCTTCTCAGATTCTGCCCCGAAACCACCTGGGCTGGGCCAGGCTAGGCCAAGGAAGCCTCTCTGCACACTGCCACCTCCGTCCTGTGCCCTGTGGTTCCTGGGGCTCCTCTCACAACTTTCTTGGTTTGAGTTTAACTTCCTTGTTAAGGTTTTAAATTTCAGTAACTTAAACTTCATGCTGCCTTCTCAGTAGTCACTTCTTCACTTACGACTCCAAGGTGTTTGCACATAGCCTTCATGACCCCCTCTTGCCCTTTTCTTCAGCCCCATCACTTTTTCTTTCCCCACCCACACCTTATGCTCAAGTCCAGACATTTAGGATTACTACAGATTCCTGAACATGGATGCTCTCTCTCACGCCTCTGTCTTTCCTATGGGGTGCCTTTCACCCCATCATCTGTGGGCCATATCTTATTCATCCTTCAAAACACAATTTGGTTGCTACCTATTCCAGGAGTCCTTTCTTTGGCACTCTCCAAACCTGGCTTTGGGACACCATCTCTCTGGTCTGGAGCACACTATACATATCCTGACACACCTCTTATACATGCACTGAAATGTCTCTTCCATGAGTTACGGACTCTCTTAGGGTAAATACTGTTGCCCTCAGTATTCTCAGGTGCCTGTCAAAAAGCCTGCAATATGCTAAAGTTTGATGAGTGTTGACTCAAAGTTTTTATTTGATCCTCCTAACAACCTTGGGAAGCTAGTATGAGCTCCAACAGTGATGGTGGAAAGCATTGAATCCATTTAATTTAAGACTAAAACAACCATGAAAGTTATGGTTACAGATTAGAGTATAAAGTTTATGAATCAGGACAAAGCAGAAATAATTACTTAACAAAAGCGGAGAGGAAAAGGGGAACAAGGGGGATGTGTGGAAGATGTTAATTTTCTCTATATTATAGCTGAAGTTCCATCAGAACTACCTTTCTGATTATTATATTATAATTAAGGTTATAAAGTTAGGTTTTCAGGCTGACAGATCAACTAAATGATAACCACACTGCAAGATAAAAGCAAACATAGAAAAATAAACAGTTTATTAAACTCATGTTGTAGAGGATAGGAAGTAGAAAAGGGGGGTATTACTCATGATGAGGAATATATATATATAAAATAAAAAGAAAAGAAAATAAAGCAAATTATAGAAAGTTATGGTAATCTGTAGCCTAAAAACCTAGAATGGATATTTTTTACCTTTTCAGAAACACACATATAAAATATCAAAACAAATATAAAAGTATATAGACCATATATAATAGATAAAAACTAGAAAACATAAAGGATATCTATCATATCAGTAAATTTACCTATGGCAACAAAATTACTCTCAGAATGATTATGAAACAAAATCTAATTGAATGTTATACACAAAAGATACACCTAATACAAACTACCTTGAAAAGTTGAGGATTTAAAGCAAGCCACTGAATGAAACAAGCATAAATAACTGATATTAGGAAATACTACAAAATATTAAGAAAAAGACTCAGTAGAAAAATGGGCAAGCAACTTGACCACTATCAAAAAGCACATCTTTTCATGAACACATATAAAGGTGCTCTGCCTTATTCAAGAAAATGCAAATTAAAGGCTCAAAAAACCCAACTGAATGGCTAAATATTAAAAAATCTAAAAATACCAAGTGTTGATGAAGATGTAGAGAAATGAGAACTCTCATACACTGATGGCAGGGGTATAAATCTGTAGAACCATTCTGGAAAACAATTTGGCATTATGCCACAGAGCTGAAGAACGTATTCTCTATGGTGCAGCAATTCAATTTCTAGATATTTACAGATGAGAAATGTGTGCATATGTGTACCAGCAGACATCTATAAGAATGGTTATTAGCCCCAAACCAGAAACAAATACTGTTGGGAGTAGTGATATTCATACAATGTAATAGTGCAGATCAATGAAGTATAGTAGAAGCAGTGATACAGATGAATCTCACAAACATTTCAAGAGAAATAACTAAATGACTAAAACACTGTATGATTCCATTTATATGAATTTCAAAGAACAAGTGAAACTAAACTCTAATGTGAACAGATGCACATTTAGGAAGTAAAAGAATAAAAAGAACAAGAAAACAACTAGTTAAGATTTCCCATTAAGTGTCAGAAAGCACTACACTTAAGAAGAGAGAGGAAGCTGTGGTTGAGAATGGGTGTGGAAGTAGGGGTGCTTCTTGAGCTGACCAGTGATCTACTTCTTGACCTGAATAGGTGAGTATACAATGTTCATTAAACTGCTTTTTTGTGTTTTATGCAATTTTCTACATATGTGTTCCATTTAACAAGAACATTTTAAAAAGCAAAATATAACACTAAAAATTTCCTGAATTTTTTAATAGTCTTTGAAAGTTGTTTAGAAATTTTTAGTGTAAGAATGTCCTTACCATAGAAATCTTTTGAAAACTAAAAATGCAGAGGTTGTAATGATAAAAATCTGCCTAATTCATATCTGTGCATGGAAATTTTATCAAGATCACTCATTTAGCAAATTTACTCCTCCCCAAGTCTAGTGGTTATAATGCTCTTTCAATGCCACTATGTCTTTGAGATAACTTTTGCTTTATTTGCTTAGTCAACTTTTAAATTTTAAACAGTAACAAATCCATGGGTCATAAAGAGGGCATATTCTAAGATGAGAAAAAATTCCTCTTAGTCTGGTGGCATTATTTCACAGTTTAAAACATCTTATTTTTAAAAATTTCTAGAATTCTTTGGTATTAACTATTTCTAGAACAAAACAATCAAAAAGGAAAGCATTTACTCTTGATTTTCTAGTAGCCATTAGGTAGACAGGTGTCAAGAAAAGAGAAAGGATTAACATTATATATTGTATATATTATAAATAAATTATGCCCCCCAGTGGCTATTTGACAACGTCTGGGGACAATTTTGTTTGCCACACGAGGTGGGGAGTAGTACTAAATGGCATCTAGAGGGTAGAGTTCAGAGAGGCTGTTAACATCCTAACAGGAAGCCCCCCAGAAGAAGGAGTTATCTAGCCAGATGTCAGCAATGCGGGGTTGAAAACCCTGGAATAAATGAATTAAGGGAGAAGAGTTATCAGATATTGTTAAGCAAAAAGGGAGATTACAAAGATTAAAGCTAGTGTGATTCTATTTTTGTAATAAAAAGGTGTCTGCATGTATCTATTTATATAATATGTATCTGCATTTATGTGTATATTAGCATAAAATTGTTAACAATGCTTGACTGAATGATGAGATCACAGATGAATTTTATTTCCTTTTGCTTTATTTTGCTTATTTAAAATTTCTAATATTTTCAATTATTAATTACATTACTTGAACAGTAAGAAAAATACAAAGTTTGGTTTCTACCTTGGCTTTGGCATGAGAAAGAACTGTGTTCAAACACTGGTTATCTTTCACCAAGAGTATGACTGTTTTTATTCTAAGCCTGTTTTCTTGTTGGTAAAATTGAGACTCGTTACCTCAAACACTGCTCCTTTTCTTTTTTAGTTTAAATACAACTATCCACACACCTAACTCAATAGAAAAATATTAAGAATTCATTTCATTGCTATCCTTAATGTTTCAGGGAAAGTACATTTATTTAGAGGTTTAGAAGATAGATGAAGATGTGTGAAGATTCCGAAGAGAATTTCTAGGCATTTTCAGACTTTGGAAGTTACCCTCCCATTTGAACCTATTTTACTTAAAAACTTTTTACAATGAATTCCCTTTTTTTTTCCATTCAAAATACATTCACTGAGTACCTGTCATGTACCAGGCACTGTGCTAATTTTTAAGCACAGGAAAAAAAAAAGAAAAAAAAACCCCACAGCAATCTCTATCCTCAACAATGTCTGATTAAGGAGTGGAGATTAACACAAAGAACTAGTCATAACACAATGTGGTAAATACAATCAGACATATTCACGGGGTATTTCAGGAACAAAGAGGAGAAACAATTATGCTGAGTATTACTAGTATCCTGTAAGTACCATGCTTATGCTGTCCTCATGATTATATCTGTTTTTGGTTCATAAATAAAACAGATTAGTAATTTTCTAATCATAAACAGAAAAGAAAAAAAAAGTAATGCATATGTGTAAAAGTTACCTAAAGTAGATTTATAGTGCTGAGCAGCAATAAACAAAGGAAATTAAAGAATAACAAATTTACAGTATTTTCCCTAAGGCAGGAAAGCAGATGGTGGGGTGAAGCTTGAGTCAGCCTCTATCATGTTAGCATCAGATGTTCTGAAATGCCTGGCTAGCAACTGGGGTGGAGGACATGAAAGCCTTGAGAGAGAGAAGATAAGGAATCGGTTCATAAATAATTTGTATGTTGGACTGTGAACAAATCCTTATAGATAAAAAGTGTGCCTATAGTCAGTAATTGCAACTATTTAAAGTTATAGTATTACTCTATTGTGCTAGGAGAAAGTGGTTAAGGAATAAACATATGGTGGTTAAGGAGATAATTTGGGATACCGGGAATCATTGTGCTGAATAAGAATACAACTGTTTCATAAAGTGCTATGCTTTAAACAGCTTTTAGATAACAGAATTGAGATGAAAAATTCACGGTTCCAAAAGAGTTCTACTACAACTGAAGAATATAGTGAAGGGTGCAGCAGAGCAAAAGTTGGAATCGAATATGGATCCTTGGTTTGATAGAAAACTTTTCAGGCAAGTTGTTTATATTTGATTTAGAAGACAATGGGAAACTAAAGAGAAACTGTTTTCTTCGGATTCTCAAGTTTACCTATTTTGATCAAACAGGACATAGGAAGAACCTGCATGGTGCTTATTAGAAGGAAGGAATATTAGGACCAAAATTAGCATTTAGCTTTATTGCCCTGCTATAGGGAGAAGAGGGGGCTAAGAACATACTGAGTCCTGACATTGGTAGCAGGCACATAAACTTCTTCCAGTCTGAATCCTCATATATGTCATTCTCTAGACCTAAAACACCGTTTGAGTCCGCCTGATTCTTCCTTATCTTTCAGGTCTCAGTTGAAAGACTGTTTCCTCTGGGAAGGCTTCTGTTTTCTCTTTCACTCTTTCCTCACTTCCCACAGGAACCTCTCTTTTACAAGCATTCAGTTGAATTAAATGTGTTTGAGAATTATTTAGTCTCTCTTCTCTTCCATATTCCAGCTAACCTCTCATCCTCAAATATGCATCAGAAAGGCGGGAACCCTGACAGTTTTCCTCACCAAGGAGTGGGCACCCATCTCCAGACCTTTACAGTATTGATATATAGCATGCAATCAATAAACATTTACTGATGAATAATGAGCGCGTGTGCAAAGTGGTAAACAATGCCAGGCCCATAGGAAGCACTCAATAAATAGCACTTGTTAGCATTCACATTCATTATCTCATTTAATTCCCATAAAATCCGATTAAGAATTAAAACCGGTGTTGCGGTCTAGAAAACTAACGAAGTCAAGCAATCCGCCAGACATCAAGAGACACCGGAGCCACGGCGCCGGACCTGGAAGCCAGCCCTGCCCACCTCCCTGGCCGCGCTCTGCTCGGTCACCCCACGCGGCGGCCCCGCAGGCTCGCCTCCGAGGCTCGGCCTTCGCGCGCCCGCCTGGCCCAGATGAAGCTCTCTCGGCGGTCGGAAGGACGCGCCGGGCTGGCGGAAACCCACCCCGGGCCGGCGCGGGCGCGCGCGGCAAAGGCCTAAGACCTTGGCCGCCCAGCGGCGAACGGGAAACCCACTGCTAGAAGAGCACTGTTCTGTCTAAAGGGCGCGCCCCGCAGTGGGGCCTCAGGTGCCCACTCCCTAGACTGAAGGGGCTCCGCCTCCCTGGGGTCCTGGAGCGGCCGATAGGAACCCCGGCTACCGACCACCGAGGCTCTCCGAGGGCCTGGGGCACAACGCCGGCTCCCCAGCCGCTCTAGGACACGGGAGGGGCCTCCTCTCTGTGGTTGGGCCTGGGCCGCCCCCACCGGGAGCCGCCCACCTTTGGGCTCAGCCAGGCCTGGCCTGGGTCCTGCGCGGGGCGCAGGCCCTGCGTTAGTTCGGAGCACGGGCGCTGGGGTAGGAACTGTTTGACGGCGAGGAGGGGAGGGGGGCGCGCTAGCCACAGTTCCCCCTTCGTGCGCTGGCAGTTACTGGAAAATTTGGTTTGTATAAATCTAGGGGAACAGCATGATCAGGTTTTGCCCCAAATCCCACCGTCCTTTGCTGCCTGGCGAGAAAGAAAATAAAAAACTTACCATTTCTTGATTCGTCTTTATTATTTTTAAATGATTTCTTGAGTTTCCTTAGTTTTGTTTCTAATTCTTGCTTTAGAAGCTTTGATGTAGTGGAAGAAAAGGAAAAGATTCCCTCGCTGTACTTTATAAGCTTTTGGCCAAGTGTCGGTTCAGGACCTCTACTTAGAAGGCTAACAGCCTTTAATAAAGGATTAAGCATTTGCTCTACTACCTATGTTGTAGCCAACTCAGCCAATTAATGTATGCATTTATAAATACACAGCGACCAAGGAGAGGCGAAAAAGTTACACTGTTAGAACCACAAACGTTAAAGAGCAGTCCACAGAGCCCAAAGCACTGAATGCAAGCACAACAGAATCCTTCTGAAACTTGTTACTCTGTGTGAGATAAACGGAAACGGAAAGAGAATATGAACAAGTATGTATATTTTTAAATGTACAAATACCAACAAAAAAAAAAGTTCATGACTAGGTTTAGTGAAGTGACACGAAATAATTCTTAAATGTTCAACAATTAGAAGAGTTTCCACGTTATGAAGGCAATTTAGGAGATTCTAACAAAATGGTGAATTATTCCTTCACATGCTTAGTCTTCATTCAAAAGATTTGTCAGTTCCCCAGGTCTATAAAAAGAAGCCTAATTCCACTTCTTTTCATCCTAGTACTCTGATAACAAGCAATACCAAAATCAAATGTTTCTTTGTCTTTAGATAGATATAGAAACATACTTGCATGAGTCAGCAAAGAGTATGGAAAATTTAAACAGAAAAAAATTAAGTTGATGCTCTCGACTAGTAAAGAACCCCAAGGATTTCAGTTTCAGTTGGAAAATCTTAGAACTATTTCAGAATACTTATTACTGAGCTTATTATATTATCCATTTTAGGAATCTGTCTTGGCAGTCTTTTATTCTTAGTCACTCCCTCTGATAACTTCCTCATTTTATTGCTGTGTGCATAATGATGTTCTTTAGTACATCCAAGAGAGTTTTTGATGTTGAAATATGCAGTGACTGAAGTTTCACTCTAGCAGCTTGAAAGAGTGATAATGAGGTGCTCTTTTTACTTTTGTACTACTCTTCCAGGTGTATAATTTCATTTAAAAGTTGATACTGTTCTTCTAGATTTTCTATTCAATAATGAAATGGAAAGCAATGATTGTTCCCCTAAGAACAACTTTAAGTTTTCTGAAGCTATGATACAACTTTGTAGCAAACTCTAAAGGTATCATTTGGGAATTTAACACAATATACTTCAAACTGAGATAAAAGGGAAGGTTCTAAATTGGAATGTGTGGATGAAAATGTATAATCTAGCATTAAATCAGTAGAGATATAGTGGGTGGCAAATAGAATTGCAGGAATAAATTGAAGGTATCTGGTTGTCTGGAGCTTTTATTAGTAGGGCTCAAATCCAGCTTTAAGTAAGAAGAATTACTTAGACCACAAAGACAGAAAGAGAAAAGGTGTTTCAGGTGAGATGCTCAAGCAAACAAAATACTAAAAATAATAGTAACAGTAACTAACACTTATGGAGCATTTATTAGATGCAGGCACCATGAAAAACAGTTTGTGTGCATTATACCATTTAATCCTCACAAAACCCCTGTGAAGCTGGTGCTTATTATCCTCATTTTACAAATGAGGGAATTAAGACTTAGTTAAGTAATTTTCCCAAGGCTATATGGCTGAGAAATTGTGGAGCAGGTTCTCAAACTTAGATTTGTCTGAGTTTTAGAGCTATAAAGAGATTTTTATATCAGTTATGTTCATTTTTACTTTAAAAGAGCTGATCTTCCCTACCATTTGTCATTTTGCATGGATGTTGGTCATCCTTCTTTCCTTTCAAAATCACTCTTCTAATTTTGAATCAGTACACCTAACCGGCAAGGTAGCATAGACAATGGCTAAGTGGCTCCTCTGTTACATCAACTGGATTCAAATCACAATAGCTATACTAACAAGCTGTGAGACTATAAAGTAAGTATGTAATCTCTCTTTGCTTTTTTTTTTTAACATCTGTAAATTGGAATAATATTAGTGCCTACCCCATAGGGTTTTTATAAGACTTAAATGAGACAGTGTGGTAAAAGCCCTTGGTACATGCCTGAACACATCAGTACTCCATTTATATTATCTTTGTTGGAGACCAATAGTGCATTTGGTAACATTAACAAGGGCCCATGAAGAAGAGGAGGCCTAGCTGCCAGCTGCTGTAAAAGGAAGCAAAACCTTAACCTCTAGTCTCCTTTGGACCTTATGAATAGTTCACTCAGGATTGGGGAAGAGAAGATGAAATAAAAGGTTATTAGTGACTAAATGCAATCTATAACTGCTATAGGAAAAGCAGTTACTGTGGATTTTATACCATTGGTGATGGACTAAGTACTAGAGAATTCTTTCTAAATTTGGACATTGATTAACATCACTAAATATGCAACAAAAGCTCAGGCTCTGCAAAGAGAGGATTTATAAAGAATGCTTTTTTCATATCAATCAAACCTTGCTTATTAAAGTTTCTGGTGAGTCCTTCTTACACAAATAAGATTCATGGTCATTGCTACATGGTGATTTGAAGCCTATTATATGAACATCTAGATTCAGAAAACAGATACATGTGGTTGTGGTTAGTCAAAGTTTATTTTAAAAAAGGATTTCTTTAAATATGCTATTTAACCTTTTTTGGTACTTGGATTATATTATGAGTCGAAATAGTGCTATTGAAATAACTAGCTAATGTTTATTGAACTCTTACCATTCTAAGCTTTTTATTAATATTAGTGTATTTATTTTCTTGACAACCCTTTGAAATTGTTCATATTATTCTCATCTTTCAGATGAGGAAACTGATGTACACAGGTTACATAACCTGAGTAACACCACCCAGCTAGAAATTGACTGAGCCAAGCAGGCCAGCTCCAGAGCCAGAGCTTTGACTCTTAACCATTTTCCCCAGTAAAGTGTGCCTCATTGCACATGTCCATATCACATAATTTTCCATAGTTTTACAGCACACAGACTCCCTGAGTCCAATTATAAATCACATGATAAAACCTACTGCAAATAGTGACTACCTCTAATATTATTGTTTAAATGTACATATTGATTCCAAAAATATAACTTATAAACAATCTTCTAGGGAAAATTTTATTATAGACAGGTTCTAACATTCTGAAATGGAAAACACCATACAGAATCCCCACAATCTGTCCTCTTTTAGTAAATCATAAGCAGTCCTTCTGGGGAAGTTGGTTACAGTGGAAGTTTGTGATAGTCATTAGCACCCATCCCTGTTTTTGAGAACAGCTTTTATCCATTTAAGCTATGTGATTCCAGCAGAAGCTGTCACACACTAAGCCTTTAAACATTATCTGATTTTCGCTTGCCTACGTATTTCCTTTAATGGCACGTTATCATTCCTTGACATTGCCTATTGCAAGCATCATGACACTACAGCCTTGATGTTTGATGAATACTTTTAGATATTACCATCACATTCATTTCTCTATTTCATTTTTCTATTTTGTTTTAATTTGTGTCCACTTCTAAAAGACTGTGATTTTATGTTAAAAATATTATTGAGCTCACATTATAGGTATGTAGGTATGAATCAATGCTTTACCATAAAAATATTAATTTAGTAGGGCTGCCATAACCAAATACCACAGACGGGGTGGCTTAACAGAAATTCATTTCCTCACAGCTCTGGAGGTTGGAAGTGCTAGGTGTTGGCAGGTTTGGTGTCTCCTGAAGCCTCTCTCCTTGGTTTGCAGACACTGCCTTCTTGCTGTGTTCTCACGTGGTCTTTCCTCTGTGGTGCACTCTGGTCTCTCTGTGTGGCTTAATTTCCTCTTCTTACAAGGACACCAGTCAGATTAAGTTAGGACCTGCCTGATTATATCTTTAAAGGGCTTATCTCCTAATAAAGTCATATGTTGAAGTACTGGACTTCAATATATGGATTTGGGGGACACACAATTTGGCTTGTAACAGCATACCTTTGGTATTTTTTTTTTTTGTATATTATAAAACCAGATTTCTATTCTTTCCAGAGCATGCCATGGAGATTATTTCTAAAGACTGCTTAAGAAATACTGCATTTTAACTGTACATATTGGACTCCAGGGTTCCTGACGATTATTTAGAACTCTATGAATTTTCATGTACTCCCAGAAAGGTATCTGAATCTCCTCACATGCCAGCAGTTTGACAGTTTGAGAGCAAGGGGGAGAAAAGTTCTACCTCTTTTCCTGAAGTTTCATTACTTCTTTTAGAGAAAGCCTGTGATAAACTTTTTTTTTCAAGACTTTTTTGATAAGTTTTAAAAATTGTCCTTTATTAAAGACTGTTTTATCATTACAGGTATTTCCACAAATATAACACTGTGCTTCTTGAGAGCAGAAATACTTTATGAGTAAGAATTTATATAGCACAAAACTGGGAAACATTACATAATCAATTGTTGTTTTGGGTTGAATTACATTTGCAATTTAAAAAATTATGTTCATTTATATTAGAATCTATTTTACAATAATAATGTCATCTTAAAGATATCTCTTAATGTATCCTGAGTTCCTTCCTTCCTCTCAACCCAGTGTTATCATGGTAATCCAGACCAACCACCATCTCTACTTCTCAGACCACTTGAGCAGTCTCCTGATTGTTTCCCCCATTGCTCTCCTATGATTGATTCTCCATATGGCAGCATAAATGATCTTCTTTCAGAAAGTAAAATTGATCATGTTACTCATCTGCTTAAAACTCTCTGTTGGCTTCTCATTGCAGTCAGAAGAAATGTAGAGTCTTGTTCTTACCCATAAAGCTGTGCTCAATCTCCAGTTTGTCTACCTACCTTCTTTCCCCTTGTTTCATTATGCCCAAGTCACACCAATCTTCTTTCTGTTCCTGGGACACTCCATGTCATTCCCATGTCAGGGCCTTTATATGGGCTCTAATCTATGACGTTGTGTGCAACATTCTGCTTTCAGATATTCCTTTGGCTGGCTCCTCTTTTTCCTTTCAGGGCTTATTTTAAGTATCCCCCCTCAAAAGAGACCTTCTCAGACTCCTTATCTAATATTAGCAAGTACCCTCCCTGTACCTAGCAACATATATGCTATCATATTATTTTGTTTCATTTTCTGCATAGAATTTAGCACTATCTGAAATGGGCTTGTTTACTTAATTGTTTATTATCACTTCCCATGCTGAAATGGAAAGTTTACTGCTGGTAGAAACTTAGTAAAGTGCTACTTTGTAAATTAACAAACATATAATACAATATAGATTTCAAAGTATTTATTTAAAAATGAAAATCCCTCAAAGCCATCATAATTAAAACAGTATGGCACTGGCATAAAAATAGACACATAGACCAGTGGAACAGATTCAAGAGCCCAGAAAAAGAAACCCTACATATATTAGTATTTGACAATGGAGGCAAGAATACTCAACAAAGAGAAGATAGTCTCTTCAACAAATGGTGTTGTGATAACTGGATAACCACATGCAGAAAATGAAATTGCACACTATCTTACACCACTCAAAAATTAGCTCAAAATGGATTAAAGACTTAAAAAGGCTTGATACTATAAAATTCCTAGAAGAAAACATAGGGAAGAAGCTCCTTGATAGTGGTTTGGGACATGATACCAGAAGCACAAATGGAAAAATCAACAAGTGGGACTATATCAAACCAAAAAACTGCATGCAAAAGAAACAAATGAAAAAAAAAAACAAGAAGCAACCTACCAAATGGGAGAAAATATTTGCAAACCATATATTGGATAAGGGGTTAATATACAAAATATGTAAAGGACTCATACATAACTCAATAGCCAAAAAAATTGATTTAAAAAATGGACAGAGGAACTAAATAGACATTTTCCAAAGAAGACATCCAAATGGCCAACAGGTACATGAAAAGTGCTGTACAACACTCAAAATGAGAGAATCGCAAATAAAAACCACCATGAGATACCACTCCATGTTTGTTAGAATGGCTATCATCAAGAAAATAAGTGACGAGTTTTGGGGAGGGTGTACACTGTTGGTGGAAATGTAAATTTTTGGTTCTGCCATTATTGAAAACAGTATAGAGGTTCTTCAAGAAATTAAAAATAGAACAACCATATGATCCAGCAATTTCATTTCTGGGTATATATAGCCAAAGGAAATGAAAACAGGATCTCAGAGAGATGTGTGCACTCCCGAGTTCATTGCAGCATTATTCATAATAGCCAAGATACAGAAACAACTAGGTGTCTGTCAACAGACGGATGGGTAAAGAAGATGTGAGATTTTATATATGTTATACACACACGCACACACACTATATATATATTGGTGATATATAACTTAAGGGCATTATGATAAGTGAGGTGATAATCAGATAAAGAAAAATACTGTATAATATTACTTATCTGGAATGTAAAAAAGCTGAACGTGTAAAAACAGTAGAATGATGGTTACCATAGGTGGGGGATTTGGTGATAGTCGTTTAAAGGTGCAAACTTGGAACTAGTAGATAAATAAATTAGCTAATAAAAGTGCTGATATGTAGCATATGATTATATGTGCAATCCTATATTGTAAACTTCAAAGTCACTAAGAGGATAGATCTTGGTTGTTCCTATCACACAAAAAAGAAATGATAATTATGTGACAAGACAGAGGTGTTAGCTACTGCTGAAGTGGTAGTCATATAGTTGTTTTACATCTACATGCACACATTAAACTTAGACAAAGTTGTATGTCAATTATGTCTCAATAAAAATAAATTTATAAAAGAAAATTCCATTAAATCCAACTAAAAAGCAATTCTTTCTTTGTAAATGAAACATAACAATTCCTGGAAAAAACAATGAAATTATTTTGCTGGGGGGTGGGAAAGGGAAGGGACAGGCAGAATATTAGTTCTGTCTTATTTGTAGAAGTCTTTCAGGTTAATACTTTCTGATGAATTAAAGATTTTAAATATAAGTAGTTGAAAGACTGTCATCTTGTGTCACCCATTCAATTTCTTTTCAGTGACAATCAGAATGTTACAAAGCAGACTGAATTTCAAGTAAGACAGACTCAGTTGTTTTCCTTGAAAATGCCCCTAGAAATAAATAGGGGGAAAAATCTTATATTTAGTTTCTTATGATATTCTAAATATCATACAGTGAATTAGATTAAGTAGATAATATAAAATTATAATCTTAATTTATTTTTTTTAACTTAGAATTGGAAATGCAATCAAACACAAACTGCTGAGATAGATATTTCACCCGCTCTTCTGTGAGGCTTTTGTACCAATCCAAACTGTAAATCATGGTTATAAACTACATGCAGGCACAGTTGGCTCAGACAAATGAAGGGCTCTGTGGATAACTTCTCTTTTTCAGTTAAGCGGATGGGCCTGCACAGTACCCATCAGTGTAAAATGAAAATTTCACTTTGTTCGAAAAGAAGGAAAGTGCTTAAAGGTGCTGAAATAGGAGGCTTTTTTCCTTTATTGTTCAGTCTCTCTCTCTCAACTTTGATTGGGTTTTTTTATTTGCTACTAAGTAAAGAGAATATTTCATTTTAAATTATTAGCATGAAATCTACTGTTCATCTTTCTATTGTGTAATGCCAATTTTAAGTGCAAATATAAGAATATTTAACTTTTATGTGGGATGACCAGAACTATAGAATTCATAGTTTATAGCTTGTATATGAATACCAGGACATGGAAACTACACAAAACTAACAACTTTTTAATTTCCGTTCTTGACATGTGCACATTTTATCTGTACCTTGGCTTCCTGATGAGTAAGAAAGGACAAAAAGGGGAAGTAACTATATGATGCCCTATCTTTCCCTTTCCTTCTATGTCACCATTTTAGAACGAGTAGTTGGCTAATACGTGAAGTAACACAAGTAAGAAAAAATATGATTCTTGAATTCCTTGGATGTTCATGTTTCTTAGAATGCCATTGCCTTCCTTCTGTGTTCAAAGCACATTCTGGTTTGAACGGAAAGCATGGTCTCTCAGTGTTTCTAGTACTCCTGTTTACTCAGTCATGGATGTGACACACTGACCTTAGACCCACTTTGAAGTCACTGAACTCTCATGTACTGTGGGTCCACTGAAATGGAGTACTCATGAGGCATAGGGAATGCTAATGAGAACAGAGGGGCAAAGAACAGTGGACACACATGTTGTGTGTATATTCTCTGTTTACATGTATGCTCCATTGTCCCTTTAGACTTTATTTACAAAATACAAGTTCAAAGATAAAATTATTAAGAATTTCAAGTTGTTAACAGAACATGAAGCCAAGGACAGGGCTGTTCTGAATGCAGGGGACTGTGCCCACATTGTACCTGTGTTAACTTTGCTGAATGGGTCTCTCTTCCCCTATAGTAACCTTGCTGTCTTAAAATATTTGGGGGAAACATCAAGGTCACATTATTTTACTGGACCTCTGGTATACCACTACCAAGGATATTAATTTATAAAGTATGCCTCCATTGGTTCTTAGCACTATTCTAGGCCTTGCTAAGGGGCTGCTTTTAAATTGATCATATCAAGGTTCTTTTGAAAAATCTAGTTAGGCTAATGGTCTCCACAAAAGCCAAAAGCTTCTGATTAAAAAAAAATATTATAGTATATTTGGCAATAGTTGAAACTGAATAGAATTGTTATTTCAACAAAATAAATGAAATGTAAAACAGAATTTTTCCAGATATATTTTTAAAACTTTCTATAACTGTATACTTAGATACATATTCACAGACCTACCCAAGACATTATACATAGTTATAAAATATACCTTATCAGCCCTGCCCTCATTAGGTATAACCTCCGTAGGGCTAAGCCATAATGTGAGCAATTTGGGATCTGTATGACAATGCCATCCATCCCTGGTACTTATTATTTGTTGTGTCAATAAAATTGCACTTCATTCCATGGTAGCATGCTGTCATATATCAAATGTCTGGCAAATACTGGTTTTTAGTTAAAAAGGGGACCAGAATATTAGTGTGTATTCACTAGAGTATATTATATTACAGGAAGTAATAATGGCTGAGAAATGCTCATTCATTCATCCACTACTAATGGTCCAGATATATGAATTTCAGCTCATCTGGTCTTTGTGGTTTCACAGAGATGAGATTTGAGTTGAGCCTAAAAGAATGGAAAGCTCTTCTTTAAAAGTGGGGAATTATATGCTGGCTACATGCCTTTGTCATATGTATGATTTGCAAATATTTTCTGTGGCTTTGTCTTTTCATTCTACTGCCAGGGTCTTTCAGAGAGCAAAATTTTCAAATTTTCATCAAGTCCAATTTGTCATTTTTTTCTTTTATGTATTGTACTTTTGGTGTTGTATGTAAGAACTCTTCTTAACTGAAGGTCACAAAGATTTTCTCCTATGTTTCCTTCTAAAAGTTTATAATTTTACATTTTATATTAGTTCTCTGATCGATTTTGGGTTCATTTTGGTAAAAGGTGAGAGATATGGATCAAAGACAAGCCACAGAAAATTTTTGCATATTGATTCCGAGTTCTAGCACTATCTGTTGAAAAGGCTATCCTTTTTCCATTGAATTGTCTTTGCACCTTTGCTAATAACCAATTGACCATATTAACATGTGTATATATCTGGAATCTATTCTGTTCCATTGATCTGTGTGTCTGTGTTTTCATCAATACCTCACATTTGATTACTGTAGCTTTATAATAAGTCTTAAAATCAGGTCATAGAAGTCCTTCAACTTTGTTCTTTCTTTTCAAAACAGCAACCCAGTTTTTAAAATGGGCAAAAGCTTTGGATAGACACTTTGCCAAAGAAGATATTTGGATGGCAAATAAGCACACGAAAAGATGCTCAATATTATTAGTCATTAGGGAACTATAAATTAAAACCATTTTAACCATTAAATTAAAACCATTAAAACCACAATACAAGATTATATCACTATATACCTATCAGAATGACAAAACAAATCCACCAATCCTCCCTCCAACCTCAAAAAATACCCAACAATACTGTTGATGGGAATGAAGAGAAACTGGAACCATCATACATTACTGGTGGGAATGTAAAATGGTGCAGCCATTTTGGGAAAGTTTGACAGTTCCTTATAAAGTTAAATATTCATTTACCACAGGGCCTAGCAATCTCACTCTCAGTTTAAGACTCTGGCTCACCTACAGGTCTTAATAAATTTTTATTTTATCAAAATTTACATTCATACAATAAAACCTGTATGTGAATGTTTCTGGTAACTTTATTTATAATCACCAAAACCTAGAAAAAACTCAAATGTTCCTCAACTGGGAAGTGGATAAACAATGAAATACTGCACTGCAATAATATGGAAGAAGTTAATACACACAAAAACAGATGCATCTCAAAAGCATTCTGCTAATTGAAGGAAATCAGACTCAAAAGGCTATATGATTGTATTCAGGGCATTTTGGAAAAGGCAAAACTATAAGGATGAAGAGCAGATCAGGGGCATTTTGTGGGTAGGGCTGACTACAAAGGGGTAACATAAGGAGATTGTGTGTGTGTGTGGTGGGGGATGTTTGGAGCTATTCTGCTTCTTGATAGTTGTGGCTCCATGGCTGTGCTTGGTCAAAACTCATAGAAGTGTACACCAAACAAAGTAACTTTACTTATGTTAATTAAAAATAAATGAAACTACTTGGAGGGATAATGTATTCTAGCACTGGAGGGAAATGGGGAGAGGTAACAATGAGGTAGGAGAGAAAGTCTGGATACATTGTTTGTTGATTTTCAAGAGGTCCTGAAACTAAGTTTAAGAAACTGGATTTACCTCTAAGTCAAAGCATTTGAATATGGGGACATCAAAATGAAAGTGACAGTGGCTTAATCTGTTGACAATGTGCACCATAAAACCCTAGTGAAGCAGGCAAGGAAACCAAATAAGCACTGATAAGGGCTCCCCTAAAGGTAAAAAAACTTACAACTGAATAGGAATTTATAATTTGAAAATTCATTCATTTACTTCATCTCAATTAATTCTCTTAAGAACTGGTGAGTTTAGAATTATTACCTGCAATTAATAGATACAAAAATGGAGGCTAAGAAAGGTAAGGGGATTTGCTGAAATTCACTCTATATAACTGTGAAGCTAAGGCCTGAATCTTAGTCCTTTGATATTTTCTAGTTCTCTTTATTCTCTCACATCGTCTTTTTTCATTTTCTTCCTAGCATTTATAACTATCTGTAAATGGGTCTGTGAATTTGTTTTCTTGTCTATTGTCTGTCTCTCCTACTCAACTTCAGGGGAAGACCTCTGTTCTTGCAGTTCTGCATCTATCCTAAAAGTCTCACAGAGCTCGGCCCATAATAGGGGTTCAACAAATATTCGCTGAGTGAATAGCCGTCTAAGTCAGGAAGCAAAAACAGAGCACATTAGGTCTGGCATTATCCTCTTAAACATGTGTGCGATCATTCCAGTGATAGGGACAGGTGTTCCTTGTTCTGTTCTTTATCCCGGTAGTTCTCAAACCTGGCTCACCTACAGGTCTTAAAAATTTATTTTTATTTTAATTTTTATCAAAGCAATGCTTTTAAAATAAAGCAATGCTTTATTAATCCTAAGATTTATAAAGGAGTCCCAGTCCTAACCACTGTACCTTTCAATTCCTATCACCGGCCCCATTGTTGAACTCTACCTTAACACTGGTGTTATCCTTTTCACCATGAAGCATGTCACATTACATTTTCTTGATTTTTTTATGTAAAAAATTATTTGCTGGGGAAAAGGAATAAAGATGGCAGCGTTAGAGGAGACGCAGAGGCTTCCTCCTAAAACTGGATGCAATTAGAAAATATAGCTGGTGCAACTAATCCTGAGAGAGCAATGGGAAGCACCAGACTGCATACCCCTGGAGAAAAGAGCAGACCTTACTGAACGGGGTAACGTACCAGAGCTGTGGCTCCGGGGGACCCGAGCCCTTCCCCCACCCCAGTGGGAAGAAGAGAAACTGAACAGGGAGGGAGTGGTAGGTTTGGGACTGCTGAATACCTAGCTCTAGAGATCTGTGCTGGGAGCAGAAATCTACATTTCATGGTGCTTTCATTCATACTCTTCTTATTACAGGGTTGGAAAGCTGGGACACGTGGAGTTCCTGGGGAGACTGGGATTCTGGCCATTTGTGGAAAGCAGGGATCCATATCTGGCTGCTCTGGGACAAAAGCTTATATCTGTGTGCTTGGCCCACTGGTTCAGGCAGTGGAGACAGGCACAGCAGCCGGGAAGCTGGGAACAGCTCTTTCCTCCCTCCAGGCACCAATACCGCTCGCCGGTGACCCCAGACATTGCTCCAGGGGCTGAGCAGCTCCAGAATAGAGCTTCTGGACACTAGAGGGCCCCATATACAAATATGAAATGCCAAAGAAACCTGGTCCAGAGTACAATTATTAATATAACTCACAAGAAAGATTTAAATGATATGGACCTTGTGACTATTCCTGAAAGGGAGTTCAAAATAAAAAATCATCAACATGCTAATGGAGGTACAGAAAGACATCCAAGAACTCAGGAATGAATTCAGGTCAGAGATCCATTGTTGAAGAGCACGATGGAGGGTATTAAAAGCAGGTTGGATATGGTGGAGGGACGATAAATGTAATAGAAACTAGAGAAGAGGTATACAAAGAAGATGAGGCACAGAGAGCAAAAAGAATCTCTAAGAATGAAAGAATATTGAGAGAACTGTGTGACCAAACCAAACGGAACAATATTCGCATTATAGGGATACCAGAAGAAGAAGAAGAGAGAGAAAGGGATAGAAAGTGTCTTTGAGGATAGTTGCTGAAAACTTCCCCAATCTGGGGAAGGAGATAGTGTCTCAGGCCATGAAGAGCCACAGATCTCCCAACACAAGGGAACCAAGGAAGACAACACCAAGACACATAGTAATTAAAATGGAAAAGATCAACAATAAGGACAGACTGTTAAAAGCAGCCAGAGATAGAAATAAGATCACATACAAAGGAAAGCCCCTCAGGCTAACATCAGACTTCTCAGCAGAAACCTTACAGGCCACAAGGGAGTGGCATGATGTATTTAATGCCATGAAGCAGAAGGGCCTGGAACCAAGATTACTTTATCTGGCAAGATTATCATTTAAATTTTAAAGATGGATTAAACAATTTCCATATAAGCAAAATCTGAGAGAATTTACCTCCCACAAACCATCTGTACAGTCTATTTTGGAGGGACTTCTATAGATGGAAGTGTTCCTAAGGTGTAATAGCTGTCACCAGAGGTAATAAAACCACAGTAAAGGAAGTAGAACAGCTAATTACTAAGCAACTGCAAAATTAAATTAACTATCCCCAAAGTCAATCAAGGGATAGATAGTAAGTACAGAACATGATACGTAATACAGAATATAGATAAAGAATGGAGAAGGAAGAAAAAGGAGGAGAAACAGAAAAGAAACTTCAGATTGTGTTTGTAACAGCATACTAAGTGTGTTAAGTTAGACTCTTAGATAGTAAGGATATTAAGCTTGAACCTTTGGTAACCATGAATCTAAAGCCTGCAATGGCAATAAGTACATACCTATCAATAATCACCCAAAATGTAAATGGTACTGAATGCACCAATCAAAAGATATAGAGTCACTGAATGGATCAAAAAACAAGACCCATCTATATGCTGCTTACAAGAGACTCACCTGAAACCCAAAGACATGCACAGACTAAAAATCAAGGGATGGAAAAAGATATTTCATCCAAACAATAGCGAGAAAAAAGCAGGTGTTGCAGTACTAGTATCAGACAAAATAGACTTCAAAATAAAGAAAGTAACAAGAGATAAAGAAGGACATAACATAATGAAAAAGGGGTCAGTCCAACAAGAGGATATAACCATTATAAATATATATGCACCCAACACAGTAGTACCAGCATATGTGAAACAAATACTAACAGAACCAAAGGAAGAAATAGAAAGCAATGCATTCATTTTAGGAGACTTCAACACACCATTCACTCCAAAGGACAGACCAAAAAGACAGAAAATAAGTAAGGACACAGAGGCACTGAACAACACACTAGAACAGATGGACCTAATAGAAATATATAGAACTCTACATCCAAAAGTAACAGGATACACATTCTTCTCAAGTGCACATGGAACATTCTCCAGAATAGACCACATACTAGGCCACAAAAAGTGCCTCAGTAAATTCAAAAAGATTGAAATTCTACCAACCAACTTTTCAGACCACAAAGGTATAAAACTAGAAGTAAATTGTACAAAGAAAGCAAAGAGGCCCACAAACACATGGATGCTTAACAACATGCTCCTAAATAATCAATGGATCAATGACCAAATTAAAACAGAGATCAAGCAATATATGGAAACAAATGACAACAACAACAAAAAGCCCCAACTTCCGTGGGATGCAGCGAAAACAGTCTTAAGAGGAAAGTATATAGCAATCCAGGCATATTTAAAGAAGGATGAACAAAAGCAAATGAATAGTCTAATGTCACAATTATTGAAACTGGAAAAAGAAGAACAAATGAGGCCTAAAGTCAGCAGAAGGAGGAACATAATAAAGATCAGAGATGAAATAAATGAAATTGAGAAGAATAAAACAATAGAAAAATCAATGAAACCAAGAGCTGATTCTTTGAGAAAATAAACAAAATAGATAAGCCTCTAGCCAGACTTATTAAGAGAAAAAGAGAATCAACACACATAACAGAATCAGAAACAAGAAAAGAAACATCATGACAGACCCCACAGAAATACAAAGAATTATTAGAGAATACTATGAAAACCTATATGCTAACAAGCTGGAAAATCTAGAAGAAATGGAAAACTTCCTAGAAAATTTAACCTTCCAAGACTGACCAAGGTAGAAACACAAAATCTAAACAAATCAATTACTAGCAAAGAAATTGAAGCAGTAATAAAAAACTACCCAAGATAAAAACCCCCAGGCCAGATGGATTTACCTCAGAATTTTATCAGACATACAGAGAAGACATAATACCCATTCTCCTTAAAGTTTTCCAAAAAACAGAAGAGGTGGGAATACTCCCAAACTCATTCTATGAAGGCAACATCACCCTAATACCAAAACTGGCAAAGACCCCACCAAAAAAGAAAATTACAGACCAATATCCATGATGAACAAAGATGCAAAAATGTTGAACAAAATATTAGCAAACTGAATTCAAAAATACATCAAAAGGATGATACACCATGACCAAGTGGGATTCACCCCAGGGATGCAAGGATGGTACAACATTCAAAAATCCATCAACATCATCCACCACATCAACAAAAAGAAGGACAAAAACCACATGATCATCTCCATAGATGCTGAAAAAGCATTTGCCAAATTCAACATCCATTCATGATAAAAACTCTCAACAAAATGGGTATAGAGGGCAAGTACCTCAACATAATAAAGGCCATATATGATAAACCCATAGCCAACATCATACTGAACAGTGAGAACCTGAAAGCTTTTCCTCTGAGATCGGGAACTAGACAGGGATGCCCACTCTCCCCACTGTTATTCAACATAGTACTGGAGGTCCTAGCCACAGCAATTAGACAAAACAGAGAAATACAAGAATTCAAATTGGTAAAGAAGAAGTTAAACTGTCACTATTTGCAGATGACATGATATTGTACCTAAAAAACCCTAAAGACTCCACTCCGAAACTACTAGAATTGATATCGGAATACAGCAAAGTTGCAGGTAGAAAATATATGGTAGAAAATTGACACACAGAAATATGTGGCTTTCCTATATGCTAACAATGAACTAATAGAAAGAGAAATCAGGAAAACAGTTCCATTCACAAATGCTTCAAAAAGTTTAAAATACTTAGGAATAAACCTAACCAAGGAGATGAAAGACCTATACCCTGAAAACTATAAGACACTCTTAAGAGAAATTAAAGAGGACACTAACAAATGGAAACTCATCCCATGCTCTTGGCTAGGAAGAATTAATATCATGAAAATGGCCATCCTGCCCAAAGCAATATACAGATTTGATGCAATCCCTATCAAATTACCAACAGCATTCTTCAATGAACTGGAACAAATAGTTCAAAAATTCATATGTAAACACCAAAGATCCCAAATAGCCAAAGCAATCCTAAGAAGGAAGAACAAAGTGGGGGGAATCTCGCTCCCCAACTTCAAGCTCTACTACAAAGCCACAGTAATCAAGACAATCTGGCACAAGAACAGAGCCACAGACCAGTGGAACAGAATAGAGACTCCAGACATTAACCCAAACATATATGGTCAATTAATATATGATAAAGGAGCCATGGACATACAATGGGGAAATGACAGTCTCTTCAACAGATAGTGCTGGGAAACTGGACAGCTGCATGTAAGAGAATTAAACTGGATCACTGTCTAACCCCCTACACAAAAGTAAATTCGAAATCGATCAAAGATCTGAATGTAAGTCATGAAATCATAAAACTCTTAGAAAAAAACATAGGCAAATATCTCTTGGATATAAACATGAGCAACTTCTTCATGAACATATCTCCCCAGGGAAGGGAAACAAAAGCAAAAATGAACAAGTGGGACTATATCAAGCTGAAAAGCTTCTGTACAGCAAAGGGCACCATCAATAGAACAAAAAGTTACCCTTCAGTATGGGAGAATATATTTATAAATGACAGATCCGATAAATGGTTGACATCCAAAATATATGAAGAGCTCATGTACCTCAACAAACAAAAAGCAAATAATCTAATAAAAAAATGGTCAGAGGAGCTGAACAGACACTTCTCCAGAGAAGAAATTCAGATGACCAACAGACACATGAAAAGATGCTCCACATCGCTAGTCATCAGAGAAATGCAAATTAAAACCACAATGAGATATCACCTCACAGCAGTAATGATCGCCACCATCCAAAAGACAAACAACAACAAATTTTGGCGAGGTTGTGGAGAAAGGGGAACCCTCCTACACTGCTGGTGGGGATGTAAATTAGTTAACCATTGTGGAAAGCAGTGTGGAGGTCCCTCAAAAAGCTCAAAATAGAACTATCATTTGACCCAGGAATTCCACTTGTAGGAATTTACCCTAAGAATGCAGCAGCCCAGTTTGAAAAAGACAGATGCACCCCTATGTTTATCGCAGCACTATTTACAATAGCCAAGAAATGGAAGCAACCTAAGTGTCCATCAGTAGATAAATGGATAAAGAAGAGGTGGTACATATACACAATGGAATATTATTCAGCCATAAGAAGTAAACAAATCCTACCATTTGCAACAACATGGATGGAGCTAGAGGGTATTATGCTCAGTGAAATAAGCCAGCTGGTGAAACACAAGTTCCAAATGATTTCACTCATCTGTGAAGTATAAGATCAAAGAAAAACTGAAGGAACAAAACAGCAGCAGAATCACAGAACCCAAGAATGGACTAACAGTTACCTAAGGGAAAGGGACTGGGGAAAATGGGTGGGAAGCATGGGATAAGGGTGGGGAAAATGAAAGGGGGCCTTACGATTAGCATGTATAATGTTGGGGGGGGCAAAGGGTGGGATGTGCAACACGGAGAAGACAAGTAGTGATTGTACAGCATCTTACTATGCTGATGGACAGTTACTGTAATGGGGTTTGTGGAGGGGACTTGGTGAAGTCTAGTAAATATAATGTTCTTCATGTAATCGTAGTTTAATGATAACAGAATGAATTTTAAAAAGTTATCTGCTGACTACTTACTAGGGAAAAAGAAGATTTAGCTTCCTCACATTATTTCCACTCAATAGTTTCCCTCACCCCATTTTATAGTATTGTAGAAACTACAATATTGTAATTTTGGGCTAAGTTTTAAGGCTGAATCACATGTATACAGTGATAACATTTTTAATGTAAATTTCTTTTTTTAAATATAATTTTTCTTATGAGTAGCAATTGCTTCATTTTCCATTTGCGTCCTCTTTTGTATGCCTTCACATTTTTTTGTATGTATCATACCTTTATGGTTATAGAGCTAAAGTGTAAGCATATAACTTAAATAGGATTTAGAAGAATACATTTTAAACTCAGAGTGGAAAGAACAATGCAAGCTCCCTAATAAATGGCCCCAGGGAATGGTGAGATCTACTGCAAACCTGGGGGCTGACATCAGGTTCACTGATTGTTGTTATTCAAGAACACCAGTCCAGTGTTGCTAGGCTTTACAATTCCTCAGAGAACCTGGAAATCTGGATTTGTATATGAAAGCTCCTAATCTTAATATGTTGGCTCATTTTTTAATGTTTTGTAGTTTTTTGTTTTTTAAAAAATATACAATGTTATATTGGTTTCAAGTATACAACATAGTGGTTCAACAGTTACCCATATTATTAAATCCTGCAGTTACTACCTGTCAACATAGGAAGATGTTACAGAATCATTGGCTATATTCTGTGGTGTATTGCCATCCCTATGACAAATTTATATTATGATTCAGAATTTTTGTGCTCCTTTATCCCCCTCATATTCCCTCATCTACTAACTCCAACCCCTCCCCCATATTAAGCACCAGTCGCTTCTCAGTGTCTGTGAGTCTACTGATGTTTTGTTCCCTCTGTTTTGCTTTGTATTTGTATTCCACAAATAAGTGAAATCATATGGTATTTGTCTTTCTCCACCTGGCTTATTTCACTAAGAATAATACCCTCTAGATTCATCCAAGTTGTTGTAAATGGCAGGATTTCTTTTTTTGTTACAGTTAAATAGTATTCCATTGTATATATGTATGTACCACTTACATGCCTACTCTTAAGTCATCTCTAAATTGTGTTATAATGCTAATATAGCTCTCCATATAGTGAAGTACATTGTTAATCTATTGGTCCCAATTTCTTTCCTTTCTTGAAGACATCAGTTCTGGACTTCTATTTTCCTGCCTCATCTATACTGGCTGCTTTTTATTCCTGCCATATAGTTGTTATCCTGGAAATTTCCTTCACCGTTACCCTGGGTATTACCTTTTCCTTTCTCTGGTGTTGATCAATGTCTTCATCTCTCTTTTTTTTTTAAGCCCTTTGTTTTGGTGGAAAACACCTTCATGTACCTCCCTGAGAAAAAGTTCCATAGGAAGAAAACTTTTTGAAATCTTGTTTGTCTGAAAATACCTTTGTTCTACTCTGAAAGGGCCTGATTGATTGGTTAGGTTTATAGGGAATTCTAGATTGTAAGTAATCTGCCTTTGGAATTTAAAGATGTTGAACTATTTTCTTGTAGCTTCCAACATCATTGTTGAAAAGTCCAATGCCATTCTCTATTATCATATTTGATCTTTTGTCTGCAGTCTGTTTTATATTCTGTCTGAAGCATTTAGGAAATTTGTCTCTGCTGTTCTGACATTTCAGGATTAAGTGCCTTTGTATGAGTCTTTTTCATTCATTTTGCAAGGAACTCACTATATCCATTTCAATCTGGAAACATCTTTCAGTTCTGGGAAAATGTCTTCCTTTGATAATTCTATCCCTCTTCTAGCCATCTCCTTCTTTGGTTTTTGGAATTCCTTCCAGTTAGATGTAGAATCTGCTGGATTGGGTTCTACACAGTTTACTGTAAACATCTTTGCTGCAAACATTTTTGCTGCAAACTAAAACAATTTTACTATAAAAGATAAATAAAAAATAAAAGAGTGACATTAAAAAGGACAATGAAACATGAAAAAATTAATAAAATTAATTATTACTTTCTTCCTTCATTAGAAGAGGTCTCAGTTTTCCAAATACCAGGATGCATATTTGTAACTGAACTTTGTATTGTGTTGTGAAAGCCTTCACTGTTTGTTCTTGGCATAGTGTCATATTGTCTGGCATATTGTCACATGTCCATTGGTAGACTTTCCAAAGTTCTGTGAGAAATGCGGAAGACAAGCTAATTATGTAAAGCATTTGTAACTGAGCTTTGTTATCAGGATAACTGATGTTATCATTTTTTAGTATAGTATAGTATGCAATCTCACTTTGTACTCTCTTAATTTCATATCTTCAGTAAGTTTTATAACTATTTTCTATAGAGTTGATATGCTAGTTGTTTTCATCCACTATTTTAAGACCACTACTGTAAATGAATACAGGAGGTTCATGTCTTGGTGAGTATCAGCCAATAAGACCTGACAAAGTTGGATTGAAAGAAAGGAAAGTTTATTACTTGTGGCAAGTGAAGAGAATACTAGGGATAGTTTCCAAAGTAGTGTCTCCTCCAACAAAGTACAGGGCTGATCTTTACTGGCACAGACCACACAAAAAAGGCAGGATAGTTCTTAATTAGGCCCACCATGCAAATAAGGTGAAAAGTCATAACAGTTTTGATTGGCACATGGATTATGTAAATAAGGTGAAAACTCAGTGCAACTGATGGATGTACAGAAGAGGAGTAGCAATTGGCCAAAGAACTCAGTCTTTGGCAACAGGGAGGGGCCTCCAGGCAATGAACTCTTGCAGACAAAAGTTGCAAATACCAACTGTTATACCCTCTTGAGGACATCTTGTTCTGCAAAACAACTTCGGAGAGAATGTTAATTGCTATAAGTTCCCCGTTAACCCTTTTTCTGCCTATCTGATCACAGCATGTCTACTCATCGACTTATTACTGTATAAACCACCATGAGAGCTAAGACTTATATCCATCATTATGAGGACTAGCTAAGATTTATATGATATAAAAATAGGAATGCTGTCAATGGAGAAATGAAACCAAACTGTCAATCAGTTATTTTATCTTTTACAGCAAAATTGCCTTCTGGCCAATTAGTTATGTGGTGAAAATGCTTGCAGCAAAGATGTCCACAGCAAAGATGCTTATGGTGAAAACAGCAGATGTGCCTGGATTGATCCTAAACTTTCTTTTCTCTCATATTTTTCAAATGTTTGTCTTCGTTCTTTTGAGACTTCTCAACTTCATTTTATCATCTGCTACTGAAATTTAAAATTTGTTAGTTCTAAGTTCCAAAAGCTCATTTCATTCTCTGAATATTTCTTTTAAAAATAGCATCCTGTTTTCAATCATGGATCTTCTCTTCCTTCTCAAATGATATCACTCATACTTCTGAAATTTTCTTCTACTTTCTCCTTTGGTTATGTTCAGCTCTGCCCACCCCTTTTTTTGTTTATGTTTGTGTCTGATTTTCATGAGTCTAGGTTTCCTCAAAAGCCTGGTGATCCCCAGATGTCTATTCATATTTAAGAGCAGATAAGTGCAGGGTTGGAACTTGCGGATTGGCAGACCTCATCTTTGATGTGGTTAGGCTGGGGAATAACACTGTTGGGGGATCCACCCCACCCAGATCCCCACCAGAATCCGTGAAAGTATTTTTCCTTGGGCAAATTCTTTTCCCTAGAAGGAATCCTCCAATATCCTCTGAAGGATGTAAAGCTGGAAACTGTCATTATAGCAGTGGAGTGGGAGAAATTTCACAGTTCAGTAGCAGACATTCGCTTACTCCCTTCACTTCAGAGTGCAGTAAGACACCTCACCCCTATACTCATCTATCTCTGTGTCTGCAAGATCAGAGCTTCTTCTGTTCACCCTCACCAGGGAGTAAATCTTATTTGTCTCCAGGTTAGGTTAGGGCAGTGTGTTACCTAGATGATTGGTTGGGAAGTGACTAAAGGGTTTACCTACTTCTGATTAGACTGTCAGCCAATTATGTTGTTTTTAGCTTGTCTTCTCACTTACACCTGCATAGACCCATGGACCTTGGATTCCTGGTGATCCAAATCTGTATTTGTGCCATGCCAATGAGTCTGGGGAAGGAGCGAAGTGTGTGCCTGTGTTTAATCCACCATTTTGACCATAGTCACTGGTCTCATCCCAAACATACAGATTTTCTGAGCTCTTCTCATACCTTCCAAGTCAGAATCTTTTGCGAGGAGGTATATCTAGGAGTATGTAGTTGTGAATAGGTTCTCAGGTGATTCTGATGATGTGAGTACATTAACCCACTTTTGGAAATCATTACTCCAGCACTCGGACACACCTGACAGTTATCCTTCTAGGTCCACTGAACCAGGAATAAGGGAATGAGGGAAAGGACAGGTAAATTCTGAGAAAAGGACTTAAGAAGGGACAGGACTTGAGTAATCCAGGGGCATTTTGGAGATGGCATGTCTTGACTGGGAATGTTGGTGGTAGTATGTCTCAGTGGCAAGCCGATCAGGGAAGCAGAGGAGGCGATACTGGATTGCTAGTAGGACAGCTAACTGCTTGCTGGGAGCTGAAAGGAAGGGAGCGACACACAGCAGCAATTCACCGGAGAATTCCGCTTTACTGGGGAAAGGTGCTGGGTTATATAGGAAGGGGCATGGGGTGATTGTGGTGTTACTTCTACGGGGCTGGTGGCTCTTGGCTAGGTGCTGGGAGTGGGAGTGGGGAGAGAGGTGATTGGTCTTTCGGTGGCGCCGTCGGGAACTGAGGACCCGGAAGAGAAGCCGGAAGTTCGCCATTTTACTAGTGGGGGCCCTTCAGGAGCGATGGTTACGAGATGTTATTGATACCTATTTGGAAGGCAGCATAGAAGTTTTCCTCCTCCATTTTTACTTCACCTTTTCTTCCTTCTTTCCCCTTTTTTTATTTTCCTTACATTGATTTGTAACAAAAAATAAGCCACATGGTCATTTTGAAAATTTGAAATTTGGAAATCCAAAAAAATAGTTCTACAGAATAATTTCACACAAATGTGACCTCTGGTGACTGTCTTGATTCATGAGAACAATTTAAAAAAATAAAGTAATTGATATGCACTGAAATAGCCATTGCAGCATGTATAGAATAAAGATACATATGATTTCCATATTGTGTGGCTCATCACTATTGCCATTTTAGGCGTAGTATATGTAAGTGGTTAGATTCGAACTGTGAAATTTAGAGAGAAGAGAGTCACACAGCTAAGGAGTTGGCAAAAAGGAGGGAAAGAGAATAAATGGAGATTAAGGAGAACAGGGAGGAATAGGTATGCTGACTATTGAACTAAGATGGCACATGGCCAAGATTTCTCTTGAAGCCTATTATGAGATACTATTAAACAGGAAAAAGGAGTTGGAGGGGAGCAGTGGAGAGAGAGAACAAGGGAAAGACTTTTAAAATAATTTTTTGCTAATTGCCTAAGGTTTGACACACACATTATTGTATTCATTCATCCAGGTAAGTAATGTTATTAAAACAGACAAAAATTGGTATTTGGGAAAATAGAATATATATTAAGGACTTATTTATCTACAGCTAGGCAGTCCTGTGGCATTTGAAAAGTCATGATAGTACCTGGTATAGATCTAAACTTGAATGATACAAGATGAATCTCTTAAATCCTGTGCTAACAACTTCAACTGAGATACATAAACTTTCCAAGCCCTATGGGAGTGGCTAGTATTTTATGAAGTCCACTGATCATCTAGACAGAAAATTATTTTCTTTTTTTCTTCCATATTCTCTCTACATTTACAAGATGTAAGTTGCACAGTATATTTGAAATCAGGCAAAACGAAGTGTTTGTTAAGTGTGCTGCAAAGCAAAGTGATAACAGATGGAAAATTTTAAATTGGATTTGCTATATTTGTTTTTTACAGTTTCAAAAATGCAGCATAGATTTTTTTTTGCCACATTCATTTACTTCAAGTACATTCATTCAAAATTGGATTTCTTAGCACAATGCTTGGCATATGGAAGGCAGTTTTTAGTTTCTTCAATGAGTAGATGAGAACTGAGAGAATTGTTGAAGATCTGGAAGATTTTTACTGATTCCAGAGATCTGAGTTCCTTAAAGCACACACACACACACACACACACACACACACACACACACACACACACACACATTATATGTCAAACAGTTCTATTTTTATCATCAGACCTTTATTTAAAGCTTCTTTCTGCAAATACCTAATAACTAACTCACTAACCATATCTTTTGATTTAGATTCCCTTTGTATAAAGGTAGAGAAGTCCTAAGTATCTTGGAAAAGATATGCCTTGGTGAAGTTGTGTTTTGGCTTTATCTAGCCATTTAATGCACAAGAATTCATTGATTTCATTCATTGACATGCCCCAACATTTAATATTCACAGAAAATGAATTTTTCCTTTAAGAGGTTTATTACATAGGCTTACTTGTGCAATTAACAGTCACTACAAAATATATATCAAACACTGACTTTATTATCATTTCTGACTATATTAAAATATACTTGTAGTTCAGAGATAAGGTATCATCTAATGTGAGATCATTTCTGAGAAAAAATTAAAAACTAAAGAGGAATTAGTTCCCTTAACTTTCAAGATTCAATATTTTGGGTAGAGGTATTGATGGAAAAATAGATTTAACAAAATCTTCTCCCAACCCAGAAGTTCTTTCTACAAATGTAGTGGAGAAATAGAACACTTTTATTATTGAATAAGCATTAACCAGAATTTGATGCACATTATTGGTAATTAGCGAAGACACTGAAGAGACAGAAAGAAATTTTACCCTTTATACAGCCAACCAGACAACCCACAATGTATCTTTTCAAGATAAACAGTGACTAGTCCTCAAGTAAAAGGCCTTAACAGCACTGTTTGCACACATAAATTATCTTAACTTTATTTGGTAACTGGGGTGACAATCTGTGTTGGCTAATCAGCTTTAACCAGAGGAAAAACAAATTTCTCCCATCTTTATGACAGAAGGTAGTTTTGCAACTTGGAGCACTTTGCTCACTTAAGTTAGCCTCCTATCCTTCCACAGAAACTGGGAGATAGGGGTGCAATCTCTCCTTTGAGATATAATTGAGATATAACATTATATTAGTTTCATGTATGCGACATAGTGAGTGGATATTTGTATATATTGTGAAATGATCACCACAATCTATCATCATATATAGTTACAAATTTCTTTTTTCTTTACTTGGGATGAGAACTCTTAAGATATACTCTTAGCAACTTTCAAATATGCAGTACAGTATTATTAACTATAGTTACCATGCTAAGCATTACATCCCTATGACTTATTTTATAAGTGGAAGATTTTGCCTTTTGACACCTCAGCAGTACACCCCCCTCTCTGGCAAGCACCAATCTATTCTGTCTTATGAGCTTGTTTTTCTGTTTTTTCAGATTCTACATATATGAGATCATATGGCATTTGTCTTAATATGTAGTTCCCTATAGTGCCCTCCAAATCCATCCATGTTGTCCCAAATGTCAGCTTCATTTTTATAATGGCTGAATAATATTCCATCAAAAATATAGTCACCCTGGTTTCCGCTCATGGTGCAATGTCTCTTGATGTTTACTTTTTGAAGAGCTCCCAACTCCTTGAAAGACATTCCTGGGATGTAAAGCTGACAACACACTAGCTGGCAGAAAATTTAACTAGTCTTCAAAAGGATTTATATGTATTTCCAGGTTGGGAAAGTGCTCAACAGTTACAAGTTTTCTAAGACAAATGCTCTGAGAAAGGGATATCTCTTCCTCCATAATCAACAGGGAGAGTTAAACTCCTTAATTTTCTCCTGTTTTCTTAGCATGTTTTGGCCTCTTTGAAACAATAGACAAGAAAGGTTCAATTTAAAATTATGTTTTTCTATGTGTAGGGCTATTCACTACAGTAATAAAAAATAACAACCCTCCCCCCAGAGTACTATTAAAAAAAAAATTCACCACTCTTCTTTGGCTCCAGTTTAATTCAAAAGTTTTAGAGGGGTTGACGTTAGATTTGCTCTGGGCAAAGAATGTGGTTCAACCACTGTACAGATGCAATGCCTTAAAAAGTTGACTTCAGGAACACACCCTTGAGTAGTGACTAATAACACCTATCATACTGTTACAGATCACCTAGTTTCTTTAGCGTACATTACTCATTTTCCAGTATATTCCTTTGGTGAAGGATGCTTCGAAAACAGCTCCCACTGGAAAAGCAAACCAATTTAGGTTCTTCATGCAGTCTAGACTCTCAGAGGTAAGAGAGGGACCAGTCAGGAGACCTGCTGTATGCTTTTTAACAGCAACCACCACAATTCCAGCATTGAGTGCCCTAACTTTTTAATTTTTTAATTATTGGTATCATTAATCTACAATTACACGAACAACATTATGGTTACTAGACTCTCCCCATCACCAAGTCCCCCCCAACATACCCCATCACAGTCACTGTCCATCAGCGTAGTAAGATGCTATAGAATCACTACTTGTCTTCTCTGTGTTGTACAGCCCTCCTGGTGCCCCTTCCCTACATTATGCCTGCTAATAGTAATGCCCCCCCCTCACTTTTTCCCCTTATCCCTCCCTTCCCACTTACCCCCCCCCCCAGTCCCTTTCCCTTTGGTAACTGTTAGTCCATTCTTGGGATCTGTGAGTCTGCTGCTGTTTTGTTCCTTCAGTTTTTTTCTTTGTTCTTATGCTCCACAGATGAGTGAAATCATTTGGTACTTGTCTTTTTCTACCTGGCTTCTTTCACTGAGCATAACACCCTCTAGCTCCATCCATACTGTTACAAATGGTAGGATTTGTTTTCTTATGGCTGAATAATATTCCATTGCGTATATGTACCACCTCTTCTTTATCCATTCATCTACTGATGGACACTTAGGTTGCTTCCATTTCTTGGCTATTGTAAATAGTGCTGCGATAAACATAGGGGTGCATCTGTCTTTTTCAAACTGGGCTGCTGCATTCTTAGGGTAAATTCCTAGAAGTGGTATTCCTGGGTCAAATGGTAGTTCTATTTTGAGCTTTTTGAGGAACCTCCATACTGCTTTACACAGTGGTTGAACTAATTTACATCCCCACCAGCAGTGTAGGAGGGTTCCCCTTTCTCCACAACCTCGCCAACATTTGTTGTTGTCTTTTGGATGTTGGCAATCCTTACTGGTGTGAGGTGATATCTCATTGTGGTTTTAGTTTGCATTTCTCTTATGACTAGCGATGTGAAGCATCTTTTCATGTGTCTGTTGGCCATCTGAATATCTTCTTTAAAGAAATGTCTATTCAGATCCTGTGCCCATTTTTTAATTGGATTGCTTTTTGTTTGTTGAGGTGTGTGAGCTCTTTATATATCTTGGATGTCAACCCTTTATCGGATCTGTCATTTATGAATATATTCTCCCATACTGTAGGACGCCTTTTTGTTCTATTGATGGTGTCCTTTGCTGTACAGCTTTTCAGCTTGATATAGTCCCACTTGTTCATTTTTGCTTTTGTTTCCCTTGCCCCTTTTTATTTACTTACTTATTTTTATTAAAGTATGATTGATATACACTCTTATGAAGGTTTCACATGAAAAACAATGTGGTTACTACATTTACCCATATTATCAAGTCCCCACCCATACTCCAATGCAGTCACTGTCCATCAGTGTAGTTAAGATGCCAGATCCACTATGTGCCTTCTGTGTGCTACACTGTTCTCCGCGTGATCCCCCACACCATGTGTACTAAACATAATACCCCTCAATCTCCTGCCCCTAACTTTTTAAAAATATAGTCTCCGGCACAGGGAATTACAGGAAAGAGAAAGACAAAAAGTTCCTGCCTTTATAAAGCACTAGACTCCCTGCGAGAAGCGAAAACCATTCTAAAGGAATCAACGTTACAATAGATGCAAGTAAGAAGTACAGGAAAAAGTGACTGACTGAGGGTGAGAAGTGCGTATTTTGCGGGGGGTGTCACGAGGCCCCAAAGCAGCGTCCGTTCCTGGAGATTCCAGCTCCTGAGGTCGCCCAGAGCCCCACAGGCACACTTAAAATTTTAATCATGCCTCCGCCCTCCCCGCCCCCCGGCCGCGAATTCCTTCCCGGTTGCCGACACATCGGGTAGTCCCCTTCTAGGCGGCCCCAGCTTATCATCCCCAGTCCGGCCACTTCCCGGCCGCGGCCAGACGAGCCTCCAAAGTTTCCTGTGACGCCGCCGTCCGCCTCCGGCCCATCCCGCCCTCACTCTCCTGGACACCGGGCGGAGAGGAGCGGGTTACAGGGACGAGGGCAGCAGCCCGAACAGGGGTACTGCGGGCACCACACCAGCCGGGAGCCGGCCCACAGGGCGGCGGTCACAGCACCACGCATACTCTCGCCGCGTCCGCAGCCGCTGGGCCGCACGCGCCCACCTGGCCTGGAGCCCACATCCCACCCCTCCCGGCCCGCCGGGCTAATGGGCCGCGCCCCGCCTCCTGGGAGGTGGTGGAGGCGGGGGTTGGGGACTGGGCGGCAGCGCCCGCCTTCCGCTTATTCCTATTGGCTCAGGCCTTTCGAGGTCTCGAAGACCGGAGTGCAGCTGGATTGGCTGTAGAGGCTCGTGACAGGGGAACCCATTGGTTGTGGAGACCGCCGTGACGCGAGGTGGTGACTGGCTCCTGTGTCTGAGGGGCTCCTGCTTGTCAGGTTCTAGGTAGGTGAGTTTCGCGCCGCCCGCGGCAGGCGGTGTTGCCCGGGGCAACGCCGGGGGAGCGGGGAAGAGGAGGGAAGGCGAGCCGAGAACCGGGGCAACACTCTCTATCCGCTGGGGCGCGCCTGGGAGTTAGCCCTGGTTGCGGCGGCTGCGCCGAAGCCTCTCCCTCCGCCGTCAGCCACCCCTCCTCCCGCCCCAGGCTGCAGGGTCTCCCGCCGGTCCCCCGCCCTCAGCGGAGCATTACAGGTCGGGGCTCAGGCCGGGCTGCCCACCCGGCCCCGCGAGGCCCTCCCCTTTCACCCAGCCCGGACGGGAGGCTCAGGGGGCGGGTGCCGGCGCGAGAGGGCTGAGGCGGGCGCAGCGGCCCCGCCCCGTCGCCGGCTCGGTGGGCTGCGGAGTGTGGGGCGGGGTAGGGGACGAGGGCACCGCCCCTCATGCCCGCAGCCCCTTCGGTGGGTGCGCTGGCCTCCTAGGGCGGCCCTTGGGCTGGGGCGGTCGTTCCCGACGCCCAGGTGCCCCGCAATCTCTTCCGACCTCTGCGGCCCCGCAGTCTCTCTTGATCCTGGCAGTTCGCCCCCTCTCTTGTTCGTCTGTCAGCTTCCCCACCTCCTGCCTTATCCCCACCTTCCGTCCCTGCTCCTGCCTGTCCAGAGGTGAGCCCCAAGAGATAGTCAAGAGAGTTTATACTTCAGCTGCAAAGTGTGGAGCTAGTGCAGCGGGGCAATTTCTGCTCTATTCTCTCATTGCCATTTAGGGTTGAGGAGGAGTTTGGAGGTACCTTTGGGTCGGCTTTCTGCCTTAGAGTCTCCCTTAGTGTCAACTTTATGAAACACGCTTATTGGTTTGGTGTTGGGAGGGCCAGGGTACGTCCAGTTATACACAATTACGTCATTAACTGTGAAGTTGTCGCTTTTTACTTTGCACATTTGTGAGTTTGATATCTAGAGTTATGCAATCCCCAATCCAATAATTTATTAAGGCTGGTAGCCGTTCATTTTTGTTCTGCTTATGGTATAAAAAAAGAAAGGCTGTGATCTTTTTAATTCGTAAGATCCTGTATATGTTCATAGTTGCCTCACTGCCACTTTGACATAAACTGCTCCAAAGGTTTGTAGTGCTATTTTTCTCTTTCTCCAGATATTTTAAGATAATAAAGCAAAATTCTTGAGTCATTGTATATAAAAGTGTAATGGCAAAATCAACAACAATAGACCAAAACTATTTCTACTTATTGAAGACTAGAAAATACTCTTCAAGCTATGGAATGGGACAAGATTAAAAACAAATACTGCAAAATGTTACTTCACTAATGCTGTGTTGTACTCCTAGTATACGTATACGGTCTTTAGGAAGACATATTTGTAAAGAGCCACACATTTCTCCATTAATGCAAAGGAAAGCTGAGTGGAATCCGAGAAATCTGCTAGTACCTTTGAGCCAAGAGAGCTATGCTTCCAAAGGTATTACGAATATATTAAGAGAGTACGTAGGCATACCTGGAAACATTTTGCCTATTTTCTTACTTGAAAGACCTTTGGTGAAGATCTGGTTCCCTTCTGCACTGATGGTTGACAACATTAAATATATATAAAATTATTTGGGGTCCAGTTAATGCAGCTTTTGCACTACGTCAAAGGTTCATGTCAATGGTTTGGAAGAAATAAGGCTTTGGTAGACAAATCACTTTCATTTCATCTTCATTATATCAAATTTGCCATTTTCTATCCTCTGGTATTTCACTCTGAAACATTCCAAACAATGCCGGAAAGTTTAATTGTATAGATAACTACCCAGCCACCTACAACAATAACATTTTCAAGACAGCTGTTACTTAGTAAATATTGAGGAACAAAACTGACATGATCAAGTTTGAAAACTAGTGTAAATATATATATATATCCCACCAATAGCCTACCAAAATATTGTAGGGTGATTATTTCTGTTTGTAGATGGAAATAGTATTTATAGAGACTAGTAATTTTATTCTGTATCTATTATAAAGCAATCCTGTGAGTAGGAAGTCATCATGTTTGTAAGGCCCAGATGAATAAATGCATTTTGGTAATCAGAAAAAAAAGGAGATCTAGTGAACATCTTACACAAATAAAGTTGTGCTTTAAAATTAAACTCCTGTGTTAATAGGTTATAGTTTTGTACTTGGTTTTCAAACAAACATCTTTTGAAGACAGATCCAAGGGACTATTAATTATGCAATGTTTTGGTAACATAAATTGGATCACTCATTCATTATTTTGGAATAAGAATGTATTTGAGTAATGGAAAAACAAAGCTTATAAATGTGAACTCTAGAACTATTTCATAGAAAATGAAGTAATTAGAGAAATTTAAGTTAGTATTTTAACATTTAAATTAAAAAATTTAAAAAAAGAATTTTTTAATATAGAACTTCTGTTTGTAATACAAGAAATGGGTATAAGTTCACATATCTGTATATTATATTTTTTCATACTTAGGAAATTCCTGCACTCTTAGTATTTGAATCCTGCTTTTCAGTTTTAATATGCCCTAAATGTGGTTGTCATACTTATCTCACTTATATAACTAATTTCTGAACTATCGAAATTAAGAGCTATGTCTCAGAATTTATAGACCTTTCGATTGTTTCATTATTATTTTTTCCTCATTTGACTTTGGCATGCTTACATATGGTTTATTTACCATACCATTGAGAGATGAAAGGGAACAAGCAGGTCATAGTTTTGGAACTTTGGGAACAATAAGATATTTAGTTATTTTAAAAATCCCCTGAATTTTTTTCCCCCTTTGCCTCCCTCCCTCTTTCCTTTTCTTCTTCCTTTCCTATTTTTATTTTTATCATAAAAGTTAAGTGCTTTAACAACAATACAGAAAACTATAGGAAAGAAGAGTCACCAATAATTCCACAACAGTTAATGCTCTGAAAAATATCAAACTTTTGTTTCCTCTTTTAGATTTTACCAGTTATTGCAATATTGTAGTCTTCATTGCAGTATATCTACACTTGTATGTAAATGTGCAGGAGTTCCTGAATTTAAGATTCAGTAACCCTAAATTAGAAGAGTGCTCCAAGATATGGAGAAAAAAACAAAAAAAAAATAGAGGACAAGGACAGAGTAGAATCAGAACAAAAGAATCATATATAAGAAATTATCCAATTTTTCTTATTTTATAAGTATAAATATTATCCTAGTTATCCGTATGAAATGTATGGCTAACAAAATATGGGTCTTCTCAAGTTTATTCTTTGTAATTCAAAATATCTAGGTAATGTAAAGTTTACTTAATGCTTTTCTATACTTAAGATTACAGCCTAATTTTCAGACTTTTTCATTTCAAAGTTGGGTATTACATACTCAACTTTATAAAATTAAGTGTCATATTCATGACTTGGAATTATTTTAAGAATATTCGTACATACTTATCATATTATGAGTAATTTTTAGTCTGTATGTTATGACTGCTTACTATAAGCTTGCTATTGTCTCCTCCTTAAAAAGGTTTTAATTAAAAGACAGGAAATTTTAATGTAGTTGTTTCTTGCCAGGTTGTAGGGTGTAATGACAGAACATTAATTTATTTTGGAGCCAGATAATCTGGGTTTCAGTCAGAAATCAGGATTTCCTTCTGTGAGACTGAGATCTTGGGCAAGTTATTTAATCTCTTTAAACTATAGTGTCCTCATCTGTAAAGTAGAGGTGATAGAATTACTGTACAAGCTTGTTATGAAGAAGAAACAATTTAGGTAAAAATTCCTGAATTTAGGAATTCCTCAACTTCCATATTCAGTTCCTTACATAGTAGGTTTAATTTCATCTTTCCTAGTATTACTGTGTTTGTTCTACCACTCTAAAAGTCCCTAAAATTTAGATTTAGGAAATTAAAGTAGTGTACATTAAGTTTACTAAAATTTAATGATGCTTATAATTAGTACAAAGCAATTAATTAGAAATATCTCAGGTTAGCTTTTCTTTTATAGTTCTTTGATTACTGTATCTGACTAGGGGTTATCAGAAATTCATATTAAATGCTTTTACCTCAAAATACTCTTAGTTTGTCTGGAATCCTGAATTATTTTTCTTTCACCTTAGATTTTCACCTGTTGTTGGATGGTTTCCCAAAATTCCTTTCATTTAAACTAAAAATATTTGTTTAAAAGAGGTACAGAAAAGCCAAGTGTTACTTTCTTAAAATCTCTAACTCATGTTCCTCCCTACCTTAAACTGCATTTAATCTGTTTAAAACTTACTTTTAATGATATGTAAGAGTCTGAGTTGAGTGTTTTCTTCTTACTGATGTATATGATTATTTTTTAGGGGCAATATTTTATAAATTTCCGTGTTTCAAAATGTGTGCTATTTTAAGTATAGGGTTCTAATTTTTGAAGAAAGAGTTTAAGTGCACAAACCAGCTTAGAATTAATGGGTATTGTGAAATGCACACTGAACTGAAGTAGGAGTTGAACCAGATAGCAGTAAAACAAAGTCAGTGAATATTAACATTTTTCCCATCAAGGTACAAGATATTTACATGTGTGACATACTCTGATGTGCAGTTTCCTAGCTTGCTCCCTTTAATTCCATTGTATCCTCCTCACTGAAGAAAGCATACCAGAATGCAAGTGGTTGAGAATGACATCATTATAGTGATAAACTTCAATATACTCTTGATTTATTGAGGAAAGTGAATCATTACAAGATGTGTATAACCATTAATAATGAATGCTTGAGACACACCTTGTAGTACTACAATTGAGACCCAAGTTACTCCCACATTTTCTGAAATGAATGTCATTTCACTTTTTCTTAACAATCCTGCAGAAGAGAGGATTACTAATTTTGTGTAATTGATGAAGAGTCTTATATTTAAAAGTCAGTGATTGATGATGAACATTTAAAAATATTTGAGTAATAGCTTCATGGTCTGTATTGTAAATAACACTATTATAGAAAAATTGAAATTAGTTTTCCAGTATGGATTATTTTACTTGAAGAAAAAGTACTTCCACAATTGTTTTAGAAGAAGGGAAACTCATAATACTAGAATATTTATATTCTGGCAACTTAGTATATACAAATTTTTTTATACGGGCTTGGTCAAAAAAGTATCTTTAAAATTACATTGCTGTGAATGAGATTGCTTTTAAATAGCTCATCCTGCATGGATGTGGTATGTATAATATACAGTTAGAAGTGAAGACTTAGAAAAACTATATTCATTAACCCTTGACATTAGCAAGTGGTATTTCTCAAAACCTTTGTGGATCTAGGATATAACTACCTTCATAAAATACAGTTACACTTAATTCAGATATTTAAGTGATACCTTCAGACCCTTACCAGTTCTACAAATAGGACTCAAGCCATTAAAGTTGTTAAGATAATTTTTTTCTTCTGAAATGAAGGCTGGGTGATTTTGCATTACATCATTGGTATAGATGCAGAGGTTCTAATTCTTGGCTCTTGTGTCCTGGGGTCTGTGGAACAGAGTGTTTCTGGCTTAATCACAGAGCCTGCTGCATTGTCCCCAAGTGGAGAGTTAGTCGTTATTCATTGTAATGCTTGCCGCTGTTACTTGGCTGTTTTCTCCTTGGAGCTGAACACTTCTAGTCTGTGTCCTTTCTGCTTTCTAAACGTCCAGCTTGAGAGGACTTCCCTAGCCTCTCCTGTTATTTGGTAGGGCTCTTTTGTCAATTTCCATTATGCAAAGGCAAGTGCATTTGATGCTTCTACTAATTAGTTCTGGTAACAATTGGGTCAGCAGTAGCTACCCTAGCAGCCACACTACCTCTTACTTCATGAAGATGTTTGTACAGTGTTCTGGCTTTCTTTTGAATTGTAGTTCTTTCAGAATCACATGATTTCTATATACATTCTTAAACAGATTAACCATCATTTCAGCTTTAAGGCTTTGCAGATTTTCCTTGGAGCAAAGGACACATCTTCAAGCCTCACCTTTTTATTTGTTTTAGTATAGTGTAGGGTATGGTGGACTTTGTAATGACACAAATCCAGTCACTGTCACATTTCATATCTACTCTGAACTTACTCCAAATTTATGTTATCTAGTTAAATACCATTGTTTTGTCAGGCCCCTTTACTTTTTATGTTTTGAATAAATTGGCAGTAGTAATTAAATGGAATTAAACAATGCAACAGTCTCAGATTACTAAGGACAAATAACCTGTAAGATCACTATGCTTATCTATAAAAAGTTAAGTTGGACAAAGTATAAGTATCCTTATCTAGATTTATATATAATAGAAACATTTTATAAAGCAGGAGGCTTTTTCATCTGATATATATAAACATATATATTTATATATATACTTATTAGCATATTATATTGTAATTATTTGTTTATGCATATTCCCTTTTTCACCCCTCCTTAGCATTTTAATCTCCAACGTAGAAACTGTTTCTGTAAGTAAAAGATTTTTGAGTCTGTTATGTGTAGTCAGGTGCTGTTATGCAGAGGGATATTAACATTCGTTTAGTGTGTGCTGAACGTGCTAGATACTTTTTGTACATTTGTTTTGATTTTCATGACAACTCTGTAATTTAGATAGCTTGTATTTTCTTTTTGTAATCTGAGACCAATCTTAGGTCACATCATTTATCCAAGGAGACCCAACTATAAAGTGACACCTGAGATTTGAACTAAGTCTTTCATATGCTAAAATTGAAATAAATAAAAAGGTAAATGACTAAATATAGTAAACCATTAGCAGTCCTGGATTTAATGCAGTTTCAGCTATTTGGGAGTGACTCCAAAGGTCCATGTTGAAATATTTGCAGTTTTGCTGAAACGTATTCCTCTTACTAGAAGTGAGACCCTAAAATATATGCATGACCCTGCCTAACTTCCCAATGTCCACATCTCCTCCTGGTTTGTTCTGTTTGAGGTTGTTCTATACTATAACTTTTGTCAAGTTGATAAAACAGAATTTCTTTATAAAAAATATTCTGAAAAAGAAAGCCAGCTGCTAGAGTGAAGAAAAAGTAAAGAGGTAAGAAAGTGGTAGATCTTAGCCAGACAATGGACATTTTTGAGTAAGTTTAAAAATGGAATGTTGAATCCAGTAAGTCTTTCATCTGGATGTGAATCAATCCACCATACCTTTTAGGGAAACAGAAGTTGACTTGTGAAACATTGCTGTTGAGTGTTCCAGCTCTGTCAAAAATTCTCATGATTGTTAGGCAGATGTCTGGAAAGTGTTAGTGATCTTCTTAAATCCTGTCCCATTTCCTTTCTGTCTCACCCTTAGCAATAATATTTGAAAGCAATTTGACTGTTTATAAATAGCTGTTTCTTCCTAGAAGTTAATGTAGGTCTTATGGATATCTTAAAATATTAACATAAACAGAAGTATCCTCACTTAAAGGATAGTATAGGTGTCCTTTTCTGAATTTCACAATTAATTATAACAGACCTTGGTGTTGGCCTCTTTCTAAGGTTGTGATTTCCTATTTCTTTTGGGGGCCTGATTTACCCTGTGACTGGAACTGGCATTCTAGGACTGAAGTGACTTTGCCTAGAGGTAATTGCTATTATATACAGTAATATCATGGTTTTTGAAAGAGGATGACAATGGTAAAAAATTAGACAGGGTAGCCCACATTATAAAAATAATGCAGAAATGTTCAAAGTCACATGAGGTGAATTTTTGCAAGAATGGCACAGAGAGGATGAAGGCATATAATTCCTTTTTTGGTTATTCAACAAATGGTAATAGAATACTCCATGTAAGGACTTAGGCTATAGCTACAAATAATTATAAAGCACAGAGGAGTTTCAAACTGTTATCCCGAGAGAGAGTACTGATAAAGTACAAACAACATGGATATTAAGTAGAGTGAGACCTGCCTAGGGTTAAATATATGTTACCAGTAATTAGTTGTATGAATTTATGCAGATAATTTCTTATAGTTTCAATTTTTTCATTTGAAAACTGATACTAGTTTTTTTTGATAACTGTTAGTAACAATAGATTTCTCAATTCCCTTTAGCTACATGAGACCAAAACCCTACTCATACTAGCTTAGGGCACTACGATAAACAGGAGTGTGCTTTTTTCAGGTACGGATGGATTCAAGGGCTGAAGCAATGGCTTCAGGACACAGTGGCTTTCTCTTTCATTATTCCTAGCACAGGAATAAGATTTTTGATTAACTAATATGGCTATTTCTGTTTCTGTCCCCTGAGAAGATCTTTGTTCTTTTCCTTTCTGGTCACAGCCAAGACGCGTATTAAGAGGGATTCCCTGGCTGGGGATTGCACTGCTTCAGCAGCCTTTTTGCTGTTGATGAAGTGTTGGGGTCCCAGGAACCATCTTAGGAGTTGAACAGTAACAAATCTTTTTTGGGAATTCTTAGGCAATGCAACTTTTTATAAACTTAGTTAAGTTTTTAAAAAACTTATTTGCATTTAATCAACTTCTTCCAAGTACCCAAAGCCCAAATCCTAGCCCTAGAATCAAACCATTGCCTGGTGTGTCTCTAAACAACTTTGCCCATCACCGTAACCCAGTGGTTTTCCAACAGGAGGCAGTTCTTACCTCAGGGGACATTTGGCAGTGTCTGGAGACATTCTTGTCACAATGGGGTGTTGGGGGCCACTAGACAGTGTCATTAGCACCTAGTCGGTAGAGCCCAAGGGTACTATAAAATATCCTGATGTGCACAGGGCAACTTGCCACAACAAAGAATTTTCCAGTTCAAAATGGCCGTAGTACTGATGTTATAAAACCATGCAAACACTAGGCTTTTCAGTTTCCTTAGCCTCTGTCTCTGAGTCCTCTGTCTCAGAGCAACTTTTTGAGGTTGACAATGCACAGCAAATTTATCCCTGCTCCCAGTCTGTTTCATGGCTCTTTATAATGGGTAAATATCTTGTTTTCTAGGATCCTTGGGGAGTAACCCAGAGCATTAGCTTCTCTTACGTTTCATTTTTGTGTAGTTAAAGGCTCTAATTTTAGTTTAGGGATGGTTTGATGTTCAACCCCGTAAACTGCAAGATTATCAGCCATTTTGTATTTGTAGTAAAAGACTGAAAAGATTTTCCTTTTATTAAGATTCACTCAAAGTATGCTTCTTTTTCAAGGATGTTACTGAAGACACTACATAGTATGTAATATATCAACATCTTAACATTTTTTACCGAGTACCTTACAGTTCCATCCTTAGCAGGCACATAGCTTTACAAGAGGTGGCAGTTTACCAGCTTGTTTTGCTTATTAAGGAATGCTGACTTCTCAAACTGCAATAGGGGGATACCAAATTCCCTTCACTTTCTGTTATTATTGACTCAGTCAGTTCCACATTTTAGAGCTGTCATTTGTCTTATCTGATTTCCTGGCATAAATTTTATATTCTATCAGGCTTCTTTTGGATGCCAGCAATAGAAACCCAATTAAAAAATTAATCCTTCCCATATCTGTAAGTGGCAACTCCATCCTTTTTTTTTTTTGTTCAGACCCCAAACCTTGAAGTTATCCTTGATTTGTCTTTTTTTTTTTCACTTCCCCCACAAAATCTTTTAGCATATTATATTGGCTTCAAAATATATCTGGATCTAACTGGTTCTCCCCACCCCTATCTCGGTCACTTTGGTTCAAAACCATCCCCTCTCTCTCTTCTACAAGTCGTCTCCGTGTTACAAAAGTAGTATTAGCCTCAGAATATTAGTTTCATCCTTTTGAGAAGTAAGAGATCACATCATTTCATTGCTCAAAATCTTTCAGTGGCTTTCCATGTAGCTCAGTATAAGCTCAAGTTCTTAAAATGAGCTAGTTTTGTGGTCCTGCTCTTCCTCATGCAGGATCTTCTCTGAACTCAGATTTTTCTGTTGTCTTCACCATTCATTCCATGCAGGCCTCCTTGCTCTTTCTTAAATAGGTGCTTTGTACTTTCTGTCCCCTTGGCCTAGAATACTCAACTCCAGGTATCCATGATTTACTTCATTATCTTCTGTAGGTCTTTGCTCAAATGTCACTTCATCTATAAAGTCTTTGATTGTGTACATAAATTTGAAGTCTCCTACCTCTCCCATACTTATTACCTATCCCTGCTTTTTGTTTCTTGTAACATTTACCACCACTTAATACTGTGTGTTTTATTTATTCATTTTGTGTTTTGTTTTCTCTTGAATACAATCTCCATGAGGGCAGGAATTTTTGTGTTTTGTTGTGTAGGAAAATTCATGGACATGTATATAGTTTAGTAGGCTCTCAGCAAATATTTGTTGAATGAGTTAATAAATAAAAAATAATTTGTTGCCTCATGTCTGAAACAGTGATGGGACTAAGAATTAGAGAAGGGGGAAGTGTGTTTATTACCCTAGAATATAAGTAAATTTAAGTAAAAAATTTGAAGCAACACAAGAAATATAAGTAAAAAAGAAAAAACGAATATAAGTAAATGTCTTCCAGAGAAGGAAAGGAGAGAGCTTTATTTCTTCAAAGCTAATTGGAATGGTCTGTCTTTAGGGAGACACTAACTCTAAATTCGAAGGCTCTCTTTTATACAAATATCCTCATAGTACCTTTTGCTCAGAAAGCTCTGAATGCAGGAATGTGAGAAATCCAGAAAGAGTGGTTTCCCAGCAGTAATTCTAAAATTCCAGTAGCTACATCTGCCAACACCTGAACTTTCCCTGAATGCAGGTGTGATTAGATCTAGGGACAAAATGTTTTCAGAATTTTCTTCAATTCTCTTTCCATCTCTTATCTGTTCTTTTATCTGGGTTGACTCACTGCCAAGTAGTAGTTAATCATGTTCCTTCAGTTTAGCAACCTCAGCCAAGAGAGAACTTTCTGGTTAATTCCTGAAAAAATTTTGGGGTTAAGTTTTATTGGTCCAGTTGGGTCACATACCTGATCCTGAACTACTGCTTGGGGAAGGGAATATGCTGACTGTCTAGAAATGGCCACGCACTTATTCTAGGAGCTTTGTGCTTTTTCCAGGAACTTGAGAGTGGGAATGGTAAAGGTCACCAAACTACATGGATTGAGAATAAGAGTAAGGGTACGTCAATAAAAGAAAATTGAGATGCTGCTACTAAAAGAGGGGGAGTGAAAAATGACACAGGCCTGTCACTCACATGCACATGCAACTCACACTTGTTAAAAACCCAACCCAGACTCTTATTGTATATGGTAATGCCTCATCCTTTTTCACCTAACATCACATCATGAACAAGAGATTATCTTTGAAACATGATTTAAATAGATGTAAAATTCATTACTAAGTATAAAATGTATATTTAAATTCATGCTTAATAGGTTGTTACTTACTAGATAGGTAGGAATAGTAGAGGTGGGAAAGAGAAGTAATGCCAGGACTAGGGTAAGGTAAGGGAGATGCTTAGGACACAAGATTTAAGACAGTGGTCACTTTTAAGGTCATGCAACTACAGGATGGCACTTGTATGACCCTGAGAGTGAATGTCCTTATAAATTTTGCACCTCTCTTGCCTCACTCTAGTCCTTGTGAAGAGAAGCATATTTAAAGAATACCAACTATATTTAGCTCTGAGTGTGACTTAGAGATGGTAGCCCTGTGTAGATGGGCAATTTGGTGGGGAAGATTAAGGTGCCCTAGAAAGTAGTAGTTATACATTTCAATTTGTCTATAGGTAACTGCTGAGTTTTGATAAGGAAGGTATATCTTTGAAGTAATACAAGGAATATAATATTTATTCATATGTTTGTAGTAGTTTTAGCAAAGAAATGTTCCATTTAGAGATGATACGAAAAAATTTGCTACTTATTTTTAACTCAAACTATTTCAATATCAAGTGGAAAAATACTGTTTTTTTCCCATTGGAAAATAAGAATTATAAAGAGCCTTGAGTTGAAGGGTGATATATAACACTTGCTTTGACCAACTTCCTTGAGCAAGACACTTCACACTGCTTAATGTTGGGAATGGAATCCCAGTTGAATAGTTGTCTTCTTATTGTTAGGTCTTTGAAAATAACTGTTTCTGTATCACAACAAGAGACCAGAGTATAGACTCCCTCCTACAGTGTTGGTGGGAATGTAAATTGGTACAACTACTGTGGAAAGCAGTGTGGAGGTTCCTCAAAAAACTAAGACTAGAAGTACCATTCAACCCAGTAGTTCCACTTCTAGAAATTTACCTGTTGAGAACAAAATACCTGATTCAAAAAGATATATGCACCCCTATGTTTATCGCAGCACTATTTACAATAGCCAAGATATGGAAGCAGCCTGTCTATCAAAAGATGAATGGATAAAAAAGATGTGGTACATATGCACAATGGAATATTATTCTGCCATTTAAAAAAAGAAATCCCACCATTTACAACAACATGGATGGCTATAGAGGATATTATACTCAGTGAAATTAGCAAGGTGGAGAAAGACAAATACCAAATGATTTCATTTATTTGTGGAATATAAAAACAAAGCAAAACAGAATGAACAAAATAGCAGTAGACTTATAGATACTGAGAAGTGACTGGTGGTTACCATGGAGGAGGGGTTGGGGTGAGTGGTTGGGGAGGGTGGGGGGGATAAAGGGGCACAAAAATTCCAAATAAAAAAAAGGATTGATGGCAGATGGATTGGAAAGAGGTTTACAAAAAAAAAAAAAGATAATAATCTAGATAACTCTCAACTCTTTGCTGATAGAGAAGAAAAGCTAAAAAAAATTCAAATTAAATGGATTGTCCAGTAATTTTGATGACTGTCTTTGGATAACCTATATAATGTGTACATTTAGGTACATGCTACATTTTGATCCTTGGAAATTTTTATAAGTAATACTGTTTAGGGGGTTTAATTGAAGATACTCTATTGAAACCAGTATAAAAGAGAAGTCATGATTAAAATTTTCATATTTAGATATAATTTTAAGTCATGACTTTTGTCATTTACTGTAACAACTCTTGTCAAAACCTTACTTTACATGAAAGTTTATAAACCAGAGAAAGTTGAGTTCACCTTGAAATTTCATTCATTCAGTAATCACTTGTTTTGTGACTATGATGTTCCAGATATGGGGCAGTATGCTGGCTGTTTTATCATAATTCCTGTCAATCATGTTGGCAGTTTACAAGAAGAAGGATGTAACAACAGTCATTTTATGTAGATTAGAGTTCTAACCAATTCTAGCATTGAGAACCTTGCCAAATTAGAAGAGAATAAAATTCTTCTCTGGGAGACAAGAAAGGAGCCCTTTGGATATGGGTAAAAAGCTTGAAAGAGTAGGAGACTTGGACGATAGTCCTGATACACTGCACTTGGTCAGCTGCCTGACCAGAACAGAAGGAGTAATCTTATTGGTAACAACTATGACATGTTCTTTAATCACGTGATAGTCAAAGAAGCAGGGGAAATGACCAGAAACAGAAAAGGCAAACAGAGGAGCATGAAAGAGCAGAGAGCTGATTATAAACCAAGAAGCTGAGATTAGAAATATGAGGGCATGAGGCAAACTATGAGAAACTGACAGGGCTGTAAAGTACATAAATGGCATAGTGATGAGGAAGGGAGCCAGTGACTAAAAACCATCTTAGAAATTCTCCTAGTTTCCAGGATTGAGAGAACAGCCAATGAAAGAGTCAGGCGTCGGCATACTAAAAGCATGTTAGGCAGAGAGAGTATGTGTTTGCCAGGAGAATCATTCCCAAACCGTCCCAGCTTTTGACAAAGTTTTTTGTACATAATTACTTCTTTAGTCTGTAATAATATTTTAACAAGTAGTTACTTCCTCCTTCTGATGTACTTCAAACTTGAAATCATTTTTATGCTGTGAAAATGGAGAAAAACACAAATTACCTATTCAAAGCTGAGGGAATAGGTTAGGGGAGAAGGTAAGGTATGCTACTCGTTGAGAAAATTGTGGGAAGAAAGGGAGGGAGGAAGCCATAGGGGAGATGAATTGGGTGAGTATAGCATTCCTATTAAAGTGGTGAATGTGACAAGCTGTTGCAGTTAATTTCCTACTGTACTCCATGTGTACATTTTTACCTTTTTCCCTGTGGTGAACAGTTCTGACTTCTTGAAATTCCTCTTGCAGCTCATGTTTTCTGGCTAGATTTATGGTCATTCCCGTGGGACTTCCCTGCACGTTTTCTCAAGGGTCTTCCTCATGCCTAATGTGTAATCCTTCAACATGGACCTGCTACTTTAGCTAAGATATGGCCTGCAATGAATAGTAGTAAGGTAGGATTACTTTACTCTTCTTAGTAAATTACTAAAATATATATATTTATTATTTTTTTCCTCTAAAACTGTGAAGCAATTTTGACTTGTCTGAATTTTGTAGTGTTTATGTTAGATTATTCTCCTACTTAGGCAGGCTGCAGTCAATTAAAATTTGTGTCATTTATTTATTTTTTGTCATTTATCCTACTGAATTCTATTTCACTGGTGATGTATTTATTATGTTTTTCAACTAACACTTAACAATCAGCAGAACTCAAACTGTATCTCTTTCCTATCCTGTGTGCCCATCAGTCCTATATTTTCAACATATATTTTCAGTTTGACACCATACTGAATATACCTTATTTTTCTTATCAACCACTCACTTTTCTGGTTTCTGCTTTTCTATTAATAGCATTATTAAGCCTGTTCTTTAATGTAGTCATATATTCATTTACTATTTCCTTCATTTATTTGATGCACATTGATATCAGACAGTTTACTGCTTCTACTACATATCAGACAGTTTGCTGCTTCTGGGGGTATAATAATGAATAAGCTGGATATCCCATACTTACAGCTCATATTCTAGAAGGGGGACAGGTTTAAAAATAAACTGACAAAATAATTACGAATTGCAGTAAATTTTTTGAAGTAAAATGGAAAAGCAGACAATTTGGAGATAAGGAGTTGGGAGCTACTTTAGATAGGGTGGTTACAAAAGGCTCCTCTGAGGAGTTGTTAAGATGAGACCTATATATGAGAAGGAGCTATTTCAGGAGTGGGTGGCATGTGTGTGTTGTGTTTTGGTAGGAAAAGCATTCTCATTAGAAGGAATTGTAGACTGAAATAGGTCAAACAGAGGACAAATACTGTATCTTCTCACCTATTTGCAGAATCTTAAAAAGCCAAACTCATAGAAATAGGGTAGAATGATGGTTGCCAAGGGTTGGGGAATTGGGGAAATAAGAGATGGTGGTCAAAGGGGACAGATAACTAAGATCTGGGGGTCTAGTGCACAGCATGGTGACTATAATTAACAATACTGTATTATGTATTTGAAAGTTGTTAAGAAAGTAGATTTTAAATGTTAGGATCTTAATACACAGAAACACACACCCCAGACTGAGAAAATTGCATAGTTTACATGAAGGGATGGAGATGTTAAGTAACCTTATTGTGGTAATCATTTTGCAATGTATACACATATATGTAAGGTAAATGTTTAAAATTTTAAGCAGTCTGAAATTCTCCCAGACTGTTACCTGAAAATCTAATATATAATTTTATTGTTATTTTATTTTACATATTCTAGAGCATCCTTCCATTAGATGTGTATCATACTAAGCTCACTTGAAAGCATTCAGCTTATGTAAAATCTTAGGTAGTTCATTTATTACCTTTTTGTTTTTATAGCTTCATCAGGGCATATTTATATCCAGCCATTTAGGATTGATATTATAAGTACAAACTGAAATGGAATAGATATTAAAATAAATCTTTCCAATTCTGTGTTACTTATTTCTTTTAAGTTAATTAGTAGTTCTTTTATTGTTTTGCTGAAGAATTTTTAAAGATGTTTTCTCAAAAGAGAGGAGTTTATTGTTTGTATTTTATGTGACAGGTATTTGACTAATCATTTTAAATACTTTGTTTTGTTCTTAAAATAGTCTGATGAGTTTTTCCACTTTGCATATGGTTCTCTTTTGAGTTTTAGAGTTGAACAGAAGTAGTAGGAAAATAGGATTTTGTAGGTGGAAGGGACCTTAGAGATCATACCCTTTCTCCTCTTTTATCTGAGACCTAGAGAGGTTCCTTGACCTGCCTGAGATCATGCAGCTGGTTTCTTGTTTGTTGAGACTTTTACTCCTTATGCTTCAGTCAGGCTGGACTCCTTTCTTGCTTCCTGTCTTTTTACCCCTTCAACATTTCTTTTTGAAAATATTCCATGCTCCAGAAAACTGAAAATACGGGATAGTGAATACTCATACTATGCTTCACTGCTAACATTTTGCCACATTTTCTCTTTATATATTTAAAAACATTTTGAAAGAATATTTAAGAGATCATGATAACAAGTTTTTTTAGCATGCATATCCTAAGAAAGAAGATAATTTCCTGCATCATCATAATATCAATATTACATTTAAGGAACATCATTATGTTTTTCTGTAATTTTATATAAACAGTATACATCTTAATATTAATTTAAGGCTATGTTTAATATAGTGGTCATTATTCAGGTCTTCTCCACTGTCTATAAAAAATTTGATTCAAATCCAGGATTCACTCAGGTGTCATGCATCATACTTGATTCTTATGTCTCTTTATTCTCTCTTAATCTGGAACAGTCCCTCTTTTTGTTTTTCATGGTCTGTATTTTCTTTTAAGAATTATAGTGTGTACACACTTAATGTCTCTCTTGAGAACTGCCTGGTTTCCTAGAACATTATTCATCCAAAACTTATTTGCAATTTGCTTTTTCCTTCCAATTCTCTTAGGTTGCTAGAGATAAAATTGTTCATTCCAAGCTTTGAAAAAAAAAATCATTCCAACTTTAAATATATGTTGGCTGAGTTTTTACATTTCACTACATTAAGTTAAAGATAATAAAACTAGGAGATTTATGTTGTATTTGATTCACTGGCACTAGTCAAGAATTTAAATTCATTAAAAATAACAAATCTGCAGCAATTCCTGTCCTATCCACTATTACCCACCCCTACCTTCTAACCAGTTGGTTATACTGAAGAATATTTGTCTAGTCACTGTGGATACTATAAGCAGTAGCAGTCTAAGTCTTCTCTTTGAAAAATCATAGATTTCAAGTGAAAAGTAGATTAAAATACAAATGAAAAATAAGCAAGTTAGAGTAAACAATGAGAAAAACTTTAAGTACCTTTCTCTCTGGTATTCAACGAGTGGTCTCTTCCTTCCTTGCTTTTGAGTTTCATAGATTTCGGTTGGCTTTCTTTAAGAATTATATGGTATTTAGAAACAAGAGGAGTTTTGGTGGGGAAGGAATAGGAAGTAACTTTTAAACAGTATTTTCAAAGTTGGGAGAGTCATAGTTTGGTTGAGAGAAAAGCAAGAAAGTGCCAGTGAAGAAGGGACTACTCGAGATGGCTTAGGGAAGTCTGTGAAGCATTTCCCTTCCTTTTGCTCCAGCCAGGTGGAGATTACACTTCTGTGCTTTTACTACACTCTTACAGGGTTCCTTATAGCAATCACTGTTGTGTGTTAGGACTGCTTCTTCTCAAATAAGCTCCTTGAGGCTGTGACCAGTACTTTTTATCTCTGTGTACTCAGGACCTCACTCAGTGTCTGGCATATTATAGACATTTAATAAGTACTTACTGGATGAATAAGTAAATGAGTGAATCTTTTACTAAGACAGAGCAACAAGACAAAGATTCCTTTGCTGAGCAACCACTGTAATGGTTGGGACTGCAGTTAGACCAATTCATTGTTGAGGTGCTCAATTGGTTCAGGAGCCTGGGATATGGAACAGGGATAAAATTGTTTAGTGGAAACCCAGAAGCATTTTATGAGTGGGAATATAATTGGGAGACTTTTTTCAGAGAAGTAACTATCATGAAATAAGGACCTTTGTAATTTTCTAAATAAAAGTACATCAAATATAATTGAAGAGGAAATAATTTTTAATGTTAAGCATTCTGTCTGTGAAATTTGATTTTTTCTTGTTAATCCTCAAAAAAAGAAACCTTGCAAAAAACACTTCTTGGGAAGGCTTTCTTTTCTTTATATCTTTTTTCATTATAAAACAAATACATGCTAATGATAAAAATATAAACTAGAGATACATAAAGTAGAAAGTGACATATTTCCCACTATTTCAAGATTTACTCTTCAGAGGTAGCTCATGTTAAAAGTTTGATGTGTATCAATTTGAACTTTTAAAATATATATATTCCAAATATACGTTTATGTTTGTATAAATTTAAGTAGGTTAATTTGACATACATGTTCTGAAATTGCTCTTTCCCAATGGTTTCTACTTATGCTCCATGTAATTCCAAAATTTGTTGGATATATGAGAGGGCAGACTTACTAGCAGAGAATAACAGTAAAAAACCAGAGTAATTGAATGTATAGGATGATAATATTTACAAAGTTCAGAGTAATAAAAATATCTGCTAATTTTTATTAGTGTTAATTGCTATCTGTTAATTTAGAAGTACCTCTTTTTGACTTGTTTAATTTATATGAAATTCTAAAAGTAATAATTTTCCTATGATACATTTTAGAATAAACACATAAGAGATACTTAGAGTAAAACAGAGATTTATTGAGTACATCTGTGGATGTACACCTGTATGGCATTGTATGAGAAACATGAGGATACATTCGTGAATAGGACATTGTCATTACTGAGTGCTATGTAACAAAGTGCAGAGGCAGAGGAAGCTGCCTGGACAGGTGATAGAGCACAATCTTGAAATACTAGTAAGAGTTAGCCAACATTTTAAAAAAATGACTAAAGAAAGTGAAGGAAAATTCAGAAGTTGTTAAGACAAGTTCAATGGAGAGAGAGGAAAGTCTTCAATGGAAAGTCAGGGGAAGTTAGTTGATTGAATATGTGTAGGGAGAGAAGTAGGAGGTGCTAAATGCTGGTTTTCCTGGGATAGTCCTGGTTTATTCCTGTTGTTCTGGCATAATAAAGAATAGCACCCCCATTTCATTCTTAAAAGTACCTATTTCTGGACGATAAGTGGGATGTTCACCCTAGAAGGGAGAGAATATAAGGGGAGCAGATAAATTTTAGAAAATATAGTTTGATTAGTGGGAGGCTAGAGATCTCTTTGAGGTCAAAGAGATGGTACAATAACAATTAAGACTCCAGAGAGATGCAACATAGTATTATAGCCTAAAACTAGGGTATTAAAATTTACCATTGTGGAAATGAAACAGGTTTGGTTTCAGGCTCTGAGCAATAGTAGTAGGAGTTAAAATGGAGTTGGATGAATGAGTCTTTGAGGAAGAGAAAGACTACAGAGGTTCAAATCTCCATGGATGAAATAAGAGTTGGATTAGAGAATAAGATTTTGTGGCAAGTGGAGTTTGAAAGAAGATTTTGAGACAAATATCAGCTAGGTGAGGTAGGGCTTGGTAAAGCTGAATGGTGTGAATTTCAAAGAAGAGATTTTTGAGAAGATTGGAAGAGCAGTGATTTTGGAAATAGCATTAAAGAATCAGGATAATGGCACTAAATAATCCCTCCCACTGGCCCTATGGAAATGGGTGGTGGAATGTAGGGAAGGTGTAGCCTCCACCTGAGAGCTGTGTATTTTTGTGGAGCCAGTTTCAGATAGGGTAAGGAGTTGGAGGGTAAAGATTTAGAGAATTTTATTTAGAAACGGAATGGAATTTAGAAGAACAATTTGCGAACAGATTTGTTAGCACATGACTATAGAGAAAGAATGGGGTAGAGTGGGGATTAGGCCTTGCCTTCTGGGAAATAACTGAATTCACAAAAAAGGCCAAGAAAGGAACCAAGTTTCCTCCATGTTTTTAACAGTGGCACAAAGCTTGTCTGATCTGGGTTCCCTGAGAGGCTGTCTCATTGCAGGATAGGGACTGACTTTGGCTTCGATTATTTAATTTATAACTGACAAAGCCTTGATTGTTGCCATTCAGCTACTCTATGCCTTTAATGAACCTACTGGTTGAGATTTTGATATTATACAAATGGATTTTGAAATCACTTTGACATCTCCCCACATTGTTACTTTCTTTGAAGAAAAAAATTGGCCCTGATTTGAAAACTTTTTTATAATAATTGATCATATAAGAAGGGTAAAATGTTAAGAAGTATCTAGAGAACAGTTATATTTCTAGAATTTAAGCATATAAGGTTGTATGCATTGTGGCCATATTTAATTTTTTTAACCTTTTGTTCCCATATTTTCTTTCAAATAAGCAATGTTTCATAAACATGTTCCCTGTTTCCCCACCTATGTCTCTTTGCTCATGTTAAAACTTACACTTAGAGAGTAGCCCTCCTCTGTAACTTGCCCTTCTATGTTCTCTCTTGTGTGGGTTCTTCCTCTTTCATGCTTTGTTAGTAATGGCTAATTTTTATTAAGTCCCTCAAAAGCTGGACACAATAAATACTTTATCTCATCTAACTTTCACAACAACCTGCAAGGTGGGTGTTATTATCCCCATTTTAAAGATAATAAAATTGAGCTTCCAGGAGGTTCATTAAAATGCACAGTTGCACAGCTATTAAATTGTAGAGTTGGGATTTCAGCCCAGGACTGTTTGTTTCCAAAGGCACCTCCTATACATACCTTTGTGAATAGGCACATGACATGCTCTCCTTTAGTAAGTATCCTTCAAGGCTTATTGGAGAAGTTCTCTTTAATTAAAAAAATTTGTTTCCAGCTTTGAGATATAATTGACATATAACATTGTGTAAATTTAAGGTGCATACCATGTAAGAACTTGTTCATTATGCTTCAGAAGATTGGAGACTGACGAGAATTAGGCTTGGGGTGGATTAATGATTGTGCATTGAGCATTGACTCCCCTATACAGAATTCTATTGTTGTTAACAACCATTTGATCAATAAATATGAGAGATGCCCTCTCAAAAAAAAAAAAAAAATTTAAGGTGCATAATGGGATGCACACACATATTATGAAATGATGTTTTCTTCTTAATAAAAGCTTTCTGAGTCCCCTATTCGGCTATGCTCTTCCCTTTCTCTGTCTTTGTAGCACTTTGTACCTTATGCTTTTATATTCTGTGAGGCTTTCCCTGATTACCTCTAGAAATGTTGTGCATACTTCCTCTGTATCTGCACTGAGCTTATAACCAATATGTAGTAGTTAACTTGTTGAATTATATGGCATTTGTTTGTTTCCACTTTGTCATCCTTAGTAGGTTGTGAGCTCCTTGAGACTAGCAACAGTAACCTTATGGGTCTTGGTTTTCCTGGCACTGAGAAATTTGCCCGGCAAATAGATGCTCACTCAGTAGATGTTGCTGAATGAATTTTTTTTTTTTTTTTAGATAATTATTTTTTATTGAAGGGTAGTTGACACACAGTATTACATTACATAAGTTTCAGGTGTACAACACAGTGATTCAACATTTATATACATGATAATTCTAAGTACCAGCTATCACCATACCAAGTTGTTACACTATTTTGACTATATTCTTTATGCTATACATTACATCCCGGTTACTTATTTATTTTACAATTGGAAGTGTGTACTTTTTCTTGGTTGTTGTTGTTAGGGCATCTCTCATATTTATTGATCAAATGGTTGTTAACAACAATAAAATTCTGTATAGGGGAGTCAATGCTCAATGCACAATCATTAATCCACCCCAAGCCTAATTTTCATCAGTCTCCAATCTTCTGAAGCATAACAAACAAGTTCTTACATGGAGAACAAATTCTTACATAGTGAATAAGTTACATGGTGAACAGTACAAGGGCAGTCATCACAGAAACTTTTGGTTTTGCTCATGCATTATGAACTATAAACAGTCAGTTCAAATATGAATACACATTTGATTTTTATACTTGATTTATATGTGGATACCACATTTCTCTCTTTATTATTTTTAATAAGATGCTGAAGTGGTAGGTAGATACAACATAAAGGTAGAAAACATAGTTTAGTGTTGTAAGAGAGCAAATGTAGATGATCAGGTGTGTGCCTGTAGACTATGTGTTAATCCAAGCTAGACAAGGGCAATAAAACATCCACATATGCAGAAGATTTCTCTCAGAACAGGGAGGGTGAGGTTCTAAGCCTAACCTCTGTTGATCCCCAATTTCTCACCTGATGACCCCCCTGCGACTGTGCCTGTCTTAGGTTGTTCCTCCCTTGAGGAATCTTACCCGTCTCTGGCTAACCAGTCATCTTCCGGGGCCATACAGGGAAATGTGAAGTTGGTAAGTGAGAGAGAAGCCTTATTGTTTGAAATGGTTAGCTTTTTATTTCTTTGCATATTTATGCCCTGTGGCTTCTATGCCCAGCATTTGTCTTGAGGTATCTTTACCACTTGGAGGAGTTATGATACTCGGTAAATTTGATATGAGGCACGTATTCTATTTAAGAATTCGTTGTAATTAGGAAGGAAGAAGAAAAGCTATAGAAGTAGCAGGCGGGAGAAAACATGGGAAGATTGATTATTTCTTTGACATATCTTCTTGTAGAGTAACTTCAGCATGTATAGATTTTAAGCTACTACTTAAATTGCGCACACACATTAACATAATAGGAGTATAGTTACATAACCAAAGCATACCTGTAATTACCAGCCATCTCCAGTGAAACCAAGAAAACCAGTTAGGCACCCTAGGCATTTGTGAAAACTTATCAATGATATGATGTTATTATCTAACTGAATTTGAATAGTTTGAGAAAAATCAAACAAATTAAAACAACCCATTCCTGGGCACTGTTCACATCCCATATGTTCTTTTAACAGTAAATAGTCTGTAGTTGTAAGATTTTGGAGCGCTACAATTTGCACTTCTCCTAATTCTTGGTTGAGTTCCAACAGTATAGATCCAGTCAAATTTGTTGTTTTACTGTATGCACAGGCCAGCTTAGATAACTCCTTCATTCCCATGGCAAGTCCAGGAGCTGGTGGGATGTGTGCATCTACAGCTGTAGCTGTGCGTGGATCTTTGTTGGGGTTTTTTGATGATCATCTTCTGGCATGAGTCTTCCCGAGAGTGCTGATGTTGGAAGTTCTCTTTCATATCGTTTCTTAGTTCATTTTCGGGGTAGCCAAATTAGGCTTTGATCCTCTGTATAAACACAAACAGACCCTTTGCCTACACTTTTATATGTCCTTTATATCATTGTGTAGAACTCATTAGAGGTCACCACATAGGAACTGCATTTTTTTTTTTTTTTAATCATTAATCTACACTTACATGACGAATACTTTGTTTACTAGGCTCTCCCCTATACCAGGTCCCCCCTATATACTCCTTTACAGTCACTGTCCATCAGCGTAGCAACCTGTTGTAGAATCACTACTTGTCTTCTCTGTGTTGTACAGCCCTCCCCTTTCTCCCACCCCGCTATGGTTGCTAATCTTAATACCCCCCTACTTCTCCCCCCCTTATCCCTCCCTACCAACCCATCCTCCCCAGTCCCTTTCCCTTTGGTACCTGTTAGTCCATTCTTGAGTTCTGTGATTCTGCTGCTGTTTTGTTCCTTCAGTTTTTCCTTTGTTCTTATATTCCACAGATGAGTGAAATCATTTGGTATTTCTCTTTCTCTGCTTGGCTTGTTTCACTGAGCAAAATACCCTCCAGCTCCATCCATGTTGCTGCAAATGGTTGGATTTGCCCTTTTCTTATGGCTGAGTAGTATTCCATTGTGTATATGTACCACATCTTCTTTATCCATTCATCTATCGATGGACATTTAGGTTGCTTCCAATTCTTGGCTATTGTAAATAGTGCTGCGATAAACATAGGGGTGCACTGATCTTTCTCATACTTGATTGCTGCGTTCTTAGGGTAAATTCCTAGGAGTGCAATTCCTGGGTCAAATGGTAAGTCTGTTTTGAGCATTTTGATGTACCTCCATACTGCTTTCCACAATGGTTGAACAAGTTTACATTCCCACCAGCAGTGTAGGAGGGTTCCCCTTTCTCCACAGCCTTGCCAATATTTGTTGTTGTTTGTCTTTTGGATGGCAGCCATCCTTACTGGTGTGAGGTGATACCTCATTGTAGTTTTAATTTGCATTTCTCTGATAATTAGCGATGTGGAGCATCTTTTCATGTGTCTGTTGGCCATCTGTATTTCTTTTTTGGAGAACCGTCTGTTCAGTTCCTTTGCCCATTTTTTAATTGGGTTATTTGTATTTTGTTTGTTGAGGCGTGTGAGCTCTTTATATATTCTGGACGTCAAGCCTTTATCGGATGTGTCATTTTCAAAGATATTCTCCCATACTGTAGGGTTTCTTTTTGTTCTATTGATGGTGTCTTTTGCTGTACAGAAGCTTTTCAGCTTAATATTGTCCCACTTGTTCATTTTTGCTGTTGTTTTCCTTGCCCGGGGAGATATGTTCAAGAAGAGGTCACTCATGTTTATGTCTAAGAGGTTTGTGCCTATGTTTTCTTCCAAGAGTTTAATGGTTTCATGACTTACATTCAGGTCTTTGATCCATTTTGAGTTTACTTTTGTATATGGGGTTAGACGATGGTCCAGTTTCATTCTCCTACATGTAGCTGTCCAGTTTTATCAGCACCATCTGTTGAAGAGACTGTCATTTCGCCATTGTATGTCCATGGCTCCTTTATCAAATATTAATTGACCATATATGTCTGAGTTAATGTCTGGATTGTCTAGTCTGTTCCATTGGTCTGTGGCTCTGTTCTTGTGCCAGTACCAAATTGTCTTGATTACTATGGCTTTATAATAGAGCTTGAAGTTGGGGAGTGAGATCCCCCCTACTTTATTCTTCTTTCTCAGGATTGCTTTGGCTATTCGGGGTCTTTGGTGGTTCCATATGAATTTTTGACTTATTTGTTCCAGTTCATTGAAGAATGTTGCTGGTAGTTTCATAGGGATTGCATCAAATCTGTATATTGCTTTGGGCAGGATGGCCATTTTGACGATATTAATTCTTCCTAGCCATGAGCATGGGATGCGTTTCCATCTGTTAGTGTCCCCTTTAATTTCTTTTAAGAGTGACTTGTAGTTTTCAGAATATAAGTCTTTCACTTCTTTGGTTAGGTTTATTCCTAGGTATTTTATTTTTTTTGATGCAATTGTGAATGGAGTTGTTTTCCTGATTTCTCTGTCTGTTGGTTCATTGTTGGTATATAGGAAAGCCACAGATTTCTGTGTGTTGATTTTGTATCCTGCAACTTTGCTGTATTCCGATATCAGTTCTAGTATTTCTGGGGTGGAGTCTTTAGGGTTTTTTATGTACAGTATCATGTCATCTGCAAATAGTGACAGTTTGACTTCTTCTTTGCCAATCTGGATTCCTTGTATTTTTTTGTTTTGTCTGATTGCCGTGGCTAGGACCTCTAGTACAATGTTAAATAACAGTGGGGAGAGTGGGCATCCCTGTCTAGTTCCCGATCTCAGCGGAAATGCTTTCAGCTTCTCGCTATTCAATATAATGTTGGCTGTGGGTTTTTCATAGATGGCCTTTATTATGTTGAGGTACTTGCCCTCTATTCCCATTTTGCTGAGAGTTTTTATCATGAATGGATGTTGAACTTTGTCAAATGCTTTTTCAGCATCTATGGAGATGATCATGTGGTTTTTGTCTTTCTTTTTGTTGATGTGGTGGATGATATTGATGGACTTTCGAATGTTGTGCCATCCTTGCATCCCTGGGATGAATCCCACTTGGTCATGATGTACGATGGTTTTGATGTATTTTTGAATTCGGTTTGCTAAAATTTTGTTGAGTATTTTTGCGTCTACGTTCATCAGGGATATTGGTCTGTAGTTTTCTTTTTTGGTGGTGTCTTTGCCTGGTTTTGGTATTAGGGTGATGTTAGCTTCATAGAATGAGTTTGGGAGTATCCCCTCCTCTTCTATTTCTTGGAAAACTTTAAGGAGAATGGGTATTATGTCTTCCCTGTATGTCTGATAAAATTCCGAGGTAAATCCATCTGGCCCGGGGGTTTTGTTCTTTGGTAGTTTTTTGATTACCGCTTCAATTTCATTGCTGGTAATTGGTCTGTTTAGATTTTCTGTTTCTTTTTGGGTCAGTCTTGGAAGGTTGTATTTTTCTAGGAAGTTGTCCATTTCTCCTAGGTTTCCCAGCTTGTTAGCATATAGGTTTTCATAGTAGTCTCTAATAATTCTTTGTATTTCTGTGGGATCTGTTGTGATTTTTCCTTTCTCATTTCTGATACTGTTGATTTGTGTTTACTCTCTTTTCCTCTTAATAAGTCTGGCTAGAGGCTTATCTATTTTGTTTATTTTCTCGAAGAACCAGCTCTTGGTTTCATTGATTTTTGCTATTGTTTTATTCTTCTCAATTTTATTTATTTCTTCTCTGATCTTTATTATGTCCCTCCTTCTGCTGACCTTAGGCCTCATTTGTTCTTCTTTTTCCAATTTTGATAGTTGTGACATTAGACCGTTCATTTGGGATTGCTCTTCCTTTTTTAAATATGCTTGGAGTGCTATATACTTTCCTCTTAAGACTGCTTTTGCTGCGTCCCACAGAAGTTGGGGCTTAGTGTTGTTGTTGTCATTTGTTTCCATATATTGCTGGATCTCCATTTTGATTTGGTCATTGATCCATTGATTATTTAGGAGCGTGTTGTTTAGCCTCCATGTGTTTGTGAGCCTTTTTGCTTTCTTTGAACAGTTTATTTCTAGTTTAATGCCTTTGTGGTCTGAAAAGTTGGTTGGTAGGATTTCAATCTTTTGGAATTTACTGAGGCTCTTTTTGTGTCCTAGTATGTGGTCTATTCTGGAGAATGTTCCATGTGCACTTGAGAAGAACGTGTATCCTGTTGCTTTTGGATGTAGAGTTCTGTAGATGTCTATTAGGTCCATCTGTTCTAGTGTGTTGTTCAGTGCCTCTGTGTCCTTACTTATTTTCTGTCTGGTGGATCTGTCCTTTGGAGTGAGTGGTGTGTTGAAGTCTCCTAGAATGAATGCATTGCATTCTATTTCCTCCTTTAGTTCTGTTAATATTTGTTTCAGGTATGTTGGTGCTCCTGTATTGGGTGCATATATATTTATAATGGTTATATCCTCTTGATGGACTGAGCCCTTTATCATTATGTAATGTCCTTCTTTGTCTTTTGTTACTTTCTTTATTTTGAAGTCTGTTTTGTCTGATACCAGAATTGCAACACCTGCTTTCTTCTCTCTGTTGTTTGCTTGAAATATCTTTTTCCATCCCTTGACTTTAAGTCTGTGCGCGTCTTTGGGTTTGAGGTGAGTCTCTTGTAAGCAGCATATGGATGGATCTTGCTTTTTTATCCATTCTATTACTCTGTGTCTTTTGATTGGTGCATTCAGTCCATTTACATTTAGGGTGATTTTTGAAAGGTATGAATTTATTGCTATTGCAGGCTTTAAGTCTGTGGTTACCAAAGGTTTAGGGTTAGCTTCTTTACTGTCTTACTGTCTAACTTAACTCGCTTGTTGAGCTATTATAAACACATTCTGATGATTCTTTATTTCTCTCCCTTCTTATTCCTCCTCCTCCCTTCTTCATATGTTGGGTGTTTTGTTGTGTGCTCATTTTAGGAGTGCTCCCATCTAGAGCAGTCCCTGTAGGATGCCCTGTAGAGGTGGTTTGTGGGAGGCAAATTCCCTCAACTTTTGCTTGTCTGGGAATTGTTTAATCCCTCCTTCATATTTAAATGATATTCGTGCTGGATACAGTAGTCTTGGTTCGAGGCCCTTCTGTTTCATTGCATTAAGTATATCATGCCATTCTCTTCTGGCCTGTAGGGTTTCTGTTGAGAAGTCTGATGATAGCCTGATGGGTTTTCCTTTGTAGGTAACCTTTTTTTTCTCTCTGGCTGCTTGTAATACTTTGTCCTTGTCTTTGATCTTTGCCATTTTAATTATTATGTGTCTTGGTGTTGCCCTCCTTGGATCCCTTGTCATGGGAGTTCTGTGTACCTCTGTGGTCTGAGAGGCCATTTCTTCCCCTAGTTTGGGGAAATTTTCAGCAATTATTTCTTCAAAGACATTTTCTATCCCCTTTTCTCTCTCTACTTCTTCTGGAATGCCTATGATTCTTATATTATTTCTTTTATATTGATCACTCAGCTCTCTTAAAATTCTTTCATTCCTGGAGATCCTTTTATCTCTCTCTGCATCAGCTTCTCTGCGTTCCTGTTCTCTGTTTTCTAGTCCATTAATGGTCTCTTGCATCTCGTCCATTCTGTTTTGAAGTCCTTCCAGAGCTTGTTTTATTTCTGAATTCTCCTTCCTTAGTTCTTGCATATTTCTCTGCAAGTCCATCAGCATGGTTATGACTTTTGTTTTGAATTCTTTTTCAGGTAGACTGGCTAAATCTATCTCCCCAGATTCCTTCTCAGTTGAAGATGTAGCAGATGCTGAAGCTGTCTGGGTTAGTCTTGTCTGGATCATATTTTTTTGCCTTTTCATGTTGACAGGTGCTATTGACTGTCAGCTGGGAGGGCCAAAATTTTCACTTACTACTGGCCTTTCTTTACTGGGGCAACTGCGACCCCTAGTGGCTTGTGTTGGGTAATTGCGTGTAGAGTGGGTCTTTGTGTCTTGCCTGGCCGGAAGGGAGAAATTTCCCTTTCTGTGGGCGGAATTTATCTCAGGCTGCTTCTCTGCTTTCGCAGCGCCCGGTGGGGTGATGGATGGGGGGGCTGCTTGACTGTTTGCCTCCGTGAGGGGTCTCAGAGCTGTTGCCCAGGGGGTTAGTGCACCCGGTTTTCCCTGTAATTTCCAGCTGCTGTACTGTGACCTGGGTTGTTTCCGTCAAGCTGTTAAGTCCCTGTCCCTTTAAGACTTTCAAAAAGCCCCCGCTTTTTTTTGTCACAGGGGCATCAGCTTCAGCACCCGCTCAGAGGTCTTACTCCCTGTTCCCCCAGTATCCAGGGCCCCCTGGGCATGTACTGTGTCTGCGCTCTGGCCCGGATGGCTGGGGCTGGGTGTTCAGCAGTCCTGGGCTCCGTCTCCCTCCCGCTCTGCCTATTGTTCTCCCGCCGGGAGCTGGGGGGAGGGGCGCTCGGGTCCCGCAGGGCCGGGGCTTGTATCTTACCCCTTTCACCAGTCGCTGGGTTCTCGCTGGTGTAGCTGCAGTCTGGCCACTGTCCTGCGTCTTCTGGTCTCTCTTTTAGGGCTAGTTGTGTTTGTTGTATTTTCAAAAGTATATATGTTTTTGGGAGGAGATTCCCACTGTCCTACTCACGCCGCCATGTTGGCTCCGCCTGAATGAATTTTGAATGAATTTTATCATGGTTAACTGTGAACTTAGCTATTTCTAGCTATTCTTAATACACAGAGAATTGTTTGCAGGCAGTAACTAGATTTTATTTTTTATCCCATACAGTATCTCTCATATGGTTACTCAGTAAATACCTGTTGATTTATATTAATATCTTAAAAAACTTCTGTAATAATTCTGTTCTCCCCAAGTAATTCTAAATATTAGTAGTTCAAATGTATAAAAATTTAAAAATGTTAATTTAAAAGCATACGTGCTGCTTATTTGCTTATAGATTTATACAGCTTTTATTCAGCGTTCTCCCTAAGTTGAACACTGATGCTGTTCCATTAGGCTGGCTGGCCAATCCAGCGTCGTTTTAGTTGAATTTAATTTTATTTTAAATTAAGTTAGAAGCAACACTTTCAAATAAAGAAAGCACAGGAAGAGTTTTAAATACTGTATCTTTAAGGTGGCCAAGGTCAACATATGTTAACGGATGAGGTCTACAGTAGTGAAACTTTGGTGACTGTTCATTCCTGTCTGATTAACTGCTTCTGAAAAAACACCTCAGTTTGTATTCATATGAGGTCAGTTTCTTGATTTGTAACTGGTTATTATTTGCATACGATGTGGCTTTTGTGATTTCGTTTCTGTCTAGCTGCAGGCAGCTTAATATTTTGTTCAAATAGAATCACTCTTTCTGACTTCTGTCAGTATTGAAGCATATAAAAGGTAAAAATACAGCTAATTATTTTTCTACTTGAACTGGTTAATGATTTTATAGTCTTTATCAATGAAAAAAATATTCTGATAAAGTAAACTGAACTGTACACTGATTTTGATGGGTTTTATTAATCAAGGATAAATTCAAACTCTCTTGTATTTCCTGCTAGTTTGTGAGAATATCTCTTGGGGGAAGAATGAAAGATGTCCTATTTCTATTACACAGCCTTTATTCACTTACTTGATGATTTCTCTAAATTAACATACCTTCAGTGGTATATTTGAACCTGCCAGTGTTGAAATAAATAAAATAATTAAATATTTTTTGACCATAAGACATCATGTGTTAAAATAAATTGTCCTTACTTGAAAGAATCTTAAATACAGATTGAACTTTCTGTATGCTATATAAAAATATTTTCATCTGTGTACTTGGAGAATATAAAAGTTGCCATTTATGGAGCCAAGATTTGAAAAATAGGGGACATTTTAGAACAAACACTTGCATATACCCTATACTTAGAAGAAATACCATGGAAATTCTGTTGTTCTGTCAAGGAACCTAGTTTAATCTGTTTTTTGTTTTGCTATTTAATAACTTCTAACTTTTAAGAAGTATGTATTTATAGATTTTCTTTATACAAAATGGACTTCCAATTTTTGAAAATGTAGCAGTTTTCAATGGTTCTTTTAAAGTTTTCAATCACTATTATGGTGAATTAATAATTCAGTATAACTCACTTGATTCTAAATACCAAGCTAAATAGTGTTAAGTAGGATAGGTTTAAATAAATCTTAAACAGTCAACAGTTTATTAGGATTTTTGCTAGTTTCACTTTTTAGAAAGATATTATTTAAAAATAGACATCTTTGCTAATACTGTGTGTATACTTTTGTGTAATACTCTTTCTGCCTGATTTATACTTACTTTCTGCTAAATTATAGAAATTCTTATTTTAAAATCTCATTTACAAACCTTTTAAAAATGGTTTTACTCTTGCAATTGTTTATAATAAGTTGAATGCCTACTGTATTTTGGGTAGTAACTTGCCTCAGTGATATAAAGAAAAATTCATGATATTCATATTTCCACATAGCTTTTAGTTTAATGGGAGAAATATATCTGAATAAATAGTTAAAATATACTATGAGAAGTGTTGTATTAATCACGTATACATACATGATTCCTGAGATCTAAGAAAAGGGAATACCTAAGTTGGTTGGGTGGTTTAGAAGGGTACCTAAGTTGGTAAGAATACCTAAGTTGGTAGGGATGGTCAGAGAAGGCTTCACAGAGAACACTACTTTTAAGTTTAGTTGTTGATAATTCTTAAGTCAGACAAGGGAGGAAAAACATTTAGGCTGAAGGAACAACATCTGCAAAGGCACAGAGACATGATCCTGAGACATTTAAGGAACTCTAGGTATTAAACTGTGGAGAGGGTGGAAGGTTGTATAGGGCCAGTTTTAGTTACCAGGCAAAGGAGTTTGAATTTCAACTTGTAGGTAAGGCTGTAAAATTAATATTTATTATTACAATAATAATAAAATTAATAACTAGTATTACTAAGTATCTTAAAGAATGAAGTGGGCAAAGTGGGGACTGTGGGGTAAGGAAGAATGCATGTACAATGCTGTGTAGCCTCAATTATTTAATTCAATTGAAAGATTTCTGTTGTCTACTATATGCAAGGCACTGTTTTAAACACTAGAGATATGGTGAGGGAACAAAAAGAGTAGTTCCCTGCTTAATTGGGACTTATATTACAAACTGGTCTATAATAGAGCACCCTTCCCCCACACCCCCATCCCCCTCACTGGTCTCTGTAATTTTTGGCTACAAGTCTGCAAATTTCCTTGTGATTTCTTTTCATAGGCAGCTCTATCCTGTTACTTCTGGAAGAATGTAGCTGAATTTATGACACCCTTTCTACATTATTGTTTTTCCTCTGAGCTATAGTTTGAGGTCTGGGTGTTAGAGTTGATATTTGAGCAACATGGGTTTGAAATGCACAGGTCCACTTATATATGAATGTATTTCAATAAATATATTGGAAATTTTTATGGAGATTTGTGACAATTTGAAAAAACACCTTCTTTTTGGCTTACCTTATTGTAAGAATACAGTATATAATGCATATGCAAAGTATGTGTTAATCGACTTTATATTATTGGTAAGGCTTCCAGTCAACAGTAGGCTATTAGTAGTAAAATTTTGGGGGAGCCAAAAGTTATACACAGATTTTTGATTGGGTGGGGCATTGGTGCCCCTAACCTCTATGTTGTTCAAGGGTGGCTATACTTTAAAAACTGAAATTTCTATTGAGGTAATTTTAGATTAACATGCAATTGTAGGAAATAATAACCCCTTGTACACTTTGTCCTGTTTCCCCTAGTCGTACCATTTTGCAAAACTGTAGTATAATATGGCAACCAGGATAAATTAATATTGATTTAATCCACTAATCTTACTCATATTTTTTCAGTTTTAATTGTACTCATTTGTTGTGTATATATTAATTTCTATCAACTTTTATTACCTGTCTAGGTTGATGTATCCAGTACTACTATCAAGGTACTGAATAGCTCCAACACTGCTAGAATCCTTTGTGTTCTCCTTTTATAACCACGTTCCCTTCCAACACTGGGCAGACCCTAAATACCAGCAACCTCTGCTTTTTTGTCTTTTTCCAAAACCTTGTCATTTCAAGAATGTTATATAAATGGAATCATACAGTATGTAACTTTTGGGGATTGGTTAGTTTCATTCAGTAGCATTCCTGGATATTCGTCCAAGTGATTGCCTATATTGATAGTTTGTTCCTTTTTATTTGGGGTAATATTACATGGTATGTTAAAGAATCTCTCTGCTGAGTCCAGTTTTTAACTTTTACTAAAAAAGCTGCTTTGAACATTTGTGTACAGATTTTTGTGTGAACCTATGTTTTCATTGCTCTGGCATAAATATACAAGAATGCAATTACTGGGTCATATTAATTGAATGTTTAGTTTTATAAGAAACCAGAGTAGCTGTACCATTTTGTCTTCATACCAGCAACAAATGAGTGGCCCAGTTTTTCCCTTTCCTCACAAGCATTTGATCTTGTCATTGTATTTTATTTTAGCCATTCTGATAGTGTGTGTTAAACCACTGTGGTTTTAATTGCATTTCCCTGATGGTTAATAATGTTGAATATCTTTTTACTTATTTGCCATTTTTATATCCTCTTCTGTGAAATGTTTTTTTTCCCCCATTTTCTAGTTAAATTGTTGTTTTTAACTGCTGATTTTGAGAGATCTTTATATATTGGAGATTCTAGTCTTCTGTCAGATATATAGATTTCAAATAGTTTCCTTGGTTTGTAGCTTTTTATCCTCTTCATGTGGGCTTTCACAGGACAAAAGTTTTACTTTTGATGAGGCCCAATTGTGCAATTTTTCCTTTTACAATTGGTATGCTTTGTATCAAGTCCCAGAACTCTGCCTAGCTTTAGATCCTGAAGACATCTACCTTTTTTTCCCCTAGAAGTTTTGCAGTTTTAATTTACATTTAAGTCCATGATCCTTTTGAGTTAATTTTTTTGTAAGGTATTAGGTATTAGATCAAGGTTCTCTCTCTCTCTCTCTCTCTTTTTTTTTCTGTACAGCTATCCAGTTGCTCCAGTACCATTTGTTGTAAAGGCTGTTTTGCCTCCACTGAATTACTTTTGGACCTTTGTCCAAAAGCAGTTGAGCTTATTTGTGTAGGGTTTATTTCTGGGTGTTCTATTCTAGTCCACTGATCATTGTCTACACTCTATCAATAACAGACTGCCTTGTTTTCTGTAGCTATATAATATCTTATTCACCAAGGTAGACATACTTCCTTGAATACTCTTTCAGCCCCACTGTCTTTCTCCTCTCCTCTGGAACTCAGATGATACAAATGTTGGATATTTTGTTATTGTCCCACAGGTGGAGGAGGTCTGTTCCTCCCTCCTCCCCCAACTCTACCAGCCCCAGTCTATTTTCTCTCTGTTGTTTGGATTGGTTGAATTCTATTGCTCTGTCCTACATTCCCTGATTGTATCCTCTGTCATCTCCACTGTACTACTGAGCCCAGCTAGTAAGCTTTTACTTCTGTTACTATAGTTTTTAGTTCTATAATTTCTATCAGGTTATTTTTATAACTTCTATTTCTGTGCTTGAATTTTCTATTGTTACATTTGTTTTAAGAGAATTTCTAATTGGTTGTTGAAGCATTTTTATGATGGCTGATTTAAAATCCTTTTCACGTAATTCCAACATCTACTTATTTTTACGTTGGCATTAGTTGATTGTCTTCTCATTCAACTTGTGATTTTTCTTGGTTCTGGATATGGAAGGTGATTTTCGATTGAATCCTAGATATTTGTCTATTATGTTAAGAGACTGGGGCCTATTTCAGTCTTTTATTTTCAGAGGCAGTTATCTATTTAGATTTAGTAACGGGTCTTGTCCTATTTTTGTGGGCTGTGGTTCCAATGGCAGTTTAATTTTCAGGGTTTTGTGCTGTTGGTTTTGTTTGCTTGCTTTACCTGGTATCAATAGGCCTCTGCTTGGTTCTTGCTGGTGCTAATTGAGGGAATAGAAGACATTTTTCTTACACTAAATTTCTAGATGTTTGTTGATAGGGAAGGGCTGAGACAGGGTTTCCTTATCGTGCCCTGTAACTGCCCTGATGTCTCAGCAGGAGAGGAGAGTTTTGAACCTACCTTGAACAAGAGCTTCCTGAATGGGACCTCTTGCTACAGCTGGATCCCACTTGCCAAATCTGCGCACCTGCTCTGGCATCTCTGGGTGAGGAAGGACCTTCTCGGACCTGTGGGGACTATGAGGCTTCCTGACTTGGCTGCTTGCTAAGCTGGTTTTCTCTTGCTGGTTTTTCCTGCTTGGTTCATTTTGTCTTGGCAGGAAAGTGGATTCTCAGGACTATTAGGGAGGGTGAGTGTTTCCCCTGGCTGTTTATTTTTGATGAGGCTCATAATCAACCTCCCTTGCTAGTGAAATCTGGCTCACAGGATATTGTCAGAGGGACTCCTGTTGAATTCAAGAAGGAGTTAGCCTACACAGGCTGCCTCTAGACTAGAAATGGGGAAAAGTCAGGTCTGGATGACCTTCTTTTGGGTGAGGGGCACACAAGACCCTCTGCTTCTATGCTGTTCTTCCAGTTCTAGGGTCAAAGGAATTTGCTTTCTTCCCATCTTTCAGGCTTCTTCTTTGTTTGGCTCTTGCACTATTTCCAGTGTTTATAGTTGGACTTTGTGGGGTGGCACTGGGAAAAATAGTCTATGCCATCTTGTCTGGACTAGAAGTTGGGTTTTACTTTTAATTTTGGTTTCTTCATTGTATGAGATTAGGTAGAGGGGTGGAGAGATACTGGCTGGGGCTGAGTTTGGCCTTGTTGAGGGCCTTGAGATTTACTTTCTCTTATGAAATTCCTTTAAACATCCTGTCCTGGATTTAATTTCATCCACCAATTCCTCACAGAGCCTTGGAAAATGGTAAGCAGAGGCTGCCCTCCCTGCATGTTCTAAGGTTCTGTTCTGGTACAAAAGGCTTTTCTTGTTAGTTATTTTCTGGACTTACCCTAGGTTGGCCTACTCACTCTCTGCTTTTTTTTTTTTTACTGTAACAGAGCATCCAGTGTGAATTCTCAGGGTTTTGTTAACTCTTCTTCCTCAGAATATCTTCTGAAAACTGTGAAAAAAGCACATTGCCATGCTGCCTAGCACACCAGAATTTTCTCTTCTTTCCTTTGAAACCATGCTGTGAAACTTGTGGCATAAAGTTGTACTCCTTTATTTGCTGATTATATTTAAAGTTTTGGTTTATTTGAAAAACAATTGTTTTTATTAGTTATTGGTGGTAGGAGCCTCTGAGGTACTGCTTCACTATACTAGTTTTATCCATAAATTCCAGTAATGACAATAACACTTCTCTTTCTGAAGTTTAACTTGCTAATATCTTCTTTTTCCATCCTGCCATCTGTAACTCTGCCAGATCCCTTTATTCTTTTGTTTACTAATCTCTAGCCTTTGTTCTCTCTTCTTTCTTCCTCAGATTGCTCTAGATTCCTCCATTCCTTGATTGACAGATTCTCATAGGCTTTGTCCTTGATTCTCAAATGATTTTCTATCAACATCCAGTCTGTTGATTTCATCTATCATCTTTAAGCAACTGACTCTCAAATGTGGATCTTTAGCCTTAATATTGTACCTAAGCATTTATTTTCTGCTGAGATGAATTTATTTTCTTTAAAGTTGCTCCTTATTCTCATTGTTTCATTTCTATTTTTATTGTCATCATTTCTTATTAAACCCTTGAAGCTGTCATTGTATCGTCTCTCTCTTTTTTGTTCTCTAAATCCATTCACTAGATCTAGGCTCTTTCTTCTTAATTCTTAGTGACATTGTCAATTCTAGGTCTTCATTTCTCAAGCCATATTGCTATAATGATATTAATTTGCCTTTATGTTTTTTCATTCTTCAAGCTATATTATACCTAGCTTCCAGCTTAAAATCTAGCTCTATATCTTTTTATTGAACTGTAACATACATATGGAAAGGTATGCAAATTATAGGTGCTTTGCTTGATGAAATTTCATAGACTTAACATACTATGTAACTAGCACCAGCAAATTAATTTAAAAAATCACATTCATGATCTTGTTATTTTGAAATAAAAATCAGTTAATTCAAGGAGTTTGAATCTTGAACTAATAGTTCCCTGAACAGTTGAATAGCAGAAGATAAATTGGCATGCCATCTCCCACTGTTTTCATATATAGCTTGATTTTGGAGACATTTCTTTATTTACTTCACCTCATATTTACTTTTTTGCCCCATTTTGCTCCTACTTTCTGAAATACATTTCCCTTTTAACTTTTTATACTCTAAATCATGGTCATCATTTCAGCCCTAGATCATATCCTTCCATTTCTAGGAAACTTTCTGGGCTAGCCCAGCTTTCATTAAATTTTTCTTTTTCTCTTCAAAACTTCTTTCATTAATTTACTTTTTGAATAGGTAATATCAGTACATTCACTTAGAACAAAATTCCAATGTACAAATGGGTATTCAATGAAAAGTCTCCCTCCTAGTCCTGAGCCCCAGCTACTATGTGTTCTTCCAGAAATGTTTTATGCATACACAGGCAAAATTAATTTCTATCATTTTACTTCCTTTTTACACGATGTAAGCATACCAAGTTCAGTATCTTACTTTTTTCAATTAATAATTCTTAATGATAGTTCTACATCTACATATAAAAAAGTTTTCTCATTTTTTCTTAGTGCTGAATTATTCCACTGAATGACTATACCATGATCAGGCTCATCACATACAATTGTGAAACTTAGACCCTGAACAATTTCACATAAACTATGATTTGAATGGCATGAGAATTACTCCATCACAATCAAATACAGCAGTCTTGATAATAATTTACGTGGTCAGTTCCTTTTGACTGATACTTTTAGTTTGTTTTTGTTATTTAGTTTGCTTGTTATTGGTTTGCTTGTTAGTGAGTTGTAAGGATTCTTTATATATTACAGATAGCAGTCTCTTATCAGATAGATAATTTGCAAATATGTTCTTCTATTGTGGTTTTTCACATTCTTGATGGTGGCCTTTGAAGTACAGAAGTTTTTAATTTTGATAAAATCTAATTTATGTATTTTTGTTTTGTTGTTTGTGCTTTTGATGTTGTATCTAAGAAACTATTGCATAAACCAGGGTCATGAAATGAAAAGTCTCATATATATCTTTTGACATCTATGGAAAATTAAATGTAGGATATCATTCCCTTAATTCTTAAAATATTTATAATTTCTACCAATTTAACAATTAGATATAGCCTAAATTTATTATGGAGTTTTTTAAAAGTTTTTAGTATTTGTCATATGTTAAATACTTGATATTGAAGTGAGAAAGTCAATTACTTTGTATTGACTTATTTATGTTAAGGTTCATTTAGTGTCCTGGTTGCTACTTTGGAAACTTTGGTGGGGTGCAGTTTTCCTCCACCATTTTTACCCCCTATTTATTTGATACATTATACAACTGGGCAGTTTTCGGTTGGGGAAAAATTGTAGTTTGTTCTCCATTTGGAAAACCCACACTTTTACCATCTCTTTGGATGGCATCACTAAGTTTTGAGAGATAAACTCATTTTTCTTTATAGGTTAGAATAGCCCAGTTGAATTAACAAGAAATTAACTTCTGGTATGGATGAGCCAGAACTAAAATTAAAAGATGTGTTTCTCCCTTTCTTTTAACTGGGCTTTAAAAGATTTACTGCCTGAAATTCCAGGATACTGGGGAGACAATAAATTCTATAATAATTTTTGGGATTTATAGCAAACAAGCAGGGTATTTTGGGGAAGTTTCAAATAATTGACCTTTAGATGATCATAAGTTATCATGATCATGTTAAAATAACAGCTTTATTTTACAGCTTATTGAGATATAACTCAAATGCTGAGGAATTCACCCATTTAAACTCTACAGTTCAATGGTTTTTGTTCTGTTCACAGAGTTGTGCAACTATTACACAATCCATTTTAGAACATTTTTACCACCTGAAAATGAAATCCAGTATGCACAGCAGTCACTCCTCATTTCTTCCCAAATTTTCTAACTGTAGACAATCACTAATCTACTTTTTGTCTATGTAGATTTTGGACATTCAAATAAATGTTATATAAGATGTGAGTCTTTTTTGTCTGGTTTCTTTCATTTAGCATAATGTTTACAAAGTTCATCCATGTTATAGCTTGTATCAATACTTCATCCCTTTTTGTTGCCAAATAATATTTCATTGTATGGAAATTCTATCTTTAATTTATCCATTCATCAGTTGATGGACGTTTGGGTTATTTCCACTTCGTGATTATTATGAATAACTCTGCTTGAACATTTATATTCAGGTTTTTTGTATGGGCATATGTTTTTATTTCTCTTGGGTATATACCTAAGAGTGGAATTTCTGGGTCATATGATAACCATGTTTAACTTTTGAGGAGCTGCCCATTTTACATTTCCAACAGTAGTATATGAGGGTTCTAATGTCTTTACAGTCTCCAACACTTGGTCAGTCATTTTGATTATAGACATCCTATTGCTGTGAAGTGAAACCCCATCTCATTCGGGTTTTGGTTGGTACTTTCCTAATTGGTGATGATAGTGAACATCTTTTCATGTGCTCACTGGACATTTGTAAATCTTTCTTGGAGAAATATCTATTCATATTCTTGCCCATTTTATATTGGTTTGCTTGTTATTGAGTTGTAAGGATTCTTTATATATTACAGATAGCAGTCTCTTATCAGATGGATAATTTGCAAATGTATTCTTCCATTCTGTGGTTTTTCACATTATTGATGGGTGGCCTTTGAAGTACAGAAGTTTTTAATTTTGATAAAATCCAATTTATGTATTTTTATTTTGTTGTTTGTGCTTTTGATGTCGTATTTAAGAAACTATTGCATAAACCAAGGTCACAAAGATTTACTACTCTTTTCTTCTGAGAGTTTTATAGTTATAGCTCTGATTTTTAGATTTATGATCCTATTAATTTTTTGTGTTCAGTCTAAGGAAGGCATACTGCTTCTTTCTTTTTCATGCAGAAATCCAGTTGTCTCAACACTATTAGTTGAAAAGACTTTTTACCCCATTGAATAGACTTGGCACCCTTGTAGAAAATCATTTAACCAGAAGTGTGAGGATTTATATCTGAACCTTCTATTCTATTTCATTGATCTCTGTGTTTATCCATATGCCAGTACCACTTTGTCTTGATTACTGTAGCTTTTCAGTAAGTCTTGAAATCTGGAAGCGTGTCTTCCAACTTTGCTCTTTTTCAAGGTTTTTTTTTTTTTCCCCTGGTTCCCTTGCATTTCTTTATATATTTAGGATTAGCTTGTCAATTTCTGCAAAAAAAAAATAAAGCTCTCATAGATGTTGAAATGGATTGAGTTAAATCTATAGATCAAATTGGAGACTATTGCTTTCTTAACATTAGTAAGCCTTACAAATCCATTAACACATCTTGCCATTTATTTAGGTCTTCTTTAATTTCATTAATGATGTTTTATAGTTTTAAGAGTACGAGTTTTGCATTTATTTTGTAAAATTTATTCCTAAATATTTTATTCATTTTGATATTGTAAATAGAATTGTTTTTTAATTTCATTTTCAGATTGACCCTTGCTAGTGTACAGAAATACAATTGATTTTTGTGTATTGATCTTACACCCTATAATCTTACTGACCTTACTTATTAGTTCTAATACACATTTTATTGCATTCTTTAGGATTCTCTATATACATTGTCACATCATCTAGAAATGTAGTTTTAGTTCTTCCTAATTTCAGTGGGAATTACTTCATTTATTTCATGGAATTGGCTAGAACTTTCTGTATAATGTTGAATAGAAGTGGTGAGAATGGACATCCTCATCTTGTTCCTGATCTTTGGGGGAAAACGTTCAGTTGTAGTGATTTTTAACCTTAAAAGAATGGGCTATAACTTTGCTTTGAAGACTGATTACCTTTTTATTTAAGTTTTTTTTCTTCTATTTACACACACAGATATGTGCTGATTAGAAGGCTCGCTTGTGCAGTGTGGAGGATAAGACAGTGCCTTACAAAAATGGGGTTTGGGAGTGACCTGAAGAATTCACATGAAGCTGTGTTAAAATTGCAAGATTGGGAATTACGTTTACTGGAAACAGTGAAGAAATTTATGGCCCTGAGAATAAAAAGTGATAAAGAATATGCATCTACTTTACAGAACCTTTGTAATCAAGTCGATAAGGAAAGTACTATCCAAATGAATTATGCCAGCAATGTATCCAAGGTAAGCAGAATTCCATCACTTATTGTGTATAGCATCAAAACTGTGCGGTAGGCAAATAGTTCATATTACTGAAATAGCATACTCATGTTAGCAGTTTAAAGCAGTGGTTCCAAAATCTTGTTGCTAATCAGAATCTCTTAGGGGAAGTTTCAAAACTACATATTTTGGGCCCTGTCTCTTGATATTCTGAGTCAATAGGTTTGAAATTTTTGAACTTTTGAATCTTTTTTTTTCAAGATGTCCAGGTTATTATAATGATTAGTAAAGTTTGAGAGCCATTCTTAAAAATTTTGTTTTCTTTATTACTGTCCCTCTTTGGGCCCCTTCAGTCCTGCTGTTCTCTTCTTTTGACACAAACTTTCACTGTAACTCAATTTCCCTGAATTATTCTGTGAATCATTAGTATAGTAAATCACATGGACTATTTTAACATGTTGGTTTTTGTTATCATTTCATTACAAAATACTAGTATTGAAGAGTTAATCTTACTTAAAAATATTTTGGATGAACAATATGGTTTTTTAACTCCAAGACTGTAAAAATATCATGTAAAAATTTTTTTAAAAGGGCCATAAAAATAAAGGCTAAAATTGTGCTGTTAATTATTCTTTGAAGGCATTAAAAATAGATGAGATATACATCTTAATAGTTCTCAGATTTTTGCTCTATTTATTTCTGTTGTCTTATTTAAATATCACATTTCACTATATTTATTCAAAGTTAAAAACAAATCTTACCTGTTTTACTTTACATGGGTAAAAAAATTAATGTGTTCCTTTTACTTATGGAACTTAGGATTTGAGTAAATTGTAGGGGGAATTTCTTTTTCCTACGGAGAATGTATGTGTGGTGTGTATGGTCAGTTAAGGATCTGTGATTTCTTTGAGAACCCCTTGCTGTTACTATCTTTCAATTGCCTTTTCTGGATCCTTCAGGCTTTCCAAAGGGAATCTCCAGTCTCTAGCCTAAAAGTACAATTGCGAGATACAGCAAATAAAAATAAAGAACACCAGTAAAATTTGCATGTAATATTTGGGACATACATACACTAAAAATTATTTATCATTTATCCAAAATTTAAATTAAACCAGTATCTTGTGTTCTGTTATGTAATGGAAATAGATAGGGCAAGTAGGTTGAGTGTTCTAAGAGCATATTTTAGTTAATCTTCCTCATTTTGGTAAGCTGCCTGGTGTCTCGAGTCCCAAAACTCTTTGGTACTTTTTTCCTTGTTTTCTTCTGCATTGAGGGCAGATTAGTTGCATGTCAGTGTGGGCTGAACACTCGTAGCTGGAGTTCTGCCTGCTCCTTATATACTTCACATCAACCCTGTTTTAGCACCCTCTGCTCTTCCTCCATTTAGGTTTCTTCAGTTCTTGAACTTTGCTGGAGTTGTCTAACCCTATAAATTCACCTTTTATTCTTGTTTCACTAATTTTATATTGAGAAATAATTGCCATCATCATTGTAAAAGTTTGAGGCATACAGTATGGTATTTTGATTTACATATTAGATATATTATATGTTTATGAAATATGTAGTATATATATATAAACCAGAAAAGGTTTAGTTAACATCATCATCCAAATATAGGTACAAAAAAAAGAAAAGAATAAAAACTCTCCTTGTGGTGAGAACTCTCAGGATATACTGTCTTAACAACTTTCACATATACCATGCAACACTGTTAATTATAGCTTCACATTATGTTGCTAGTACTAATTTATCTTACAACTGGAAGTTTGTACCTTTTGACCACCTTCCTCTAATTTCTTCTCCCCAAGCATGGTCTTTTCTTCTTGAACTCTGCTTTGCAGAACACTTCCGTTTCATCTTTTCCTGATATGCTAATCAGTTACCACTTACCTGCTTTTCATTTTCTTAAATTTGTTGACATGGCTCATCTGTGATGTCCCCTTTTCTATTCTCGTTGTTACTGTGAATTTTTACTTTCAATATCTATATCGTATTTTGGTAAGATTTTGGGAAGGAGTGGAGAAATAGCCATGTATTCTATTTACTATGTTTAACTGGAATTATACTCTATAGAAAAGCAAGGTAGTGAAAGGAACAATAAATATGATTAATAGGTAAAAAGATTGAGAATTTATGAGGTCAGACAATGGAGGAATCATCAATGTGGATACTGAAGTATCAAGTATTTTAGTGAGGGATAGATGGAGACAAATGCTAAAATAAGGAAGGCAGGGGAATTTGGGGGTAGGAAAGTGGACTAAAGAAGGTGATGAACATTAGAAGGGACTGGTTTAAGTGGTTACTGTTGCCCTTAAAGAGGAAATGTTGAGAGATAGTTGAACGATGGTTGGAAACCCAAAGAAAAATGAATGTCATCCTTAACATTGAAAATCATTTATTCTACCTGAAAGTTAAAGTCCATTATATCAATTTTTCTTTAGAGAATTGTTTTTGGTGTTGTATCTGAAAAAATAAATTTATCTCATCCAAAGTTGAAAAGAGTTTCTTCTATGTTCGCATCTGGAAGTTTTATGTTTTTAAGTTTTACCCTTAGTTGTATGATCCATTTTCACTTAATTTTTGTGTGTTCTGCAAGGTACATAGATCAACATTTTTTTTTTTTGAAGCAAATAATCCATTTGTTTCAGCACCATTTCTGAAAAGATTAAGCTTTCTCCACTGAATTGCTTTTGCGTCTTCATTGAAAGTCAGTTGGCCATAGTGCGTGAGTCTGTTTACACACACTTTACTCTCTTCCGTTCATGTCACCAGTAACACCAATAACACACTATCTTGATTATTATTGCTTTATAATGATCTCAAAGTCAAGTATTATAGTTTTTTTGTTTTTCTTTCAAAATAGTTTTGTCTATTTTAGTTCCTGTGCATTTCCATATATGTTTTAGAATTAGCTTATCAATTTCTATAGAAAATGGCTAGTAGATTTTGATTGGAGTGTATTGAATATATAGGTATATTTGGGGGAAATATATATCTTAACAATATTGGGTCTTCTAATCCACAAACGTGGTGTATATGTCCTTGAATTTTTCTGAGAAGTCTTACAGTTTTCAGTGTATGTCTTTCAGATTTATGTGTATTATTTTTAGGTGCTTTTGTAAACAGTATTTTTTTCTAAATTTCAGTTTCCCACTGTTTATTGTTATCATGTATATTAATCTAATAACTTAAACTCTGCAAAACCCATTTATTTGTAGCATTTTTGTAGATTCTATTGAATTTCCTACATACATGATCATGTTGTGTGCAGACAAAGGCAATTTTACTTTTTCCATTGCAATTTGGATGGCTTTTATATACTTTTCTGGCCTTTTCCCATTGGCTAAAACATCCAGCACAAATTTGAATGGAAGTACTGACATCAGACATCTGTGTCTTGTTCCTGATTTTAGAGGCAAAGCATTTTGTCTTTCACCATTAAATGTGGTGTTAGCTGTGAGTATTTTGCAGATATCCTCCATAACATGTAGAAATTTTTTTCTATTCCTACTTAGCTAAGAGGTTTTTTTTTTTTTCATGAATTGATGTTGGATTTTGTCAACTGATTTGACTTTTTCTGCTTAGGTGGTTGTATTGCTTCCTTTTTTTAGTTTGGTAATACAATAAAATGTATTCATTGATTTTCAAATGTTTCAGATGTTAAAACAATCTTGTATTCCTGGACTAAACCCTACTTAGTCTTTAAGTATTATCCATTTTTATATCATTGGATTGAATTTTTTTTTTTAGAGTTTTTTTTATCAATGTTCCTGGGGGATGTTGGTCTGCAGTTTCCTTTTCTCATAATATTGTCTGGTTTTGGTATCAAAACAACACTTATCTCATAGGACAAGTTGGAAAGTATTTTCTCTAATTCAATTTTCTGGGGAAGTTTGTGTAGAATTAGTTTTATTTCTTACTTAGGTGTTTGATAGAATTCACCATTGAAGCAACCTGTGCCTGGAATTTTCTTTGGGATAATTTTTAAGATAATATAAAAAATAATTACATTTGTAAATTACATATATACATAATATTCAGATCTTTTCCTTCTTGAATGAAGTTTGGTAGGTTTTGGCTTTCAAGAAATTTTTCATTTTTGTCTAAGTTGTCAGATTTTTATGTTGTTCATTTTATGCCTCATAAATCCTTTTAATTACTAGAGATCTGATGTGATATTAGCTCTCTCATTCCTCATATTGGTCATATTTCTTTTTTTTCCCTAATGACACTGGCTAAAATCTTATCAATTTTACTTATATTATTTGAAAACAATCTTTTAATTTCATTGATTTCCTCTGTTGATTTTCTATTTTCTAGTGCATTGATTTCTTCTGTGAAATCTATTAATTTTTTTCCTACTTAATTTGGGTGTCATTTGCTCTTTTTCCCTTCTGGTTTAATAAGCGCTGAGCTTATTGATTTAAGACCTTTCTTCTTTTGTAATCCAAGCTTATAGTGCTCTTACTTTTATCTGAGTACTGTCTTAACTGCATCCCAGCAATTTTTGTATGTTTATTTTCATTTTCTTTCAGCTCAAATATCATTTTCATTTCCCTTTTATTATTATTATTATTGTTATTAATTTTATTTTGATATCAGTAATCTCCAATTATATGAGGAACATTATGTTTACTATACTCCCCCCATCACCAAGTCCCCCCAACAAACCCCTTTACAGTCACTGTCCATCAGCATAGTAAGATGCTGTAGAATTACTACTTGTCTTCTCTGTGTTGCACAGCCTTCCCCGTGCCCCCCCACATTATACATGCTAATCATAATGACCCCTTCTTCCCGCCCCCCCCCCTTAACCCTCCCTTTCCACCCATCCTCCCCAGTCCCTTTCCCTTTGGTAACTGTTAGTCCATTCTTGGAATCTGTGATTCTGCTGCTGTTTTGTTCCTTCAGTTTTTTCTTTGTTCTTATACTCCACAGATGAGTGAAATCATTTGGTACTTGTCTTTCTCCGCCTGGCTTATTTCACTGAGCATAATACCCTCCAGCTCCATCCATGTTGTTGCAAATGGTAGGATCTGTTTTCTTCTTATGGCTGAATAATATTCCATTGTGTATATGTGCCACATCTTCTTTATCCATTCATCTACTGATGAACACTTAGGTTCTTCCATTTCTTGGCTATTGTAAATAGTGCTGTGATAAACATAGGGGTGCATCTGTCTTTTTCAAACTGGGCTGCTGTATTCTTAGGATAAACTCCTAGAAGTGCAATTCCTGGGTCAAATGGTGTTTCTATTTTGAGCTTTTTGAGGAGCCTCCATACTGCTCTCCACAATGGTTGAACTAATTTACGTTCCCACCAGCAGTGTAGGAGGGTTCCCCTTTCTCCACAACCTCGGCAACATTTGTTGTTGTTTGTCTTTTGGATGGTGGCAATCCTAACTGGTGTGAGGTGATATCTCATTGTGGTTTTATTTGCATTTCTCTGATGATTAGCGATGTGGAGCATCTTTTCATGTGCCTGTTGGCCATTTGAATTTCTTCTTTGGAGAACTGTCTGTTCAGCTCCATTGACCATTTTTTAATTGGATTATTTGCTTTTTGTTTGTTGAGGTGTGTGAGCTCTTTATATATTTTGGATGTCAACCCTTTATTGGATCTGTCATTTATGAATATATTCTCCCATACTGTAGGACGCCTTTTTGTTCTATTGGTGTGTCCTTTGTTGTACAGAAGCTTTTAAGCTTGGTATACTCCCACTTGTTCATTTTTGCTTTTGTTTCCCTTGCCCGGGGAGATATGTTCATGAAGAAGTCACTCATGTTTATGTCCAAGAGATTTTTACCTATGTTTTTTTCTAAAGACCTTACATTCAGGTCTTTGATACATTTTGAGTTTACTTTTGTGTATGGGGTTAGACAATGATCCAGTTTCATTCTCTTACATGTAGCTGTCCAGTTTTGCCAACACCAGCTGTTGAAGAGGCTGTCATTTCCCCATTGTATGTCCATGGCTCCTTTATCATATATTAATTGACCATATATGTTTGGGTTAATGTCTGGAGTCTCTGTTCTGTTCTACTGGTCTGTGGCTCTGTTCTTGTGCAAGTACCAAATTGTCTTGATTACTGTGGCTTTGAAGTAGAGCTTGAAGTTGGGGAGTGAGATCCCCCCCACTTTATGCTTCCTTCTCAGGATTACTTTGGCTATTTGGGGTCTTTGGTGTTTCCATATGAATTTAGAACTATTTGTTCCAGTTCATTGAAGAATGCTGTTGGTATTTTGATAGGGATTGCATTGAATCTGTAGATTGCTTTAGGCAGAATGGCCATTTTGACAATATTAATTCTTCCTAGCCAAGAGCATGGGATGAGTTTCCATTTGTTAGTGTCCACTTTAATTTCTCTTAGGAGTGTCTTATAGTTTTCAGAGTATAGGTCTTTCACTTCCTTGGTTAGACTTATTCCTAGGTATTTTAATCTTTTTGATGCAACTGTGAATGGAATTGTTTTCCTGATTTCTCTTTCTGCTAGTTCATTGTTAGTGTATAGGACAGCAACAGATTTTTGTGCATTAATTTTGTACCCTGCAACTTTGCTGAATTCCGATATTCTAGTAGTTTTGGAGTGTAGTCTTTAGGTTTTTTTATGTACAATATCATGTCATCTGCAAATAGTGACTTATGCAATAGTTTGACTTCTTCTTTACCAATCTGGATTCCTTGTATTTCTTTGTTTTGTCTAATTGCCATGGCTAGGACCTCCAGTACTATGTTGAATAACAGTGGGGAGAGTGGGCATCCCTGTCTTGTTTCTGAACTCAGAGGAAAATCTTTGAGCTTCTCACTGTTCAGTATGATGTTGGCTGTGGGTTTATCATATATGGCCATTATTATGTTGAGGTACTTGCCCTGTATACCCATCATGAATGGATGTTGAATTTTGTCAAATGCTTTTTCAGCATCTATGGAGATGATCATATGGTTTTCGTCCTTCTTTTTGTTGATGTGGTGGATGATGTTGATGGATTTTCAAATGTTGTACCATCCTTGCATCCCTGAGATTAATCCCACTTGGTCATGCTGTATGATCCTCTTGATGTATTTTTGAATTCGGTTTGCTAGTATTTTTGCATCTGTGTTCATCAAGGATATTGGTCTGTAATTTTCTTTTTTGGTGGGGTCTTTGTCTGGTTTGGGTATTAGGGTGATGCTGGCTTCATAGAAAGAGTTTGGGATTATTGCCTCCCCTTCTATTTTTTGGAAAACTATAAGGAGAATGGGTATTATGTCTTCTCTGTATGTCTGATAAAATTCTGCGGTAAATCCATCTGGCTCGGAGGTTTTGCTCTTGGGTAGTTTTTTGATTACTGCTTCAATTTCGTTGCTGGTTATTGGTCCGTTTAGTTTTTCTGTTTCTTCTTGGTCAGTCTTGGAAGGTTGTATTTTTCTAGGAAGTTGTCCATTTCTTCTAGGTTTTCCAGCTTGTTAGCATATAGATTCTCATAGTCTGTTCTAATGATTCTTTGTATTTCTGTGGGGTCTGTCGTGATTTTACCTTTCTCCTTTCTGACTCTGTTGATATTTGTAGATTCTCTTTAAATAAGTCTGGCTAGGTGTTTATCTATTTTGTTTATTTTGTTTATTCTTTCAAAGAACCAGCTCTTTGTTTCATTGATTTTTCCTATTGTTTTTTTCTTCTCAATTTTGTTTATTTCTTCTCTGATCTTTATTATGTCCCTCCTTCTGCTGACTTCAGGCCTCATTTGTTCTTATTTCTTTAAATATGCCTGGATTGCTGTATACTTTCCTCTTACAACTGCTTTCGCTGTGTTCCACAGAAGTTGGGGCTTTGCTCTGTTGTTGTCGTTTATCTCCATATATTGCTTGATCTCTATTTTAATTTGGTTGTTGATCCATTGATTATTTAGGAGCATGTTGTTAAGCCTCCATGTGTTTGTGAGCATTTTTGCTTTCTTTGTACAATTTATTTATAGTTTTATACCTTTGTGGTCTGAGAAGTTGGTAGAATTTCAATCTTTATGAATTTGCTGAGGCTCTTTTTGTGGCCTAGTATGTGGTCTCTTCTGGAAAATGTTCCATGGGCACTTGAGAAGGATGTATATCCTGCTGCTTTTGGATGTAGAGTTCTGTAGATGTCTATTAGGTCCATCTGTTCTAATGTGTTGTTCAGTGCCTCTGTGTACTTACTTATTTTCTGTCTGGTGTATCTGTCCTTTGGAGTGAGTGGTGTGTTGAAGTCTCCTAAAATGAATGCATTGCATTCTATTTCCTCCTTTATTTCTGTTAGTATTTGTTTCACATATGCTGGTGCTCCTGTGTTGGGTGCATATATACTTATAATGGTTATATCCTCTTGTTGGACTGACCCCTTTATCTTTATGTAATGTCCTTCTTTATCTCTTGTGACTTTCTACGTTTTGAAGTCTATTTTGTCTGATACTTGTACGGAAACACCTGCTTTTTTCTCCCTGTTGTTTGCATAAAATATCTTTTTCCATCCCTTGACTTTTAGTCTGTGCATGTCTTTGGGTTTGAGGTGCGTTTCTTGTAAGCAGCATATAGATGGGTCTTGCTTTTTTATCCATTGTATTACCCTGTGTCTTTTGATTGGTGCATTCAGTCTATTTACATTTAAGGTGATTATTGAAAGATATTCACTTATTGCCATTGCAGGCTTTAGATTCGTGGTTACCAAAGGTTCAAAGTTTGCTTCTTTGTATCTAAGTGTCTAACTTAACTCACTTATTGAGCTATTATAAACACAGTCTGATGATTCTTTATTTCTCTCACTTCTTTTTCCTCCTCCTCCATTCTTTATATGTTAGGTGTTTTATTCTGTGCTCTTTTGTTGGTAGTTGATTTTATTTTTTGCCTTTAGTTAGTATTTGGTTGGTGTGTTTTCTTTGCTGTGATTTTCTCTGGTGACATCTATTTAGCCTTAGGAATGCTTCCATTGAGAACAGTCCCTCTATAATACCCTGTAGAGGTGCTTGTGGGAGGCAGATTCCCTCAACTTTTGCTTGTCTGGGAATTGTTTAATCCCTCCTTAGTATTTGAAGGATAATTGTGCTGGATACAGTATTCTTCGTTCAAGGCCCTTTTGTTTCATTGCATTAAATATATCATGCCATTCTCTTCTGGCCTGTAAGGTTTCTGTTGAGAAGTTTGATGATAGCCTGATGGGTTTTCCTTTGTAGGTGTCCTTTTTTCTCTCTCTGGCTGCCTTTAATACTCTGTCGTTGTCCTTGATCTTTGCCATTTTAATTGTTATTTGTCTTGGTGTTGTCCTCCTTGTGTCCCTTGTGTTGGGAGTTCTGTGGGCTTCCATTGTCTGAGAGACTATATCCTCCCCCATTTTGGAAAGGTTTTCAGCAATTATTTCCTCAAAGACACTTTTTATCCCTTTTTCTCTCTCTTCTTCTTCTGGTACCCCTATAATGTGAATATTGTTATGTTTGGATTAGTCACACAGTTCTCTTAATATTCTTTCATTCCTGGTGATTCTTTTATCTCTCTGTGCCTCAGCTTTTCTGTGTGCCTGTTCTCTGATTTCTATTCCATTAATGGCCTCTTGCACCTCATCCAGTCTGCTCTTAAGTCCTTCCAGAGATTGTTTTATATCTGTACTCTCCATCCCAACTTTATCCTTTAGCTCTTGCATATTTCTCTGCAGGTCCATCAGCATAGTTATTACCTTTATTTTGAATTCTTTTTCAGGAATATTGGTTAAATTTATCTCCTCAGGCTCCCTCTTGGGGGTTGTCTGGGTTATTCTTGACTGGATCAAATTCTTCTGCCTTTTCATGGCGATAGAGGTAGTTGCCCTCCTTGCTGCCTCTGCCAGTTACCTGCACATGGGGAGCAGCCTCTGGTTTTATTTCTTGAGCTGCAGTGGGTGTGGCAGCTGTTGGGGCAGCCAAGAGCCCTACAGGGAGTGTCAGGCGCACCGGGTGTGCTCTCTTGTGAGAACAGCGACCTTTCACGCCCTGTTCTGGTTTCTTCTGTGATGGGCACCTGCCTGCTGGCGGGGCCTCTGAGTCTGGCCCAGGCAGCTGCGGAGGAGACTCTGGGTGGCTGCTGTGGGCATGGCCGCTCTCAGGCTGCTCCCCTGCTATGGCAGGGCCGTGCTGGAGGGGGAATGGACTGGGGTCTGTTTGTCACTGTGAGGGGCCTCAGAGCTGCACTGCCTCACGGGGTTAGGGTACCTGGAGTTCCCTGGGATTCCCAGCTGCTGGACTGAGTGTGCCAGGATGCTACTGTCCAGCTGTGTTGCCCCTGTCTGTTTAAGACTTTCAAAAAGCACTGGCTTTTCTTTTGTCCCAGGGGCGCCGGCTGCACGGACCCGCTCACAGATTTTACTCTTTCGTTTCCCTAATATGCAGCACACCACGCAGTGTGTGTCTGTCTGCGTTCCTGGTGCGGATGCCTAGGGCTGGGTGTTTAGCAGTCCTGGGCTCCCACTCCCTCCCCGCTCCGACTCCTTTCCTCCCACCGGGGAGCTGGGGTGAGGGGGTGGTGCTTGGTTCCCGCCGGGCTGCGGCTTGTATGTCATCCCCTTCACAAGGCGCTGGGTTCTCGCAGATGTAGATGTAGCCTGGCTGTTGTACTGTATCTTCTGGTCTCTCTTTTAGGAATAGTTGTATTTGTTGTATTTTCAAAAATATATATGGTTTTGGGAGGAGATTTCTGCTGCACTACTCATGCCGCCATGTTGGCTCCTCCTCCTTCTTCATTTCCCATTTGATTTCTTCTTTCACCCATGTGTTCTTTCAAAATCTGTTAATTTCCAAATATTTGTTTTTCTCTAGAGATATTTTTAGTGATTTCAAATTTTGTTCCATTGTTTTCTTAGAGCCTATTTTATAGACTTGAATCTTTTAAATTTATGAATACTTGCTTCATGGCCTAGAATATGTCTTTATTTGTAACTGTTTCATGTACAGTTGATATTCTGCTGTTGTTGGTTGGAGTGTTCTATAAATGACAACTAGGTCAATATGGCTAATAGTGGTGTTCAAATGTTTTATTTCTTTACTCATTTTTATGTACCTGTTCTATCAATTATTGATAGAGGGGTACTGAAATCTATGACTACAATTACGAGTTTCTCTATTTCTCCTTTCAGTTTAATCAGTTTTTACCTCATGTATTTTGAATCCATGTTGTTAATACCTAAATGTTTAGCATTGTTAACTTTTTTTGATAAATGATTTAATTTGTGTATTAGGTGACTAATGCTTAGGATTTTTAAATCTACATGTATTGACTCCTTTTTTATTTATGAAGTTACCTTCTTTATCCTTGATTATATTCTTTGTATGAAATCTACTTTGTTTAGTATTAATTTAACCATTTCAGCTTTCTTTTGGTTAATGTTAGCATGTTATGTGTTTTTCATCCTATTGGTTGTTATGTTTAAAGAAGGTTTCTTGTAGGTAGTATGTAATTGGGTCTTGCTTTATTTCCTGATTGAAAGTCTCTGCCATTTAATTGTTGTGTTTAGACCACTTCCGTTTAACATGATTATTGATATGGTTAGATTTAATCTATCACCTTGCTATTTGTTTTCTGTTTGTCTTATCTGTTCTTTCTTGATTGTTATTTACCTTTTTCTTCTTTTGGATTGAAGGGTTTTTTTTATTAGTCCATTTTTACCTTCTTTGTTGGACTATCAGCTATAACTGTTTACTGTTTTTTTAGTGGTTCTTTTAGGGTTTATATATATTTCTTTAACATACTGTGCATCTATATTTTATTGTTATGTAAAACCTCTTCTATAATAATATCTAGCAATAGTATACTTCATTTCTCTCTGCCTTTCCTTTGTGCTTGTGTTATTGTCATACCTTATAATTCTGCAAGTGTTACAAACCCTGCAATATATTATTATCATTGTTATTGTTATTATTATTATTATTAATATTGCTGTAAATAGCTGATTATCCTTTGACTAATATAATTAGTAAGAACATAAGTCTTTACATTTGCACATTGAGTTTACAATTCATGGTAGTTTTCATTTCTTTGTATAGATCCCACAATGATACCAGATTTCCATCTGGTATCATTTTCATTCTGCTTGAAGGATTTTAATATTTCCTATAGTGGAAGTACGCTGGTAATTGATTTTTTTCAGGTTTTGTGAGTGTGAAAATGCCTTTTTGCTTTTTTAGTCTTTTAAAAACATTTTTGCCATATATAGAATTCTAGTTTGGCACTTTTTTCTTTCAGTAAATCAAAGATACTGTTGCATTGTTTTGTCATCTTGCATTGTTTCTGATGAAATATTTGTGCCTAGAGTTGTTTTTCCCTCGGGTTGTGTTCAAGATTTTCTCTTTATTACTGATTTTAAGTAATATGTGTCCTTGCATAGTTTTCTTTATGTTTGTTGTGCTATGGGTTGTTGACCTTCTTAGATATGTGGGCTTAGAGTTTTCATCAACGTTGGAAAAATACCATTTTTTTTTCCAAAATTTTTTTAGCCTTTCCTTTTTCCTCTTTTTCCTTTAGGGATTCAAATCACATACATATTTGGCTGTTTGCGGTCATCCTACAGTTTAGTGATACTCTATTTTTCTGTCTTCTCTCAGTTTCATTGTGGTTAGTTTTGATTGTTTTGTCTATTTCACTAATCTTATTTTTATGCAGTGTCTAATCTTTCATTAATTCCATTCAGTGTTTATTTCATCTCAGACGTTTTTCACTTCCAGTGCTCTTTAATAAACCTGTCAATGAGATTAGCTCGAATTCTCTCCCTAACCTTTCCTCCTCCAGCAATGTTACCTCCCTCCTTTCTCCTCCTCCACTTCAGGCAGGGACACTTCTTGTCTCATCAGTATTTAAATTTAAATATGCCTTTGTGCTATTCTTTTATCTCCTAATACTTGCCCAAGTCCAGCTCTTCCTCTTGCTCCACACCTGTACTTTAGGGTGGAGGAATTGGAGAGAAGGAAGTAGAAACTGAGTTGTTGAGCCATTTCCATGTTGAAAACCAGCAAGTCATAAATGAGTCATCTCTACTAGTTTAATTTAAATCTTTTTTTGTATCTTCCATGTCTCTACTTAAAATACTTATTCTTTCCTTTAATTTCTTGAATGTATGGAATATAGTCATAGTAACTGTTTTTTTTTCTCCCTCTTTTCTAGAATCTATGTTACCTCTGGGTCAGTTTTGATTGACTGATTTTTTCCTTATTTTGGGTTTTATTTTCCTGCATATGTATGCCTGGGTGTTAGGCATTATGAATTTTTACATGCCAATATTTTGTATTTCTTTAAATATTCTTGAGGTTTGTTTTGGGATATGGGTATGTTACTTGGAGACAGTTTAATCTTTTTGCCTCTTGCTTCTACATATTTTAGGTAGACCAGAGGTATGTATAGCCTAGAGTGAATTTATCTTCTCTGTTGAGGCAAGATAATTCTCAATACTCAAAGGATACTTCCTGTATTATGAGGTTGTATTGTCTATTGGGACCTGTCATGATTTCATTGTCCTATGTGAGCTCTAGACAGCATTCCCTGTAACCCTCATGGGTGGTTTATTTCCTTGGCATAGAATAGTTTCCTTATACTCTTGAGCTGATCAGTACTTAGCTGCATAATCAAGGGGATGTCTTTGCAGATTTCCTAAGATTTCTCTTTGTGGAGTTCTCTCCTCTCTAGTACTCTGGCCTTGTCTCTTCCATAGTGCTCTGAAGTCAGTCTCTGGAACTCATATTGCTGAGTCCTTCTTGGCTCTTCCTCTCTTGGATATAGTCGACATTTTCTTCATTTAGTAAGGTGGGATAATCAGGGTTCATTTTGTTTATTTATAGTCTGAGGGTTCACTGTCCTTCTCTGTCTGATGTCCAGTTGTTTGACCGCTGTTGTTTCACATATTTTGTCTAGTTTTTAGTTGTTTCTAGGATTAGGGGAGGAAAAGGTTTTTAAAGAAATATTAAGCTGAAAGAGCCAATCAAGGAATTTTGGGAAGACCGGAAATAAGGGATAATAGAAAGAACAGCTTCTCTAGGACATGGATGGGGAGTAAGACTAGGATTCAGCAAGGTGGAGAACAGGAGTATCACACAGAAGCTAGAGGGAAGTAGGCAGACATCTCCAGAAGACTAACTGTAATTTATTGTTTTTAAAATTTCTGAATAGGCCAGCCCTGTTAAGAAAGATCCATTAGAGCTGTATCAACAAAGTAATCTGCGGACATCAGCTATAAAACTCAAGGAGTTCATGAGGATTACAGAAAAGAGGAAAGTAACTAAGTAGAGAAAAATCACAGGGTACTGGAGCTCGAAGAGACTGCAGAGGTCTTTAATTCAACCCCTAACTTTTGGAGGAGAAACTGGCTGAGGTTATGTGATTTGCTTCTGAAGGGCAAAGGGGACTCTGGCCAGTTACCTTTCTAGATACTGTTCTTCCTCAGAAGAGCAAGAATAGCCTTAAAGTCTAAGAAGAATAAAAGCAGTTGAGGGGCCTTGAGTCTAGGAAGCTGAAAGAAAAAGTATTGGGAAAGAAAAGGTAATGTAATTTCCTTCCTGGCCTAATTTATGTTTAGATATTTAGGCTTAATTACTCTTTTTGATTACAGTAGTCATATTCTGGTTATGTGGTTTCCCGAATTGGCTCTCTTACTGAGATTGGCCAATGACTGAACTAACATCCTCAGCGTATTTGGTACTAGTCTTTGATTATATCAATTAATTGGATCTGTTTTATTTTTAAAATAGCTGTTTACTTTTATATTTTTATCTACATAGTATTTTTATTCAAGATTTGTTGTAGTTATTATGTTAGTGTTTGATAGCCTAGGAATTTGCAGTAATTGAAATAACGGGCTTAAAAGTTTCAACCCTTCCATTGTTAGAAAGGCTTTAATTAAATAGAGAAGCTGAAATTTCTGACACTGAAGAACATACTTAACTCAGATGATGCATCACTCACTGACTTTCCAAGTAACCTCAATCCTTTGGTTCTTTAAAAAGCTCTGGTGAAAGCATACCTATAGTTCTGGATGCCATGACATGAACTATGCAGAAAATTTGACTGGTCAATTCCTGTTCCATTTTCAAGGGAAGAAATTTTAAATACTGTAAGAAAAAATAAGACATACAGAATCAAAATGAATTATAGAATTGTAACTAGCTAGCTCTAGAGAGTGTAGTTAATATGCACTATTCCTATTTTTGAGGAAATTTATGAAATTTTTTATAACCAGATATCTAATTTTTAAAAATGTTCCATAGATTGTTTAAAAATTGGCATTTTCTATAGTTTTATTTATGATAAAAGTCATTACTAAATTACTTATTCAGGTACTCTGTATTATTTGTTTTTTTAGTTTATTTGCCACAAGTAGAGACAAATGTACAGTTGACCCCTCAACAACACTGGTTTGGACTGTGTGGGTCCACTTATCTGCATTTTTTCAATAAATATAATGGAAAATTTTTTGGAGATTTGTCATAATTTGACAAAACATTTTCTGTTCTTTAGCTTACTTTGTTGTAAGAATACAGTATATAATATATGCAAAATACGTGTTAGCTCATTATGTCTACTGCTAAGGCTTCTGGTTAATCATAGGCTATTAGTAGTAGCTAAGCTTCTGGGGAGTCAAAAATTATACATGAGTGTTTTTGACTATGCAGGGCTTGTTCAAGGGTTAACTGTATTATTTCTCCTACTATATTTAATTTCTTATTCCTTTTTGCTTTGTGTATTTTGATGCACTGTTTCTGAAATGAAAAGATTCATGACAGTTATATATTCATTGTAGTTGATATTATTTTGTATCATAATGTGCCCTTCATAAAACCTTCAAAATGTTTTATATTTTGCATCTAGAATTCAGCTTTATATCATTTGAATATATTGACTGCTGAGTCTTATTGTTCACATTTTTCTGAGGGTTTTTACTCGCTCTTCTGTTGTTGTTACATGTTATTTTATTTTATTGGTATTTCTTACTGCATTAGTGAATTTCCCCCCCCACTTCGATTTGATGTTTTCCTTTTATTAGATGTTTAATAGACAATGTATATAATTTTTTTAACAGATGTGTTTAGTATAATTTTTATTTTACAACATATTTTTGTTAATCTTTTTTTCTTTCCTTTCTTTTTTTAATGGACAATTTTAACTTTTCTCAAAAATTACTTTTAATAATTCAGAAGGTCTGTATGCTTTTTTGTAAACATTCACTTCTTTAACTTTTGGAACTTAAAAATTATAAACTTGAATCTATATTTTTTTATTTACACATTTCGAACAAAATCTGTCTACTGACTCTTCTTTGAAAGGTAGGGAATGTAACTATTTACACTTTTAGTCAATCTCTCCTATTTTTGTTAGTATCTTTTGGTATTTTTGTCTGGCTTAGTATAGTTAAATTATTCCTACTTTCACATTTTGTAGCTCTTCCGTCAAGAGTTATGTTTATATTCTATTTTGTAAAATTAACCACAGTGGTTTTATTTTCAAATTGTATTATTGTTATTTGCCTGTGATTAAATTTTTCTAAAATTAAAAATATTGTTACTTTTAAATCTGTAGCTTTCAGCAACACTAATGATAAAATACCATTATGAGGGACATTATTTACAGAATTATTACCATTAAGTAGGATTCTGTATAATAAACGAGTTTGAATGCCTATAGATGGCCTACAGTATTCTGTTTATTAGGTTATAAAGAATTGTCTTCTACAAATTATTCTAATCATTAAATAATTTATCTATGCCATGGCCATTGCTATGTGATAACCAAGAGCTCTATCTCCAAAGTGATATGCCAGTTCTATTACAAATGTTGAAGCACACATTTTTACATTTTTACTTATTTTTGTGTCTTTATCAAACACCTTTAGCATTTTACTCTCCTTTTTTATAATAAATGTTACAGCCACCCATATAATTCAAGTTATACACCACTGAAACATTTTCTTGCCTACTTACCCATTCCTTTTAGGTTTGTGCTTCGTATTGCATTATGTGCTGCTCTGATCCCTCTTTGTTTTATCAGTTGAAGATAGACCTGTTAGTTTTTCCTTCCTAATCCTAATTGGCATTGCTACTATGTTCTCTAATTCCAATATTAAACAATGAAAAGAGTCTTTTAATGGCATATATTCAATTAATAGTTTTATTCTACATTTGTTCCTCCTACCCTCCTTCTTTCACTCCTTTCTTTCTTTCTTTTAAATAATATTTGGTAGCTACAATCTAAGGCATAACAGTAAATACCTAAAATAGTGAATCATAGAGACAATACTACCCTTTTGGAGCTTCCAATGTTAGTTGGGGGACATTAAAAAACAACAACACAAAAAAACCAAGTGTACCTTCAGATAAATAGTTGTTTTAAGGGCTAAGAGAGAATGAGAGATACTACTAAGGATTAGACCTACATGAAATCTAGCTGATTTCTAAAGGAAGAGAGATGGATCTTGCCATGTGAAGGGGAGGATGAATTTTCAGGAAGAAGGAATGTTTAGGAAACTGAAGGAAGAACAATGCTCCTAGAATTTATGTAGCTGAATAGAGAATCGCAAAACAAGAAGTTAGATGGATAGACAGAGAATAGGTAATCTGAGATACTAGAAGTCTTAGAAAGAAGTTTGTTTGATATTTCTTTAAATGAAAAGGAAAGTCAATGTAGGATTTTATGTGGGAAAATGACATTTTCTTTTGCTTCTATAAGGGGAGTGGTTTGGAAAGGAGCATGGGTAGTGGAGAGGACACCAATTAGGAGGTGGTGTAATAGTCTAAGCTAGAAATAATTAAAACCTCCCAAAGGAGTGGCAGTGGAAATGGATGAAACTGGGTTAATTTGTAGTAGACTTTGGAGGGAAAATCAGAGACTTGCTGATAGATTGTTCATGGGGAAGGATGACCTAAGCTTCAAAGGAGCAGAGACTTTTTTTTGGAAGAGAGGAAATATTTATTAGCATCATTAGGATATTAGGAAGTGGGATAGAGCCAGGTTTTTGTTGAAGGTATAAGACAAATAGAAAGTTTTGATAAGAGGTATAAGAAGTTTATTAATCATAGAGCAGGAGTTCTTAAGTGTACAGGGTTCTGTAGATAGTAGTCTGGGTCAGATTAGGAGATATGTAAGGCAGTGTGGGATTGACAGTAGAGGTGATTATATTATACCTTGGAAGGATTGGACTTCCCACAATGACTGTATTGAACAGGACTGTTGAGCGGGATGAGATGTGCCTTCCTGGGAAGAGGCAGTAATCTGACCTAGTTGAGTAGTCTTTAATGTTGGCATCTAAGAAGTCTCCTCCTTTACACTGCAAGTACTGCATGGAATAAAAAAATGTATTGATACAAAGCACTGAATATTTATTTTTCGATGGTAGAGAAAGAAACACTTCTCTTATCTTTTTTGGTAGCTTTGACATTCTGCATGTGCTTAGAACATTTTCCCAACATTGTATTTTTTAGAGTGAAAATATTAGATGAAAAAGGCAAAGCTACTAGTGTAATTAGGGCATTTATTTTATGTTTTTAATCCATGTTTGTATAGTTTTTTTTTTTTTTTTAAATAATTATTTTTTATTGAAGGGTAGTTGATGCACAGTATTACATTACATTAGTTTCGAGTGTACAACACAGTGGTAGAACATTTATATACATAATTCTAGGTTCCAGCTATCACCCTACCAAGCTGTTACAATATCTTGACTATATTCCTTATGGTATACATTACATCCCGGTTACTTATTTATTTTACCATTGGAAGTCTGTCCTTTTTTTTTTTTTTTTTTTTGTGAGGGCATCTCTCCTATTTATTGATCAAATGGTTGTTAACGACAATAAAATTCTGTATAAGGGAGTCAATGCTCAATGCACAATCATTAATCCACCCCAAGCCTAATTTTCGTCAGTCTCCAATCTTCTGAGGCATAACAAACAAGTTCTTACATGTAGAACAAATTCTTACATAATGAATAAGTTACATAGTGAACAGTACAAGGGGAGTCATCACAGAAACTTTCGGTTTTGCTCATGCATTATGAACTCTAAACAGTCAGTTCAAATATGAATACTCATTTGGTTTTTATACTTGATTTATATGTGGATACCACATTTCTCTCTTTATTATTATTATTTTTAATAAAATGCTGAAGTGGTAGGTAGATACAAGATAAAGGTAGAAAACATAGTTTAGTGTTGTAAGAGAGCAGATGTAGATGATCAGGTGTGTGCCTGTAGACTATGTGTTAATCCAAGCTAGACCAGGGCAATAAAACATCCACGGATGCAGAAGATTTCTCTCAGAACTGGGGGGGTGAGGTTCTAAGCCTCACCTCTGTTGATCCCCAATTTCTCACCTGATGGCCCCCCTGCGACTGTGCCTGTCTTAGGTTGTTCCTCCCTTGAGGAATCTTACCCGTCTCTGGCTAACAAGTCATCTTCCGGGGCCATACAGGGAAATGTGAAGTTGGTAAGTGAGAGAGAAGCCTTATTGTTTGAAAAAGTTAGCTTTTTACTTCTTTGCATATTTATGCCCTGTGGCTTCTATGCCCAGCATTTGTCTTGAGGTATCTTTACCACTTGGAAGAATTATGATACTCGGTAAATTTGATATGAGGCACGAATTCTATTTAAGGGTTGTAATTAGGAAGGAAGAAGAAAAGCTATAGAAGTAGCAGACGGAAGAAAACATGGGAAGATTGATTATTTCTTTGACATATCTTCTTGTAGAGTAACTTCAGCATATATAGGTTTTAAGCTACTACTTAAATTGTGCACACACATTAACATAATAGGAGTATAGTTACATAACCAAAGCATATCTGTAATTACCAGCCATCTCCAGTGAAACCAAGAAAACCATTAAGGCACCTTAGGCATTTGTGAAAACTTATGTATGATATGGTGGATATTGTCCAACTGAACTTGAACAGTCTGAGAGAAATCAGACAAATTAAAACAACCCATTCCTGGGGACTGTTCACATGCCATATGTTCTTTTAACAGTAAATAGTCTGTAGTTGTAAGAGTTTGGAGCGCTACAATTTGCACTTCTCCAAATTCTTGGTTGAGTTCCAACAGTATAGATCCAGTCAAATTTGTTGTTTTACTGTATGCACAGGCCAGCTTAGATATCTCCTTCCTCATTCCCATGGCAAGTCCAGGAGCTGGTGGGATGAGTGCATCTACAGCTGTAGCAGTGCGTGGAACTTTGTTGGGGTTTTTTGATGATCATCTTCTGGCATGAGTCTTCCAGAGAGTGCAGATGTTGGAAGTTCTTTTTCATATCGTATCTTAGTTCATTTTCGGGGTAGCCCAATTAGGCTTTGATCCTCTGTATAAACACAAACAGACCCTTTGCCTATACTTTTATATGCCCTTTATACCCTTGTGTAGAACTCGTTGGAGGTTACCACACAGGAACTGCCCTTTTTTTTTTTTTTTTTGCTTTGTTTTTGGTATCACTAATCTACACTTACATGACGAATATTATGTTTACTAGGCTCTCCCCTATACCAGGTCTCCCCTATAAACCCCTTTACAGTCACTGTCCATCAGCATAGCAAAATGTTGTAGAATCACTACTTGCCTTCTCTGTGTTGTACAGCCCTCCCTTTTCTCCTACCCCCCCATGTAAGTTAATCTTAATACCCCCCTACTTCTCCCCCGCTTATCCGTCCCTACCCACCCATCCTCCCCAGTCCCTTTCCCTTTGGTAGCTGTTAGTCCATTCTTGAGTTCTGTGATTCTGCTGCTGTTTTGTTCCTTCAGTTTTTCCTTTGTTCTTATATTCCACAGATAAGTGAAATCATTTGGTATTTCTCTTTCTCCGCTTGGCTTGTTTCACTGAGCATAATACCCTCCAGCTCCATCCATGTTGCTGCAAATGATTGGATTTGCCCTTTTCTTATGGCTGAGTAGTATTCCATTGTGTATATGTACCACCTCTTCTTTATCCATTCATCTATTGATGGACATTTAGGTTGCTTCCAATTCTTGGCTATTGTAAATAGTGCTGCAATAAACATAGGAGTGCATCTGTCTTTCTCAAACTTGATTGCTGCGTTCTTAGGGTAAATTCCTAGGAGTGCAATTAGGGTGACTATTGAAAGATATGTACTTATTGCCATTGCAGGCTTTAAATTCGTGGTTACCAAAGGTTCAAGGTTAGCCTCTTTAGTATCTTACTGCCTAACTTAGCTCGCTTATTGAGCTGTTATATACACTATCTGGAGATTCTTTTCTTCTCTCCCTTCTTGTTCCTCCTCCTCGATTCTTCATATGTTGGGTGTTTTGTGCTGTGCTCTTTCTAGGAGTGCTCCCATCTAGAGCAGTCCCTGTAAGATGTTCTGTAGAGGTGGTTTGTGGAAAGCAAATTCCCTCAGCTTTTGTTTGTCTGGGAATTGTTTAATCCCACCGTCATATTTGAATGATAGTCGTGCTGGATACAGTATCCTTGGTTCAAGGCCCTTCTGTTTCATTGTATTAAATATATCATGCCATTCTCTTCTGGCCTGTAGGGTTTCTGTTGAGAAATCTGACGTTAGCCTGATGGGTTTCCCTTTATAGGTGACCTTTTTCTCTCTAGCTGCCTTTAACACTCTTTCCTTGTCCTTGATCTTTGCCATTTTAATTATTATGTGTCTTGGTGTTGCCCTTCTTGGATCCTTTCTGTTGGGGGTTCTGTGTATTTCCGTGGTCTGTTCGATTACTTCCTCCCCCAGTGTGGGGAAGTTTTCAGCAATTATTTCTTCTAAGATACTTTCCATCTCTTTTCCTCTCTCTTCTTCTTCTGGGACCCCTATAATACGGATATTGTTCCTTTTGGATTGGTCACACAGTTCTCTTAATATTGTTTCATTCCTGGAGATCCTTTTGTCTCTCTCTATGTCAGCTTCTATGCGTTCCTGTTCTCTGATTTCAATTCCATCAATGGCCTCTTGCATTCTATCCATTCTGCTTATAAACCCTTCCAGAGTTTGTTTCATTTCTGCGATCTCCTTTCTGGCATCTGTGATCTCCTTCCGGACTTCATCCCATTTCTCTTGCGTATTTCTCTGCATCTCTGTCAGCATGTTTATGATTCTTATTTTGAATTCTTTTTCAGGGAGACTGGTTAGGTCTGTCTCCTTCTCTGGTGTTGTCTCTGTGATCTTTGTCTGCCTGTAGCTTTCCCTTTTCATGGTGATAGGAATAGTCTGCAGAACTGGGACGAGTGACGGCTGGAAGGACTTCCTTTCTTGTTGGTTTGTGGCCCTCCTCTCCTGGGAGAACAGCGACCTCTAGTGGCTTGTGCTGCGCAGCTGCGCGCAGACAGGGTTTCTGCTTCCTGCCCGGCTGCTATGGAGTTAATCTCCGCTGTTGCTGTGGGCGTGGCCTGGCTCGGGCAGCTACTCCAAAATGGTGGAGTTGCGTTGGAGCTGGAGCGGCTGGGAGGCTATTTATCTCCGTAAGGGGCCTCCCTGCTCCCTGCAGCCCAGGGGTTAGGGTGCCCAGAGATCCCCGGATTCCCTACCTCTGGATTAAGTGACCCGCCCTGCCCCTTTAAGACTTCCAAAAAGCACCCGCCAAAACAAAACAACGCCCACCAAAAAAAAAAAGAAAAAAAAATTTTTTTAATTAAAAAAAAAAAAAAAGTTTTTAATTAAAAAAAAAAAAAGGTGGTCGTTCGTTTTTCTTTATTCTGCGGTGCCAGCCTCAGGCCTCTGCTCACCGGTCTTGCTACCCTGTTTCCCTAGTATTGGGGTCCCTATCCCTTTAAGACTTCCAAAAAGCGCTCGCCAAAACAAAACAGCAAAAAAGCAAAAAAAAATGGTCGCGTGCTTTTCTTATGTCCTCTGTCGCCCAGCCTCCAGTGTCCGCTCACTGTTCTTGCTGCCCTGTTTTCCCAGTATCGAGCGCCCTGCACTCTGGCCCAGATGGCGGGTGCTGGGTGTTCGGCAGTCCTGGGCTCCGTCTCCCTCCCGCTCTGCCTGCTCTTCTCCCGCCGGGAGTTTGGGGGATGGGCGCTCAGCTCCCGCGGGGCCGTGGCTTGTATCTTACCCCCTTCGTGAGGCGCTGGGTTCTCTCAGGTGCGGATGTGGTCTGGATATTGTCCTGTGTCCTCTGGTCTTTAATCTAGGAAGGGTTGTCTTTGTTATATTTTCATAGATATATGTTGTATAGTTTTTTAATGTTTTCATTTTTGTTAAGTTTGTATTTTAATGGAAGAGCGATATCAGTTTTAAATTGCTTTGTGCTATCAAGAGTATGTTAGTATTTAGACTTTTGAATTTTTTGAAGTAAATATGAATTCATAGGTCACATCTTATTTATGCTTATAATAGCATTTGAAAACTGAAAATGTCTCTTCCCTAAACAAATGTCCTCAAAAGTTAACTTTAAAAAAATATATTGCAGTCTATCAGAAACAAGATTATTAGGTTAAGCCTTGGTAAGTTCTGCTGTGACTAGGAATTTACTTCCTTTAGGCTATAGTTTTGACTTACAGGTTTATTAAATTTTGATATAAAGTTATATTGAAATATTAAAGAATAATTCTGTTCATTCACAGAGAAAAGTAATAGCATAAAAATTATTCTTGTTTATATCTGAAGCCACAACTTGTCTACCTTTTGTACTTTTAACAGAGATCGTCCCTGAGTATAATAAGTCTCCAAAAATTGTTTCTGAATAGAAATTTGAAGACCTGTAGTGAAGAACATTCCTCTTACTTTTTTCAGTATTTTGAGGTTAGAAAGTCTAATACCAAGTGACTTGTACTTACAGCAGTATTCATATGCCCTCTTGTCTCAGATTCACCATTATATGTGTCTGCTATTGAGATAATGTGTAGTGTTCACATACACAATGGAAAAACCACTGAGAGCTAATGGTATTTATTGATAAAACAGAATAGATAGAAATCCACAAAATATTAATATTTTGAGCAATAAGCAGAGGCTTTTGACAAAAAATGGCATAGTAGAAAGGCAAGACAGAGAACTCCCATATACATACCAAAGAAGCAAGTACAGCAAAAACTCTAACCCTGAAAATGACCTGAAGGTTGTATAATTTATACCTGGTAGAATTTAGACCATTTATACCTGGTGAAGAAGAGAAGACATTACAGATAAGCGTATGTGGCAGAGCCACAATCTAGTGGAACCCAAGCCCTTCCACCATCCCAGCCCACAGTAGAGAGGCAGAAGAATAAAGAAGGGGGTGGATAAGTGCTCAGGAGCTCTGCCCAACTAGCCCTAGAGATCTGCCCTGGGAACACAAGTCCACATTGATTTGGGTTTTGATGATTAACAGGGCAGGAAATCAGGAAGAGTTGGAGCACTCTGGGAGGCTGAGACTCCCACTGCTTGTGGAGGATAGGTGTGTTTTTGGTCACTCTTAGATCCAACACAGGGGCAGCAATTTGTAAGATTTACCAGCAGCAGGAAGGGTGTTAGAGCAGCCAGGGTTGGATGGAGCTCTCTCCACGGGAGAAAGGGCAGGTGGAGGATGCTTCCTTAGCCCTCTGAGCCCAACTGGTTGGGTGCTCATGGGAGCCAGCCCCAGAGATTCCATCACCCTTGCTGGTGGCTCAGTACCAGCGTGCTTTTCTGCACACCAGCCTACCTGCCCACCTGGCTCCCTTGGCCCAGCAGTAGTCGGACTTTGCTGCTTGATAGGTGGAAGAAGGCTTTTCCAGATTTCCCAGGCCTCTCTCAGCGCAACTGGAGAGGTGCCTGGAGGAGCTAGCTCCAAATGCTCCTTCCTCTTCACTGGTGGCCAGGTCCCTCACCCTACCCTGTGCCCCCTCCCTGCCCAACCCATCAGAAATGCAGCACCACCATTGCTGCAGGGCAGAAAGAGGGAAGCCTTGCTGAAAAGGATCCCAGCAGAAGCACAGCTTCATGGCTCACAAAGGGCCACTGCTGACAGAGATTGGCCCACTGCTGACAGAGATCAGCCCCTGCCTGCAGACAGGCAGAAGGGCAGCCTAACCCAGAGCCAACAGCAAATGGGGCCCCACCACAAAGGAGAACCAGGTACTGGAGAGTAAAGAGTCTTGAGCATCTGGTCACCACAGGATGCCTTCTTCATAAAGGCATTGTTTTCTACAACGGGAGGCATAGTAGGTCTATCTAAAAGAAGTGAAGAAATGCAGAAACCCTGACAAAATGAGAAGGCAGAAGAATATGTTACAAACAAAACAGGATATGACACCAGAAAGAGGGCTAAATGAAATGGAGAACATCAATCTTCTTGATAAAGATTTCAAAGCTAACATTCATAAATATGCTCTCTGACCTGTGGAAAAGTGTTGATGATCTCATGGAGGACTTCAACAAAGAGAGAGAAGAGCTGAAAAAGAGCCACTCACTGATGAACAAAACTAATTTAAATAAAATCTACAATGGAGGGGATGAATAATAGATTGCTGCAACTAAAGGAGACAATAGTATGGAAATTAGAGAGCAGGAAAACAACAAAGCTGAGGAACAGAAGCAAAAAAGGCACTCTGGAAATGAGGGGATGCTAAGAGAGCTGTGTGACAACTCCAAATGAAACAATATTCTCGTAATAGGAGAGTACCAGAGGAGGAGAGAGAGAAAAAGGGGTAGAAAGTCTCTTGGAAGAAAAAATTGCTGTAAACTTCCCCAATCTGGAGAAAGAAATAGATACCCGGGTCTTCAAAAGTACAGAGAACCCCAAACAAAAGGAAACCCAGTAAGACAACACCAAGACATATAATAATTAAAATGACAAAGGTTAAGGATAACTAGAGAGTATTGTAAGCAGCCAGAGAGAAAAAAAAATTACTTATAAGGGAAACCTCATCAGGCTATCAGCAGAAACTTTACAGGCCTAAACAGAGTGGCATGAAATATTTAATGTATTGAAACAGAAGAAAATTCAACAAAGAATCCTCTACTCAGAAAGGTTATCATTCAGAATTGAAGGAGAAATTAAAAGTTTCCCAGATAAAGGAAAGTTAAAAGAATTCACCACCACTATACTGGCCTTATAGGATACATTAAAGGGGCTTATGTAGATGGAAATGTTCTTTAGCCAAAATAGTTTTCATCAGTGAAAACTCACAGTAAAGGTAGTAGACAAATTACTGACTAAGCTAGTATGAAGTTAAAACAAGTAGTAAATCATCTATATAAAAAATCAATCAAGGGATACACAAAAAGTACAGATGGTGACATCTAATACATAAAGTGTGGTGGGGTAAGAAGAAGAAGCAAAAAGTACTTTTAGACTGTGTTTGAAATAGAGTGACCATCAACTTAACAAAGACTGTGATATATTTGGGACATTATCTATGAACCTTATAGTAACCACAGGCTTATAATAGACACCCCCCCCCACACACATACACACATGCACACAATCCCGTAACAGTACTAAACAAAACTATTAAATTACAAGAGAAGAATATAGGAGTGGAGGAAAGGAAAAGAGAGGAATTATAAAAATAAGAAAACAATAAAATGGTAATAAGTACATACTATAACTACCTTAAATGTAAATGGACTGAATACACCAATCAAAAGACAGAGGGTAGCAGAATGGATAAGAAACAAGACCCATCTGTATGCTGCCTGCAAGAGACTCATTTCAGACCTAAAGACATACATAGACTGTAAGTGAAGGGACGGAAGAAGATATTTCACGCAAATAATAGGGAGAAAGAAGCAGGAGTTTCAGTACTTGTATCAGAAAAAATAGATTTCAAAACCTAGAAAGTAGCAAAAGAAAAGAAGGACATTACATAATGATAAAGGAATCTGTCAAACTGGAGGTTATAGTGATTATAAATATCTGTGTACCCAACATAGGAGCACCTAAATATGTAATTCTAACAGAACTAAATGGAGAAATAGACTGCAAGTCAGCCCTGTTAGGGAACTTTTAACACACTACTTACTTCAATGGACAAATCAACCAGACAGACAATAAATAAGGTAACAGGTGCTGTGTAACAACAGACTAGATCAGATGGACTTAACAGGATATCTACAGAACATTCCACCCAAAAGCAGCAGGATACACATTCTTCTCAAGTGTACATAAAACATTTTTCTGACTAGGTCACATTTTTGGACACAAAAAGACCTTCAGTAAGTTGAAAAAGTTTGAATTTGTGCTAAGGAACTTCGCAGAGCACAGAGGTGTGATATTAGAAATAAGTTACATGAAGAAAACAAAAAATGGGCACATGGAGGCTAAACAGCATGTTTCTAAATAATCAATGGATCAGTGAAAAAAATCAAAGAAGAAATCAAGCAATACATGGAGACAATTGAAAACAAAAATTCAACAGTTCAAAATATGTGGGATGCCACAAAAGCTGTTATAAAAGGAAAATATATAGCAATACAGGCCTAACTCAAGAAAAAAGAACAATCCCAAAAAAGAGTCTAAACTCACAAACAAACGAGAAGAAGAACAAATGAAACATAAAGTTAGTAGAAGGAGGAGCATAATAAAGTTAAGAGCAGAAATAAACAAAATAGAGAAGAAGAAAACAATGAAACCAAGGGCTGGTTCTTTGAGAAAATAACAAAATAAACAAACTTCTAGCCAGACTTATCAAGAAGGAAAGAAAGAGAGAATACACAAATAAACAAATCCAAAAACAATAAAGAAATAGTAAAGAATCCTAAAATTCATGTGGGACCAGAAAAGGTCCCAAACAGCCAAAGCAAACCTGAGAAAGAAGAACAAAGCTGGGGTTATTATGCTCCCTGATTCAAGGTACACTACAAGGCTACAGTAATTCAGACAGTATGGTACTGGCACAGGAACAGACCCATAAATCAGTTGAACAGAATAGAAAGTCCAGATATAAACTCATGCATATATGGTCACTTAATATACAATAAAGGAGTGAATATACAGTGGGGATAAGACAGCCTCTTCAATAACTGGTATTTGGAAAACTGGACAGATACTTGCAAGAGAATGAAACTGGATTACTGTCTAACCCATCCCTAAAAGTAAACTCAAAATGTATTAAAGACCTAAATATAAGACATGAAAACATAAACCTCTCAGAAGGAGACACAGGCAAAAATTTGTTGAACAAAAAGCATGAGCACCTTTTTCTAGACAAATCCCCTTGGGTAAGGGAAACAAAATATAAAATGAACTAGTGGAACTACATCAAACTAAAAAGCCTCTGCACAGCAAAGGACACTATCAATAGAACAAAAGGGCAACCTATAGTTTTGGAGTATATATTCATAAATGATTTATCTGATAAAGGGTTAACATCCAAGAACTCATATGCCTCAACACCAAGAATACAAATAACCTGACTAAAAAGAGGAGTAGCTGAACAAATATTTTTGCATATAAGAAATATGGATGGCCAACAGGTACATGAAAAGATACTCTACATCATTAATCATCAGGGAAATGCAAATAAAAACCACAATGAGATATCACCTCACACCAGCCTTATATTCATCACCACAGTATTTACAATAGCCAAGTTATGGAAGCAACCTACATGTCCATCAATAGATGAATGGATAAAGAAGATGTGGTACATATACACAGTGGAATATTATTCAGCCATAAAAGAAAGAAATCCTGCCATTTTTAACAACATGGATGGACCAGGAGGATATTATGCTATGTGAAATAAGCCACATGGGGAAAGACAAATGCTGGGTGATTTCACTTATTTGTGTAATCTAAAAACAAAACAAAATGAAATGAACAAAATAGCAGTAAACTCAGCCACTGAGAAGTGACTGGTGGTTATCATCAGGCACGGGTTGAAATGGGTGGGTGGGGACGGTGATGGGGATAAGGGAGCACAAAAATTCTCAGTCATAATATAAGTTGATTTCAGGGATCATAGTATATCCTGGAGAATGTAGCCTGTGATTCTGTAACATCTTTCTTTGTTGCCAGATAGTAACTGTGCTAGTGGGAGTGAGGATTTAATACTTTTTGTACCTGTTGAGCCACTGTGCTGTATACTTGAAACCAATACAAGATTGTATATAAATTATACTTAAGTAAAAAAAATAAAAGTATAGCTAGAAAAGAAGAAAGAAGCATAAAAAGAGGAGCGAATACAATGATTGAGAAGGAATTTTTCAGAAGAGGTGGGTGACAAGTTGGTGTGTTGGGTGATACGAAGCAGAAGCTGTGCAAGCCAAAGAAGAGATTCAGTAAGGTTAATCAGCAGGATGAGATACCACAGAGACAGGTTAAGACTGAAGGTGTGTAAATTTCTGTTGTATTTGACCATTAGGAAATGGTGACCTTATTGAGGCATTTGAATGGTGTGAGCAGAAGCAATATATCAGTGTGTTGAAAAAGAAATAAAAAATGTTAAAATGAGGACTGCAAGTGTGTATTTTCAAGTATTCCTATAATTCCTTTCATAGTATTCTGTATAGTCTGATTCTCAATTTTGAAGCATTTGTGCTTAGAGTTGCATATGTTAAATATGTATTGTTTATAACTTATTGCAGTTTTCAGAAACCTTTTTTTATATTAATGTAATAATTTGTATAAAACTATATATTTAAAGTTACTGAACACTTAAAGCACAGCCTCATGGAAACCTCTAATACAGTGCTAATTTTCTTTAAATTTTTTTAAAAGTCTTGGCTACTTATGATTCAGCAGACTGAACAACTTAGTAGGATAATGAAGACACATGCAGAGGACCTAAATTCTGGACCCTTACACCGGCTCACCATGATGATCAAAGACAAGCAGCAGGTGAAGAAAAGTTTTATAGGTGTTCATCAGCAGATAGAGGCAGAGATGATCAAGGTTTGTCTTTTCATTTTGAAGTTCTTTCTTTAATTTGATATTTAAATTTGTTGAAATATTTTATCTTGTTTGTTTTTAAAATTATTCAGTCATTTCCTGAAATAGATTTTTAAGTCTCTAAAAAACATCTTTTAGTAAATATGAAGCATTATTGATTATAAAATGTACTGTTATTTAATATACTCTTGTGGAAGAAAATAATTGATGTCAATAAAACTATGATGCAATATTTTCTTACCACCTAGAAGTTATGTTTTTTACTTAGGAAAATAACTCTTAGGCATTAAAAATTTTTTTGTATCTAGTAATACTGTGCACATAATGAAAATGAAAATATTGGCAGAATAAATTAGGATCTTTCTAAATTTTCTCACATTGAGTCTATCTGTTCTAGATAACTTTTCACAATTTTTTTATTATGAAATCTTTCAAATATATAAAAGGAATAATAAAATGAGCTCCCATTGACCTACCTACCCACATAGTCTGGTTTTTTTTTGCATCTATACTGTTACCTACTTTTTTCTTCTACATTAGGTCATTTTAAAGAAAATTCTAGACATTTTATTCATAAATGTTTTAGTCTGTATTGGTAATAAAATAAGTACTCTAAAAAAACCCATAACTATAGTATCATTAACACACCTGAAAATAACAATAGTTTCTTAATGTTATTAAATATCCTGACTGTGCTTAAATTATTGTTTAAATGTTTTTTACAGTTGGTTCATTTGAATCATGATCCAAACATGGCCGATGCATTGCATTTGAATAATTCTCTCTTAATGTATAGGTTCCTTTCCCTCTGCCCTTTAAAAGTGACATTTATGTATGGAAGAAACTATAGAATTGAGTTTCCTTTAATTTGGATTTTGCTGTTAGCATTTTGTGATGTGGTTTCATATATTACTTCATCCTCCAATTTTCCTGTAAACTGGAAGTTAGATGTAGAGGTGCAATATATGAGTTAAAGAAATAAGTATTTGGTTACTCAGGTGACCAAATATATATTTCCCAGGTATGTTTTGTCTTCATCCATAGTTCCTGAAAACACTTCAGAACCTATATGTGAAATGGGAGACTTTTGGACCCCACCCAAGGGTGGGGGATGTAGGTTGAATCATCCAATGACCAGTGATTTCATCAGTCTTGACTATGCAATAACTTGACTTCTCACAAAAACCTATGAGAAGACCATATCTCTTTCTTGCATCCTGCTTCTCTGCCAGAGAGAGCTTCCATGCTTGGGGAACCAGAATGCTTCCACATGCCATTGAGCCAGGCTCCAAGCTCCATGAGGCTAGAAGCTCCTTTATTTGGGACCTCGCCCTTTGTATTTTTTCATTTGGCTGTTAACTTGTATCCTCTATGGTATCCTTTATTAAACTGGTAAATGTAAATGTTTTCCTGAGTTTTGTGAGCTCTCTAGCAAAGTAACTGAACATAAGAGGGAGGTCGTTGGAACCTCCAATCTTAGTTGGGTGGTCAGAAGCACAGGTAACTGCCTGGTGCTCGTGACTGTCATCTAGGGTAGGGAGTGGAGGGCAGTCTTGATGAACGGAGCCCTCAACCTGGGGAATCTGGTGCTGTCTTCAGGCAGATAGCATCAGAATTGAGGCTTCTGGTGTTCTAGAATTGCTCAGCGTTGTGTGCATGCAGAGCCCCCCCCCCCACCTACCCCCACATATTGGAAACTGTGCAGGAACCTGAAAAAAGTAATATTACTGCTGTGTATACTAGTATTGTTGTATGTGAAAAAGCACAAGAGCATTGATAAAATTCTGGCTGTTTCTTTTGGGCAAGACTACATCATAGGTGCTGGTGTAGACTTTTCTGTTGTTCCATATCAGGATGTATGTAATATCTACTTGTTTATCTTTTTGTGATGTTAAACCTGAGTGATAGATTCTTATGTTGCCATCCTGTTTTTAGTAGATTTTAATTTATTAGACAGTTTCCCTTCAGTCTTTCATCTAGTGAAACAAAATTGTTTTAGAAACAATTCTGTTCACTGCTTAGATCCATTATTTCAGTGGGGGTTGTAAAATGGCAATGTTTTACTTATATCATTCCTAACAATTATTAGTAGAGTTTTTCAATAAAATTTGTCCTAAATCAATTATTTGGTTACCATGAGGTATAATTCACATAGGAGAGACAAGATAAATACTTTCTTTTTGTGATTACTTTGCCAGTTTGAAGAACAATGAATTGGTTCGTTAACAACTTCAAAAGTTAAGACTACCAGTTTCTAGCCTGGCATGTAGGAAATTTTGCAAGTTGTCACTCCACCCTAACAAGTGAAAGCTGAACAAAATGAAAAATCAACAACTCTTCTTAGGTCCATAAGAGAAGTCAGATCACAGGGCAAGTGGCTGCCCTCAAAGGTGGAGAGACTGACAAGTGAACGCAGAGAATCACAGTTTATAAGAGCCTCAACCTCTTGAGGAACCAGTGCTGGGTGTAGGAAAACCTCAACAATAACTGATAAATTCTGGATACTCATTGTGGACAACTCCTACAATTAAAAACTCTGGGAGGATCCTCAGGGGCTTCCATGCTTTTGTGAGTTTTGCCTTCCAGGTGTCTGCCAGGTTCTCACAGTGAATGTTAGGGAAGAATCTCATGCTCCTGGCTTCAGGAGGGGAAAGGAACCATTTTGACAATGCCATAGAATTCTGTTCTTAACAAAATTTGCCTTCAGGGAAAATTGTTAACCATAGCCTAATTGATTTGGGGGAAGAGAAAAACCCAACTCCATCCCACTCTACCATCTTGTCCCATATAAGTGGGAGTGGGGACTGAGAAGCACATGTAAAGTTCACAGAGGCATAGGCTCAGTAAAAGACAGACCTAATCATGGGGCTAGAAAACACTTCCCCTTCCCTGACAGCTTATCACCATATTAGTAAAGGCCTATTTACATCAGTTTCTTTTACCCAATAATTATGTCTGGCAGTCAAGAAAACATGACTTAGTATACCAAAAAGCAAAAAACACAGTTGGAAGAGACAAAGCAAGCATGAGAACCAGAGATGGTAAGGATTTAGAACTGTCAGACTGGGAATTAAAAACAACTAGGAATAATATTTAGGGGTCCTAATGGATGAAGTGACAGCAGGCAAGAACAGATAGGTAGTGTAAGTAGACAGACAAACATCCTAAGAAAGAACTAAAATGAAATGCTAGAGATCAAAAACACTGTAACAGAAGTAAAGAATGACTTTGATGTGCTTATTAGGAGACTGGACACAACTGAGGAAAGAATCTCTGAACATGAGCATACATCAGTAGAAATCTTGAAAACTGAGAAGCAAAGAGAATAAAGACAGATAGAAAATCAACAGCATATTCAAGAACTGTGGGACAACTACAAAAGGGGTAATATATGTGTAATGGGGATACCAGAAGATGAAGAATGAGAGAAGGTACAGAATAAATATTTGAAATAATAATGACTGAGAATTTCACCAAATATGTCAGACACCAAAACACAGATCCAAGAAGCTCAGAGAACACCAAGCAGAACAAATGAATATAAAAACTATACCTAGGAATATCAATTTCAAACTACAGAAAAACAAAGATAAAGTCCTGAAAGAAGCCAGAGTTAAAAAGCACCCTGTCTACAGAAGAATGAATATGAGAATTACATTTGACTTCTTGGAAACCATAAAAGCAATAAGAAAGTGGAATGAAATATTTAACATGTTGAGAGATAAAATACCATCTCTGAATTCTGTACCCTGTGAAATCATCTTTTAAAAGTGAAGGAGAAATAAAGTCTTTCTCAGGCAAACAAAAATTGAGGGAATTTGTTGCCAGGAGACTGAGAAAGGAAATGATATAGGTCAAAAACTCAGATCTACATAAAGAAGAGTGTTGGGAAGGAATGAGTGAAGATAAAGACTTATTTTTCTAATTGTTAATTGGTCTAATGGATAAAAGTTTATTGAAAATAATAGCAACAATGCATTTGATTGTCTGCAATCCTGTATATGGCTTGTGTTCGTGTATGTGTGTATATATCTATATAATATATATGTTCAATGTACTTATATATAACTTAAAATAATGACAACAATGATACAAGGAATGGAAAGGAGGAATTAGGGTTTTTTGTTATTGTAAGGTGCTCACACTACTGTGATGTAGTATAGTGTTTTTTTTTTTAATGTATGCTTAGATTAGTTATAAATGTATATTGCAAACTGTAGGGCAGCCACTAAAGAAAGTAAAAAAAAGTATAACTGATATGCTAATAAATAAAAGAAAACAGACAAAAAGATGGCGGCGTGAGAGGAGAGACAGAGAATTCCTCCTAAAACTGGATACAATTAGAAAATATAGTTGGCGCAACGAATCCTGAGAGAGCAACAGGAAAGAGGACGGCACCAGACTGCATACATCTGGAGAAAAGAGTAGACCTCACTGAACAGGGTAACGTACCAGAGCTGTGGCTCGGTGGGAACTGAGCCATTTCCCCACCGCAGCTCACCGGCGGGAGGAACAGAAATTGAGCAGGGAGGGAGTGGAAGGCTTGGGACTGCTGAATACCTAGCTCCAGAGATCTGTGCTTTCATGGTGCTTTCATCATACTCTTCTGATTACGGGATTGGAAAGGTGGGACAGGTGGAGTTCCTGGGGAGACTGGGATTCTGGGTGCTTGGAGAAAGCAGGGATCCATATCTGGCTGCTCTGGGACAAAAACTTATACCTGTGTGCCCGGCCCACTGGCTCAGGCAGTGGAGACAGGCACAGCAGCCGGGAAGCAGGCAACAGCTCTTTCCTCCCCCCAGGCACCAATACTGCTCGCCGGCGAACCCAGACATTGCTTCAGGGGCTGAGCAGCTCCAGAATAGAGCTTCTGGACACTAGAGGGAGCCACATGCAAATATGAAATGCCAAAGAAACCTGGTCCAGAGTAAAATTATTAATACAACTCCCGAGAAAGATTTAAATGATAAGGACCTTGTGTCTCTTCCTGAAAGGGAGTTCAAAATAAAAATCATCAACATGATATTGGAGGTACGGAAAGACAACCAAGAACTCAGGAATGAATTTAGGTCGGAGATCCGATCGTTGAAGAGCATGATGGAGGGTATTAAAAACAGGTTGGATGCAGTGGAGGACACGATAAATGTAATAGAAACTAGAGAAGAGGAATACAAAGAAGCTGAGGCACAGAGAGCAAAAAGGATCTCTAAAAATGAAAGAATATTGAGAGAACTGTGTGACTGTGACCAATCCAAATGAAACAATATTCGCATTATAGGGATACCAGAAGAAGAAGAAGAAGAGAGAGAAAGGGATAGAAGGTGTCTTTGAGGATAGTTGCTGAAAACTTCCCCAATCTGGGGAAGGAGATAGTGTCTCAGGCCATGGAGATCCACAGATCTCCCAACACAAGGGACCCAAGGAAGACAAAACCAAGACACATAGTAATTAAAGTGGAAAAGATCAACGATAAGGACAGACTGTTAAAAGCAGCCAGAGACAGAAATAAGATCACATGCAAAGGAAAGCCCATCAAGCTAAGATCAGACTTCTCAGCAGAAACCTTACAGGCCAGAAGGGAGTGGCATGATGTATTTAATGCCCTGAAGCAGAAGGGCCTGGAACTAAGATTACTTTATCTGGCAAGATTATCATTTAATTTGAAGGAGGGATTAAACAATTTGCAGATAAGCAAAAGCTGAGAGAATTTACCTCCCACAAACCATCTCTATAGTCTATTTTGGAGGGACTGCTATAGATGGAAGTGTTCCTAAGGTTGAATAACTGTCACCAGAGGTAATAAAACCACTGTAAAGAAAGTAGAACAGCTAATTACTAAGCAAATGCAAAATTAAATTAACTATCCCCAAAGTCAATCAAGGGATAGACAAAAAGTACAGAATATGATACCTAATATATAAAGAATGGAGGAGGAAGAAAAAGGAGGAGAAACAGAAAAGAACCTTTAGATTGTGTTTGTAACAGCATACTAAGTGAGTTAAGATAGACTCTTAGATAGTAAGGAAATTAACCTTGACCCTTTGGTAACCACGAATCTAAAACCTGCAATGGCAATAAGTACATACCTATTGATAATCACCCTAAGTGTAAATGGACTGAATGTACCAATCAAAAGACATAGAGTCACTGAATGGATAAAAAAAGAAGACCCATGTATATGCTGCTTACAAGAGACTCACCTGAAACCCAAAGACATGCACAGACTAAAAGTCAAGGGATGGAAAAAGATATTTCATGCAAACAACAGGGAGAAAAAAAGCACGTGTTGCAGTATTAGTATCAGACAAAATAGACTTCAAAACATAGAAAGTAACAAGAGATAAAGACGGACATAACACAATGATAAAGGGGTCAGTCCAACAAGAGGATATAACCATTATAAGTATATATGCACCCAACACAGGAGCACGGCATATGTGAAACAAATACTAACAGAAATAAAGGAGGAAATAGAATGCAATGCATTCCTTTTAGGAGACTTCAACATACCATTCACTCCGAAGGACAGTTCCACCAGACAGAAAATAAGTAAGGACACAGAGGCACTGAACAACACACTAGAATAGATGGACCTAATAGACATCTATAGAACTCTACACCCAATAGCAACAGGGTACACATTCTTCTCAAGTGCACATGGAACATTCTCCAGAATAGACCACATACTGGGACACAAAAAGTGCCTCAGTAAATTCAAAAAGATTGAAATTCAACCAATCAACTTTTCAGACCACAAAGGTATAAAACTATAAATAAATTGTACAAAGAAAGCAAAAAGGCCCACAAACACAAGGAGGCTTAACAACATGCTCCTAAATAATCAACGGATCAATGACCAAATTATAATAGAGATCAAGCAATATATGGAAACAAATGACAACAACTACAACAACAAAACAAAGCCCCAACTTGTGTGGGACGATGCAAAAGCAGTCTTAAGAGGAAAGTATATACCAATCCAGGCATATTTAAAGAAGGAAGAACAAAGCAAATAAATAGTCTAACATCACAATTAGTAAAATTGGGAAAAAGAAGAACAAATAAGGGCTAAAGTCAGCAGAAGGAGGGACATAATAAAGATTAGAGAAGAAATAAATAAAATTGAGAAGAATAAAGCAATAGAAAAAAATCAATGAAACCAAGAGCTGGTTCTTTGAGAAAATAAACAAAATAGATAAGCCTCTAGCCAGATTTATTAAGGGAAAAAGAGAATCAACACACATCAACAGAATCAGAAATGAGAAAGGAAAAATCACGACGGAACTCACAGAAATACAAAGAATTATTAGAGACTACTATTAAAACCTATATGCTAACAAGCTGGAAAACCTAGAAGAAATGGACAACTTCCTAGAAAAATACAACCTTCCAAGACTAACCAAGGTAGAAACACAAAATCTAAACAAACCAATTACCAGCAATGAAATTGAAGTGGTAATCAAAAAACTACCCACGAACAAAACCCCTGGGCCAGATAGATTTACCTCGGAATTTTGTCAGACATATAGAGAAGATATAATACCCATTCTCCTTAAACTTTTCCAAAAAAAGAAGAGGAGAGAATACTCCCAAACTCATTCTATGAAGCCAACATCACCCTAATACCAAAACCAGGCAAAGACCCCACCAAAAAAGAAAACTACAGACCAATATCCCTGATGAACACAGATGCAAAAATACTCAACAAAATATTAGCAAACTGAATTCTAAATACATCAAGAGGATCATACACCATGAGCAACTGGGATTCATCCCAGGGATGCAAGGATGGTACAACAGAAAATCCATCAACATCATCCACCACATCAACAAAAAGGACAAAAACCACATGATCATTTCCACAGATGCTGAAAAAGCATTTGACAAAATTCAACATCCATTTATGATAAAAACTCTTAACAAAATGGGTAAGAGAGCAAGTACCTCCACATAATAAAGGCCATATATGATAAACCCACAGCCAACATCATACTGAACAGTGAGAAGCTGAAAGCTTTTCCTCTGAGATCGGGAACAAGACAGGGATGCCCACTCTCCACACTGTTATTCAACATAGTACTGGAGGCCCTAGCCACAGCAATAACACAAAACAAAGAAATACAAGGAATCCAGATTGGTAAAGAAGAAGTCAAACTGTCACTATTTGCAGATGACATGATATTGTACATAAAAAACCCTAAAGACTCCACTCCAAAACTACTAGAACTGATATCAGAATACAGCAAAGTTGCAGGATACAAAATTAACACACAGAAATCTGTGGCTTTCCTATACACTAACAATGAACTAATAGAAAGAGAAATCAGGAAAACAATTCCACTCACAGTTGCATCAAAAAGAATAAAATACTTAGGAATAAACCTAACCAAGGAAGTGAAAGATGTATACCCTGGAAACTATAAGACACTTAAGAAAACTTAAAGAGGACACTAACAAATGGAAACTCATCCCATTCTCTTGGCTAGGAAGAATTAATATCGTCAAAATGGCTATCCTACCTAGAGCAATATACAGCTTCAATGCTATCCCTATCAAATTACCAGCAATATTCTTCAACGAACTGGAACAAATAGTTCAAAAATTCATATGGAAACACCAAAGACCCCGAATAGCCAAAGCAATCCTGAGAAGGAAGAATAAAGCGGGGGGTGGGGAGGGGGCTGTCTCTCCCCAACTGCAAGCTCTACTACAAAGCCACAGTAATGAAGACAGTTTGGTACTGGCACAAGAACAGAGCCACAGACCAGTGGAACAGAATAGAGACACCAGATATTAACCCAAACATATATGGTCAATTAATATATGATAAAGGAGCCATGGACATACAATGGGGAAATGACAGTCTCTTCAACAGATGGTGCTGGGAAAACTGGACAGCTACATGTAAGAGAATGAAACTGGATCATTGTCTAACCCCATACACAAAAGTAAATTCGAAATGGATCAAAGATCTGAATGTATGTCATGAAACCATAAAACTCTTAGGAAAAAACAGGCAAAAATATCTTGGACATAAACATGTGTGACTTCTTCATGAATATATCTCCCCGGGCAAGGGAAACAAAAGCAAAAATGAACAAGTGGGACTATATCAAGGTGAAAAGCTTCTGTACAGCAAAGGACACCATCAATAGAACAAAAAGGTATCCTGCAGTACGGGAGAATATATTCATAAATGACAGATTTGATAAAGGGTTGACATCCAATATATATAAAGGTCTCATGCACCTCAACAAACAAAAAGTCAACAATCCAATAAAAAAATGGCCAGAGGAGATGAACAGACAATTCTCCAAAGAAGAAATTCAGATGCCCAACAGGCACATGAAAAGATGCTACCCATTGCTAGTCATCAGAGAAATGCAAATTAAAAGTACAATGAGATACCACCTCACACCAGTAAGGATCGCCACCATCCAAAAGACAAACAACAACAAATGTTGGTGAAATTGTGAAGAAAGGGGAACCCTCCTACACTGCTGGTGGGAATATAAATTTGTTCAACCATTGTGGAAAGCAGTATGGAAGTTCCTCAAAAAACTCAAAATAGAAATACCATTTGACCCAGGAATTTCACTCCTACGAATTTACCCAAAGAATGTAGCAGCCCTGTTTGAAAAAGACAGATGCACCCCTATGTTTATCGCAGCACTATTTACAATAGCCAAGAAATGGAAGCAACCTAAGTGTGCATGAGTAGATGAATGGATAAAGAAGAGGTGGTACATATACACAATGGAATATTATTCAGCCATAAGAAGAAAACAAATCCTACCATTTGCAACAACATGGATGGAGCTAGAGGGTTTTATGCTCAGTGAAATAAGCCAGCCGGAGAAAGACAAGTACCAGATGATTTCACTCATATGTGGAATATAAGAACAAAGGGAAAATTTTAGAAACAAAACAGCAGCAGAATCAGAGAACCCAAGAAAGGACTAACAGTTACCAAAGGGAAAGGGACTGGGGAGGATGGGTGGGAAGGGAGGGATAAGGGCATGGAAAAAGAAAGGAGGCCTTACGAGTAGCATGTATGATATGGGGGGAGGCTTAGGGAGTGATATGCAACACAGAGAAGAGAAGTAGTGACTGTATATCATCTTACTATGCTGATGGACAGTGACTGTCATGGGGTTTTTGTCTGGGCGTTTGGTGAAGGGGGAAGTCTAGTAAACATAATGTTCTTCATGTAATTGTAGATTGATGATAACAAAATGAATAAAAAAAAAGAGAAAACAGAGTCATATAAAATATTCAGTTAAATTCCCAAAATACTGAAAAAGAGTGGAAGAGAAAACTAGGGACAAATACCAAGGGTAACAACTAGGAAACAGTAACAAATATGGTAGATATTAATCCAGGTATATCTATAATTACCTTGAAGATCAGTGTTCTAAAAGAACTAGTTAAAAGACTGATTGTCAGAGTGGATCAGAAAATAAGACCCAACCATATGTTTTTGAGGAGAAACCCAGTTTTTATGTAAAGATACATGTAGGTTAACATTAAGTTGATGGAGAAAAGATAGGAATTACATATGATAAAGGGGTCAGTTCTCCAAGAAGACATACAGTCCTTAACATGCACGTGCCTAACAACATAATGTCAAAATGCTGACAGACCTGCAAACATTGATAGAATTACAGGGAGAAATAGATGAGTCTTATTTTACAGTTGATGACTTAATAGTACCTCTCCCCTTCTCCCTACCCCCAGTCAGAAATGGACAAATTCAGCAGGTAGAAAATCAGTAAAGACATAGTTGAACTTAATAATACCATCAACAGCTAGATGTAATGAGTATCTATAGACTACTTGATCCCACGACAGTAGAATACACGTTTCTCAAGTCATATGAAACATTCAACAAGATAGACCTCATTCTAAACCTTGTATTAGACCTTCATAAATTTAAAGGAATAGAAATCATATAATGTCTACTTTGAGACCACAATGGAGTTAAACTAGAAATCAGTGATAGGAAGATAGCTGGAAAATTCCCAGATACTTGGAGATTGAACAAAACACTTCTAAATGACAAATGGATCAAAGAAAAAAACTCAAGAAAAATAAAAAAATATGAACTAAATGAAAATGAAAATAAAACTATCAAAATTTGTGAGATGCAAGAAAAACATTGCTCAGAGGGAAATTTATAGCTTTGAATGCATTTTTTAGAAAAGAACAAAAATCAATCATCTAAGCTTCCACCTAGGACAATAGGAAAAGAAGATGATATCAAGTCCAAAGTAAACAGAAAAAAAGAAATAATAAAAATTAGAGCAGGAGTCAATGAAAATGAAATCATTAAATCAGTATTGAAAAAATCCACATAATTAAAAGCTGGTTCTTTGAAAATACCAATAAAATCAATAAAACTCTAACTATCTCTAGCCAGGCCAACTAACAACAGAAAAAGTGCAGGTACAAATTACTAATATCAGAAGTGAAAGAGAGGACATCATTTTGTATTCCATGCATATTAAGTAGATAATGAAGGAATACTATGAACAACTCTGTGCCCACAAATTTGATAACCTAGGATAAATGGGCCAATAACATGAAGGGCACAATCTTCTAAAACTTATAAAAGGAGATACAGAAAATCTGAGTAGGCACATATCTATTAAAGTTTTAATAATTTTCCATAACAAAGTACCAGGCTCAAATGGCTTCAGGCTTAGAAGGCTTCACTGGTGAAGTCTGTTCAACATTTAAGAGAGAAATTATATCAATTTTCTTTAAATTTTTTCTTTCAGAAAAAGAAACAGAGGGAGACTTCCTAACTCATTCCATGAGGCCAGCCTAGTACCTAACACCAAAACCAAAGACATGAGGAGAAAAGAAAAGTACAGACCAATATTTCTCATGAACATAGATGCAAAAGTCCTCAAATTATTTAGAAATTGAATCCAACAATGTGCAAAAAGAATTATATTCCATGACTAAATGTGGTTTATCTCAGATATACAAACTTGATTCAGCATTTGAAAATCAGTTAGTGGAATCCGTCACATCAACAGACTAAAAAAGGAAAATCACATGAGCATAGGAATAGATGGAGAAAAAGCATTTGACGAAATTCAACACCCATTAGTGATAAAAACTCTCAGTAAACTAGTAATAGAGAGGAACTTCCCTAACTTGATAAAGATTATCTACCGAAGACCTACAGATAACATATTTAATGATGAGAAACATGAAGCTTTCCCACTAAGATCAGGAGCAAAGCAAGGATATCTCCTCTTACCACCATTTTTTAATGCCATACTGGATATCTTAGCTAGTGCAGTAGGACAAGAAAAGGGAATAAAAGATATAGTGATTGGGAGTGAAGAAATAAAGCAATCTTTGTTCAAAGATGACATTATTGTCTATGTGGAAAATCCAAGTGAATCAACAGCAAACTCTTAGAACTAAGTGATTGTGCCAAGATTGCAGGTACAGTGTTAACATACAAGTCAATCACTTTTGTGGATACCAGCAATGAACAAATGGAATATGAAATTAAAAAAGAACACCATCTACATTAGCATCTTTAAACATGCAAGAGGAATAAATATAACAAAGTACATACAAGATCTATAGAAGGCAAATGATAGAACTCTGATGAGAGAAATCAAAGATGAACTAATTGGAGAGATATCCCATATCCATGTATGAGAAGACTCAATATTTTGAAGATGTTAGTTCTTCCAAATGGCTTTATAGATTCAACACAATCCCAGTCAAAAGTCCAAGCAAGTTATTTTGTGGATATTGATAAACTGATTCTAAAGTTCACTAGAGAAGAAAAAGGCCTAGAATAGCCAACAGAATACTGAAGAACAAAGTTGGTGAAGTGATAGTACCTAATTTTAAGACTTCTTATAAAGACACAGTAATCAATTTGTGAAAGATAGTAGAAAAATAGACAAGTAGACAAACAGATCAATGGAATAAAATAGAGACCCCAGAAACAGACCCACATAAGTACAGTCAATTGATCTTTGACAAAGAGGCAAAGTCACAGCAGTGAAAGAAACAGCATTTTCAAAGTATGGTGCTGGAAAGTGAATATCAGTATGCAAAAAATGAATCTAGACACAAACCTTACACCCATCACAAAAATTAACTCAAAATGGATCACAGACTTAAATGTAAAACATAAACTGTAAAGCTCCTAGAGGATACATAGGAAAAAACCTATATGACTTTGGGTATAAGGAGACTTTTTAGGTACAGTAACAAAGGCACAGTCCATGAAATAAATCATTGATAAGATGGACTTCATCAAAATTAAAAACTTCTACTCTGTAAAATGCTATGTCAAAAGAATGAGGAGATGAGCCATAGAATGGGTGAAAATATTTGCCGAAGACATATCTGATAAAGAACCGTTCCCTAAAATATACAAAGAACTCTTAAACGTCCACTAAGAAAATAATCTGATTAAAAAATGGGCCAAAGACTTTAACAGAACTCTCCAAACACATGCAGGTGGCAAATACCCACATGACAAGATGCTCCACATCATGTCATCAGGGAAATGCAAATTTCTTGCTGCTTTTAAGAAAGAAAGCCTATTAAGAAAAAAAAAAGTTGACTAGTGAGTGTTTTTTTTTCTTTAAGTATCTTTGATAACAATCTTATATTGGTTTCAAATTATAGCACAGTGGTTCAACAGTTACCCATATTATTAAATTCTCCTCCCCACTAGTGTAAATACTGTCAATGAAGAGAGATGTTACAGAATCATTGGCTATATTCTCCGTGCTGTACTACTATCCCCGTAAGTGAGGTTTTTTTTTTAAGGGAATGATTCTAACTCATTCATACCTATATCACAGTTGTTGATAATTCTATTTACACATTGTCATCCTTCCTGCCATCAAGAACATCAGTGTTACAGAGTTTGTTAAAAATTGGGCTCTGCAATTTTCTTCCAAGTTTACACCCCTTTTGCAAGTTTTTGATGCTACTGATTTCTTAGTCTTCTCAGAAGGTATATTAGAAATTTTTCATATACCATCTAGGACTCTTATTTTTTCCTTAAATGCTATTTAAATGGCTTTTTGACTGTAGAGTCAAGTATTTGAGTTTGTTTAGTCTTTTGCAGAAATAATAACCAAGTCCATGCATGTGTGTGGTGACTGTTGTTGTGATTGCTGCCTGGCCAACAGTGATGGTTAGTTGCATCTTTTCAGAAATGTTACAGTGTCCAAAAAAAGGAATCATGTTTGAAATGGTGAACTATGACAACTCAAAGTTACTCTGTGTAATTAAAACAAATATTTAAATTAGCTTTTTTATTAGAGAAAATGTTTCTGTACACAGCAAATTAATATACTGATCTCTAAAACTTAGATGATAGCACACTATTTCTTGATATGTTCTTTTTAAGAAATATTTTTCTTTTTTAATATGCTATTGAATTTATCACTAATTTCTAAACTAATTTTTATTTTATTGTCTATAATTGTATTAAAGAGCAACTCTGACACAGAGTAATAAAATGCACATCAATTACTGCTTTGGAACTTAAGTTCTTGACCAATGTAAATTTAAGTGTTTAAAATTTGTTTTTGCATTTCTCTTTTTTTTTGACAGGTTACAAAGACAGAACTAGAGAAATTAAAATCCAGCTATAGACAATTAATAAAAGAAATGAATTCTGCCAAAGAGAAATATAAGGAAGCTTTAGCTAAAGGTATGGCAAAATTATGAAGAATGTTTATTTTAGTGATTTTTATTCTTATCATTTGAAAGTTATGTGTAGTAGAATGATTCCACTTAGACCAACTCACATTTTTAAAAATATGAAAGTAAGCCAAAATAGACTAATTGGTAAACCATGTAATGTCTTTCTAAGTTTTTGTTTTTAAAAATGATGCAAAGTCTTTTAAAATTATTTTTGTCTTTATTTTATACATGAGAAAGAGGACACTGAGACCTCAATATTTTGATTAGTTCATTAGTACTTTTGAATAGTTCATACTAAATGGAATTATATAGCACTTCTGATAGAATGAAGGAATGTGTAGTTTTCTCTCTAGCATCTGATTTACTTATTTAATTATTGAGTACTAAATCAGAAAAATAAGGTTGTATTTGCTTAGAAGTCTTTCAAAATCTCCCTTTTATCTGAAGTATTTAAAAGCCATTAAAACCACAACACCATTTTATAGCATTATTTTGCTTTGTTAGCTTAGTTTTGTGTGTCTATACTGTCCTCAAGTTTTCATAAAAATCTTTGGAAGTAAATGGAAAGTGAGGCCTATTATTTATGTCTCAAACAGAGATTTATGGCTATAGGTTTAAAATACGACTAAGTGGTCTTCATATTTGGATTTTTTTGTATTATAGAAGTTGTAGTTTTTTACAAAAAATTTCTGCCTGACAAAATATAATTTTATTAGAAACTGTATTTTCTTTTGATTATTAAATTTACCTTTCTCTTTGTCTTTTACTTGTTATATATTGTTATTTTGTAGAGGTAAATGAAGTAAATAGCTCCTGTATTTGGATCTGTTTTTCACAGTGAAAAGGGTGCGTTTCTGTTATTATTCCCAGGAGACTAGAAGAGATACTGGTTTAGATGCAGTGCCCTCCTCCCCCTTTGTTCTTCCCTTTCTGTCTCTTTTCCCTCTCTTCTTCCTGTTTCTCCTCTCTGTTCCTCAGTCTCCTTCCTTCTATTCGTTCCTTCCTTTCATTCCCTTGCTCTCCTTTCTCCTCTCCATCTTCCAGCATATACGTTGTTTACCCCTCTCCTCGTCTCCACCACTCCTACATTTACTTCATGTTTCTTCTTACAGTGCTTCTGTTGCTTTTTTAGGGAAGATGTATCCCTGTTCACAGTTTTCTAATTTTTACTTATTTTTCATGTACTTTATATATCTTATTATTTTGAGATAATGATCTCTTTATTAATTTAAGCATGTCTTTTAAAATGCTTGTTATTCCAGTTATATACATTATTTAAATGAAGAGAGAAAAAAATGGCATGGCATAGTGGAAAGATCATAGACTTTGGAGTCAGATATTCTTGGGTGTAAGTCCCAATATTGTATGATTATTTCATAGATTTTTAAACTTTTTATACCTAATTATTATTCCTTTGTTTTTAAGAGAACCTTAGATAATCAAGAAATGTTTACCAAACACTTGCCATCTTTTAGTTAGTGGGATTCAAATGGTATTTCCTAGGCATTCAAGGAGCTTACCAATTTTTAGTTGTTATTCTAACTTGGAAACTTCAAGTCTTACCCTCTTTCAAAATTTAGCTTTCATACAAGGGACTTTGTCAGTTCATCAAGAGTAGTTCAGAAATAGTTCTGTACATTAAGCATTACTATTCAGTCAGAGCAGTTAATTTATAATCATTATTTAATATCTGGCTAACATTTTCAAATTAGTGCCTTATAAATGTCCATATTAAATTCATCCAGAGCAAGTGATGACTTAATTCAACTGTTTTGTAATCCAGCTATGCTAAGTATGTCACACTAGATATGTATCTGTTGAGAATGATTAGTCAGAAAAAGAAATACATAATTATTACCAAATCTTTGATACTTATTTATTTTTTCAACTACAAAATAAGCAAGTGTTTCTGTTTTTATTTTTTACAATTTTTAAATTAAGGTGTTATTGATATGCACTCTTATGAAGGTTTCACATGAAAAACAATGTGGTTACTACCTTCACCCATTTTACTGAGTCCTCTCCATACCCTATTGTAGTCACTATCCATCAGTTTTGATACTTATTTTTAATGATAGTTTATTTTTGTTTAAAAAATGCAATCTAATTCTGATGTCATGAAGTTTTACACCGCTCTTGTACCTAATACATTATTAAAGATTATTCACATATAATAATTGTTCTTTATTACTTTTGATCTAGATACACCATTTAGTTTATATTAATAGTAGGGAGGCATCTAGAAAATCTGAAGACTGTAGTTTTAATTGATTTTAAGAAGTATATTATTGAATTTCCTGAAATTAAGTTATGTATGCTTATTTACATTTGTCTATCTAAAGGTATTAGCGATGCTGTTTTCCTATTTTCAGGAATTTGATTGCTACCATTAATCAATTTATAATGTATAGAATATGTATTTTTAAAATAAGTTCTTATATAGTTGTGTTGTATGCATGAGACATATGTAAATTTCTTTTCTAACCAAAATTACCTTTATACTCACATTTACATGAAAAAGTATACAGTTATGTTTTTGAAAACTTTACAATTTCAAACTGCTTTTTTGTTTAACATGGAAATAGGAGATCTTTTAAGTTAATAACTCTTCATAAGGATGATGTGATGATTAATTTTCCCAACATTTACAGGCTTTATGTCAGAATCTTAATTCATCTGGACAGGCCAGGCCAAGGTACTTCTGCAGTGGGCCCTACGTCCTGCTGGGGCACTGGCAGTGAATACCCAAGCTATGGCTCTGGTATCAGAGTCATTACATTAGATATTAGAAGGTCTTAGAAAATCTATTTAGAACCTCTGTCTAACAAAGAATATCCAGCTGGAGAGGACAAAGGCTTTAGGGGACACAGGGCCTGAAAAAATTCCTGTGGTAAGGGTTAAATTCTGGATTTGATCGAGAATAGATTCAGAATCAAGAACTCAGTTGTTGCAACTGTAGGTTCAGCAGTGATAGCAGATCAGCAGGAAGGCTGGTCTAATACTGAAATTCTAAAGTTCTGACTATGCTTTTTGGATTACACAAAATACTTAAAATTTTGAATGTTACAATTTATATCTAAAAGAACACTAATTCATGTTCAGACTAACGTAAAATATAACACTCATTTGCAATATGAATGTGGCATCATTTTAATTAATTTTAAATATTGTTTTGTTCCGTGCTATGTTGAGGGAGCAAATATTTATCTTAAATTGATGACCTGATTTGGACATTAGTCTGTTGATTATTATTCATAACACTCTGCCTTGAGAACAAACCAAAACAATTTTAGCTTACTGAGCTGAAGTTAATAATTCAGTGTTCTTGAAAGCAATATAGAATAACAAGTTCCTGAATGCAAAGATATACAGGTTTTACTTTCCTATTGCATATTAAGTTCTGAATTCTTTTTGTTGGTTAATCACTTAGGTTTAGCTATGAAACAATTTTGTGAATCCATAGAGTTTGTAGCTGAACTAAGGTTCTGAGATAATGTTAATAAATGTTGGGAAAATTTGCCATTACACACACACACACACACACATCCTCCTCCTTCTACTCCTCTTCCTCCTCCTCCTTATAAAGAGTAAATGACTTGACAAATTACAGGACTGTATTGTTAATGAATAAAGATCGTTTTCCTTTTCCTTTCCAATATTAATGTCTTTTTGCCCTTGGTAGCACCTCCAGTATAATGCTGAATAGAACTGGTAAGAGCAAACAAGTTTGCCTTGTTCCTGAGCTTAGGGGGAAAGTCTTTCACCATAAGTATGAAGTTAGTTCTAGCTTTTCAAAGATTTTATTCTTCTTTAATCAGGTTGAAGAAGTTCCTTTCTATTCCTGCTTCATAATGGATGTTGGATTTCTTTATTTATTGATGAGTATTTATTCTTTTTAGTTTGATATATCTGAATTGCTTTGATTTGTTTTCACATACTTAAGATATTATACCTCACATTCCTGGGATAAACTCCTCTAGATTGTGATGCCTTATCATTTCTTATATTGCTAGATATGTTTGGTGAATTTTTTGTATATCTATGTTTTTGTTTCTTGTCATATCTTTTCCTCATTTTCAAATAAGGATAATGCTGTCCTTTGAATGATTACCTTCTCTTCAGTTTCCTAGAAAGATTTGTGTTCAGTTGGTAATATCTTAAATATTGATGGAATTTGCTTGTGAAGCCATCTGGATCTGCTTGTTTTTATTTTTCCCTTTTTTTGGCAAAGGTTTTTAAACTACAAATCCAGTTTCTTTAATTGATGTAGGGCTGTTTAGTGTGTCTGTTTCTTTTTGAGTTTCCGTAATAAGAAAATAGAATTTTTTATTTAATATCTTTGGGTGTATCTTTCAAGGAATTTGTCCATTTCATTTAAGTTCTGAATTTAAGCTTATTCACCTTTTTTATATTTGTAGAATCTGTTTACATTTTCTTTCTCATTTTTGATATTGGTACCTTATGTCTTCTCTCTTTTCTTCCCTAATTATTCTGGCTAAAGGTTTATCAGTTTTATCAACCTTCTCTAAAATAAGCTTTGGCTTAATTTTTTTTTCTTCTATTTTTCAGCTTTCTGTTTAATTGACGTGTGTCCTAATATTTATTATTTCCTTCCTTATCTTGCATTAGCCTTAGTTTGCACCACTTTTTCCGTTTTCTTATTATGGAAACTAAGATCATTGATTTAAGAACTCTCATCTTTTCTAATACAAGCGTTTTGTGCTATAACTTTCTCTAAGTATTGTTTTAGAAACATTCCATAAATGTTTATATATTGTGTTTTCATTTTCATTCAGTTCAAAATATTTTCTAATTTACTTTCTGGATTTTTCTTTGATCCACAGGTTATTTCGAAGTATGTATTTTGGTTCATAAACTTTTGACATCTTACTAGAGATGTTTCCATTTTGCTTTACAATTTAATTTTATTTTAGTCTGAAAATAGTCTTTTTATGATTTTATTCCTTTCATATTTATGTATACATATTATATGGCCCATAGTGTGGTCTCTCTTGGTATACACTTCATGTGTACTCTATGAGAATATGTACTCTGCTGTTGTTGATTGGAGTAGTCTATATTATCAACTTGGTCTAGCTGGTTAATAGTGTTATTCAGATGTTCTTACTGATTTTCTGGCTACTTGTTCTATCAATTATTGAGAGAGACCAATTGAAATCTTCTACTGTAACTGTGGATTTGTCTATTTTTCCATGTAGTTCTGTCAATATTTTGTTTTATGTATTTTGAAACTCTGTTATTATATCTATAAGCATACATGATTGTTACATCCTGATAAATTGGCCCCTTTATCATTGTGCTATGACCTTTATAATCCCTGGCAATATTCTTTGCTATATTACTTAGTCTGTCTGATATTAGTATAACACTCCAGCTTTACTTTGATTAGTGTTTACATAGCACATCTTTTTTTCATCTTTTTACTTTAATATATTTCAGTCTTTATTTTTGATGTACATTTCTCATAAGCAGCACATAGCTGGATCTTGCTTTCTTATCTTGATAAAAGCATCCTTAAAATTAAAATTGGGATAGGCTATATTTTGATGTGATTTTTTTAAATGTTAGGTTTAAATCTGTCCTCTTGTAGTTTGTTTTCTATTTATTCCATCTGTTCTTTATTCTCCCTTTTCCTTTTTCTGCTTCATTTGGATTAGTTGAAGGTTTTTCTTAAGATTCTTTTTTATTTCCTTTGTTGTATTATTACCTATAACTTATCATTTTCTTATTATTTTATCTTTAATTTACCATAGTATGCCTTCAGGTGATATTACCACTTTGCATACAATATAGGACCTTTACAGTAGTATATAGTCATCCAGTCTTTGTTCTATTGTGCCTTATTTTACTTTTGCATATGTTGTAAACTCCACACTACATTGTATATATGTTTGTTTTTGTTTAAACATCAATTATCTTTAAAATCACTACAAAACCGTTATTTATTTATATATGGAGTTATCCTTTTTGGAATTCTTTATTCCATCTGGCATCATTTTACTTTTGCCTAATTGACTTACTAACATTTTTTGTAACTCTGAAGGTAATAAATTCTTTCAGCTTTTGTATGCCTGGAAAAGTCTGTATTTCACCTTCGCTTTTGAAGTATATTTTTGTTGGGCACAGAATTCTATTTTGGCAATTTTTTACCCCCCTTCAGGACTTTAAGATGTTGCTCTAGTATCATCTCAAGGAGAAATTTGCTCTAATTCTTATTTGCTGCTTTGCCTGTTTTATTTGCCTTGGGCAACTTTTACAATTTTCTTTATATCATTAGTTTTGAGCAATTTAATCATGATATGTCTTGCTGTATTTGTTTCCTTGTCTTTGTGTATTTGAGCTTCATGGACTTGACAGTTTATAGTTCTCATTAAATTGGAAAATTTTCAGTCATTATATCTTCACATATTTTTACTGTTTCCCACCTCTTTCTGTCTCCTTTGAAGACTCCAGTTCCATGTACATTAAGATGCTTATAGTTGTCTCAAAGCCTATTAATACTCTGTTCATCCCCCACATTTTTTTTTCTCCTTCTGTTTCATTTTTATTAATTTCCATGGCTATGTCTACAAAGTTACAGTTCTTATCTTCTGCAGTGTCTAATCTGCCTTTAACCCTGTTCAGTGTATTTTTCATCTCAGGCATTGTAGATTTTGCCCTATTATGATTTGGGTCTTTTCTTAGTTCTTTCATGTACTTAATACATTGACCTAAGTTTTGGAGTCTTAGTGGACTTCATCATCCTTCCTAATTTGTTCTGAGAGTTGTATGAGTTTATTCATTCCCAGATTTTTTTGTTTCACTACAGTTCCCTACTTTTTATGTTGTAGAAAAATGCATCAACTTTACCAATATGCCTACATGCAGGATCTTTGTTCATATGTCATGTAACACTTTTTTCCAAAGTTAAAAAATATTTTTTAAGAGTAAATGTAATACATGCTAATTTTATAAAATGTAAGCAATGCCATATTGAACCATATGGTATTGAATTAAGTGAATGTAAATATGATTTGCTTTGAGGTTTTATAGTTTACTTGAAGATATATTGAAGTATCAAAGAATATTCAAAGTAACCATATTATATTAACTTTTACTAACTGGAAGGCATGACCTGAACCTATTATGATGTAGCTTATTTAATTGATTCTGTATGGCTAAAACTATTCTAAGCCTCAAAAAAGCCATGATAACATTTGTGAGGGCTTTTCTTATATGGGTAGAAGTCTGAATGCTTTTGCTTTATCACGTATATTCAGGAAAAAGAAACAAGACATATGAGCTATTCCACATTACACATGTCCATAATAGTCAGTCTAGAGAAGTCTGAAAGGAGCTCTCTTTACCCACTTTTATAAGAGTGGGTAAACAAATTTTCTTTCAAATTCTTCTTTCTCTATGACAAACAAAAAAGAATGCTACAGGATTTGTAAACTCCTTGATTATTTACAAGCCCTCAGCAGACAGAATAAGAGGATACCTACTGTTAGAACTGTGGGGAAATTAGCTGCAAGTCTCATTCAAAAGTAAATTTTTTTGTAATTGGAAAGTAGGTTTTCTTAAATTGCCTCTTCATGCATTATGAATAGTTCTGTGATACTTTATAGTCAATTAAAATTGATTAGATCCATTGAGTTGTCTCTTTAGAGTACTTTAATTATGAAAACCACTTTGAAATGAATCCAGACTTGAGACAGATGGTTAAATTTCTGCTTAAATAAATCCAAATTTAAAAAAAATTAGAAAAACATTTTAAAGGCTCTTTTAGTTTATTTCCTCATTTTAAGTCCATCAAGAATGGCAACTAGCCTTCTTATGCAATCATCTCTAAATCTTGGAGAATTAAAAAAATCAGAATCATGTATGGATGATGTATGGAAGTTTTCTAGAAAAATACTCTGAAATTCAAATTTACTTCTTGGTTCAACATATGGAAGAAACACATTTTGATTATAGGACTTGCTAAAGACCAAAGTAGAGTTCAAGGTATGTTTGTTGATCATCAGTTCCATTGATGTGACCTGAAAGTGAGAGGTTTTCTCTTTTTTTTTGAACCTACTTATTAATATATGATATACCAATAGCTAAGTATGTCATGAATGCTTTTCACTGCATGGAGCTTAATGTGATAGAACTTTCTAAGATCATAAAGAGTAATGGCACTCATAGTTATTAATTTACTTTCCATTGGGTTAAAGCTACAGAAGTTCGAGTTACAATTACAATATTCTGATTAGATGCTGAAATATTATGTGGGATAGAATATGCTACATTATCAATTTATATTCTGCAGATAACTTCCTATAAGTAAAATGAAAGTACAGTACTTTGATTTGTCTCTACTTCGTTTAGTTTTAATAAATAAAAAAGAGAAGTTTCACATTTAAAGAGATTAAAGAAGTTACATCATTTTGTTGATTTTCTTCTATATTTTATAGGTGAGCTCCTTAATATTAGTTTTGGACTTGATTACTAGAAAGATGATATAAACAGATGCAGAAGGTAAAATTGTAATCTTTCTATAACTATCAACTTTTAAAAGTTATTTAAGTTTAAATTTATTTTTTAAAAATAAGAGTTACCAATTTATGCATTTTCTCGTTATGGTGAGGCACTATTATTTGCATTAGGGATATTGTAGATAACAAACAATACACAAATTTCTGCCCCTATCCAGTTACCTTTTAAAGCAGATTGTTAATTAATAAAATAAATAGGGTAAAGATATGGTATGTTATGGCATTAAGTATGGTGGAGAAAAATGAAAAATTATAGGTGCATAGGGACTTGGGAGGATGGTCAGGTTAGGCCTCATGGAGAAAGAGAGACTTAAGTGAAGAGTTAAGGAAATGAGGGAGAGAAGCATATAGTTATATGGGGTAAGGAGTACTCCAGGTAGAGGAAACAGTCAAAGCAAAATCATTGAGAAGGGATCATGTCTGGCATATCTGAGTAGTAATATAGACAACTGTGTGGCCGAAACTGGGGGACTAATAAAGAAAAGATGTGGAAGTATGAGCTGAAATCATTGAGGAAGAATGATTGTGGGTGGCAAGGGAGGCACAAATCATGTAGGATCTTGGTCGTTCCTTTAAGACACTTGGCTTTTACCCTGAGTAAGATGGGAAGCCATTGGAGGGTGTTGAGCAGAGGGATAACATGAAATAACTTATATTTTAACAGGGTAATTCTGGTAGTATTGCTGAGAATAGTTTGAGGATGTACGTAACAAGATTACTTCCAGGCTATTGGAGTAATCCAGGTAAAGGCACATGCTGGCTTGGATTTAGGTGGTAGCACCTGGGATGATAAGAAGTAAAGTTCTGAATATATAGTTGATTCTTGTTATTTATGGTAGTTTTGTTCTATAAAATCACTGTGAGCACTAAATTAGCATTGGCTGAGTATTGAATCATTACCCCTAGTGGACGAAACAAGGGTTAGGTTTTTCTGTGAGCAAGGTGATATTTTTGGCAATTGATCAACACACTGTTTGGTGTATGTGTGTTTCTGTTTAAAGACACCCTCTTTAATATACTGATTCATGAACATTGAACTCACAGCTAACAGTACTATAGCTCATAACTAAACAAAGCCATCTAATGCTGTTTTTTTTGTAAGACGTATCACAGCCTTCTTGAACATGAGAATACTAGATACCACTTCAGCACTGAATTTGGAGTCCATTTTAAACAGCAAAATCATCAACAAAAAATGCAAAAAATGCAGATAAAAAGTTGCAAAAAATTTACAATGTGAGAGCTGAAACAAAAAGACAGAGATAGCCTTGTTGACCTCAGTTGGGAATGTGTGTATCAGGCAACTCCTTCGCTGCTTTGTGCATGTGCATGTCTGCAATTGACTTGGAAGTCACTCTGTTGATTGTGGAATTGCAGATACATTATAGACAGTAGAATTTGGAAATATGGAATCCCTGAATATTAAGGATCAACTATATATTGAAAATAGAGTGTAAAGAAATTGATGAATTGATGTAGTGTATGATAGAAAGAAGTCAAGGATGATTCTAATACTTTTGGCCTGAGTAACTGGAAGGATGGCATTGTTATTTACTGAGATGATGAAAAATGTAGGAGGTGCAGATTTGGAAGTGAAGATCAGGAGTTTGTTTTTTGAGACTCATATTAGACATCTAAGTGCAGATGTCAAGTACACATTTGGATATCTAGTTCTAGAGAGATCCTAGAAGAGGTCTGAGGTAAAAATGTATATCTGAATGTTAGCTGGTATTTAATATCATGAGATTGATGACATTATCAAGAGTGTTAATTATATGGAAAAGAGCACTAAGAATGAGCCCAATATTAAGAAGTCAGGGAAATGAGAAGTAAATTGCAAGGAAGAGTAAGATAAAAGGAAAACCAATGGGATGTTAATCTGGGTGCCAAGGGAGAGGAAAGGATTTCAAAAGAACAAGAGATCAACTAGGTTGAATACTACTAACACTTAAGATGAGGACTAAGATTTAGATTTACTAAGATGTAGTTTATTGGTGACTTTGACAAGAACAGTTTCAGTAGAGCAGTAGGGGGAGAAGCCTAAATGGAATGGGTTTAAGAAAGAATGAGAGGACAGAAACTGGCAGTAACTAGTATAGACAAATATTTTCAGGAGTTGTTCAGTAAAGGGAAGGAGAAATACAAGTAGCTAAAAAAAGTAGAGCCAAGGGAGGATTTTCTTCTAAAATTAAGAGCTATTCCATTTTGTTTGCTGATGAAAATGTTCCCACAGAAAAGGAAAAACTGATGAGATAGCAGAAAGGAAAAATTGCTGGAGCAAAGTCCTTGAGTGAGTGGGAGAGGAGAGATACAATACCCAAGTGAATGGCTTGGTCTTAGCTAGGAGCAAAGGCAGTTTATTCATAGTAAGAATCTAAGAGAGAAGGCTAAATATACAGCCTTAAACAGATAAGAGGATAGAGCTGGTGAGGGCTTGTGGCCGTTTTCTTGATATTGTCTTATGTTTTTTTCCTTAATGGGGTTCATGGGCTCCTTGTTTATATTTAATATGTTTCCAAATTAAAAAATCACAGTATACAGTGAAAACTTTTTTCCTACTCATTACCCAGTTTTTTCCTCCAGAGGAACCTGGTACTGTGTCTTTCGTGTGTGTGTGTGTGTGTGTGTGTGTGTGTATGTTTCATTGATATACACTCTTATGAAGGTTTCATGGTTACTACATTCACCCATATTATTGAGTCCCCCCCTGTACCCAATTGCAGTCACTGTCCATCAGTGTGGTAAGATGCCACAGAGTCATTACTTGTCTTCTCTGTGCTACACTGTCTTCCGCATGATCCCCCCCCAACACCATGTGTACTAATCATAATACCCCTCAATCCCCTTCTTCCTCCTTCCCTACTTGCCCTCCCCTCCCCCTCCCCTTTGGTAACTGTAAGTTCCTTCTTGGAGTTTGTAAGTCTGCTGCTGTTTTATTCCTTCAGTTTTGCTTCGTGGTTATACTCCACAAATGAGGGAAATCATTTGGTATTTTTTTTTTCTGCCTGACTTATTTCACTGGGCACAATACCCTCTAGCTCCAATCATGTTGTTGCAAATAGTAGGATTTGTTTCTTCTTTCTTATGGCTGAATAATATTCCATTGTATATATGTACCACCTCTTCTTTATCCATTCATCTATTGATAGACACTTAGGTTGCTTCCATATCTTGGCTATTGTATATAGTGCTGCAATAAACATAGGGGTGCATATGTCTTTTTGAATATATATATGTATTTTTTTCTATGCATAACTGTAGCATTGAAGCCACTTCATTAAGGATATTCATCAACTTATTAGATAACTTTGCATATTATTAGGAACTTGAGGTCAGTGACTGGTTGGTTATCCATGCTAAATAAATGGTGATCTCTATTCTCCTCTTCTACTATTATATCCTAATATTATGATGAATGTTTTGTAAGCCTCTATTCTCATTTTATTGTCAAGCATCTTTTAGGAAGAGAATATGACTATGTGTCCCTCACAGAACCTAAGACACAATGGAATCTGGATAAGGATTTAAAGGATGAATGCCCTTTATTTGCTTTACATGTTATTTCCTTTCACACACTTGACTAGTTTTGTAAAGTAGAATGATAGTTTTTTTCCATATTCTATTTTTTTCTATTAATAATACTTTTAGTGGAAACACACCTTCTTTGAAACATACATATTAAAACCAGATTTTCTTTTCTTGCCTTATACTTTTCCTCCTCTAGCTCTTGCTCCATTTCTCTAATGAATCATAATCCTTTTAGTGGAAAATAGTGTTTAGAGACTAAAATTTGGCTACTGGGTGTTTTCATTGCTACTGGGTTGTCTTTATTGTAGGTCCTCTCAAAGGACCGATATATGAAATAAGCAAATGTGTATACACACACACACACACACACACACACACACACACTTAAGTACGTCTATACCTGTTTCTGTATCTGTAGATCTATCTATATTAAAACTGAAGAGTTCACTTTGATACTTCTAATTCCAGTTCAACATGATGAGTTCATTCTTATGTTTTCCTGTTTATGTATTTGCAATTTATTTCTCTGACAGTGGAAAACCTGACTTCTGTTATTCACAATCTGTTTAGTTACTTAATCCTAACATAACAGAAAATAATTTCAAATTGCTAACTCATGACTCTGAAAAAAGAAATTTACTAAGTATAGTTCAGTACTTGTTTAGAGCTCTTTGTCTTTAGTCTTCCATTGTAGTCAGATATTATTCTCCAAAGTTACTTAAATTAATTCTTTTCTACCCTACTCCTTTTGCTGTAGCTGTCTTATTCACAGGAAATGTAAATCTGGTTAATTTGTTTTTATTGTATCCCATTTTAAGTCATTTTCCTCTCCCTTGTTGGATTTTGTTTATTTATTTCATTAAAGGTTAAGCATTAATGATTCCAAAAGTCAGAGCTGTACAACTCTACAACTAGAGAACAACTATATATTTAGAGAATACCTTCTTTTATTATTTATCTGTCTTTCTTACACAAAACTACCATACTATGATAATGCTTTTCATTTTGCTTTCCTGTATAACATTGTTTCCTGAAAAATCACAAGGTTTCAATTTGTGGATTATTTTCTCGTTCTTTTTAACTGTTGCATAGCACTTCATTATAAGTTTATTTAAGCACATTCCTATATATGGACACACAATTTATTTCTCATTTTTCCAATTATATACACTACTACTTATAAGGCTGTTATGAGTAACCTTGTGCCTCTGGGCTTTTTGGAGAAATATCTTAAGCATAAATTCCTACAGGTGCAATCGCTGGTTTAGAAGATAAATGTGTGTGTAGTTTAGTTACGTATTGCCAAATTTCCTTCTATTGTACCAATTTGTATTACTACCAGAAATGTATGAGGTCTGTTTCTCCACACTGTTTCCTAAACAAGTGTTTCCCAGTTAGGTAGGTGAGAAATGGCATCTTGTAGTTTTAATTTGCATTTCTTTTATTGTGAGTGAGGGAGTGATGTTGATCATCTTTTTTGTATGTTTAAAGGCCATTTTAAAGTATTTTTTTGTGTGTGTGAATGGTTTTTTTGCTTATTTTTTCTGTCAAGTTTTTGGTCTTTATTCCTTAAAATTATAAGAATTTTAAAATATATTACAATGACTAGCCCTTTGTCTGTTACACGTAATGCATATATTTTCTACTAGTTGATTGTCATTTGACTTTGTTTATGGTGGTTTTTTTTTCCCACAAATGATGATACTCTAGCTACTGATATTGCTATGAGAAATAACTGTCCTTTGGCTCTGTCCCAGGAGTCTTATGTCTTCTGCATGCATCCATGAAATTGTGGCAAGCTAATTTGTTAGCTTGCAAGTTGGATAAAATTTCATTCCCTTCATGTTCTTGACAGAGATTTGTGTCCTTTTATTTATTTATCTTTTTTTTTCTTTCTGCAGGATTTTAAGTTTTCCTTTTTTGTTTCTTTTTCCCTTTGCACTTTCCAAACTTCCTTCATTTTAACCATTTCTCCCTCTGAAATGTTACCTTCCTTTGAGTGGTTCCTTTGCCTTTCACATGAACTTTTAAGTCCCTTTTGAGTGGTTAGTTCTCTGTTTGACCATTACACATTTTAGTGTTTTCACATGTAGAGTGGACCTTCTTTTACTGATGGTAGTTTTAGATAGTTTTAAGCATATTGCTAGCTAGCTCTTCTAACCCTTCTTTAGGTGCTTTTTTTTTATTTTTTATTTTTTATTCTCCATAACAGCCCTTGGTGTCCATGAAGGCTTATAGTTGTTGGGTAAGAGATATTTGCAGAGATTTGGTGTTTATTTTTCTACTCACAGATAATTTAAAATTTGGGCATTCTCTGCTTATTATGCTGAGGTTTTTATTTGTTTTTCCTTTTGTTCTTTATTAAAATCTTTGATTACATATGGGAGATTCAGAATTATGGCTGCTGCCCTGTCCCACCTACTCAGAATCATAGTTTTATTAAATTATGGAATATACATCTTAACATGATATGTCATTCAAGTTATATGGCATTAAAAGAATGTGGGTCAACTGAATCTAATAATCAGTATATGCAAGGAAATGATATCACATACAGTTAGAGAGCTTGCTATTTAAAGTATTTTATGCTGAACTTTTAAATAAAAAATCATGAGTTTTAGTTGAACAGTTTAGAACACATAATATATATCCAGTAAATATTTCTTGATTGATATATCAAATTTCTTACACTAGGAAGTTTATTAAAAGTGGCATAGTACAGATAAACATACTATATTTTTAATCCTCCTTAGGAGTATATGATCAAGAAGGTTTTTTACAGCTCTCAAATTCTCTCTTCTTTAGTCTTTGCTGTTAACTTGCATTTCAACAGTTTTCAGCCATTTTATATCCTTCACAACCCAATGAACTGAGAGGGGCATATAAGCTTCTATGATTAAAAATTAGTAGCTAAAATTTAGATTAAATGACTTGCTTGGATTACACAATACTCAAAGGAGAAGCCAAGAAAAAAACTTCTTAACATTGTTATTGTCAACAATACTGAGTAAAATAGGTAGCTCATTCATTGTTCCCACTTATCATACTTGAAAAAGCATATTTGACCATTTGGCTCAAGTAACTTGTAAGTTAAGAGGAATTTCTATTCATGTTCTCCTTGCTCAGAGTAATTAGTAAAAATTGTATAGTTGTGGAGGAATGTTTTGAAAGAAAGAAAAATGTAAGATGGTAGAATGTTTAATTATCCAAACCAAAGCAGTGTCTACTTGTAGGTACTTTACTTTTAGAAAATAATCACTTCTTATTTATTTATTATCAGGAGGGTTTCCACCATATATTTAATGACAAATACTACAGAAGTTTATAATCAGAAATACTTGACTTTCTAGATTAGCTTAATGAGTAGTGTAGCCTGTCTCATGTAAATGTCATATGTACATAATTGAGTTTTGCTAGCTTCATAATATTGTTTATGGCATGACATGTTGTATGCACACTCTGTTATTACAAACATTAAACAGATTTGTCAACAAGTGGTGGCAAAATAATTATAATTCAATCTCTTTGTGAATTTCATTACTTGGAGAAGGAAAAATTGGATGTTTTCCTCCCTGTTAATTGACATGTAGAACAATTTTACTCCCTGCTTCAATCCCTCACGTCATAAAAAAAAAACACACAGCAACAGAGGTATAATTCGGTGTCTGTCAATAAGAATTTATTCACTCTGTTTACTTCACATTAATTTTAAGCTCAAACATAGTTACTTACAAGTTAAGAAATATAATAGTGATCTGAGATACTCTGCACCAAAAAGCTATGTGGCAAGAATCATGTTAGGTAGTTTTTTAAATGTATTTTGTTAAGTGAATGGAATTTAAAAAATTTAATTTGTAACCTTGGTTTCCACATGGTATTACTGTGCCTTGAATTTACTTACATAGTCTCTATAGGACCTCGATATTTATTTTAAAGCAGAACAGGAAATAATACAAAAGAATCCCTTTCCAAGTAATGGGAAGTGAGTGTGTTTTGAAATTTTTTGTTCATATCTACACGGAGGGAGGGAGGGAAATATATGGATCAGTCATTTGATTGATCATGTATATGCACGTGTACACCCTATAATCAAATGCACAAGTGTATATGAGCTGTAGAGTACAAAATCCAAACCAAAAAAAAAAACCCCGGCTAAAACTTACCCTTAAATTAAGTTTTAAACCCAATGCTGTTTTTAAAAATATGTTATTATTATTATTTTAATGTAATGGATTTTGCCTGGATGTTTTCAAAGGCATTTGATTTTTTTTCTAAGTTGTGTTAATGACCACCAATAAGCTGTTAATAATTTGATTTTTAGCTATAATAGGCTTCTGCAGCTTGTTTGTCATACACTAGACTGATAAAGAAAAAAATATCTGGGAAATTCTTTTCTCACGTTATTTTGGATTATAAAATCTTAGTGAGCTGCTTGTTACATGTTTAGTGAATTTTTCTGCACAGCTAGAAAGACAGATGGGTAGTGTGTAGTTTAAAAATCTGTGGAATAGGAGGACAGATGGGTAGTTTAAATGGTTTAAATGTCTCCAGGAAAATGTTTGTGTGGAGAGCTTGACTCCTGAAGTTATACTAAAAAATACAAGTAGTTAATTAGGAATAATAGAGTTCATATAAAAACTAATATTTTTTTTAAAAAGTGACATAAAATATGGAATTAATTGAACTCACTAGTTGCACTTTCTGAATTCACAATAAAAATTAGCAAATTAGAACACAGTACTCTAATATTCTTGCCTGGTAAATGCTTGCTTTATTTTCTTCTTATGAAAATGTAGATTCTATAAAACGTCTTTGTTACTTGGAATCAATTTATCTATATAGTTTTACATGACCTTTTGAACTCTCTGTTGTCAGAATTTGTTGAATTTCAAGTAACAGACTTAAACTTAACGAGACTCTGAGGGGGACAGTGTGAGTCCCTAGTGAGGAGCGAGGTTCTGGGAGGTGGTGTCATGCTCATCTGCCCCTATGCCCCCCACTCCCACTCCACCCACCACTGCAGCCCTTACTGCCACCTTCCTCTGAGCTCTCACAACCCTCTCTTCACTGAATTTGGTGTACATTAAACACAGTCTCATTACATTAAAAACAAAACAAAACCTTTTTTAAAAACTTAATTTTTAAACTTAAAGCATAAAGTGGCGAATCAAAAAAAAAAGAAACCCCAAAACCTAAAAACAAAGAACCAAAGAAAAGGGTCTAAGAAGGGATTGCTCTGGCAGCTTCAGCAGCAGGAGATTGGGGGTTTTCACTCTCATTCAGGGATTAAGTGACTTAGCTTCTAGCCCAAAGATCGGATTTGGTCTGGTGTGCACTTTGGATCTGATGTCAGCTTCATGTAGGTGCCTAATCCTGACTTGTGTGTGGAGTGAGAAAAAGGAGTTGTCATATTTCTGCAGGAAGGCTACTAAAAAGCAGTGTTTATAGATATAGTATTTTATGAAAAAACTACTATAGTAACTGAATGTGTAATATGATGTGTTCCTGAAAATGTTAAAAATCAACTGTGATGAGTATTACTGAACTGATTTATTAGTTGCTAATTTAATACAATTATCTCTAGAGCCATACAGAATAAGTTAGACCTTCTCTAAAGATATTTATTAACTGACATAAAAAATTGTTTTCTGAATGCACATTTAAAACAATTCAAAATTTAAATATAATAGAATTTTTAAAAAATCACAGGGCATCCTCCATAGTAAAGGGAAGCATTATTTCATGAATTTCTTATTTCAATTATATATTTTAAAGTTGTTATGATTATTTACTGGTTCATGACATAAAATATATTATTCTGTGGGTGGTAGTCAAAATGTGAGAAAACCCACTTCTTTAGTGGCTAATGTTATTTTTTTTTATCTCTTTAGATCAGAACTGAATTACTATATTTGTTCCTAACCTCCCATTCTAGTGTTAGACCCTGTTTCTGGTCAGCAGTGAGAGGGGTTAGGAAAGATACTCTGGTTATAAAATTAATTTCTAATTGAGAAGTTCTTCATGTTGTAAAGTGAAATAGTTTATCTAGGACAAAGATTTGTGAATAACTGGGACAATTATTAATAACCCCAAGCAAGTGCAGGAACCAGCTAATGGCCTATAACTAGAGGATTATGCTCTGTATAATAATCATGCACATCTCCCTAGAAGTCAGTGGTGGTTGTAAAACTTGGAAACACTAGGATTTGTAGGTAGTGAGGGCATAGCAGTGCTCTGAGAAGGTTCCCTTTTCTACCAGCTAGATGTAGTTCCTGTGCCTCAGAATTAGAGGTGAGGAGGAAGGAAAGGGAATCATTTTCATTCTATTGCTCTGTATGGCACGGTCTGATGGTCTTGAGTTTTTCTCTCTGCTCAAAAACCCTGACTTTTTCTCTGCATTTGTCCCTGAGCTGAAAGACATTCTCTGATAGGGAATGCTTTTCTGACTGTAGAAAAAGATACTCAGAAGGGTGTGAACCAAAACAGAGTGGCAGCAGAGGATATTCTCTGGTGTCCAAGATTCTCAACATAAGATCTACTTTTGGGAGAGGATTTATTTGTAGAACTCTCTCTGGAAAGGGAGCAAAATTAGTAAATATTTTTGAAAAGCTTATTCCCTACATCTAAATAATTTACAAGAAATATTTTTTTAGTTTGCATCAAAAATTGAAGGACTGCTTAAAATGTTCATTTATTTATATAGTTATTCATTTACCTTGTCAATATTTTCTGATTATTTCTGAATATTACCTTGTAAATATTTTTTGCATGATTTTAATAAAGCAATCACAAAAAATTTTAGTTCTTAATATTATCATTATCTCAACTTTTCCCACATCAAGTCTGAATTTCTCTGTTTGATTTTCAAGTCATTCACAGTCCAAAACCACCCTACCTATGCAAACCTGACCCATCTTTTAAGGTTTGTTTTCTTCACAAAGCCTCCTCTGAATACCTTCCCTTGTCTTTACTGATACCACAGACCTCAAAATTTGGCAGTATTTACAAACTGTCTTGTTTTTTTGATTTTAAGTTTCATGTGCCCTGTTGTTCCAGTTTGGTGTAAACTCCTTAAAGATGTGAAGAATCATATTTTACAAAAAAATTGTACATTAATTTTAATTCACCAAACATTTACTGCAATGCATTCCTCTTTCATAGCATAGCAGCCTGTGTGCAAAGTACTGGAGAATCAATAGTATTTTGCATAGAGCTGAGCACGTAGTGTGTGTTCAACCAACTTTTGTTGATTATTAATAAAATGTGTTAAGTAACATAAGATAATAGTCATCCAGTTTGCGCATAGTAAAGATAAAACTTTTTTATTATCTCTTTGCTAACTTTCTTCAATGTTTTCTTCAGGGAAAGAAACTGAAAAAGCTAAGGAACGTTATGACAAAGCCACAATGAAACTTCATATGTTGCATAATCAGTATGTATTGGCATTGAAAGGGGCACAGCTTCACCAGAATCAGTATTATGACACTACACTTCCTCTGCTTCTGGATTCCTTACAAAGGATGCAAGAAGAAATGATAAAAGCACTGTAAGATACATTTCCTATTTGACAGAAAATTTGTTCATAAAATGATTTTAATATTATTTTCTTTCCTAGTAAAGCTTATGTGTAAAGATGGTCTAGGTTTTGTAAACTTTATTATTGACCCAGCCCAGTGGGTATTTCAGACCTGTTGTACTTCGATCTTCCTTGATTTTCACTTTTGGTGTCCCTTCATTTTATGCTCATCTCCTAAACCTAGGTAGCCCCAAGAATGGCCCTTCTTTTTGTATGTTTTTGCTCTGCATCATTCAGCTGAAAATTTAGGTGAAAAGAAAAAATTCATTAGTTGACAGGTGTTAAGAAGTGTCTCCAGAGGGTTGAATATTTAAGCCTTGAGCAACTGAGAAGACCAAAGGAAAGAATCTTTTGAAAGTTTATTTACCAGCTTCTTACTGTATGTAATTAAAGTCAACAAATGTTTATTGAAGTTCTCCTGTATGCAACCACACCATCAGGTGCTTGGGGACATAGAGAAGAGTAGGTCACCATTTTTGCCTTCAATAAATTAACAGTATACTTTGGTCAGTAAGTCAATTTACCATACACATCAGTAGGACAGAAAAAGATAAGCCACCCTTTGGTGGACATCATCTCCTTACTAACTGGTTCAAGTGATACCCCATCTTTCCAGTAAGAAGATAAAAAAGTGTTTTTAGTCATCTTGAAGATATAAACTTTTAAGTGTTGGTTAAATAGTGAAATGTCTACTTAAAATATTTAATTTATAAATTTAATTATGTCTGCTTTAAATTACATATTGTTGATTCAGAAATACTTCCTTTCCTACTCTGATTTCATGACTCAATATTTTTTCAAATTCTTCATATGAATCTTCAAAAATAATATTGTCATTAAAACACCTTTTTGAGATGTATAATAGTTCCCCACATCATAGTATCTTTACTTTGTAATAAATTATTTTAGATCTAGCATTAAGAAAACCCAAGCATGATGATGATTTCACTGAAATTGAACCCATGTTACAAGTACTCTTTCATGTAACATTGGAAGACTTCTTCATTTCTTCCCATTTGTCTTTAAAGATGAATATTAATGGTCTCCACATCATGATCACTTACTGTATTGCTTTATGAGAGCTATCTAGAGAGGCTCATTTACATTAATATCATTCAGTACTCTCAATTATAAGATCATAACCCTAGGGATATTTACTAAATCTGAATTAAATTTCTCTTCCTCTCCGTTTTCTTTAAATTTTTTCAGGTGATTTCTGTAATTATTACAAACTAGCATTGCCTAAAGCAGTTTAAATCTTTTTTTTTTTGCCAAACTATTTTTCTATTTAAAATAAGGTAAGGGGAGAATACTAAATAAGGAACAATTTTGTAAGGATTACTTTTTCTATGAGTGATAATTTTAGAAAATAAAAACAAACAATGCCTTACATCTATTTGGGCATATTAAGATAAGCTTGTTTGTCTACACTTGTTGAGGCTGCTAATGGACCAATGGCATATTTTTACAGCATAGCATTCTTAAGTTGCAGGTTGGGTCTTTGCAACAGAATCGTTTTTCCATTTGCATTTATTAGATAAGGCTAATAAGGTTCATGACATTTTTGTGGTTAAGTGGAGGTCAACAGAAGAGAGGTGTTTTTGAAGGTATAAAACTCTCCAATAATGTATACAGAAAAGAGTAGAGGCCTGGGAGTGAGAGAAGGACCAAGAGTGAGGGCATGTGAGGAAGTGGTACACAACTGGAATAAAACATTAAAGAGACAGGAATTGATCTACAGTTCCATGTTACAGAATCCAACATTTCTGAGATAGTGTTTAGAAATAGAAAGTAATCAACCCTGACCTTACATTTTGGACATGACAAATATATGTTAGAAAAGGTAATGTCTTATTCCAGATCATTTGCAGTTATCATATTAAATGTAAGCTGTTAATCTGTGTTTTGTATAATTCCTTCACTTTACTGTCCAGGTGTATGAACTAAGGTGGTGTACAAGCCCACATTTTGATATTGATATTACATATCTTATGTTTATTGTTATGAATCCTTTTTGGGATTGATAAACTTTGAAATGTTGTAAAATTTTATTTTTTTCAGAAAAGGTATATTTGATGAATATAGCCAGATAACCAGTCTTGTTACAGAAGAAATAGTGAATGTCCATAAAGAGATTCAAATGTCAGTTGAACAGATAGACCCTAGCACAGAATATAATAATTTCATAGATGTTCATAGGTATGTATGACATATTCTTTCCTTTTTTAGTACTTATGACAGTATTTCATTTTTCTAATGTAATATTTAACCAAATTAAAATAAATATTAGAACACAGGATATTTCAGATTAATTTGTTTGCTATTAATTATTTTCAAAGTCCTTTTCAATGGTGATAACTAGTTTATATAATAATCTTTAAAACTTTTCCAGTTGTTACTGTATGCTTAAACCCATATGTAACCCATGAAATTATATTTTCTTTTTAATGTTTATATAATACTATAGACTTTATATATATTTAACTTTATGATACACCAATTACTTTTCCATGCATGCATTTTATTGTATATACATTATATTTATATTTATATACATTATAATTGTGACAGGAATAATATCTGTAAACAGGTTAATATCTGTATTCTACAAATGACGAAACTCAGGCTAAAATTACATGAGGCCTGGGGTTTAATTTGATTTATTCTATTTGTGTTTACTCTACTTTGTTAATATAATTTTGGATAAGAACAAATATTCTGTCTGGTGTATATTTAGGTATATTATGATAGTAAATTAATATCGATCAAAATTATTTTATATGCTTTATTAGAACAACAGCTGCTAAAGAGCAAGAAATTGAATTTGATACTTCCTTACTAGAAGAAAATGAAAATCTTCAGGCAAATGAGATTATTTGGAATAATTTAACAGCAGAAAGTTTGCAAGTAATGTGAGTATTTAGAAAATCTGAATGGTTGAATTATTGTTACTAGTTATAGTTATACTTTATCTGATTTAAAATTCTAATTTTTAGTTTTTGCAAGTAATGAAAAGTTAATTAAAAATGAACTGATTATTATTTGGTCAGAATAAATGTTTTGATAAATATGTTAACTTTACTCATTATCATCACTAATTTTGGTGATTCTGAAAATCAAAATTCTGTGTGATGTTATAGTCATTTACCCAGTTAATGCTATTATCTTATATTGGAATAATGCTTTGTTCTTTTCAAAACTTAATTTTTAAAAAATCCCATTTCATCCTCAAAACTTGTTGAGAGAAACATTGGGAAATGAGAACATTTAGTGTGAGAGATAAGAAGAGACTCATAGATGTCAAAAGAATATAATACAAAGTTTTAACTTTCAATTGAGTTCTCTTTAAGCAGGGATATCTTCTGGTATAGGCTACTAAATCAATTCCTTCTTCACTTTTTTGTTATCATTGCATAAAATTTTAAAGGAGTTTTGAGAAATCTCAATGTGCGTTTTAGTCCTTTTCAAATATAAAGGCTATTAAAAGTATATTTTTAAATTTAGAAAACATAATTAAGGAATTCTTTTAAAGATTTAACCTATCTTGATTTTTTTTCAGGGAAAACAAAAACAAACATATTTATTGATAAGCACTGTATGTACTTGTCTCTGTGTCAGAACAATAGTTAGAAATGATTATGCACTCATTTTCTTTGCAGTATTAGACATGTTATACCAACTAACCTGTTGGAGCTTTACTTCAAAAGACTGAGCCAAATGTCCCCATCTAATATCATTAAACAATCTCTTTTCTATTGTTCAGTAACACTACAGGGTTACAGATAATTAACTGAGTGGTAGGGTCCTGGGACTAGCTCTTGGAAAGGGGTTTTAATATCTTTAATGTTGGCCAGATGGGATTGAAGAAACTAACAAATGCTTGTTGAATCACCTTTACAAGATGAAGGTTTAATACTACCGTGGCTTGAATACTGAAGAGAGGAATGGAGATGTGGGAGTGCCCTGCATTAGAGGGTTTTTCCTAGTAGCCATATCAGGGTTCTTGAAGCTGTTCCCCAAGTTTTGAAGCTCTTCTCAGGAGTCTCACTTTGGCTTTAGATATGCTACTGCAATGTCAGCTGTGACTAAAATAGTGGTTCTTTACCCTGGGCAGTTTTTGTCCCTACTGAGCAGTTGATAGTATCTGGAGACATTTTTGATTTTCAGGAGGGAAGGAAGGTGCTTCTGTATCAGTGGGTAGAGGTGATGAGTGTTGCTAAACCCACTGCAGTACAGAGGGGAGCCTCTAGCGGCAAGCAATCACGGAGTGACGGGTCAGCAGTGCCAAGGTTGAGAAATCCTGCACTGAACAATAGAGTTGAACACACCACACAAAATGGGTGGTAGAGCTTAGTTCTTGGGCAGTGACAGATTCCATTTCTTAATTTCTGTGCTGCTTGGTGAAAGAAGATGCCATTAACTACTCCTATTTTTAAATCATTATATTGCTCCCAAATAATGCACTCATTTAGTCACCAAAATATATTTACGTCTTTAAGGTTGCAAGGGTTAATACTTTCAAAAAGTTTATGCCAAAATCTATCAATTTATTTTAATAAACAAGAAAGAATGAGCATACAGTTATTGGAGTATAATGTAAAATTGAAAGTAGCTACATGTTATTAGCTTATGTAAAACAGGAGATTTTGTAAGTAAAGAAGAATTTGTTTTGTTGCGTTTCAGGGCATAATGAGAGCAAAGCTAGGTATGCTTATAAGTCATTTTTCTTAATTACCGTGATGAAGCAGTGAACAGAAATGTAATAAATTAAAGATAATAAATTTTTTATAATGCAATAGATTTGATTTCTTATATATTAACTGAGGTAAAACTTTAGCTTACATTTCATTGAATAGTGTCTAAATTCAGGATATGAGTTTTAAGATTTGGCTTTCCTCAAGAATTTTATTTCAAGAATGATTTATTCTGTCTATTGGCAGTGTTAAAATAATCTAGGGTAATTTCATTTAAAATGTGTGTGTATATGAATTTGTGTGTGTGTGTGTTTTAATGTAATGCAATATATATATATATATATAATGCATATGTGTGTGTGTTTTAATATAATGCAAGATATATATATATATAATGCATATGAATATATGTGTGTGTATTTTAATGTAATGCAAAAGGAAAATATTAATTTCTTTTTAACCCTGATATTAATACCTTAAAGTTTAATATCTTTTCTTTCCTGAAGCATTAGTGTGTTAATTTTGATTATGTTGAAATATTATGCCCAATAGAAATGAAGATAGAAACTAAATACAAATGACCAATAAAACTTTCTATAACAATTTTTCCATGACAATTAAAGAAATATGTTTTTTTTTAAAAAAAGCCATTTCACCTATCTGATTGGCAAGGATTAAATAATTTGGTAATACCCAGTGTTGTGTAGGGTGTGAAGAAATAAGCCCTCTTATAAAGTCTTGACAGAAATATAAATTAGTAAAATCTTTCTGGAGGATAATTTGGCAATATATATCAAAATCAAATTGCATATACCTTTGGCTTACAAATTCTCCTTCTAGAACTTTGGCCTACAAGTATGCAAAGATAAATGAACTAACATAGCATGGTATGTTTCCTGGGTCTGAATCCTTACAGTGTGGTTTATTACCTTTATGAAAGTGGACAGATTATTTAATCCCTTTATGCCATTTTCCTCAAATGTAAAATGGTAATAATAATGGCACCCAACTAATAGTGTTGTTGGGAAGATGATGTGCATGAATAAATGTCGATACATGGAATAGTCCCTAGCTATTGTAAGTGCTATGTATTGATTTATATTGGTGTTTTTTTATTACTGCTTGGTGTGGTTTTATACATTAAGAACTCTAAGCACAGTGTTTATGTTTTTCAGGGGCCTTTGGAAATATTTGCAGTCTGAAAAAGTTTGTTTAGTTCCAAAATATGAATAGAAAATTAGGTTACAAAATACCTTAATGAATTACTAAATCCAGTATACACAAAAATATTTCAAACAATTCACTGATTAATTCACAGGTTAAAATCCCTCACTTTTTAATGTTTGCATATGAATGAGGGTTTCTTAGAAATCACATTTTAATATATATGATATTTGGATAGAGGCCAAGGACTTTAAAGTTCTCAAAACAGTCTCTTTGTTTTGGTAAAAAACTGGAAACACTAAGTATTCTTCAAAAAGTGATTGGTTAAATGAATTATGGTATATCCAAACTATAGCCACAGTTTATCCATATTATATGGGTTTTCAATAGAATAAGATATATTTATATATATTCTTATGTGGAAAGATCTCTGAAGTATGTGACAGAGCAAAAACAAGTTATACAACAATATTGGTGGAATGAGTCTATTTATAAAAAGGTAGTAACTATATATGTTTGTATACACATACCTTCAAATGGAGGCAAATTAAATAGGGAAGCATGTTGGGGCATATAAATTTTTTTCTTAGATTACTAAATGTAACATAAACATTGTTTTTATTAGCAGAGACTTATAAATTTAATAATCTGTATTTTTGGTTTCTGCTTATTGGATCATGTAGGATCTTCTCAAATATAAGAGGTTCTGAGATTATTGCACAATTTATTATAATATTAAATGAATGTGGTTTTCTTTCTCATCTCACAGTTTTATCATTAGATAAATTCTCTCTAGAATATTAGCTATTTATTTTTCCTCTCATTGTGTTCTTTTTCCTTTCACTAAGCATTTGTTCCTGAGTCACATTTCTTTAGGTAGTTTTAGAATACAGTACTCTCAAAAGCTTTATTGAAAATGCTGATATTTTACGGTGTGTGCTTCCCTGTTTTCTGTTTTTCCTTAGCCCATCTAAGAGCTCTAATGCACTAATAAAGAATGATATTAAGGAAAACTTGAGAACATTTTACTTTTTGTTTTGCACTCCTTTATGTTTGTTTAAGTGATCAGTGGCTCCATCCTTTGTGAAAGGTTGCATTAGCTTGGAAGTGAGAATCATTAATTCTCTTGGAGAATTTTTCTATAAATAGAAGTCATACTGGTAATCTGCTAGGTTGCTGATTAGTAGTGACCATGAAACAAAGAAAAATCTAGACTACATTTCTTTTGGACTCTTCAAAATTCTTGGCTAGATGTCATATTTGTGAATGATTAACATCATTGTTGAATGAATGAGTGAATGAAGATGGTTTTGTGGAGAGATTTCAGGGAGTTTCTGAATAGTGGAACTCATCTCTGGCTTCATATTAGGATCACTTAGGGAGTTTTAAAAATTGCTGATGCCTGGGACCCAACATAAACCAAAGAAGTCAGATTTTCTTAGAGTAAGATGCAGGCACTGGAATTTTTTGTAAACTTTCCAGGTGATTTTAATGTGCAGACAGGATTGAAAATCTGCCATAAGCCCACTAAAATTATATGTTAGAAATGTGAGTGTTAGTTTCTGTGGGGATGCATGGAAATTTTCAGACGGCTTTCCTTAAGGCTAAGGACTGCTGCTCTACTTAAATATCTTTCATATTTAAAGGATGTCTTTCTGTTAACCTTTTTAAATCAACTCATGTTCTTCAAATTGTTTAGCATTATTGGGAAAAATTAGAATTTTTGTAATAGTCTAACTGGAATCTCTTTTTGACTCTGCTTTTCTTCTGATCTGCTAAACTTCTGGGGCCAGTCTTGACATTTAAGGTATTTGAAGGTTATATAGATGCTCTTTGTCTCAGGTTATCTTGTTCACTTTGCTAGGCATAGAAAGATACCTTAAAATTTTTTTCTTAGATTACTAAATATAACATAAATATTGTTTTTATTAGCAGAGACTTACAAATTTAATAATCTTTATTTTTGGTTTCTGCTTATTGTATCATGTAGGATCTTCTCAAACAAATATAGGAGGTTGTGAGATTATTGCACAACTGGTATTTATATCCAAAATGATTTTATATAGTGTTGATGCCTGCTCCTTTTTAGACTTGATGGAAATCTAATGATATAATAGTAAATTATAAAGTTACTGCAGATTTACCCATCTAAATATGTGCCACTAAGCATTTTATCGTACTTTCATTATTGATCTATTAACTATATTTACAAAGTGTGTGTGTGTGTGTGTGTGTATGTGTATATATATGTTAAACTCAATATGTAGGACTGTTTATTTCCTATTAATAGGAAACTGTTTTGCATGGTAGATCACAATGGGGGAAAGAGCTGTTTCACAGACTCTGATAATTTCTAGCACTGGACACATGAGATTGTGTACTTCCCACATACATTGAGGTTGTATTATCTTCAGGCTTGAATTTGTTATGTATAGCTTGAATCTCTGTTATGTACAGCCTTCCTCCTTCCCCTCCAATACCCCTACCCTTTTTTGAATTTCTCTTCTTTGCTAAATGTTGAAAGAGGTATTCTGCTGTATTGATTTTTAATCATCCATTTATTAAGATTATATATGCAAATATTTCCTCTCACCTGATCACTATTTAATTGAGTAATTTGGACTCAGTAGTTTTAGTTCAGTTCATGAAAATAACTTGAAAAATTCAGCTCTATAAAATTTTGAACATTAGAAGGATATATTTAAGTGTCTGTTGTATGGGTTTTGGCATTTTGGATAGATGAGGTATCCATTTGTGGTCTGTATGGAGTTATGAGTCAGCAGAGTAAATGGAGTTGTGAATCAGCATATCAGTAATTTAAGTAAGGCAAATTATAGATAGAAAGTTGTTTTCCAAAATAATATGAATATTAACATGTCTGCTAAATGAGGAATTTGATTAATTTTAGTAAAATAGTGAAGAGTTATGGTCCATATTTTTGGACAAAAGAGTTCTTTTGTTGACTCACAGCTTTCTAGTTTCAATGAGGTCTCTTTATTATAAATTGTTACTACCTAACAGTAGGAAATATGTTTGAAGTCCAGAAGATTGTGTTAAGTATATGGTCTTATATTCTAAACTGAAGCCCAAGGTTAGACCTCATGTTTCCCCATATATTGAAATAATTTAAAGTCAGACATGTTTAGCTTTAACAGTGGGATATAAATAAGATATCTTAATTGAGGAATGGTAATTCTCCATAAGGAAAAGTGATTCCTTTGGATTCTGTGAAATATGAGTTGGCAAAGTACAGCCTGTAGGCCAAATCCAGCTTGCTACTTTTTTTGTAACAAAAAAAATTGAAAGAAGAACTATATTTTGTGACATATGAAAGTTATATGACATTTAAACATCAGAGAGCATAAATAAAGTTTTATTGGAACACAGCCACACTCATTCACTTCGCTATTATCTATGGGTGATTTCCTGCTCCAGTGGCAGAGTTGAGCAGTTTCGATAGAGACATACGGCATTCTCATCACTTTACACTGCTCCTTGGCACACTACAGATCACAGTGACACAGTCCCAACTCAAAAACATTTTGAGTGCCACACATATCACTGTACTACAGCATTTTATTTACATTCTATTATCAGTCCTTGCCTATTCTGTCAAGAAGAGAAAATGGATTTTGGGTGTCAAACTTTTAAGACACTATGGAGAATGGGTTATTTTGTTAATAAAATAGATGGCAAAGCATTGTGTTTATTAAGCAGTGACAATATGGCTGCACTAAATAAAATAATACAATATATGTTAACATTATCAGACTAAACACTCATCTCATTATTAGCAGCTCACAGGAGTGCACTAGTCACAAAACTTAGAAAATTAAAAATGGGATAACTCATCACAACAGATTTTCTTCAGGAAAAAAATAATGAAAATGAGGATACAACCAAAATAAGTTGCAGGGTAGCTCATTTGTTAGCCAAGCAAGGAAAGCCAGTTGCAGTGATTTTATTGAATAGTGTTTCATTGCATTAACTGAAGAAATATGTCTAGAGAATAGTATTAGAGCAAGAACTTTGCTTGAAGAATTGAGAACATTGGGAGCTACATCATTAAATAATGCAAAAAATTGGACAAATGATTTCAAGTGGTTTTCCCTGGCTCTTGTTGAGTCAGCAGGTGCCCTCATAACTGCTCAGTTGTTTACTTGAGGAAAAGTTTGAAGTGACTGAAGATTTACTGTGTATGAAAAGCCTGTGTGGGTCACCTACAGACAAAAATATTTTCAAATTTATGAAGATACTAATCCAGTACAAACTGAAGTAGACTCTGTTAAGATGTATTATAACTGATGGTGTTAGAAATACATGTGGATCAGAAAGAGCCTTAGTTAAACAAATTTACAAACTTGTGAAAAAGTTAGATGTTAAATTCTGTGGTTATTCATAGTATTATTCATCAGCAGGTACTTGGTGGAAAATGTTTGAATCTAAACTTATGTTCTTAAACCAAAAAGGTCAACAGTGACTTTTATTTGCTCTTGAGGACTTGACTGACCATCAGCAATTGCATGAATTTTAGTCAGAAATTGAAACTTAATTTCCTTATTTGCCTGTCATGTAGGACTTTGGCAATTTAGCAGTGGTAAAGTTTTATTTTGATTTTTTTATTAGCACAAAGCCAAGATAGAAATTTTTCTAAATAATCAGAATTTCCCTCAACCACTATTATTGCACATTGAATTCCAGAAACTTTGGAAATTAGCTTGTGCTGCAGATCTGGTAGTTTTCTTAATGAATTTCAATGTCAAATTACAAGATAATACAGTGCTTATATGCAGAATTTACAGTGCAGTGAAGTCATTTAGATGACAGCTAATGTTATTTGAATCCCAGGTAATGTCAGGTTGTTTTAATACTTCTTGTGCTGTCAAACAGTTAAACAAGAAGCAAAATCACAATTCACACCAAATTTGTAGCTAATATATTTTATGAGCTCTAACTACGTTTCCAGCAGTGAGTTTTTGATGTTGGTGCATATATTTTGACATTTCAAAATCCGATTAACTGTGTAATTGAGTAGTTCTCACTAACTTTTAATTAGAAGTGATGAATCTGCAATGTAATGATATGCTAAAAAATGTGCAATGTAATTTTATAAATGCCTGCTAAGCAAATAAATAAACTCAATTAAAATCACGTGCTCATGGATTGATATTGGTATTTAGCTGTACCCATCTGTGTGAAAATATATTTTTATAGGTGAAATACATAAAATATTATTACATATCTGTATTAACAAGTGAACATTTATAGTTGATTTGATGATAACTAATTTTAAACCCCAATGAAGGGAACTATTATCATTCTCAAAAGACTTCTGTTCTCATTAGTAGAGTAGTGTGAAAATAAATTGTACTCTATTATTATTTTCTGAATTTGTTAATAAAATTTTTTTTATCTTTCATTGTATTATTACCTATATAATATCCTTAGCTTTGCCTCTTGGTAGCAAAGCCTAAAATATTCACTCTCCAACCCTTTACAGAAAATTTTGTTTGACTCATGTTGTAGAGAATGACACCCGTGTAACCCATTAGACCATCTGAACCAACCTTACCAATCATGGAATGACAAATACTGCCGCACTCTCACATCTTAAGCAGGACATTGATTTTATCCAGTCATTTTTGCCTGTTCTCATTTACATTCTTTGTTCAAGTTAGATCTTTGGTTGAACATGTACTGCAGTTATGCCAGGCTATGGTAGGAAAATACTTTTTGGAGTGAGTGAGTTGGAAAGACTTCGAAATGTGTAAAATAGTAGAAAGCAGAAGACATGTTAGAACATATTTTGATTAAGGGAAAAGAAGAACCTGCATAGAAGGCCGGTGGATTTGTTGGATGGGAGGTGGATTAGGTTGTGTATTAGAAGATATTTAACAGAAACTCTTAATGTCTACTTGGGTAATGAGAAGCTCTCTTCTTCTGAATCTTGAGAAAAGCTAATAAAGATTTATGTCATCCATAATTACTATGCTGCTACAATTTTAAAAAAGAGATTGCAAGAAATAGTTTATTTCTTCAATTTATGTCACAGTAATACAGGTAAAAAGAGATGTAGTAATAGACAAAAGAAAAAAGAGAACTTTCTTCAAGCAACTGTAACCTGAATTCTGTGTGTTCTTTTTTTATTAAAAAGAACAAGTGTCAATGTGACAGTTTGAAAATTTATAATTTATAATATTTTAGGACATTGGATCTCTGTAAGAGTGCTATAGACTTTAGAAAATGATTGCCAATGGTTTGAGGATATAAAAAGTATTGTGTAAGTACTGAATACTTGTTATTATCCACAATGATTGTTTCAGGTTTTTGTATTTTTAAGTACAATTAACTCTTTAAAAATTATATAACTAATGCATGCAGATGATAAAATCCATAAAAACTTACGAAAGGGTATACAATGAAAATCAAAGTTCTCCCTCCTTTTTGTAAATCCCTTTGCTACATTGGAATGTTAACTTGTGAAAAATGTTTATGAATCTTTCCAGAATGTATACACAAGCATATACATATGAATTGTTTTCTTGATAAGAGTTATTTTATTCATACTCTTTTGCATCATTCTCTTCTTCACATATATGAAATCTTAATAATGTTTTACTTCTCGCATGTAACAATTTATTTAATTTGGTTATTTATAGATGGACATTTATCTCCAGTTTTTTCCTATTATCGGGGTAGAGGAGGTCTTATGGAGCTTGAAGCTTATAAAATTAGGAAGGGGTGACATCTTTAGGAAAAACTATACAAACTTACAAATATAAAAGTTAAGTACAGAGCCTTGGAAGAGGTCATGCAAGTGAGGTGCCTGAAGTTAAGTGCCAGCATTACAGTGAGTTAACCTGTGGTTCTTGTGCTTACAAGCAGTGCTTCGGTAAATATCCCTGTACTTGACATCTTTGTGCAGTTGTTGAAGCATATATGTTGGATAAATTCTTTGAGATGCAATTACTAAACAGAGGATATTACTTGTTAAGCTCATGGTTTCTAAGCTGCCTGAGCTCTATTACCAGCTCTGCCGCTTACCAGCTTTGTGATCTTGGACAAGAATCTTAATCTCTTTGTGCCTCAGTTTCTCATATGTAAATGGAATAATAATAGTGTTGTTATAAGAATGTTATGAATTTAAGTGCTTATTTATAAAGTACTTAAAACTGTACTTGGCACTTAGGAAGTGTTAAGCATTATGTCAGTTTTGTGAGTTCTTTTTTAGGCAGTGTCCTTTTCTGACATTTAACTGTTTTGCATTATAATTATTTAAGGAAATACCATGATATTTAATTTTAAAATGTAAAGAAGGAGCCATTTAAACTGTTATTGTTACATATGTGTATAAAACATGTAACAATGACACTGTGGTGAGTAATGCTTTAAAATTTGAAACAGTTATGTTTATTATGTTTCTATAAACTGAATTACCAGAATGTTTTTTTCTTCACTAATTCTACCCCCACTTTACTTTGTTTTTCAGGGTATGGTGGTAAAAAGGGAAAATACTTTCCCCATGTAATAGAGCTCCAATCTTCTAAATCATTTGTCTTTTCTTCTTTGAATTCGTAACCATGTACCTAGAAGTTTAGAAATATTAAGAACTTTTGACTGCATAGACTTACCTTTACTCAATCTTTTATTTAAGAAGACTTTGCATAAAGCTCAGTTATGCTTTGTGCTAAAACTATCAAAAATTAAAGCCTCAAGAAAAGGTACTATTTTCTTGACATCATCACGAGACAGGAAATGTAGAAGAAACTAATATTATTCCTTTCCCTCTGATGTCCTCTCTATTATTGTCACCTTTCTTTCTTCCTCGGGTCTTTGTTGCTAAACTGAAAAGGTAGTAAATTCTAACTGAACAGACCTGCCAGGGAGCAGGGTTATTGATATTTTTTCTAGGCCTTTTTTTAACTTCTAGTGCTTTTCCGATCTTTAGGGAATCTGGTAAACTGGTGGTAGCTTTCTTTCTTTTTTTTGGACTAAAGTTGTTTTAGCATGAAGCAGTAATCTGAAAAGAAAAATCGTTAAGTATTGCCTAATTGCTTTCACAGCTGACTTGGCCATCCTAACTGGTGTGAGGTGATATCTCATTGTGGTTTTAATTTGCATTTCCCTGATAATTAGCAATGTGGAGCATCTATTCATGTGCCTGTTGGCCATCTGAATTTCTTCTTTGGAGAGAAATCTGTTCATATCCTCCACCCATTATTTTTTATTTTTTATTTTGGTACCGTTAATGTACAGTTACTTGAACAACATTGTGGTTACTAGACTCCCCCTACTATCAAGTCCCCACCACATACCACATTACAGTCACTGTCTATCAGCATAGTAAGATGCTATAGAATCATTACTTGTCTTCTCTGTGTTATACTGCCTTTCCCATGTCCCCCCCTCCACTACATTATGTGTGCTAATCGTAATGCCCCTTTTCCCCCCTTATCCTTCCCTTCCCACCCATCCTCCCCAGTCATGTTCCCTTTGATAACTGTTAGTCCATTCTTGGATTCTGTGAGTCTGCTGCTGTTTTGTTCCTTCAGTTTTTTCTTTGTTCTTATACTCCACAGATGAGTGAAATCATCTGATACTTGTCTTTCTCTGTCTGGCTTATTTCACTGAGCATAATACCCTCTAGCTCCATCCTTGTTGTTGCAAATGGTAAGATCTGTTTTCTTCTTATTGCTGAATAATATTCCATTGTGTATATGTACCACATCTTCTTATCCATTCATCTACTGATGGACACTTAGGTTGCTTCCATTTCTTGGCTCTTGTAAATACTGCTGTGATAAACATAGGGGTGCGTCTGTCTTTTTCAAACTGGGCTGCTACATTCTTAGGGTAAATTCCTAGGAGTGAAATTCCTGGGTCAAATGGTATTTCTATTTTGAGTTTTTTGAGGAACCTCCATACTGCTTTCCACAATGGTTGAACTAATTTACATTCCCACCAACAGTGTAGGAGGGTTCCCCTTTCTCCACAACCTCACCAACATTTGTTGTTTTTGTCTTTTGGATGTTGGCCATCCTAACTGGTGTGAGGTGATGTCTTGTTCTGGTTTTAATTTGCATTTCTCTGATGATTAGCAATGTGGAGCATCTTTTCATGTAACTGTTGGCCATCTGAATTTCTTCTTTGGAGAAGTGTCTGTTGAGCTCCCCTGCCCATTTTTTAATTGGCTTATTTGCTTTTTGTTTGTTGAGGTATGTGAGCTATTTATATAATTTGGATTTCAACCCCTTATTGGATATGTCATTTCTGAATATATTCTCCCATACTGTAGGATGTCTTTTTGTTCTACTGATGGTGTCCTTGGCTGTACAGAAGCCTTTTAGTTTGATATATTCCCATTTGTTCATTTTTACTTTTGTTTCCCTTGCCTGGGAAGGTATGTTCATGAAGAAGTTGTTCATGTTTATGTCCAAGAGATTTTTGCCTATGTTCTTTTCTAGGAGTTTTATGGTTTCATGACTTAACATTCAGGTCTTTGATCCATTTTGACTTTACTTTTGTGTATGGGGTTAGACAATGAACCAGTTTCATTCTTTTGCATGCAGCTGTCCAGCTGTCCAGTTTTGCCTACACCAGCTGTTGAAGAGGCTGTCATTTCCCACTGTATATCCCTGGCTCCTTCATTGTACATTAATTGACCATATGTGCTTGGGTGAATATCTGGACTCTCTATTCTGTTCTACTGGTCTGTGGGTCTGTTCTTGTGCCAGTACCAAATTGTCTTGATTACTGTGGCTTTGTAGTAGAGCTTGAAGTTGGGAAGTGAGATCCCCCTTGCTTTATTCTTCCTTCTCAGGATTGCTTTGACTATTCAGGGTCCTTTGTGGTTCCATATGAATTTTAGATCTATTTGTTCCAGTTCATTGAAGAATGCTCTTGGTATTTTGATAGGGATTGCATTGAATCTGTAGATTGCTTTAGGCAGGATGGCCATTTTGACAATATTAATTCTTCCTACCCAAGAGCATGGGATAAATTTCCATTTATTAGTGTCCTCTTTAGTTTCTCGTAGGAGTGTCTTGTAGTTTTCAGGGTATAGGTCTTTCACTTTCTTGTTCAGGTTTATTCCTATGTATTTTTTTCTTTTTGATGCAATTGTGAATGGAATTGTTTTCCTGATTTCTCCTTCTGCTAGTTCATCGTTAGTCTGTAGGAATGCAACAGATTTCTGTGTATTAGTTTTGTTTACTGCAACTTTGCTGAATTCAGATATTCTAGTAGTTTTGGAGTGGATTCTTTAGGGTTTGTTATGTATAATATCATGTCATCTGCAAACAGTGACAGTTTGATCATTTGGTTTTTTTGTCCTTTTTTTGATGTGGTGTATGATGTTAATGGATTTTCGAGTGTTGTACCATCTCACATCCCTGGAATAAATCCTACTTGGTCATGATGGATGATCTTTTTCATGTATTTTTGAATTCAGTTTGCTGATATTTTGTTGAGTATTTTTGCATCTGTGTTCATCAGGGATATCGGTCTATAATTTTCTTTTTTTGTGGTGAGTTTGCCTGCTTTTGGTATTAGAGTGATGCTGGCCTTGTAGAATAAGTTGGGAAGTATTCCCTCCTCTTCTACTTGATGGAAAATTTTAAGGAGGATGGGTATTAGGTCTTCACTAAATGTTTGAAAAAATTCATCAGTGAAACCATGTGGTCCAGGGATTTTGTTTTTAGATAGGTTTTTGATTACCAATTCAATTTCCTTGCTGGTAATTGGTCTATTCAGATTTTCTGTTTCTTCCTGGATCAGCCTTGGAAGATTGTATTTTTCTAGAAAGTTGTCCATTTCTTCTAGGTTATTCACTTTGTTAGCATGTAATTTCTCATAGTATTCTCTAATAATTCTTTGTATTTCTGTGGTGTCCATAGTGATTTTTCCATTTTCATTTCTGATTCTGTTTATGTGTGTTGACTCTCTATTTTTCTTGACAAGTCTGGCTAGGGATTTATCTATTTTGTTTATTTTCTCAGAGAACCAGCTCCTGCTTTCATTGATTCTTTTGTATTGTTTTATTCTTCCGATTTTGTTTATTTATGCTCTAATTTTTATTATGTCCCTACTCTACCGACTTTGGGCCTCATTTGTTCTTCTTTTTCTAGTGTCCTTAATTGCGAGTATACACTGATAATTTGGGATTGTTCTTCTTTCCTTAGGTATGCCTGTAATTCAGTGTCCTTCCCTCTTAGCACCACCTTTGCTGTGTCCCACAGATTTTTGTGGTATTGTATTATTGTTGTCATTTGTCTCCATGTATTGCTTGATCTCTGTTTTTATTTGAAATTGTTCATTGACCCATTGATTATTTAGGACCATGTTTTTGAGCCTCCATGTGTTTGTGGGCTGTTTCATTTTCTCTGTGTAATTTATTTCTAGTTTCATACCTTTGTGATCTGAGAAGCTAGATGGTACAATTTCAATCTTTTTGAATTTACTGAGGCTCTTTTTGTGGCCTAGTACATGATCTATTCTTGAAAATTTTCCTTGTGCACTTGAGAACAATGTGTTTCCTGGTGCTTTTGGATGGAGTGTTCTGTAGATATCAGTTAGGTCCATCTGTTGTAATATGTTGTTTAGTGCCTCTGTCTCCCTACTTATTTTCTGTCTGGTTGATCTGTCCTTTGAAGTGAGTGTAGATGTTCTTTTAAATACTCAATTCTATACCCATCCTAGGAGCAACGTTACTCTTTGCACCTACTGCTTCCAAAATACTCTTTAAAAAGAAGACAAAATTTAAAGAAAACTTTATAGAAACGTATTTCTTATGAAACTGATAAAACTGGCTTAGATGATGAAGTTACATTTGTAGGGAGCATGCTCTCCTTTAGGATCTATGCTAGTAACTTAAAAAATATGCATCATAGTTTCAGGAGCCCTTTAAGTTCATTTAAATTCCATTTTATTAGAGGAGTAAGTGAAAGTTTAGAAAAGCTAAGGAAATATTGAATCTGTTTGTCTCTAGGGCTGGTGTCTGTTATACCAGAGTAAGGTGCTTTACAAAATGCAGCAGAGATATAGAGTTGTAAACACAAATACTTCTCTTACTCTGATGTGTTAAGGTAAGGTGACTAGCTTGATGAGACTATTTTTACATGAAGGGAGTCAGCCTGCCCTGGCAACTCCTATCTAGAGAACTTAAACTTCCCTTGGTGTACCACTCCAGTAGTGGTTTATGTGTCTGTTTAGCCCCAGAACTAGTTGGTGGATGAAAGTAGTAAGTTATGCTGTTCCCACAGTGATGTAGTGCTTTGGTTTTAGTTTCTGGACAATTCAGAATGGTTAGAATCAGGAGAGTCTTGTGAGTTATTAGGGAATTGCTGAAAAAGCTTAATGAGTGGGCTTCTAGTCAGTAAAACAGGACATAGTCAACTGCGTTGAGCATATACTTAGTGCGAGACACTGTGCTAAATGTAAGGGATATACTATGAAGAGTAAGCCATGATGCCTGCATTTTATACTTTGATGGGACTATGTGTTCATCTCAGGATGGGGAGGAGGATGTAGTACAGTGAGAAGAATTGAGAGAAATGAGGGAAAGGAAATAGTAATAGTCAAAGAAAGGAAAGAAGAGGAAAAGAGAGGGTTGGAGGAAATAAAGGTTCATGTCTCTTCTATTAGAATATATGTTTCCTGAAGCCAAATTAGTTTGTTCTCTCCCTATTGTGTAGTAGAATGCCTGACAAGAGTGTGTATTTAGTAAATGCTTATTTTAATGAATGAATGTAGAATTGAGAGATCGGTAAATGGAAGAGTAAGCAGGAAGAGAATAAGAGATAAGGGAAAGGTATAGAAGAGATAAATAAAAGAATAGAGGAGAGGAAAGCAATAAAGAGAGGGAAAGAGCTTTCTGTCAAATTCAGCTTTGATGTGTGATGGCCAAGGTAATTGTGAGAAGCTGGTCTTTACTTTGTTACTTCTACACTCGGGTGACAGAAGGTGATAGGGTCAGGTATGTTGGGTGTTGGGTCCTGTGTCTCAGACTTTCATGAGGATTAAATGAGATTGAATATAAGGCAGAGTTTTATAAACAGCAAAGCATTATATGTGAGTGTTATTTACTCATTTGTAATTGTGTACTAAGTAACTTGAAACCAGAAGTTGAAATGTAGTTTGAGAATGATCTCTAATTTTAATACAGTAACGCTTGCTTTATTAGTAGTCTGAACATGAACTATTCCATGTAAGTGAATTTTCCAGATGGCCAAAGCTCATTTTGCCAAGTGAAAAAGCATAATTTTACTAGATTTGATGTGATTCTCTTCCAAATATATGTGTATGTGTATTCTTATAGAAAAACACCAATGATAATTTAACCTTAATGCTAATCATAATCCCTTATGATTTTGGATCATTATTATAAGCACCATTGATTATGTTTTGTTATTATATAGTAATGCCCTCAGAAATTTATTGAGATTTATTATGTTGATTAACTCTAAACAAAGATGATATGCTCCTCTGGATTGCTGTGTTTTGGGTTCTTCTGATTATGTCTCATAATTTTTCTGCCTCTTCCACATTTATTACCTATTATTTAATGATTTAAAAAATATTCTTATTATAAAGAAATTCAATAATAGAAAGAGCAAAATATGAAAAGTTTTTTTTTTTTTTTTTTTGCCTTAAATCACTCCCTGTGCCAAGCCCACACCCTTCAGAATGTTGGAAGTTTGGTTTATAGTAACCTGGTTCTTCTCCTGTGCATTCACATACAAAACACACATAAATATATACATATTATATTACTCTGCTCTGGCTGACAGCAAAGTGCCATAAACTGATGGATTAAAAAACAATAATTTATTTCTTGCCATTCTGGAGGTTAGAATTTCCAGATCAAGGTGCCAGTCAATTTGATTCTTGGTGAGAGACTTCCTGGCATGAAGGCTGCTGCCCTGTTGTTGTGTACTCCATGACCTCTTTGTGTGCCCCAGGGTAGAGAGCATGAGCAAACTCTGGTACCTCTTCTTGTAAAGCCACTAATCCCATCAGGAAGTCCCACCCTTGTGACCTCATGTAACCCTAGTCATCTCCTAAAGGCTCCAAATACCATCACATGTTAGGACTTCAACAGATACATTTTTAGGGGGGATACAATTAGTCTTTAGCACATATAGGCATACATTTATTTTAATATAAAGGGGAACCATGTTATATGTATTCTGCATCTTGCCCTTTAATTAAAAAATAACAATCAGAAGAACCCAAAACATAGCAATCCAGAACATATCATCATATGTGTGCATTTCATTTTTTTTTTTTTGTATTTCACTTTTTAGTGACTATATGCTATTCTTTATTTTAAAGGGATTAAATATTTATTCAGTCAATCCTCTGTTGATGGACATTTAAGTATTTTCTAGTGTTTCATTTTATAAACAGTGTTGCAACAAACAGTTTCATTTGGACAAATTTTGTTCATATTGTAAAGTATTTTGGTAAGACAGATTTTTAGATGGTCAAAAAATAATTTTAAGTTTGAGAGACAATTCCAAGTTGACATCTGAAAAATATGTGCCAATTTTGTTAAATCAATAGTGTATGTGTGTTTCTTTTTTTTCTTACAATATTGAAAATACTGAATATTTCACTTTTCTCACACTTTTCAATTTTAGGAGGTAAAAAATAACTTACTATTGATTTAATCTGCAGATATTTAATTGTGGGTCAGGTTGTAAATGTTTCTATGTACTTACTGTTCATATGAATTTTTCTTGATGAACTTCCAATTGTGTTCTTTGTTCATTTTCAAATTAGTTAATCTTTTTTCTAAGAGTTTTTCTGCATTAAGAGGGTTTTTGTTTCTAATTTGCACTGTAAATATTTCTTCAGTTTGACTTTATTATCTTTTTAAATACACTTAAATTTTCATAGACGGGTTATTTAGTATTTTCTTTTGTGTATTTTGGGTTTCATATCTTGCATTAAAAAGCTGAGGATAAAAATTGTAATGTGATATGATAGCTCTGTATGTTTTTTTGGTAGAAATATTTACATTTAGGACCAAATGCATTTTATGCAATCAAAAATCATCTGGCCTATGGGTACATATTAATTTTGTATGTTTAATTATCTTTTATATATATAGAAAATACTCCTAAAGCATTATTACAATATGTGGAAATGGAAATAGATTACTATCAGTTTAAATTGCCATGCAACTGAGCCTCATTTTCTTTTCTTTAAAACAAGGATTATAGTATCTATCTTATAGGTTGCTGTGAGGATTAAATAACATACACAAATAGTACTAGAAAACTATTTATCTACTTATCAAGTATCAGTTATTATATGTACATTAGTTAATTTAACCTTCAAGACAATGATTTGAAGCAGTTATTACTATACCTAAATTACAAATGAGAAAATAGATTCAATGAGTTAAAGCAATTGTTTATAATCAAAGATAAAAAATGGCAAAGTCAGAATGTTAATACATGTTTGTCTGAAAACAAAAACTGTGGTCTTTTCACTATATATTTTCCCTGTTATGACAGGTATTTAATATACTTTACTATATTTATAACTTTACTCTTTCTCTATTTTCTGTTTCTCTTTTTCTATTTGATGAAAAGGACTCTCTGGAACAGCATGCCCAAGAGTACTTACTGTGATTATTGAAATGTTTTGTGCATCATCCAATAAGGTAGCCACCAGTCACATGTATCTGTTTAGCACTTGAAATATGGGTAGTGCAACCAAGGAACAGAAATTTTACTTTTATTTAAATTAAATAACATGTAACTACTGTTTTGGACATCACAACCTTAGATGTATGAATGCTTTTTTAAAATTAGTGTAATTAATGTATTGTTAGATAATGAGGAAACTGTTCATTCTAGGTTGAAAACTTTAGCAGAGGAACTTATGCAGACACAGCAGATGCTGTTAAACAAGGAAGAGGTTGCCCTGGAACTAGAGAAGAGTATTGAAGAATCTTCTAAGACATATGAAAAGAAGTCTGAGTAAGTAAAACACAAATAATTCTAAGGAAGAAAGTTTAATTGATGTAATTTTACAGAAATACTTCAGTTATATGGTATTATGGATATAAAATTTCTAGAGGTTGAAGTTGCATTTTAAGTTTAAAACTTTGTATAGTTGAGTTATTTTCTAGGACTCTAGAAAAGTGATTCTGTGTTTTATCAATAGTGAGTACTGATCATATGTCTCAGTGTTTTAGCAGTTGGAACTATTTTTCAGAAAACTTGCTAAAAGCCATCTTTACTTCCCTTATTAATATCCACCAGATTCACTGTGAATATCGTGTTAAGAAAGTAGCAGGCCAGTATTATCTAGAAATTGGCTTCTTCTGGTTGGGAAAAACCTATGAAAAGCCCTCTGAGATTTGCTGTGCTGTTTTGTCTTACTGTTTTTTTCCTTGCTGATTTCTGGATCCATAAACATCTTTCTGGATTCTCTGACTTTACTTGTGTTAGTATATTCTTGTTTTTACTTAATTTAAATAATTGTATTTTCTATTGTTTTAAAATTAAATTCTGATTTAAAATTTAGTTTTTAATCTGGCTTTGGTCATTGTTCCTACAGGGTTTCCTGGTTTGGTTTCACTAATCCTGACTAGACCATATAAATTTCTTGCTATCATATCTCACAACTGGCCTGATTTATCAAGACTCTTATGGAATTTATGATGTGTAGGATTTCTCTGGTTGATACTTCTCTATCTACACAACTTTTCAAATACTCTCCATGTCTCTCAAATCTCTGATCTCCTATTCCCCCTATCATAGTCAACAGATGGACTCCACATTACAGAAAAATTTAGAATCATCAGGTATTTATTTTCTGGGACTAGATACCTTGTACCCATTCTTCTTCCTTACTTCCATAGAAGAACTGTTCCTTTCCCTGTCATTTTTTGTGCCTGTTTTTTTGTATCCGATCATCTCTTATTTTCCCAGAAATTTTAGATGAGTTTATGTATTATGTTCACCCTTTCTTCTCAACCAAGTCCAGTGCTCACCTTTTTTTTAAAAGATGTATCCATTTTATTTTGTTCCTTTTTATACAGTGTATTTCAAAGGTATTAACTCACACATTTGAGATTTAGATGAGGCCACAATTCCACTCCAAGAAGTACTTAATTTGTGTTAGTGAGGATATTTAAGGCTTCAATATCTGGGCAATAGTCACAGTAAAAATATGTGGTTTTGTGCTGTTTGGCCCAAATCTGACGTAGGATGGCAATGTTTTCCAAAGGAGAATTTTACAAAAGAATTTATATTATTATTATATGACATTATATAAGAAAATATTTTCCATTATGACAGCTTCAGTGAGATTGTGGATTTTGAGCTGGTTTAGTTTAATTCGTCAAGGACAATGACTTTATGTCCTGCACATTGCCATCCCTTCATTGTCCAAGCTTTATTCCCAGCATGAGGGGAGTACGAGTATCCCTCTACCTACTGTGTATGTCAACCTGTGCTCACTTTTTAAGTATGCTTAAGACTTGACTCCTAACAACAATCTCCATTTGCTGCCCGCCCCAAAGAACCCACCTTTAATCTCTGTTTTTTCCCAACTACTGTCTGCCTTCTATTTTCTTGATTAAACTTGTTCTAAGACTGGCTATGCTCACTCATTTCCTCAACCCCTCCTGTTTTCGACCCACGTATATCTGACTTCTGTCCCATCACTATTGAGATAGGTATCTGAAAGTTCTCCAGTGACCTCTACATTGCTAAATTTGGCAATTATCTTACTTGACCTCTTCTCAGTATCTAACTATGTTGACTGTGTGTTTCTTCTTTCTCTTGGCCTTTTGAACCCAAGATGCCAGATCTTACTCCATTCTTTCTGGACATTTCTGCTCTATAAACTTCTTGTCCTCCACTCAGCCAATCTATTTTGGAGTTACTCAAAGCATGCCCCTATGCATTGTCACTTCCTTCCCTACACTTTATGTCTGGGTAGTCTCCTAAAGATGTCCCAAATTTATTTCTGACTCAGATTTCTCCTCTGAACTCTATGGCCATGTAATCAGTTGCCTACTTGACATGCCGCCTGTGTGTTTTAGAAGTACCCTAAATTTCCCATGTCTAAGGCTGAATTAGAAATCTCCTCAATACAACTCAACCCAACCTAGTTCACTCTAGTATTCCTTATTTCAAGGAATGGTACGACCATCTATCCTATTACACAATTTAGAATATTAGGAGCCTACATTTCCCACTTACACTATAGCTATACAATAATACAAAATACTTGGTATTAAATACCATATTGGAACCAATGAGCCTTTTAAAGGTGAGAACAGGAAAATTTGAGTTACCTGTGCATTCCTTTAACAAATCTGGAAAATTTCATTAATGCATCAACAATAACAACAAGATCTATTTGGATTATAAAAAAACAAATAATCAAACATAACACACCTGAAAACCATTACACACATACTGAAAATGTCCTATAAGTTAGATTTTATACTCTGAAATTATTTTTTAATTAATGGAATTACACTGTATTTTTACTAAATAGAAATAGCATTATTGGCCCTCTTAAAGATGGTAAGAGACTGAAGTTAAAACCTTTAAATTTGGATTTAAGATATATGTCTCTAAAATATAATAACAATGAAGATATAAATTATATGAAAAATCATTTGAGATCTTTGATTCCTACAACTGAATATTATGAAGTGGAAAATAAACTTAATGTTTTTATTTGACATTAAATACACACAAGAGAAGAATTTTAGCTGATAAATAGTGTAGGTCACATTTGAATTGTTAACTATTGCAGAATTTGATTAAAAAAAAATAAGGTAAAAGGAATGAAACCAACACATCACTTGAGTACATGTAACTTTACTTACTGCTTCTAGAGCATATTTATACAAATGGAAATAATATCAATCTTTCCCTGATTCATGATCCTTGACTACCATATTAGAAAATAGCTTATGGGAAAACATACCAAACATATGTCATTAACAACTCAATGACATAAAGACTTAATAGTACTACTATTGATTTTAATGCTTGGTTTGACTTCCAAAAAGTGAATGATTATTCAATTTTTCATTGTTTTGTATTATTATCACCTACTACTTAAAAATATAAGTACTTTGTACACAATAAAAATCATAACTCTTAGAGCCATGTAGAATCTTAAAAGATGATTTGATTCAGCCTCTGTCTTTTCAGTTATGTGACATCTGAGGCCTAGAAATTTTAAGTGACTTGCAAAATGTCACAGCTAGTTTGTGGTGAAGGTAAGACTGGAACCATCTAGAGTATTGTACTAGTCTGTAAATTTGGGCATCTTTTATTTTTGTCTCAAATGTTTAGATTATATGTATTACCAAAAGTGTGCTATGTCAATAGGGGATTCATTCAGTAGTATTTATTGCATATCTACTAGGTGCCATGAATACAATGAAAGGTAAAACATATAGTCAAATGTCTCATGAAGCTTACATTTTTGTGAAATAGACTAAAACAAAGCAAGAAGTTAGCAATTTTGATAATTGCTATGAAACAAGGAGTTCAGATTTAAGAATAACTAAGAAGTGCCTACATAAGATAGGTGGTCAGAGGGCCCCTAGGCAATGGCATTTTTTCTGAGGTATGAAGGTCAGAAGGTACCTCTGTGTGAAGAGTGCGTGGAAAGAGTGGTCAGAGATAATGAGTAAGTAGCATATGCAAAGGTGCTGATCCTGCCATGTTTTACATTTATTTATGGATTCCTATGCATCTTGTATTACATAAATCATGCATTTACTATAATTTTCTTTATATTGAAATATGTATATCTTATTTGTTTAATGGTGTTATAAGCACAAAAAATAATTGTACAGTAGGTTGTATAGTTTTACAGTAAAAAAGGTAATTATTTAAAAAGCAAGATGTTAATATATTTGAAATTATGTCAATATACCTGGAGCTCAATGGGATTAACTGGAAGAAGCTAATGTTGCTGTTAATTTCATGATCAGACATGTTGATTAAAAAAGGACTACAGCCATATAATAGTGTAAATGCCTCCCATGCAAGTCTCATTATTCTTCAAAACTACTAAACTAAAACCCAGGAAATTTATATTTTAACCTAATTCTTGGTATTAGTATAGTGTCTCAGAATGTCTAAATGAGTACCAATATGATAAATACAATAGATATTTAGAACTCCTGAAGGAGAATAAAAAAGACCTATCCCTAAAAAAAGGTTATTTAGTAAACCAAAACATTTGAGATAATGAAAACTTAAGCTCACCTGAGAAAGCATGATACAGCAGCCATTATATATATTTTTGTATTAAAATGTTTACTCTGAAATAATTATAGATTGACATACAATAATAAGAATTAATACAGTGAGTGAGAGATTGATTCAAGATAGTGGTGTGAGATGTGAGACAGAGAACTCCTCCCTAAACCACTTATAGTAGGAAAATATAGTTAATACAACTAATCTGATAGGATTAGTTGGCTGCCCCAGGAAAGAAGGCTGCACCAGACTGCATATACCACCTGGAGAACAGAGCAGACCTCATGAAACAGGGTAATGTACAAAAGCCTTGATCCCAGGGGACCCAAGCCCTTCCCCCATGCCAGCTCACAAGCAGGAGGAAGAGAAATGGAGCAGGGAGGGGGTGAAAGCCTAAGACTGCTGAACACCCAGCCCTGGAGATATGCTTTGAAGCACAAACCTACATTGTGTGGTTCTCTGGAGGTTGGTGAGGTTGGGAAGTTGGGACTGGTGGAGTGCTTGAGAGACTGAGATTCCAGCCATTTGGGGAGGATGGGGATCCACTCCTTGCTGCTGTGGGATAAAGGAAAGGTGGGAAGTCTTAGAGGCTTTGTAGCAGTGAGAGGGCTGCTGAAGGGTGGGGATCGCATGGAGCTTTCTGCACAGGAGAAGGGATAGGTAGACAAGATTGTCTGGGCATGTTCTGCCCAGCCGGTTGGGAACTTTGAGGAGTTTCAGGCACTCCATACCCCTGGCTGGCTACTCAGCTCCAAGGCCCCTCACTGTGACACCCAGCCTGCTGCACCTTCTTCCTTGCCTGCCAGCATGGGCTCGCAAACTGGCAGTCACTGCCCTGGCATTAGGCCAGCCAGAGGGAGGCTCCACCTACAACAGCTAGACATGCAAAGCACAGAGGCTTACACCTATGTGCTCGGGCCACTGGCTGTGACAGTGGGGACAGGCACTGCAGCCAGGAAGCAGAAAACAGATCTTTCGTCCCCCCAGGCACCAGATCTGCTCCCCTGCAACACTCAACCTCACTCAAGGGGCTGAGCAGTTCCAGAGACTAGAGCTTCTGGGCACTAGAGGGCGCCATATAGAAATATGAAATGTCAAAGGAAACTGGTTCAGACCAAAAGCTCACACCCCCCAGAAAAAGGGCCAAATGAAACTGAACTCACTAATCTTTGTGAAAGTGAGTTCAAAATAAAAACCATAAACATGTTCATGGAGCTACAGAAAAATATTGAAGAACTCAGGAAAGAATTTAAGATGGAGATTTAATTATTAAGAAATTCCAAATCCAAAATGAAACATACAGTGGAGGAATTTAAAAGCAAATTAGATGTAGTAGAAGAGATGGTAAATAGAATAGAAATTAGAGAAGAGGAATACAAAGAAGCTGTAGCACAGAGAGAAAAAAGGATCTGTAGGAATGAAAGAATATTGAGAGAACTGTGTGAACAATCCAAATGGAAAAATATCCACTAATATTATAGGGGTACAAGAAGAAGAAGAGAGAAAAAGGGATAGAAAATGTTACTGAGGAGGTAATTGCTAAAAACTTCCACAATCTGGGGAAGGTGATAGTCTCTCAAGCCATGGAGGTGCACAGATCTCCCAAAACAAGGGACCCAAGGAGGACAACATCAAGACATATAATAATTAAAATGACAAAGATGAAGGATAAAGACAGATTTTTAAAAGCAGCTAGAGAGAGAAAAAAGATCACATAAAAAGGAAAATCCATCAGGCTATCATCAGGTTTCTCAACAGACACCTTACAGGCCAGAATGGAGTGGCATGATATATTTAATGCAATGAAGCAGAAGGGTCTCGAACCAAGAATACTTTATTTGGCAAGATTATCATTTAAATTTGAAGGAGGCATAAAACAATTTTCAGATAAGCAAAGGCTGAGAGAATTTACCTCCCACAAACCACCTCTACAGTGCATTTTGGAGGGACTGCTATATATGGAAGTATTCCTAAGGCTAAATAGCAGTCACCAGGGGAAATAAAACAACAGCAAAGCAGAACAATTAATTACTAAGCAGATGCAAAATCAGATCATCTACTCCCAAAGTCAATCAAGGGATAGACAAAGACAGAATATGATACCTAATATATAAAGAATGGAGGAGGAAGAAAAAGGAGGAAAAGAAAAAGAACCTCTAGGTTGTGTTTGTAGCATAACAAGTGAGTTAAATTAGACTGTTAGATAGTAAGGGAATTACCCTTGAACCTTTGCTAACCAAGAATCTAAAGCCTGCAATGGAAATAAGTACATACCTATCAATAATCACCCTAAATGTAAATGTCTGAATGCACCAATCAAAAGATGTAGAGTCACTGAATGGATAAAAAAAACAAGACCCATCTATATGCTGCTTACAAGAGACTCACTTCAAGCACAAAGACATGCACAGACTGAAAGTAAAGGGATGGAAAAAGATACTTCATGCAACTAATAGGGAGGAAAAAGCAGGAGTTCCAGTACTTGTATCAGACAAAATAGAAATCAAAATAAAGAAAGTAATGAGATAAAGAAGGACATTATATAATGATGAAGGGGTCAGACCAACAAGAGGATATAACTATTGAAAATATCTATGGACCCAACACAGGAGCACCTACATATGTGAAACAAATACTAACAGAATTAAAGGGGGAAATAGAATGCAATGCATTCATCTTAGGAGGCTTCAACACACCACAGGACACATCAACCAGACAGAAAATAAGTTAAGAGACAGAGGCACTGAACAACATATTAGAATAGCTGGAACTAGTGGATATCTACAGAACACTCCATCTAAAAGCACAAGGATACACATTGTTCTGAAGTGCACATGGAACATTTTCAAGAATAGATCATATACTAGGCCACAAAAAGAACCTCAGTAAATTCAAAAAGATTGAAATTGTACCAACCAGCTTCTCAGTTCACAAAGGTATGAAACTAGAAATAAATTACACAAAGAAAACAAAAAAGCCCACAAACACGTGGAGGCTTAATAACATGCTCCTAAATAATCAATGGATCAATGACCAAATAAAAACAGAGATCAAGCAATATACGGAGACAGATGATAACAATAATTCAACACCACAAAAAAAATCTGTGGGACGCAGTGAAGGCTGTGCTAGGAGGGAAGTATATTGCAATACAGGCCTACCACAGGAAAGAAGAACAATCCCAAATTACCAGTCTAAACTCACAGTTAATGAAACTAGAAAAGGAAGAACAAATAAGGCCCAAAGTCAGAAGAAAGAGGGACGTAATAAAGATTAGAGCATAAATAAAATTGTGAAGAATAATACAATAGAGAGAATCAATGAAACCAAGAGCTGGTTTTTCAAGAAAATAAACAAAATAGATAAACCATTAGTCAAACTTATCAAGAAAAATAGAGAGTCTACACACCTAAATAGAATCAGAAATGATAAAGGAGAAATCACCATGGACACCAAAGAAATACAAAGAATTATTAGAGAATACTGTGAAAAATTATATGGTAACAAATTGGATAGCACAGAAGAAATGAACAACTTTCTAGAAAAATACCACTTTCCAAGGCTGAGCCAGGAAGAAACAGAAAATCTGAATAGACAAGTTACCAGCAAGGAAATTGAATTGTTAATCAAAAAACTACCTAAGAACAAAACTCCTGGACCAGATGGTTTCACTGCTGGATTTTATCAATTATTTAGTGAAGACCTAATACCCATCCTCCTTAAAGTTTTCCAAAAAGTAGAAGAGGAGAGAATACTCCCAAACTCATTCTATGAGGCCAACAGTACTCTATTACTAAAAGCAGGCAAAGACACCACAAAAAAAGAAAATTACAGACTAATATTGTTGATGAACATAGATTGAAAAATACTCAACACAATATTAACAAACCAAATTCAAAAATACATAAAAAAGATAATCCATCATGATCAAGTGGTATCCATTCCCAGGTATGTAAGGATGGTACAACATTAGAAAATCCATCAATATCATCCACCACATCAACAAAAAGAAGGACAATAACCACATGATCATTTCCAAAGATGCTGAAAAAGCATTCGACAAAATTCAACATCCATTCATGATAAAAACTCTCAACAAAATGGGTATAGAAGGCAAGTACCTCAACATAATAAAGGCCATATATCACAAACCCACAGCCAACATTATACTTAACAGCAAGAAGTTGAAACACTCTCATACTTAACACTCATGAGAGAATTTAAAGTCAATACCAATATATGAAAACACATCCCGTGCTCATGGATAGGAAGAATTAATATTTCCTTTAAGATGGGGAACAAGACAAAGATGCCCACTCTCCCCACTTTTATTCAGTATAGTTCTGGAGGTCCCAGGCATGGCAATCAGACAACTCAAGGAATAAAAGACATCCAGATTGACAAGGAAGAGGTTAAACCGTCCCTGTTTGCAGATGACATGATATTGTACCTAAAAATCCCTAAATAATCCACTCCAAAAGTACTATATCTAATATGTGAATTCAGCAAAGTTGCAGGATACAAAATTAATACACAGAAATCTGTTGCATTCCTGTACACTAATGATGAACTAGCAGAATGAGAAATCAGGAAAACAGTTCCATTCACAGTTACATCAAAAAGAATAAAATACCTGGCAATAAAACTAACAAGGGAAGTGAAAGACCTATACTCTGAAAAGTACAAGACGCTCATGAGAGAAATTAAAGTAGATACCAATATATTAAAACACATCCCGTGCTCATGGATAGGAAGAATTAATATTGTCAAAATGGCCATCCTGCCTAAAGCAATCTACAGATTCAATGCCATCCCTATCAAAATACCAACAGCATTCTTCAACAAACTAGAGCAAATAGTTATAAAATTCATATGGACCACAAAAGACTCAGAATAGCCAAAGCAATCCTGAGAAGGAAGAATAAAGTAGTGGGGTGGATTATGCTTCCCAACTTTAAGCTCTACTACAAAGCCACAGTAATCAAGACAAATTGGTACTGGCACAAGAAAAGACTCATAGACCAATGGAACAGACTAGAGAACCCAAGCATATATGGTCAATTAATATACAGTAAAGGATCCATGGATATACAATGGGGAAATGACAGCCTCTTCAACAGCTGGTGTTGTCAAAACTGGACAGGTATATGTATGCAAGAAAACAAAACTCGATTATTATTTATCCCCATAGACAAAGTAAGCTCAAAGTGGATCCAAAACCTGAATGTAAGTCAGGAAACGATAAAACTTTTAGAAGAAAACATACAAAAATCTCTTGAATATAAACATGAGCAACATTTTCCTGAATGTGCATCTCCTCAGGCAAGGGAAACAAAATAAAAAATGAACAAACGGGAGTACTTTGTGCTAAAAAGTTTCTGTACAGCAAAGGACACTATCAGGAGAACAAAAAGTTGTTCCTATAGTATGGAAGAATATATTTGTAAATGACACATCTGACAAAGGATTAACATCCAAAATATGTAAAGAACTCATATGCCTCAACACCGAAGAAGCAAATAACCCTTTTAAAAAATCGGTGGAGGATATGAACAGACACTTCTTCAAAGAAGAAATTCAAATGGCCAACAGGCACAAAAAAAGATGCTCCACATCACTAATTATCAGGGAAATGCAAATTAAAACCACAATGAGGTATCACCTCACACCAGTTAGGATGGCCAACATAGAAAAGAATAGGAACAGCAAATGCTGGTGAAGAGGCGGAGTAAGTGGATCCCTCCTACACTGCTGGTGAGAATGTAAACTAGTTCAACCATTGTGGAAAGCCGTGTGGAGGTTCCTCAAAGAACTCAAAATAGAAATACCATTTGAACCAGGAATTCCACTCCTAGGAATTTACCCTAAGAATTCAGAAGCCCAGTTTGAAAAAGATATATGCACTCCTATGTTTATTGCAGCACTATTTATAATAGCCAAGAAATGGAAGCAACCTAAGTGTCCATCAGTAGATGAATGGATAAAGAAGAGGTGGTACATATACACAATGGAATATTATTCAGCCATAAGAAGAAAACAAATCCTACTATTCACAACAACGTGGATGGAACTAGAGGGTATTATGCTTAGTGAAATAAGCCAGACAGAGAAAGACAAGCATCAGATGATTTCACTCATCTGTGGTGCATAAGAACAAAACAAAAACTGAAGAAACAAAACAGCAGCAGACTCACAGAAACCAAGAATGGACTAACAGTTGCCAAACGGAAAGGGAGTGGAGGGTTTGGATGGGAAGGCAGGGAGAAGGGGAATAAGGGACATTACGATTAGCGCACATAATATAGCGGGGGATGGGGCACAGGGAAGGCAGTATAGTACAGAGAAGACAAGTAGTGATCCTATAGTATCTTACTACGCTTATGGACTGTGACTGTAATGGGGTATTTGGTGGGGACTTTATAATGTGAGGTATCTAGTAACCACAATGTTGCTCATGTAATTGTATATTAATGATAGCAATATAAAGTAATAAAATAATTAATGCAGAGAGATCCTATGTACCCTATACTCTATTCTTCCCAATGGTAGCTTCTTGTAAAATTGTAATATAATATTGTAATCCAGATACAGCCATTGATATGGTCATGGTAGTGAACATTTCCATCTTTGCATGGATCCCTCATGTTGCATCTTTATAGCGTCATTGCCTTTCTTCTCCTACTCCGTTTTTTATCCCTGGCAATCATTAAGCTGTTCTACATTTCTAAGGTTTATCTTTTTAACAGTGTTATATAAATGGAATCATACTGTGTATAACCTTTTGAGATTGAGTTTTTACATTCATTGTATTTCTCTGGATATTCACATCTTCTCTGGTAGTACTTTTATTCCTTTTTACTCAGTAGTATTCCATGGTATATTCCGTAGTATGTATGTCAGTTTCCTGGGCTGCTATAACAAAGTACTGCAAACTGGGTGGCCTGAAAAATATAACTGTTCTGTCATAGTTCTGGAGACCAAAGTTTCTGAAATAAGGAGTCCACAGGCTGGTTTCTTTCAATGGGTGTGAGGGAGAGTATGTTCATTCAGTGGCTCTCCTGACTTCTGCTGATGGGTAGCAAACCTAGGCATTTCTTGTTTTATGGAGGGATCATGCCAAGTCTCTGCCTCCATCTTCACATGGTAGTCTGCCATCTGTTATTCATATTTTCCTCTTCTTACAAGGACACCAGTCATGTGAATTCAGAATCCATCCATTTCAGTATGACCTTGTCTTAACTAATTACATCTGTAACAGCCCTATTTCCAAATAAGGTTACATTCTGAGGTTCTTAAGGTTAGGAGTTTAGTATGCCATTTTGGAGGACAAAATTCAACCCATAACAGTATGGATATTTTGTCTAATCATTTACCCTTACAGGACATCTATTTTTTTTTCCAGTTTTTGGCTATTATAAATAAAGATGCTCCAAATATTTATGTTCTGGTTTTTGTGTGAACATAAAGTTTAACTTTTCTGGGATAAGTATCCAGGAGTAAAACTGATAGTTGAATAGTAATTGAATTTTTTTTTGAAGAATGACTGTACCATTATACATTCCTACCAGCAATGTGTGAGTGATCAGTTTCTCCTTACCTTTGCTAGCATTTGGTGTTGTCATTATTTTTTATTTGAGCTATTTTACTAGGTAGGTAGTGATATCCCATTTCTTAAACTAAGACTTTATTTTTAAGAGCAGTTTTAAGTTTCACTTAAAAATTGAGGGGAAGGTACAGGAATTTCCCATATACCTTGCCTCCATATATGCATAGCTTCCCCCACTGTCAATATCCTACACCAGAGTGTTACATTTGTTACAACTGATAAATCTACACTGACACATCATTCTCAACCAAGTGCATAGTTTACATTCAGTTTCACTTGTCGGTGGTGTATATTCTGTGGATTTAATTAGTGTCTCCATCATTATGGTATCATGCAGAGTATTTTTTGTTAAAAATCCTCTGATTCATCCCTTACCTCATCTTCAAATGCTGGCAACCACTGACCTCTTAACTGTTCCATAGTTTTGCCTTTTCTAGAATGTCAGATAGTTAGAATCCTACATCATGGGGCCTTTTTGGATTCACTTCTTTCTCTTAGTAATGTACATTTAAGTTTCCTCCATGTCTTTTTGTGACTTAGTAGCTTGTTTCTTTTTTTTTAATCATTAATGTACAATTACATGAACAATGTTATGGTTACTAGACTCTCCCTATTATCAACTCCCCCCCCTCATACCCCATTACAGTCACTGTCCATAAGTGTAGTAAGATACTATAGGATCACTACTTGTCTTCTCTGTGCTATACTGCCTTCCCTGAGCCCCTCCACCCCCGCTATATTATGTGTGCTAATCATAATGCCCCTTACTCCCCTTCTCCCTGCCTTCCCACCCAAACCCTCCACTCCCTTTCCCTTTGGCAACTGTTAGTCCATTCTTGGGTTCTGTGAGTCGGCTGTTGTTTTGTTCCTTCAGTTTTTGTTTTGTTCTAATGCACCACAGATGAGTGAAATTATTTGGTATTTGTCTTTCACCACTTGGCTTATTTCACTGAGCATAATACCCTCTAACCCCAACCATGTTGTTGCAAATGGTAGTATTTGTTTTCGTCTTATGGCTGAATAATATTCCGTTGTGTATATGTACCACATCTTTATCCATTCATCTACTGATGGACACTTAGGTTGCTTCCATTTCTTGGCTATTATAAATAGTGGTGCAATAAACATAGGGGTGCATATGTCTTTTTCAAACTGGGCTTCTGCATTCTTAGGGTAAATTCTTAGGAGTGGAATTCCTGGGTCAAATGGTATCTCTATTTTGAGTTCTTTGAGGAACCTCCACACTGCTTTCCACAATAGTTGAACTTGTTTACATTCCCACCAGGAGTGTAGAAGGGTTCCCCTTTCTCCACATCCTCGCCGACATTTGTAGTTGTTTGTCTTTTGGATGTTGGCCATCCTAATTGGTGTGAGATGATATCTTGTTCTGGTTTTAATTTGCATTTCTCTGATTATTAGCAATGTGGAGCATCTTTTCATGTGCCTGTTGGCCATCTGAATTTTTTCTTTGGAGAAGTGGCTGTTCAGCTCCTCTGCCCATTTTTTAATTGGCTTATTTGCTTTTTGTTTATTGAGGTACGTGAGCTCTTTATATAATTTGGATGTCAACCCTTATCGGATATGTCATTTCTGAATATATTCTCCCATACTGTAGGATGTCTTTTTGTTTTACTGATGGTGTCCTTGGCTGTACAGAAGATTTTTAGTTTGATATAGTTCCACTTGTTCATTTTTGTTTCTTTTTCCATTGTCGGGGTAGATATGTTCATGAAGAAGTTGCTCATGTTTATGTCCAAGAGATTTTTGGTATATTTTTTTCTAAGAGTTTTATGGTTTCAAGACTTACATTCAGGTCTTTGATCCATTTTGAGTTTACTTTTGTGTATGGGATTAGACAGTAATTCAGTTTCATTCTCTTACATATAGCTATCCAGTTTTACCAACCCCAGCTGTTGAAGAGGCTGTCATTTCCCCATTGTATAGCCAAGGCTCCTTTATCATATATTAATTGACCATATATGAGTAGCTTGTTTCTTTTATACACGGAATAATATTCCATTGTCTGGATATACCACAGTTTATTTATCCACTCGCCTACTAAAGGACATGTTGGTTGCTTCCAAGTTTTGGCAGTTGTGAAGAAAGCAGCTATAAATATCCATGTGTGGGCTTTTGTTTGGGCATATTTTCAATTCCTTTGAGTAAATACCAAGGAGTGTAATTACTGGGTCATATGGGAAGAGTATGTTTAGCTTCATCAGAAACAGCCAAACTGTCCTCCAAAGTTGCTGTGTCATTTTGTATTCCCATCACCAGTGAATGAGTGTTCTTGTTTCTCTACCTCCTTGCCAGCATTAGCTTTTGTCAATGTTTTGGAGTTTGGCAGTTATCAGAAATGTATAGTGTTATCTCATTGTTGCTTTAATTTGCATTTCCCTGATTACCCATTATGGGGGGACATCTCTTAGTGTGCTTATTTGTCATCTGTATATCTTCTTTGGTAAAGTGTCTATTAAGATCTTGGTCCATTTTTTAATCTGCTTTTTTGTTTTCTTATTAGCGGCATTTAACAAATGCTGTGTATTTTGAATAACAGTCCTTTATCAGATATGTCTTTTGCAAATCTTTTCCCCATCTGTGGCTTGTCATCTAGTTCTCTTGATGTTGTTTTTCACAAAGAAGTTTTTAATTTTGATGAAGTCCAGCTCGCCAATTATTTCTTTCATGGATCATGCCTTTAGTATTGTATTTAAAAAAGCCATTACTATACCCAAGGTTATCTAGATTTTCTACCATGTTATTTTCTAGGAGTTTTATAGTCTAAGTTTTACATTTGGGTCTGTGATTTTGAATTAATTTTTATGAATGGTGTGAGGTCTGTGTCTCAATTCATTTTTTGCATGTTGGTGTCTAGTTGTTCTGAAACCATTTGTTGAAAATATGTACTTTTTCTCCCTTTGTTGTGTTGATCATTTTGGAAGATCCCACTTATCATTCAGGTTAAAATAAAGGTGAAATAATGGTAGAGTTGTAAACACCACAAGAAGTAATGATTAAAATTGAGCTCTTACTATAAACTAAATAATATATACGACTTAAAATCTTAAATATTTATACTTTACATAATGGTTTAATCCTTTCATTATTTGTTTAGTATTTAATAAGGCTAAACTTAATTTACTCACATCCTTTATTTAAGTTACAAATCTTTTTTCTGGTCCAGTAATTCTTCTAACTCTTTAATTTTTTTCTCGTAGATGTATAGTTGTAGTTGTTACTGGCCACTGCCCAGACAACCCTTCCAGTTTAACCATTTAAAATGGACCCCAAATGGGTTTACATTTGTTTCCTCTTGCTGCTGTAACAAATTGCTACAACCTTGGTAACTTAACACAGATTTTTTCTATTATATTTCTGGAGATCATATATTGGAAATGAGTCCTGTGGGCCTAAAACTAAGGTATTACTAAGGCTGATTTCTTCTAGAGACTCTTGGGAAGAATTTGCTTCTTTGCTCTTTCCAGCTTCTAGCAGCTTGCTTCTTGGTCCCGCATCACGTTGCCTTTTTTGCTCTTTTCCCATTGTCACATTGTCTTTTCAGACATTGTCCCTCCTGCTTTTCTCTCTTATCAAATGCTTGTGATTTTATTTTACCTACCTGTTTAATCTCCCCATCCCAACATTCTTGACTTAATCATATCAGAAAATTCCCTTTTGCCATGTAAAGTAACATATTCAGAGGTTTTGGGAATAAGGATTGGTCATCTTTGGAGGAACATTTTTCAGACTAACACACAGTTGAAGATAGAATAAAATATATGTTTTTTTACTCCCAGAAATAGATTCTTCTGTATTTTTTCAGATATTCAGCTATTATTTTACAATTGTTATTCCTTGTCATTTTGTATTTCATTTTGAAAACCTTATTTTCATTCTTTTGATTATTTTATTCTTACTTTGCATTTTTTCCCATTGGTTTTATGAATTTGTTTACAAAGGGCTACTGGTAGCAGTAATGGTTTCAGAGTGTTATCTTCAAGTATACTTTTCATATTGATTTTGCCCACATTTATGAAATTGTTCACCTTTTCTGGGACTGATTTTGCAAATGTACATGAAAATATGTTTTTGCCACCTTACATTGTACATTTTAAATTGTTCCTTATACTGTTGTTACTGTTGGGATTCTTTTGGTAACTAGGAAATGCAAAGAAAGAACCCTCCAGAAGCTTTAGGTTCATATGGGTTTAATCTCTTCTAGGACCTGGTCCTTACAAATTTATGTTCACAAAAGTGATTGTTTTAGAAAAAAACTTTCTCTGAATGGAGTCACTGAGAAAAAAAATTATTACCTATTTGTTATGAAAAAGGAGTTACTACCTAATCAGCAAACCAGCATGAATTTATCAGGAAGTCTGTATGGATTTAGAGCACAGGTCACAGATTGTTGAATGATGATGGTGTATATATATATATATATATATATATATCAGCTACCATTTATAGAATTCTTACTTTATGGTAGGCACTGTTCTAACAGTTTTACAAATACTTCATTGAATTCTCAGAATAACCCTGATAATAGGTATTATCAATTTTTCTAATGATAAAACTGGATGAGAAAAGGGAAGTGACTAAGTTATGAAGTTGAATCTGTCCTAGTTCAGTGTAATTACACTCTTTCCACTATGTCATGATGATTTTACTTGGGAAGTGTTATTGATTTCTAACAGTATGGCATATCCCTCTCCATTACCTTTGCTATTAACTGCACTGGTTAGAGAGGTTTGTCTTTTGAACATTGCTAGTTTTCTCGTACAAATACACTTACTCTTTAGTTCTATTTTTCCCAAATTTTGCTCAGTTCTCTACTGAAGTTCTCTTTTTGTTAGGATACTCACCTGAAACTCACTGCAATATAATGAGGAGATTGCAAGTTTCTTTATAGCATTTTTGAGGCTGTACCCTGTTCAATTTGATTAGAATTGAGTTTTCAAACTATTGAACAGCATCACTTTATAAACAAATCTCTCTTAGTCTGTAGGTTCCTCCTGCTCGTGATTACTTATTCAGTTTATGTTGATCCTTATAAGTTCCAATTTAAGAAGGGACACATTTTCTGACCTATTCTCCAGCTCTGTAGCTTTCCCTGATTGACAGTCTGTTGTCTGTTACATATAACTAACTTTCAGTAGTGCATGGCGCAGTTCTTTAAGGTAATGTACTCTGTGTGACAGTGTTTCCAGATGTGTTCCCCACCACCATTTCCTATTTTCTTATGGCTTTAAAGTGGGTGAATTAGTCTGAAATTCCCATTAGGGGCAGCGTCTAAGAGATAAAAAGTCACATTTAGGCAACACGTGGCCTATGTCATTCTCTAAAAGATAAATGGGGAATGCTACTGCCTTTACAGGGAATATTGGAAAGATTTGGGACTTACGTTATGCTAATTCTCTCAGTGACATCTCAGGTCTCAGTCCTTGTCAGAAAAGCTTTTCCCAACTCTAAACACACATCTTTCACAATATACACACATCTTGGTCCCAAGCTGTTACCTTGGTTTGATTCATTTTACCCTAGGCAAAGATCTGACTCTAGTATTCCATTTGAGATTTGAAATAAATTAAGATCCAGCTTCAGTCACATTAAACATTTTAGGCCCTACTCTCTGGATCTAAGTGAGATTACTCTATGAGGTAGAAGTTTCAGCTGTAAAATAAAATGAATGCCATAGATCATATTTTTTAAAACATCTTGAATTTGATTTTTGCTTTCAAACATTTCCTTCCATTTTGTTAATGCTAATATTTAACAACTATTGTATGGTTCAAAATCTGTTTAGTTTCATAATTTTTATGATTCTGAAGGACTCATAAAGATGAAATGAGAGAAAACAGAGCATAATAGACACATATATAGCTATATGTATATAGGTTCCTATAAAGTCTTTGTTTCTTAAAGAAGTTGAAATAATTTATATTTAATGTGTTCTCTTTTAGTGTTGTGCTTTTGTTAAGCCAAAAACAGACACTTGAAGAGCTGAAACAGTCAGTGCAGCAGCTGAGATGCACTGAGGCAAAGTTTACAGCACAAAAAGAAATACTAGAGCAGAAAGTACAAGAAAATGATGGGAAAGAGCCACCTCCTGTAGTCAATTATGAAGAAGATGCAAGATCAGTTACTTCTATGGTAAGCCAAAGAGTAATCAAATGAGAACTTGAAAGAGTATTATCTAGGAAATAAGTGAATACAAATTTAATTCCGGTTTGCTGTAACAAGGTATTACTCTTGTTAATATGCAGGTCCTATTAAACTTGTTTGTAAATGCAAAGTAGACTGCCAGTCACCTCAGGTCACCTGGAAAGTGCTTTCAGGAAGTACCTGTAGAGTCAGAGGAAAAAAGTTCTCTTGCCTTCAAAACTGAAAACAAAGACTGAAATTGTTCTTATTCCTGGGAGACAGCAGGAAGGTAGGGTGTTATTCTTAAGATAGAAATAAGAAATAAGGAGAAAGCTATTTATGGATTTTTTTTCTCTTATTAAGAACAGTAGAATCTTATTAATCTTATTTACCTGAGATTAATGATGTGTTTATTGTTTTCACAAAAAAAAATTATTTTGTTCAAAAATGATTTTTTTCTTACAAATATCCTTGAGTTGCAATAAATACATTAAAATCCACCAACTAGAAATTCAGCTTTATTTTATATAGTTTCATTAACCATTTAAGAATGCCTAGTATAAATACTCTCTTTCCTATCCTTCCTCCCTGCCCACTTCTCTCCCTCCCTTTCTTCCTTCCTTCCTTCTGTCTTATATTGTTGGGTCTCATCAAGAGGCAGTTTTGCCCCCTAGGGGACATTTGGAAATGTCCCCAGACATTTTTGGTTGTCACAGTTGGTAGAGGCCAGCGATACTGCCAAACCTTCTACAGTGCACAGGACAGCCCTTCCCTTCATAGTCACAACAAAAAATTATCCAGTTCAGAATGTGCCAAGTTCAGTAGTGCCAAGGATGAAGAAGCCTGAGCTGTATTCTTGGCTGGCTTTTTCTTGGGTAGCTATAGATGTAGTCCTTAAATAGAACTATTATTGTTAATGATGCCTTAGCTGATATTTTAGTAATCTTTAGTTTATGTGGTTTTAAATAGTACAATTTGATTGTTAAATCTATATGCTGCATTTGAAAATGTGGAAATTGAATGTGAACTATTTAAATGTGATTATTGCTATTTTTGTTACTGAGTTATGCTAATCTGCATATTATATTCTGAATTATGAATTAAAATTCCGTGTTCTCTTTTACTGCCCTATCAGATGATAAGGATCTTACCATATGTATCTGGGACCCTGCTAGATTCCCTTTCTTGCTTTATGACATTTGATAACTACTCAGGTTACACATTCTTTCAGAGGAACTTCTGAAGTTATTTTTCTTTTATTTGGCTTTTGAAAACCTTAGCTAGGAAATCATTTGTTCTCTGAGCTTGGTTTATAATATTTCCTTGTCTCCCTGTGGGTGGGCAATTGGTCATTTCATATTTGAATTAGTGGCAGGTACGTTAAAACTTGCTATCTAATGTAATTCTGTGTGCAGATGATCCATACTGGCATTATTATTGTGATAGAATAAAAGAGAGTTATTCAAGTCACTAGGTGATAGGATATCCCCATTTGATAATTATGACTAGACACTAGACTTTGAAATTTAAAATAAACACGTCATTGATTTTTATTTCATCAGGAACGTGATCATTTGGAGTTTTACCTTTCATAATTGAACTTTTTCAACAAATGAATAAATATTGTTTCAGAGAGAATGTATAATGTTGAAGAGAACAAACTGTTTTCTGGTACTTTCAAACTTTCTCTTGTATCCAAATTTTAAATGATGATAATACCTTGTAAGTTTTTACAAAGTGATGTCATACAATTTCATTTTATCCTATTTAAAAAAAATAGTTTAAATTCTAATTTTAAATGTATCTTACCTATTCATTGAAGCAACGCTTCTACTAAATCTTTAAGGATTTTACAAAGGAATACTACAATATATGTGATTACAAGTAGTAATATAACATTTTATATATCAAACTGGGTACTTCCCAAATCGATGCCAATTAAAGAGGCTTTAAAGTATGTTTTATCAAACAAGAAGAAATATTTACAATACATAGTTCTTAAAACGTGGTATTCCCACATGTGTCAATGAAGGTGTTGCATAATACAATCTTTTCAATTACTAATTAGAATGTTACTTTTTAATTTTTAAAAAAAACAATAAAAATATTAAAGCTTTAAATGATTTTTTCCCAAATGGTTGTTGAAGCACTGTTTTATGAATAGCATTATAAGTAAAGCCTGAAATTAGCAGAAACAGTTCTATTTTGCTATTTCCTCTTTATAAATTTCATCCTTTTAAAGTGGTGTAAAATATCAACAAGGGAAATGTAGTTGAATACTGGAAGAATTAGAAGAACTAAAAATTAAACTATGACATCATGGAAACAAATGAAACTTGGCCTATGTATTGTGTAAGTGTAAGAGAGACAATGAGCTGTTGTACGTGATTCTAAATAATGGCAGTATTAACCAAAACACTGACTCTTCAGTGGTAAAATGCTTCTGTAGAAGAGTGCTTTAAGGAGCTTTACCACTGCGATGGGCCATGGATTGTGTACTTTTACAAAAATTTGATGGTGACTTAGGTGGGTAATTAGGGATAGGATTGTATAGTTTCTTAGGTGTATTAATGTTTATTTTGACTATATAATTCAATCAGAATGAAAGCCCATGCATTAATTTAGAGAAATTTAAAACAATTGTAGAGACAGATAATATAATCATTTCTGTTAGTAAATGTCATTCTTCTAATGTCTTTTTTCACCTCGGTTGAATTTTGGCCAAAATACCAAGGAGAATATGATAAATATTAAGTATTGCAAAGTAATTCTCTACTGTCAGTGGATAAGTATGTTTCATTTATTCATTCAGGCAATATTTTGTTAGTGCCTACTATGTGTCAGGCACATTTCTAGATACTTGGAATACATCAATGCATAAAACTAACAAAAAATCTTCCTTAGAGGTTATATTCTGTGGTGAGTAGCAGTTAATAAGTAAGTAAATTATATATTATATTGGAAGATGATAACTGCTAAGGAGTAGAAACAGAGCAGGGTAAAGTTTGGGAGTTGGAGGTTGGAACACAATTTTATACAAGTTAGGATAAGCATCACTGAGAAGGTGCCATTTGAACAAAGGCTTGAAATGAAGCTAGAAAGTCACTCAATTCCTATAGAAAGAGCATTCCAGAGAGAGCATCCATTGCACAGTCTATAAGGTAGGAACATGTTTGGACTGTTCAAAGTACAATAAGGAAGTCTGAGTGGAGGGGACAGCAAGAGTATGGGGAGCGAGGTTGAAGAAGTAATGGCAAACCAATTCATAAGGTCTTGTGGCTTGTAATTAAAAATTAGGCTCCTCTCTGGGTAAAATGAGGGTATTAACAGAGGAATGACATGTTCTGACTTTTGATTTAAGTGGATTGCTGTGGTAACTGTGTTGAGAATATTCTTAAGGGGAGTAAGGATGGGAGAGTGAGATCACTACAGTAAGCCAGGTGATAGAAGATGACAGTTTGAGCAAGGATGAGCATGGGAAGTGGTAGGAAGTGTTTGCCTTCTGGATATATTTTGAAGGTTGAGCCCATGAGGTTTCCTGTGGATTAAATGTTGGGTATGAGAGAGAAGAGTAAAGGATGACTTTAAAGTTTTTAGCGGGAACACTAGAGGAATGGAATTTGTTCCAAGTGCATGGGAAGACTACATATAGAATAGCTTTGATGAGGAAGAGCAAACTTCAGTTTCTTTCTGAAAAAACAAGTTTGTAGAAATTTGGTATTTGGGTTTGGAGTTCAGGAGCATGATTTAGACTGCAGGTATAAATTTGAGAGTTGTAGGCATCAGATGTTATTTAAAATCATTTGACTGTAGGAAATCACCAAGTGAGAGTGGATAGATAGAGAAGAAAAGAGAAACAAGGACTGATTTCTGGGACATTTCAAGTTAGGAGGTCAGAAGAGGAGGAATCAGTAAAAGACTGAGAAGGAGTAACCAGAAAGGCAGTAAAAAATCAAGAGAGTTTGGTGTCCTTGCAGTGTTCCAATGAGAAGTGAGTTCCAGAATTTGGGACACTCTGGGTTAAGGCAAAAGAAACAGTCGTATTGACTGCAGGAATTTTCTGAACTTTTAATATCAAATACCCAAGAGGGGAAATATAGCATGGAATGCAGTGTTTCTGGAAATACTGGCCTAATCCCTTTTCAAAGAGCATCCTGAAGGGACCACAGTGAAATGGAACATCGTTTGGGAAATACTGAATTAGAAGATAAATCTTTCCTTATCTAATTGCATTTATGATAGATTAAATGTGCTGATCATTCTAAAGGCATTTTGAGTTGTTTAAATGTTCTATAAACCCAAGGGTTATTTTATCTTATTTTTCAGTTCTAGCTCTGAGGACAGAAGTGTCTTCCTTCTGGGGCAAATTAAGAAAGTGATCTCTTTATTGACTGTCCTTGAATAATAATGGAAATACTAGAATTTTCTAATCCTTTAGTAAACATTGGTTGACTTCCCTGTTTATTTAATTAAAGCACCTCACTCTCCTTCATGTTTGTTTTTAACTGTCTAGTTATAAGAACATAGTAAGTTTTCAGTCAGTATCTGTTGAATTGAGGAATTGGATTCCTTTTCACTCCAGAGTGATCTAATTATTTTATTTATAATGGCATGTGCTTTGCACCAAATGTAATAATTTTTGTTGAAACAATTTCCTGAATATATCAAAAACAATATATTTAGAACTGATGGCACCAGATAGTGAGTTCCTACTGATTAAATATGTTTAGCTATTCTATAAGATAATAGCCTTTACTTTGACATTTCTGAAATTGCACATTTTTAAAGCCCTTTTTATTGAATACTATACAGCACATATTTATCTTCTCTATGTATCTTACTGAGTTAGTTTGGCTTGGTTGAATGGCACTTTCAATAAAATCCTGTTTTGTTACATTTTCAACCAAAATGTCTGGTTTATTGACTAAATATTGTCGGTCATTATAACTCAATAGTAACCCATTTTACCGAAGTGTCTATTTTCAGTTTTATAGTTTAGTATTCAAATGGACTGTTATCAATTGAGATATCATGTTGACATCATTGAAGCTTTATCTGTTTTCATCATCAGGTACATTTTCTTTTTTTAAATACATAAGGTAAAGGTTAATTCCAAGCTTTGCTCCTCAAATCTACTGAGAAAAGCACTGGACTAAGAATCAGACCTCAGATGAGCTTTGCCCCAGCTGTGTAACTATAGTCAGATTCTTTCACCTTTCTGAGTTTTCTTTACCATAAAGGGAAGAAATAAACATATAGCCTCCTTAGCTGACAGGATTTCTATGACACTGAAATGAGATAATGTGTGTAAAATAAATGTATTTTGTATATTATGAGATTCTGTTGAAACATAAAATTCAATTTCTAATAATGTAGCTTAGTATGCAAGTAAATTAGTAGATGCTCATTAAGTATGAGTATAGATTTCTCTACCAGATTATTTTATGCATTTATTGTTCTTTTATTTTTTTAAATCAGCTTAAACACAACTCTTCTATTCTCCAGTTATCTAGGAAACATTTATTTTTAATATAGCAGCATTATTTGTAAAGAGGGAAAAATGGATAATAAGCCTTAATAAGCTTGATATACTTTCTAAAATCCTAAATACTTTTTTTTATTGAATTATAATCTTATATTGCTTTCAAAGGTACATCACAATGGTTCAACAGTTACCCATATTATTAAATCCTCACCCCCTATAGCGTGGTTACTATCTATCAATATAGAAAGATGTTCCAGATATAGTATAATATCTGTATTCTCCATGCTGAACTGCTATCCCCATGACCAACTTATATTGTGATTGTGAATTATTGTGCCTCTTTATTCCCCTCCTCTGTTTCCCCACCCCATCCCCACCCTTGCCCCTTGGTAACCACTAGTCACTTCTCTGTGTCTATGAGTCTACTGCTCTTTTGCTTCTTCTGTTTTGCTTTGTTTTCATATTCCATAAATAAGTGAAATAATACGGTATTTGTCTTTCTCCACCTGGCTTATTTCATCAACATAATACTCTCCAGATCCATCCATGTTGTTGCAAATGGCAGGATTTCATTTCTTTTTATGGCTGAATGATACTCCATTGTGTATATGTACCACATCTTCTTTATCCATTCATCTATTGATGGACACTTAGGTTCCTTCCACATCTTGGCTACTGCAGATAGTGCAACACTAAACATAGGGGTGCATATATCTTTTCAAATCAGGGATTTTGTTTTCTTCACGTAAATTCCTGAAAGTGGAATTACTGGGTATAATGGTATTTCTATTTTTAGTTTTTTGAGGAACCTCACTACTGCTTTCCACAGTCGTTGCACCAATTTACATTCCCACTAAGAGTGTAGGGGGGTTCCCCTTTCTCCACATTCTCACCAACACTTGTTATTTCTTATCTTTTGGATAGTGGCTGTTTTGACTAGTGTGAGGTGATACCTCATAGTGGTTTTGATTTGCATTTCCCTGATGCTTAGCAATATGGACTATCTTTTCATGTGCCTGTTGGCCATCTGTATTTCTTCTTTGGAGAAATGGTTTTCAGGTCCTCTATACCAATTTTTTAATCAAGTTATTTGTTTTTTGGGTGTTGAGGTATATGAGTTATTTATATATTTTGGATGTTAAACCCTTATCAGGTGAGTATATTCTCCCATAATGAAGGTGGCCTTTTTGTTCTACTAATGGTGTCCTTTGCTGTAAAGAAGCTTTTTAATTTGATGTAGTCCCACTTGTTCATTTTTTATTTTGTTTCCTTTGCCCAAGGTGATGTGTCCAGGAAAAAATTGTTAATGCTTATGTTCAAGAGATTTTTGCCTATGTTTTGATTTTATGGTTTCATGACTTACATTCAGGTCTTTGATCTCTTGCTCGTTTACTTTTGTATATGGAGTTAGAGAGTAATCCAGTTTCATTCTCTTACATGTAGTCAACCAATTTTCCCAATACCAATTGTTGAACAGGCTGTCTTCTCCCTGTTATATACTCATGCTCCTTTATCATATATTAATTGCCATATATGCATGGGTTTCTATATGGACTCTCTATTTTGTTCCATTGGTCTATGGGTCTGTTCTTGTGCCAAATTGTTTTGATTACAGTGGCTTTGTAGTAGATCTTGAGGTCAGGGAGCTTAATCCCCCCCAGCTTTGTTCTTCTTTCTCAGGATTTGTTTGTTTATTCAGGGTCTTTTGTGGTTCCATATGAATTTTAGAACTATTTATTCTAGTTCATTGAAGAATGCTATTGGTATTTTGATAGGGATTGAATTGAATCTTTAAATTGCCTTGGGCAGGATGCCCATTTGGACCATTAACTCTTTCTGTCCATGAGCACAGGATAGATTTCCATTTATTAGTATATTCTTTAATTTCTCTAATGAGGTTGTCATAGTTTCAGAGTTTCAGAGTATAGGTCTTTCACCTCCTTGGTTAGGGTTATTCCTAGGTATTTTATTCTTTTTGATGCAATTGTAAATGGAGTTGTTTTCCTGATTTCTCTTTCTGTGAGTTCATTGTTAGTAAATAGGAATTCAACAGATTTCTCTGTATTAGTTTTGTATGTTGCAACTCTGCTGATTCAGTTATTAGTTCTAATAGTTTTTTAGTGGAGTCTTTAGGGTTTTCTGTGTATAATATCATGTCATCTGCAAATTGTGACATTTTAACTTCTTGCTTACCAATTTGGGTGCCTTTTATCTTCTTGTGTTGTCTGATTGCGGTGGCTAGCACCTCCAGTACTCTGTTGAAAAAAAAATGGTGATAGTGAACATCCTTATCTTGTTCCCAGTCTTAGAGGAAAAGCTTTCATCTTTTTGCAATGTATATGGGCTTTACTATGTTGTGAAAGGTTATGTACCTATATATTTCTATATATACTTATATATAGGAGGTATATATACCTTCTATACCCATTTTTTTAAGAATCTTTATCATGAATGGACGTTGAATTTTGTCTAGTGCTTTTTCAGCATCTATGGAGATGATCATGTTGATTTTATCCTTGTTTTTGTTAATATGTTGTATGTTATTGATTGATTTATGAATATTGTTCCATAATAAATTCCACTTGGTCATGATGGATGATCTTTTTGATGTATTTTTGAATTCGGCTTGCTAATGTTTTGCTGAGGATTTTGCATATGTTCATTAGCAATATTGGTCTGTATTTCTTTTTTTGTGTGTGGTGTCTGGTTTTGGTATTAGAGTGATTCTGGCCTCATAGAATGAGTTTGGAAATATTTCCTTTTCTACTGTTTGGAATACTTTAAGAAGGATGGGTATCTGCTCTTCTTTAATTGTTTGGTAGAATTTAGTTGTGAAGTCATCTGGTACTGGAATTTTGTTTTTTGTGATTTTGTTTTTCTTGTGTGATTTTTAGATTACCAATTCAATTTCATTATGGTGGTAATTGGTTTGTTAATATTTTGCTTCTTCCTGGGTCAATTATGTAATGTTGTTTTTTTCTAGGAAGTTGTCCATTTCTTATAGGTTGTCCAATTTATTGGCATGTAATTTTTTATAGTATTCTCTAATAATTCTTTGTATTTTTATGGTGTCTGTTACTATTCCTTCTTTATTTCTGATTTTGTTTATATGTGCACTCTCTCTTTTTTTCTTGATAAGTCTGGTTCTGGGTTTATCTATTTTGTTTATTTTCTCAAAGAACCAGCTCTGGTTTCATTGATTTTTTTTTCTGTTGTTTACGCTTCTCTATTTTATTTCTTCTCTGATCTTTATTGTGTCTCTCCTTCTACTAACTTTGGGTTTCATTTGTTCCTCTTTTCCTAATTTCTTTAATTGTGAGTTTAGACTGTTTATTTTTGATTGTTGTTCTTTCTTGAGGTAGGCCTATATTGTTTTTTACTTCCCTCTTAGATCAGCTTTTGTAGCATCCCACAAATTTTGGACTGTTGAATTTTTATTTTCATTTGTCTCCATGTATTGCTTCATTTCAGTTTTAATTTGTCCATTGATGTGATTATTTAGAAGCATGTTGTTTAGCCTCCATGTATTTGTAGGCTTTTTGTTTTCTTTGTGTAATTTATTTCTAGTTTATACCATTCTGATCTGAAAAGGTCCTTGATACAAGTTCAATCTTTTTAAATTTATTGAGACTCTATCTCAATAAATAAAAACAGCAGGGCAGAGTGGAGAAAATGTAGGAATTTGAGTCAAATTGTCCTGGGTCTAATTGCCTTTAGGTGAATTTTTACTCCCCCAAACCTCAGTTTCTTCATCTGAAAGTATGTCTAGTAATACGAACCTCATAGGACTGTAATCAGTACTAAATGAATGAATGCAAAGACAAAGGCACAATACAGAGCTCTAGACGCAGTTAGGAGCTTAGCACAATTTTTTGTCCCTTTTCTTTCACTTCTTCATTTATTGGCTTCTCCCCTCTTCTGCCTCTTCACCTCTGCCCCCATTTCTCCTCTTTCTCTTTCTGCTTTCATACTAATACAATTAACCAACTTCTATGAATATCTATTGTGTGCCATGGATGGAGACATCCTGGATAATAGACAAAGTCTCTGCACTCTTAGATATACATTCAGCAAGCAGAAGTCACAATAAACATTTAAGTAACAAGAAAACATCAGGGTTAAGTCCTTTGATGAAACTGAACCTTCACATTCCTCACCTTTAGCCCTTTGCCCTTGGCTTTCAATTCTTTTCTTTGTAACAAAGTATCTGTGGACTTTCCCCCACTTCTGTTATGATTTAAACATCAGTGAATCCTAAATCTACATTTCCAAGGAAATTGGGAATACCAGAATACTACTCAAAATAAAGATGAACAACTAATGTAGAGAACTAAAGAGACTTATGTAAGTTCATGCAGAAAAGGTTAAATGTAATAAAACATTCAAATTTATTAACAGTTTATTATTCACACAGTAAAGAGATTTTCTCCCTGTGACTTTTTTTTTCAGAGTAAGTATTTACTTAACTGATAAATAGTATAAACTGGCATTCAGTCTTTGTTAATTACAAATTAAAAAAACATATATTTGCAGATACATTGTTTGAATAGACAGAGGAGAAATTTAATAACCTGAAGAAAAAAGATACTAGATACATGACTAATTTGTCACAATACTTGTGAAAAATAAAATGCCTCAAAATTCCTATTGGTAAATGAATACAATTCTTCCTTTTCTCCTACAGTTTTTTTTTGTTTTTACAGTTATTAAAAATCAATCAATCAAGAAAGCACTAGTTGGCATTTAAGCCATTGCATAACATGCTCAGGACAGTCCTTTAAAATATTTTAAATAATTTTCTTCAACCTGAAAAAAGTTACTCAAGCCTCTACAATTAATTTGCTAATTCCTCTATTAAGCTGAATAGTGTTTGTCTTGAAATTTACATGTAAAGGTGTTATCTTTTGGCTTGAATTGTGGGTAGATATTTGACCTTGAGTGTAGAGAAGGTAAAGATTATATATTATCTCCAAAATCTTATGTATTGAATTTTGAATATTAGACATATTAACTTCTTTAATTTAATTGAAAAGTTTCATAAAAATATAGAAATAGTATGATTTATTGATTAATTTGGTACCTAATGAAATAATTTAAAATCCTAATATTTTCTCTTTCACTATATTTAAAATCCTAAAATTTTCTTTCACTATAGTGTTCTGCAAAAAATTATTTCTCAGTGTTAGTATTTAAAAGAGTAAGACTCAACTGTTAATTTTAAAAGCCATTGTTTTACTTTGCAAATCCCAGATGAATGGTAATCTTACACTAAGAAAAGGTTTTCTCTGTCAGAATATATCTAGAGTTCTTTTAGAGTAGAGGATAGTTCTTCTGGAAAAGTTCTGATAGTTACTTAAAAATCATTTAATCCTTGAAAGGAGAAACAACCAAATCAGAAAAAATCAGTTACTCTTCTGTGTATTTAACTATGTGGTGGATGTTGCAAGGGATATAAGAAGAATATAAACAAATTCAGATCCTTTTATCTGCCTTCACTTTGAAACTTGAATTAATGTTATCATACTGATGATGTTAGAAACATAAGATTTGGACAGCTAAGGTTATACTGTTTTAAGACAGCATAGTTAAGAAACAAGAATATTCAGATGGACTGATAGAGAAGAATACTCAGACCAAAAAACTCCTGTACACACATGCACGCACACACACACACACACACGGTTTTAATAGAAGATAAGAGTACATTAAGGAAAACAAAAGATTATTCTATATATTTGATAAATATTTAGATCTAAGCTCATGCTAAATAAAAAATAAATTTCAGATGTATTACCCAAATATATAAAAATATAATACCACAGAAATACTAAAAAAAAAATATAAGTGAATATTTCCCTATGTTGGAGAACAATTAAAATACAGAGTAAAAAAACTGGGAATAATACGTGTTGCAAATATGACAAAGGATTAATGTTTTTAAATATATAAGTAAATCATCCAAATTGGTTTATAAAGAAGTAATGTACCAATTAAAAGTGGATGAAGAGGAAGAATAAGAAATTTACACTAGAGGAAATACAAACTTTAATAAAATTATGAAAAACTTTCAATCCTACTAGTAATGAAAAAAAGATTAAGAAATGAAATTATAAATAATGATTTATTTTACTATCACTATCCACAGTGGCCTCCTTGCAACCTGTTCTCCATACTCCAGCCAAATAATCTTTAAAATTTCAAATCAAAACAAATCTGATTATACTGACCCCCGCAAGAACACCTACAATGGCTTCTTATGACTTTCAGGCTAAATACCAATGTCTCTAAATGTCTTGCCAAAAAGCTTTATATTATCTCTACCATGGACTCTGACCAACCAGAATGGGTGCCAGTCACAATTACCAAAAGTGTCCCTATCAAGGAAAGAACAAAAAATAAAGGAGAATATAAGGTGTGAAAGCCTGGGAGAATCTCTGAGCATTCTGGGGCTGACTGTATTAATTTGGTTTAAGAACAAGTATAGTTGGAGTTAATTTGTAGTTAACTTGGTTTAAGAACAAGTGTAGTTGGAGTTAAGAGTTAATCTTAATTTAGTTTAAGAACAAGTGTAGTAGGGGTTTATAAGAAGCTATCAAGTGTAGTCTAAAATCTCACAATAAAGTAATTCTGACTGGTAAGTTCCAAGGTAGGAATAGTCGAATCTGGTGCTGAAGTTGAGCATGAATGAACATTGTTGATGAAGACATTCAAGGAACTTTGAGGGCTTGGGTATAAAAATTATCATGATAATGTCAAGGGTTGAGCTGGAAGGAAAATAATCATAAGCCCCTTGCAAAGACCTTGGATGATAACACTGAGAATGAAAATGCCCTGGCTTCATTTATGCTATTATTATAAATACCTCACCTCTTATAACTAGTTTCCATATAAAGCTTCTGGTGCTTAACATAGTATCTAGCAAAGAATAGGTGCTCAATAAATTTTTCTTCAACATGCCTGATGTTACAGAATGAAGCCAACAGTGTTTAGATTTCAGTTTTTAGACAAATGCTTGACTCCTTCTTTACATATTGCTTGGTATGTAGCACAAACAAAACAAAACAACTAATCAGTTAGTTAATGTACAGGAGCATAGTATTCTAGAATTTGTTTTAGAAAGTAATAAACTCCTTGTAACACTTGTAGAAAGGAAAGGAAGCAGAGAAGTAGCCTTGCCTTGCATATTCATTACTGCTGGATAGGCAGAATCAGAAATTAAGTCTACTGTGTCATTTAAACAGGGTCAAGATGTTTAGCCACTATAACTACTTTAGAAAAACTCTGGCAGTATGTACTAATGAAGGGCATGTGCACACCTCATGACCCAAGACATAGACTCCTAATTACAGACGCAACAGTTGAATACATACTCTTTCCCAAAGACATGTCGAGAATATTCACAGAAGCACTATTTATAATAGACCCAACCTAGAAACTGCTGAATGTCAGTTGACAATAGAATAATAAATTGTGGAATATTTACCCAGTGGACTATTCTTCAGTAGTGAGAATGAAGAAATTACAACTACATACAGCAGTATGGATGAATCTTATAAACATAGTATCAAGTGAAAGGTACCAGACTACATATTCTGTGATTCCTTTTATATAGAGTTCAAAAAGAGGCAAAAGTAATCTATGGTATTACAAGTTAGGATAGTGGTTACTATGGTGGGGTTTGGGGAGTGACTGAAAGGCACATGTGGGGTTTCTGGAATGTGGAATTGACTTGTTTTTTTATCTGTTTGGGTTGCAGAGATATTTACAATTTATGAAAATTTATAAACTGTACACTTTTGTATACTTTGCTGTATGTATCTTGTACTTCAATTAAAAATTTCAGAAGAAAATTGTTTGAATTTAGCATGGGATCAAACTAAAAGCATGCTCAACTCTGTGTGTGTGTGTGTTGCTTTGTGTCAGTGTGTTGGGCTGTTGATGGCTGTCTTTTCAGAATTACTTGGGGGGAAGAGAGTGCTTTTTAAACTACACAGGCCATATTTCTATCTCTCTGTTGCCAGCTCCCTTTCCATACTACGATATTTCTTCCATGGACTATATGCCCTCCCTTCCTGTTGCTTTAAGTAACAAGCCATGGTTAACTATAATGTTTGCTGAGAAAGTGTTGTATCCTTCATGCCTTTTGGGATTGAAAAAGTTTGAGGACTACTGAGCAGAGGATTCTGTCTTAAAGAGCTCGTTTTAATGCTGAATGCCTTGGGAAAGCAGCATATTAAACTTTCTGATATATTACTGTGTACCTCAAATCTGGGGCTTTGGTTACTGAAGAGAGTGGAAATCACCCTGAGGGTGGGTAGCTCAGACATGTGAAAAGATGCTTTGAGTGGCAGTCCTGATACAGATAGGCAGGCTAGTGAGTGGGTGTGGTGGTGGAAGGGAAAATTAGAGATTGTTGGTGATAAATTTTGTCTCCTTCACAATTGTGTCTAAGCCTGGACCTCCTCTTTTGAAAAGTAGTTTATGTTGAGAGAAGTATGTGGAAAGAAATAATTAGAATAGAGGAAGAGGCCAAGGCAAAGGTCTTGGAATTTTGTAAAGGAGAACCAACTTCTTTTCTGTAGTATAGCTAGGAATGTTAGAGGGTTACAGGTGGAAACAGATGGGCTTTGCAAGAGCAAGAAGATATGGGGTAGGCAGGTATGTTGGGAGGTAGTTGAAGTGACGTAGGACATAGATTATGAAAGGTAGCTGGTTTCAGAAAAAGTCAGTGGCCAAAGGCCTAAAGACGTATTTGGTAGAGGTAGAGTCAAAGGGATCCAGTTGGTTAAGAAAAATCTTTAGTTGTCTTTTGAGAAGTTTAAATCTAAGAGTCACTAGAATCTTAGATGTTCTGAATAGCCAGTTTCTGAAACTCTGGGAATTTAAATTGTTCTCGTTTTTTTTTTTTAATTAAATAGTCTGTATGGAACTAGAACATTACTCTTATTCTGCAAAGGACTTTTGTGATTTTGGCTGGGGGATAAATTTGACTGTCCTAATTAAAATTTGACTTTGGAGGGAGCTTTTTTCTTTTCCCCCAATCCTTTGTCCACAAGGCCACTAAGGAAAAATCAAAAAAGGGGAGAGAAGAGAGACAGAATGAGGGGAGCATAGAAAAAAGAGAAAGAGATGAGGCAAAGAAAAGTAAAGAAAGGTAAAGAACAGGAGAGAAAACAGATAATACAGAAGTAAGAGACAGGTGAAAGTAAAAACAGAAAGGTACTAGGAAAAAGATGGTAGTGGAAAGTGCATGAAGTTAAAATAAAATAAAAATATTCATTGAACCAAGTTAACTTAAGGATATCAAAACTCTTGCTTTATAGCTCAACAAAATCAAATATATGGATACAATTTGTGGTTCAGACATTTAGGAAAATTCCCTCTTATATTTTTAAGTTGTAGGTCAAGAGCCAAATTATAATATTTTAAGAAAATTTGTTCCTATGTAATTATTTCATTAACCAAATTAAATTAATTCCCAAAGGGTTTTGTTGGGTAGTATTTAACAAGAAAAATAAAATGGAAAAATTTGGCATTTACCCTTATAATTTAGCTACCCAAACAGAAACTGAAACATAATTTATTATAGCATTTGTGGGTAGAGGATATGGATGACTATAGACTTGCATTTTATATATAGTTACTTCAGCTTGCTATTAATTATGTCACAGGTGTTTGCTATAGTGTATGTTACCTGTGTTTAATTATTACAGATAATCTATACTTTTTGATATCATGAGCTTTTTCCAATTCTAATGCTTATAAAATACTCATAGTTGTTGTCGTTTATTAGTCTGCAGTCCAGGCATATTATTAGAAAAGAAAACTGCTAGGTAACTCTATCATGTTTATACATGGGCAGCATTAAATGAAAGTCAGATCATCATAGAAACTCTTACTAAGATTCCTTTTGTCTTCCCTTTGTGCAAACTAGAATTATACGGACTTCTTTTGTAACTGTAATTAATTTTGTATCATATTTGATCATGTTTTCCAGGATTTAACTCCTGAATTTAAAACTAATAAAAATTAATTGAACCTGGGTTCTACATTTTGATCAGGTAGTATTTTCTAGTGTGATACAATGAGTATTTTATATCATCTTTTATTTGTTTAATTGTCATAGTATTGAAAATATTTAAATCAGAAAGCTTCTTTGCCACCCTCTTTTGCTAGTAATGAGAATATATGAGGTTTCTTTTTTTTTTAAAGAATATCTAATGCTTTAGATATGCTGTACAAACATGATGATTTTGACTTTTCACTAGGTATTTAACCCACCAAGAGAAAATAATACCTAGTATTTTCTAGGATTTGCTGAGAGCATACAGTTCAGAGGTCTCCTTTAATTTAGTGGTTGCTCATTATGATTTTGAAAATTGTGGTAGGAAATTAAATCATAATTATTTCTATTTTGAAAGATATACAATGCTTTTAAAGTAATGATGTAATCTGTGCAGATACTTAAGATATTTGGTATCTGAGAAATAAAACAAACACGGACGAGCCATACTGTGACAAAACACTGGTCTCTTGTTCTCCATAGGAATTTGAAAGTCTGATTTAATTTTTGTCTGCTATCCTTAGAGGAATTGGCTTCTTAGGTGACTTTTAGGGCTGTTGCCTCTTTCACATCTCCCAAAACCAGAAAGTGAGAGCTTGCTGAGCAGCTGTGCAATGTGATTTGGGATTAGAATTGTAAAATCTAAAGAACAGAAGGGAATCTTCCTGTGTCCTTCCAGTTTTCCCTAGAGTCCTTCAACTGATTGGCAGGAAGTGTAAAAGAGCTGATGCTTTAAGTTTCAGCTCTTTTTCACTTCTAAGAAAGGCAGCCCAGGAGAATGACCATGTCCAGGAGTCTGAATACATAGCAGTAAGCATGATGTCACCAATTCTAGGTAATCAGACTTTTGTTCTAAATTGTTAGGAGAAAAGACAATTAGCTTTAGAAATTTTTGAACTTCACACTGTTTTTGTATAGATTTAATATTTGCTATTCCATACGTTTGTATTCATTCACTCATCCATTCATTTCCTGCCTTAGTCCCCAGGGCATTTGAGGTGCCTAATGATAACAAAATTCAACAATATTAATAGAAAATAAAGTCAGAACCAGGAAAAATAGAGGTTGTAACAGTATATCAAAACTGGGGGGGGAAACAGTGTAGATCATAGCACATATAGTTACTATAACAGAGCTGTTATTTTGTTTCTAAGCTTCCCAAAGGCCAAATGAAAAGGGAGATAAAGTCATATGACACGTACTATTAAGTGAAAGAAAGCATGTCATATTGTCATATTGCTGGGAAAGCAAAGCTCTTCATTGTATTGGCTCTAATAGAATTTGTTACTTGTGGCTTTAACACTGACTTTTGCAATGACAGTGCCCTTGACAATATCACTACAGCTAATTCAGGAAGGAGATTCATAAGGCCATCTCTTGCAGAATCTAGAATCCCTGAGTGGAAGTGGAGCCCAAAATTGGTTTTGTGGTAGTCGAAGAATATAGCTGTCTCTATATTGATTGTATCCAAGAATATAGTCTAGAGTAAGAATAATGGATGAAGTAGATGTGCTTTTAACAATTCTCTCTTAGTATCATTTTTCTCAGCTGCAGTTTGGATATGCAATGGATGATTATATTCCCTGAGAAAAGTTCTCAATTGCAGGTACTCTATAACTGTTTGAAGTGTATCTGTGAGATTAAAAGAGTTTGCTAGTAAATGTATTACCTAATTTCAAAAAATTTTTGAAGGCCTATATTTTCTTTGAAAATTATTGGTAATATTAAAGTAATTTTTATGTTTGTGAAAACATTACCCCCATAAAATTATTCAAAGCCTCTCTCTGTTGATTAGAGGGAAATTGTCAAGTGTTAAACTTCAATTTTTGCTTGCAATTTTAATGATACATTGTACTTATTTGTATCACACTATATTCTAGTGGTTGTTTTTAATTTCACTTCATAGATTTTTTGTTGTTGGCTTTATGTTACTCTTTCTATACATTTTGAAGGTGAGTGAAGATTGCTGAAAATCTAGCTATTATATCAAACGATCTATTTTGGAGGGAGGATTTTTCTAAACAAAGTTTTAGTATTTTTTACAATTCAAAATTTACAATTTCCCAACATATCATTCTTTGAGGGACACTTAATTTGATACATGAACACTTGGTAGTGTAAACCTCAGATGTTAGGCTGCTCTAAAAGGAAGGAGTTAACTGTGTGCTAGACATATAAAATATTGCTACTGGCAAACAATCCTGCAGGGAAGGAGTTATTCCTACCTTCCAGATGAGGACTTGATGCTTGACAAGATTAAGGAATTGATCAGAATCAGAGTGGAAAATTCAAACTCAAAGTTTTCTGACATGATAGTTTAAATTCTATCTAAGCAATGTTGCCTACTTGCTAAACAAACAGACTTGCAGTAAAGAGAATTTAGTTCAGATCCTTTCTGTGCTATTAAATATATGACCATAGGCAAATCATACAATCTTTCTGAGCTGCATTTCCATATTAGTACATCATAGAAATCTTATAAAATTGTTTTGAAAATTAATGAGATGTTTGTAAAACTGTTCAGCACAGCATCTGACATATAGCTAAACTCAATGAATGGTAGTGACAAGGAAAGAAAAAATTACCATGATGTCTCTTAACTGTGGTTTTTCAGTATATTATTGTTGGAGGCTATACTCCACTTTAACATATTTTAGTTCTTTTTCATTGTTTAATACCTAAAGATATGAAATTACCAGCAGGTGGAGCTCAGTGTCAGAGAAACCAAATTTCTGAAATGGAGATATTTTTCACCTTATGTTTTACAAATAAAATTGAATGAATGCATACAGTTTTGAAATGTTATGTGATGTTTTTCTATTTTGAACATGCCTGCCAAAAGTGATATCTGGCAACATAGTTCTTGAGTATGTAAAAATAATGCTTTAGTTATTTGTCATATTAATTTCTTTGTTATATCTCATATCATATGTAAGGTGTGACAGTTCATTACATGAATAAAACATGCTAAAAGTAAACCGCATTTATAAAGACCAGCTTAGAATTGATTATTTATTCAGTAATTGAAGTGATAATCTTAGATTTAACTTGTCAGAACCTTCAAATCTGCCTCTCACAGCCTTCCAGTTCTTAGTAAGTGGTATCACCTTTAGCAGCTGCTCCAGCCAGAATTTTGGGAGTCACCCTTGTATTCACTATTCTTCAGATCTCACATCTACTCCATCAGCAAGTTATCTTGGTGCTATGTTCCAATAAATCCCAAATCTGACTTCGTTTCAGCATCTCTACTATGATCATCCTAATAAAACACTGTAAGTTGTAGCCTGGACTACTTCAGCCAGACTTCTGTTTGCTCCCATTCCCTTCTTTTATTTACTATACTTTAACTAGAGTGTTCTCAGTATGATCTTATATACATTTCTCCTGCTTAGGACTCTTCAGTGGCATCACTATATAATAAAATTCAATTTCCTACCATAGCCTAAATTGCATTATCTTGTTGTCCTTGCCACCCCCCTACAGCATAGCCCATGTCACTCCTCATCTAGCACATGATCGCCTTTCTGATCTTGCTGCCCTGTGAGCATGCCAAGCTGCTTCTCATCCCAGGGCCTTTCTGTTTCTTCTCCTTAATGCTCTTACCCCAGTTCTTCATATGACTGATTGCCTTCTCTTCATCATTTCTGCTCAAATGTCACTCCTTTGAGGTATATCTCTGACTACTCTATCTATAATGACTTCTCTTTATTTTCTCCCCACTCACTGCCATCATTATTTTTCCTATTGCCCTTTTTCACTTCTTAAATAGCACTTACCTCTAGTATCTTTACTATTACTAGGACTACTACTGTTTTGTTGGCTAACATTTACTATGTGTAATGTGTATTTGTATATGTTAATTTATTTAGTTATGACATTTATGTATGCATGCATGTATTTGTGTTTTTAATATCTATTCTATGCCCCTATGATCCCTGATAGCCCCCAAAACTATAGTTTCTAGAAGACAGGCACTTTCATTTTGTTTATTACTGTTTTCTTGGCCTTGAGCAGTACTTGGCACGTAGAGGAGGCTTAGTCAATTTATTTTGAATATTGGGCAGGCTCTCAGAGTTCATAATAACAGATAGAGTCATCAAATACTTAAATAAATTAACCTTCTAGGGGAAAGGGAACTTTTTAAAGGAAAAAAATCATACAGTGAATTAGAGAGGGAGGTAAAGGGTTTAATGGAGATGTATGTCAGAATTGTGACCCAGGAAAATCTTTACTGAGTAAGACTTTTATATAGTAGGTCTCTCTTGCTCTTTTTCTATTTTTATTATTTATTTTCATAAAGTTCCTTGAATATTGGTCCATTTTAAAGAATGTTCTGCACAGTACCTGAATAGTACCTGGCATTGGTAATTGCATAGTACCTTCTTTTTAAAAAATTGAATAAAACAAGTATTTATATAGCAATCAACAAGTTATTATAGGGCATATTGTCAAAATAGGGCCTTATTTTCAGATTAAACATTTGTGGTTTTAATTATCCCAAACACTCTACTGCTTCTCCAGCTCTGTCACTCATCACATTGTATGTTAAACTCAAAACATTCTCCTGGAATATTATTTAGCCCTAAGAAGAAAACAAATCTTACCATTTGCAACAACATGGATGGAGCTAGAGGGTATTACACTCAGTGAAGTAAGCCAGGTGGAGAAAGACAAGTACCATCTGTGGAGTATAACAGCAAAGCAAAAACTGAAGGAACAAAACAGCAGCAGACTCACAGAACCCAAGAATGGACTAACAGTTACCAAAGGGAAAGGGACTGGGGAGGGATAAGAGGAATAAGGGGTATTATGAATAGCACACATAATGTGGGGGGGGGGCACGGGGAAGGAAGTATAGCACAGAGTAGACAAGTAGTGACTGTACAGCATTTTACTACACTGATGGACAGTGACTGTAATGGGGTATGTTGTGGGGACTTGATAATGGAGGGAATCTAATAACCACAATGTTGCTCATGTGATTGTATATCAATGATACCATAATTTTTAAAAAATGAAAAAAAAAACTCAAAACATTCTTATAGCAAGGAAATTTAAAAATGTTATTTCTATTGCAACTATAAAACTTATTTGTGTATAATTTAGGTTCTGTCTTTTTGAGTCAGAAAAATTATAAGGCATTGGAGAGTTATACCTCAGGATAATTAATTAAAAAACACTGAATTAGAAAAGCTTTATAACATATGTATTTGCAAGGTTTTGTTTCAAGAAGTGCTTGAAAGTTTGGTTTATTTGCAGAGATTTCAAGACTCCAGTCCTAAAGCAGAGGAGTTCTACTGGTTGTATAGAAAGAAAACAACTAATTTTATTAAAAAAAAATCAACTGGAAAATAGATTTACTTCTTAAATAACAGATCTACATTTAATGACTGAGGATTTCCTCTTTAGAGCTCAATAAACCAGTAACATTTGTTGGATGTTACCAATGCCTTTTATCTGGAACTGACTGTATACTTCCGTGCCAATAGGGGGAGACAGTATGAAATAGGAGATCCTGGTATGTGTCCTTTCTATCTTGCTTTTGCCTCAGACAGGAAGGTCTGTGGATAAACTGCCTTCTGTGGGCCCAGATCTCCAGCTCTTGGCTAAGATTTGAGATGGAGAAGAAAAGTAAATGTTTCCACTGCGAGGGTAGGGTGGAGGGTAGTTCTAACTCCCAGTCTTGTAGAACATGTACTTTACAGTATTGTTCTGAGCCTTCTACTTCTACGTCAGAAGTCAAAAGAGATCAGTTAAGCAGGAAGGCTGTCTCAGGTCTGCTTTAGCCAGGGCCTAAGAATCCAGCAGGTCATCTATTTCATTTGCTTCTTTAAAATAGGAAGAATAATTTTTTTGACTTCTGAATATGACAGTAAACAAAACTTTTGAAGGGATACTACCACTCAGATGCCAAGCTAAGCCCATTTAAAAAGGAAAGTGGCTTCACCGTTTCCGTTTTATTTTGTTTCCTTTATTCAATTCTCAGATTTGAGAAAAATGTATGCTTTCTACTATGTCAAAACACTGGAAGTGAAAAGTATATAGTTTTGTTGTATATCCAAGGAGAACTGCTCAGTTTAAAATCTTTGATGATAATCAAGAGTTTGTTCTTCAAGACTTTAGTTTTTTCTGGCTGGTGAGCCCAATTTTATCTTCTTATTTTCATTTTCTCTCAGCAAAAGAAAGTAATCTTTTTTTTTGATAGATATGAAATAATTGCTAATGATACCTGATAAAACTTTTCACCATGATATATAACTGTATAGTTCAGTCCTAATTTTATAATCAATTCTTATGTTTTAATTTAGTAACCTGGAATGTACTAACTCCTTAATATTTTATGTATAATATGTAATAATATGTAATTTCTACAAATAATAGGACTGGGTCCTATATTAAAGCTTTTGTGTTGGTAAAGAATTATATTTACATGTTACTTTACAGTTTAAACTTAATGCCTGCATCTTCCAAGTCCCTTCATTAATGACCCTATATTTTATGCTGTCATTCTTCCAGATTCACTACAGTAGGAAAAGAAACAAATTCTGACCTTCAAATAAGAATGGCACATGTCAACAAAGAATGCCCAGTGATTATATAGTTTCTTATATTTGAAAAGAGTTGCAATAGATACATTAATTCCTGTTTTAATGTTACCAAATTAAATATTTGAGTTATGTGTTCTAAATATTAGTGTCCTGTAGTCATTGGTAAGTAGTATTCATAAGTATAAGAATAATTTCTTACAAGTTTTATGTTATCTTGATTTATACCCCCATAAAAATATTAAAGAATGTAGAACCCACTGGTGTCATCTTGTCCAATCTGTCATTTTATGTATATAATAATGTCTCCAAAGCCTGAGATAATTAGCGACTCACACAGCTAGCTAGTGACTTGTACAACTATAATTTTCTATGGCTTTAAAATAAAGCCTTGCTTCTTTTTCACTCATTTCCTGATATACTTTTATGACCTTATATGATATTTTTCTGTATTTATGTTTTTTGTGTATCTCATCCTTGTTTTTTTAAAAGCAATTTTACACTCTTTATTTTTTGTTTTTGAAATTGTTTTTAACCCTCTTGATTTTTATCTATGTTTCTTTTCTTTTGTATAAGCTCTACTGCATGTTCTCAAGATAAAGTGGAAAAGATAAAAATTCTATCTATTTATATAAATCCCTACATTATTCCTACATTATACTGAAGTAAATAGGAAAGACTTTTTGTGTTGATGGCTATCAGGCACCATCTTCAGGAAGACATTAAATCAAATATAAGGATGAAGACTATTTTGTGGTGATTCTGTGTCTGAATTGATCAAAAGAGGGGTTTGTATTCTTATGGAGTCACTATTTATCCCCCTTTCATGGGGATGCCCTGATTTCTTTGGTCTTTCACTCTCTGATATTATTTTATGATGTTTCTAGTGAATCACTGTCATACTGATTTATTAGCGCTAATTTTAGGCAGGAACCTCCCCTTTTACCAGAAACTCAAGATTCTCCTGGAAATGAGAACTGATCCAAGCCTAGTCTCTCTTCTGTGAGTTTTCACACCCCCACCATATTGCTGTCGCTAGCCAGCTGTTCTCTCCTTGAGTAGGGTTTCATATTAATTCTCTGTATGTGACAGATCTATTCTTTACCTTATTTTCCCTTCCCTAAAACATCCTCATACAGCTCTCCATCTTCCTAAACTTTTTAACGGTGCTCTCCAGAATCTTACTCTGGTAAGCTGACTTCCTTTTCATGAGAAGATTGCTCGTTCCCCCATATCCCGTGTAACTCAGCATGAAGAAGTGGTCCTTGATGCTGCTTTTATTCTTTTACCTCCTGTGAAAGCCTTTGTGTTTTCAAGGCTTATGGAGTTTGGTTGTCCTACATTTACTCCTCCTCACTGATGAACTCTTTTTACTTCTTTTCATTCCCCTTCATTTATCAAAGAATGTGTTCTCTGGCTCACTGTCTCTTTTTTCACCATGAGCCATTTGGGATGACTTTAGCATTCATGTGGAAGACTGATCTGAAACCTTAGGTTCTGTCCCCTCAACTAAAAATAGTATTGACTGGGCAAATTTGGTTCAAGAGACTTTTTTTTTTTTTTTTAGATAATTATTTTTTATTGAAGGGTAGTTGACGCACAGTATTACATTACCTTAGTTTCAAGTGTACAACACAGTGATAAAAATATTTATATACATAATTCTAGGTTCCAGCTATCACCCTACCAAGCTGTTAAAATATCTTGACTATATTCCTTATGCTATACATTACATCCGGTTACTTATTTGTTTTACCATTGGAAGTCTGTCCTTTTTTTTTTTGTGAGGGCATCTCTCATATTTATTGATCAAATGGTTGTTAACGACAATAAAATTCTGTATAGGGGAGTCAATGCTCAATGCACAATCATTAATCCACCCCAAGCCTAATTTTCGTCAGTCTCCAATCTTCTGAGGCATAACAAACAAGTCCTTACATGGAGAACAAATTCTTACATAATGAATAAGTTACATAGTGAACAGTACAAGGGCAGTCATCACAGAAACTTTCGGTTTTGTTCATGCATTATGAACTATAAACAGTTCAAATATGAATACTCATTTGGTTTTTATACTTGATTTATATGTGGATACCACATTTCTCTCTTTATTATTATTATTTTTAATAAAATGCTGAAGTGGTAGGTAGATACAAGATAAAGGTAGAAAACATGGTTCAGTGTTGTAAGAGAGCAAATCTAGATGATCAGGTGTGTGCCTGTAGACTATGTGTTAATCCAAGCTAGACAAGGGCAATAAAACATCCACATATGCAGAAGATTTCTCTCAGAAGGGGGGGGTGAGGTTCTAAGCCTCACCTCTGTTGATCCCCAATTTCTCACCTGATAACCCCCCTGCGACTGTGCCTGTCTTAGGTTGTTCCTCCCTTGAGGAATCTTACCCGTCAAGAGACTTTTTTTATTATGAAATTATAGTTGATTTACAATCTTATACTGGTTTCAAGTATACAACACAGTGGTTCCTCAGTCACCAGTCTTATTAAATCCTCACCCCTACTAGTGCAGTTACTATCTGTAAACGTAGGAAGATGTTACAGAATGATTGGCTATATTCTCCATGCTGTACCACCATCCCCATGCAAGAAACTTTATTTTAAAGATTAAAAAGAGATCTTTGGTTGTTGTTATTTTTGAGTAACTGTTACCAGCTTTGGACAGCTTACTTTACAGATTTCTTGCTTCATGAGAAACATAAAACTTTATTTGCTTAGGTTAATTTTTGATATATTTCTACCACATATAGCTGAACACAATTCTGGCTGAAAGTGGAAGTAAAATTTTACTTAGAAAAATTTTCTAAGTGAAATAGAAACTTAAGGCTTCAGCACAGTGCCACTGTTTCCACTGTTGGTGTTGGTTGTTTTGCCATAGAAGATCTTGCTTCCAGGCCACAGGAACCTGTTGGGGCATTGAGTTTACTAAGGCAGAAGAACTTCAGTCCATCAGTTGACATAATGATAGATACTAATGTTTAAAAATCTGGCTACCACATTTTTCCTTTATAAATAACTGTATTTTGAATCCATGGTACCTTCAGAACCACCTCCAAGCCCAGTTCCTGACTTTCTGGCTAAATTTTAGGAAGACTTATTGCCTTGCTGATAAACAACATGCCAGATGTTTACAGTTATATACGTATTTCAGTGTTCAGTGATGTGATAACAGTATTTGTGAAGTTAGTTAAATCGATGAGTTCTTGAGATTTATTGTAGAACTTAATCTTTTTCATAAGAATGAAAACAAAGATCATAAGGACTTTAAGGGCTATAACATATGTTAAGAGATAAAAGTGTAATTGTACATATTTCTGATTCTCTTTGCTAATTTTATAATTATATATATTATTGCTTTAAATGTTCAATTGCTAATTAATTTCTGACAAGATTTATTCCAACTATGAATGATTTAATTTTTATGTGGCATCTCCCTTGCAAGTATACATGTATCAAAACAGCTTTTGCTCTATTAAAGATGAGAATGAGAGCAAGTAGGAGAGAGCAAGAAGAATATGGTTGAAATTACAAAATAAAGCAAATAGATGATAGATAAATATTTTAGACTCTATGGCTAGTCATTCAGCCAAATAATCACTGGGGTCTTTATAGTTTACTTCTTATTATGCTTTCCCGTGGATTTAAAAAAATATTATTTACATCAACTTTATTCTGTTCAAGAAATACATCTACAGACATATGAGAACATTGAGTATATGATGAAAATTCTTCTCAAAATAGACTCTAGTGCTTCTGAGGGGTTTGGGGAGAGAGGAAGAGCATAAAATGTTTTTTAGCCTTTTTACTCTATCACAGCAAGTAAAGTATTTCTACATTTATAATGTTATAAAGGTGTATATATCCTGCAGTAATAACTAAAAATTGACTGTCTATTTGTTTAGTTTGTGGTAGCAAGAAAGCTTTGGCTGCCTTAAAGCTTCTCCTTGCAAGAAAAAAACAAATCTGAAAGAAGCACACAAAAATAGAATGCTCTGTTTTGGAATGTATTTTTGCTAATCCACTGAAGTGGTGGCAGAATCAAGGGCAAATTCTTTATTAGGTAAAGCTACATCTTACTAGTCAATGCTTGTCATCACCAGACATTCCCAGCTGAATCTAGACATCATTCAAAATACTATTTACTAGAATTCCAGAAATTGGGGGTTATGTGGTTTATCTATTTCATTATTTCACCCAACCAAAGGTACCATTTCTTTTGTATTTAAGTGAACAGAAATAAGGTACATGAACATCATAAGGAATTGGGTCTGTAAAGATGATAGGTGTTTTTTTTTTTGCTAAAGGGAAGGTTTCCAAGAATGGCTGGCCAGCATGAAATGAAGACTCATAACTTGAGAATGATGGGCTTTCTATGAATGAGGGGAATGGTAATAGAGTAAGAAGACCTGCTTATTTAAAAATTGTTCCAGAATAGGGCTTCATCTCAATGTTAAGAATATTTTAAACCTAGTGGTAAATCATGTGTTGATTTTTCTACCAACGGTATAAAAATTATCTGCTATTAATTATTTTTAAATTTATAATTCTCTACTTACCACAAATCTGTGCTATCATTCAGCCTTGAAATAAACACAGAATTCTTATTATAAACATAAACATATAACTTATAAACAGTCCTTTAAATTCCATAGTTAGTTGATAGTTCATATAAATATTAACATCTAATTTAGGTTTTGGTTAGATGTTAATGTTTGTATGTTATAAATAATTATAATTTATTTTACTTTTATCTTTTAATCTAAGGCAAAAAGTAGTATAATTTTTAGGGGTTAAATGAGCAGTGAAGACTGAATACCCAGCTCTATGGAGTGAATGAGAGGGAGAGGCATCGGTACAAGCACATGGGTGCTCCGGTGGCTGGGGTTACGTTGGCTGTGCTTACTAATGGACTACAGCAGGAGGAGCAGATTGGAGCTCATGATATCAATTTGGGAAATATTAAGTTTGCAGTGTCCTGAAGTGTCTCATAGAGGTAATTAATAGGCTTCTGAACCTGAGATTGAGATTTGGGAGTAATCAGTATAATTAAAGCAGGGAGAGGACAAAAAAAAGAGAAAAAAGTAGAATGTTTTGAAAGATGCAGGAATGAAGGAATAAATAGTTCAGAGGAAAGGTAGATAAGGACTGAAAACTTCCTTTGATTTTGGCAATTTGAGGTTGTTAGTGACTTCAGGGGAATAGTTTCTGTGGAGTGGAGACAGTAGAGGTCAGGTTGCAGTGGATATAGGAGTGAATAGGTTGAGGAAGTGAGGTTTCAGTTGAGGAAACATGTTCAGAACACTTAAGAATAGGTGTATTTGTGTTTAAGTCCAGAATGTGAGACTTCAGACAGACAAGTCACTTCACCTCTTTTAGTTTCCACATACATAAATGAGGATAATAATAATATTTTTTTATGATTGTTATAAGGATTAAATCAGATAAAGCAGGCAAATTGCTTCATACTTCGCTTTATACAAAAGAATGCACTAAATAATTACAGAAATTAAGAGAAGACAATGAATGTACACAACTCAGAAGAATGTTGGATAAGCAGGAAAATAGTAATAACATGGTAGTTTGAAGGATACACAGGGTCAAGAAAGTGTTATTTCTTTGTTTTAAAAGGATGGGAGAGATGACTTTGCTTACAGAATCAAATATGGACTTACAGATGACTTTCACTTGCAGAATTGCATTTGCCAAATTACAGATCATTTTACTTAAAGGAATAAGCAGAGAAGAGGATGTTGAAGATATCAGAGGAAAGAGGGGCTAAAGGGAATAATTAATGGATTGAGATTAAAAGGAAATAGAAGAGCAGGGCATTGTGGCCTAGATAGAAGAGTTGGTCTACTAGAGAAGGTAGGTCATCTCCTGAAGAGAGGAGGGAGGGAAGAATGGGTGTGTATATAGATGCATCGAAAGTGCAGGGTAAAATATTAAATTCATTGAAAATAATAAGTGAGTATAAGAGACTTCTGGGAATTTCAGGGGAGAAATCTCAAAAGCAGCTGGCCATTTGAATACAGAACACAGAGACAAGTCTGTGTTCTGGAGTAAGGAGTCATCTATGAATGCTCCATAGGAGCAGGGATTTTTTTCTGTTTTTTTACTGATAGATTCCTAGAGCCTGGATTACTGTCTGGAACATTGTAATTGTTCAACCTATGTTTGCTAAAAAAATGCAAAAGAGATCATACAGGAAGATGGTATAGTATGAGGAAAAGGCTAAGGTCAGAAGGTTTGGGAACAGCAGGTGTCTATAGCAAGTAAGATTTACAATGGAGATTAAGGAGTAATGAGAGAGAGGAAGGAGGAGATCCAAGAGAGGGAATGCCTACCACATGAAGAATTTCAGGAAAGGAACAGTCATTAAGAGGCAAGTGCTGAGAGTACTCATATTAATTTTCTGTGCTGTATAAGCAGTTACTACCAAATCAGTGGCTTAAAACAAGACATGTTTATTTGTTCACAATTCTGTGGGTCAGAAGTCCAGTGATGGCATCTCTTGAGTTCTTTGTTCATGGTCTTGTGAGACTAAAGCCAAGGTGCTGGCTGGGCTTCATTCTCATCTGGAACTTCGGGATCCTCCTCAAGCTCATGAAGTTGTGGTAGAACTCAGTTCCTTGCAGTTGTAGGATTAAGTCATCATTTCCTTCCTGGCTGTCAACTGGAGGCCACTTTTAGCTTTCAGAGGCCACCAAAATTTCTTGCTGTGTATCCCCCTCCAGCAGTGGAGAATCTGCCTCACAGTGACTCTCTCTCATGCTTTGAAACACTGCCTTCAGGAGGAGGTCAGTCTCTTTAAGGGGTTACTTGGTTAGGTTAAGCACATACAGAATCATCTTTCTCAAAGTCAACTGTGCCGAATGAAGTAACTTAATCATGGGAGTAAAATTCATCATATTTACTGTCCCAGGGGTCATGCAGAGTGTGTAGAACAGGGGATGAGAATCTTAGAAACCATCTTAGAATTACTTCTTCCTCTAAAGAGCTCAAATAAAATGAAAACTTAGTAAAGACCACTATTAGATGTAGCAATAACCTTTGACCAGAATGGTATGTAATAAAAGCCTAGAAATGCCACCCAAATTTAAGGAATGCAGGTATAGTTTTACACTTAAAAAACAAGTAGAATAGCACCCAATTTTTCTGTAGGTCATTCTTTCTGCTACCTCTCCTCTGAAACTAGAACTGGAGAATAAATAATATATTGGGATTTCACAAATGAATTAACTAAATTCACATAATAAAGGTCATATGCAGTGCTCAGAAAGAATCTTAGAACTCTTTATTCTTATTTAGAAACAGTTGTAATGTTTTCATTGTTATTTCAAAAATTATTTTCATGACTTCCCAGAGTACCACAGGTTAGAAAAGCAAATGATACAAAGTACAGGTGGAAGAAATTCCAAAATAGAGTCTTATATCCTTGACTCAGCAATATTTAAGGTTAAATTATGTTCATTTTGAACCATGTAAGAAGACAGACATACATATGTATTTTGTGAGGATAACCCTTTTGTAAGATATGGCCAAATGAGACAACTTACTAGCATCATTTAGTTGCAAACTAAGTGATTCTTTTAAAAATTGTGAATTTCTGTTCAAGTTTTAATACATCATAGTTAGCTATTTGATCTTTTTATGCTTTTAAAGCCGCAAGAGAATTTATGGATAATTTTTTGAATCTATGTATAATTTTTGGAGCAGAAGGGCTGATTCTTTAAAATTCTGGGTATTAATCCTTTTGTTCTATAAATTATCTTTTTGCAGCCCAGTCAGTGTAGGGAAGAGAAGAAGTAATTTGATTTAGATTACATTATAAGTGTGAATGTAAGGATTAGTATTCTAAGAACTTTTTATTATTATCCTGGAAACGTTGCTTAACCACTCAAGGCTTTGGCTTTCAAGTTATAAAATGAGTATAACAGGACCTGCTATATAAGCGTTATGGATGATTAAATGTACAGAACAATGCATGTACAGTACAGGGCACATGGTGCTTGGTATATAGTTGGTATGCAGAACATGGAGACAAGTGTGTCTTGGTTGTCATAGAGTAAGGAGTCATCTATGAATGCTCCATAGGAACAGGGATTTTTTTCTGCTTTTTTACTGATAGATTCCTAAAACCTGGATTACTGTCTGGAACATTGTAATTATTCAACCTACATTTGCTAAAAAAATGCAAAAGAGATCATACAGGAAGATGGTATAGTATGAGGAAAAGGTTAATAAATGTTAGCTACCTTCATTGGTAGAGTCATTTTCTTAGCAGGTCAATACTCTTTTTTAAACAGAGACATCAGGTGGTATATTATGGCTGTGATTTTGACATAGCCTTGAAACTTTAATGATAGTGATGTTACTTGCAGTTTTATTCATGCATTTGACAATACTTAACAAAAAAATCTTTTGGCTCCTCACTGGGCTACTTTAAGATTTAATGAATTTATAAGCCATTTATAAAGCATTCCTGAAATGTAGATTCAGCTTTCCTCTGTCTATATTCAAAGGTCTCTCCTCTATTTTAGTGTTTTTTTCTTAATGAAAATAAAAGTGATCATTTTGAATTTCTCATCAGTATTCTGTAGTTTTCAGTATTGTCTAACCTTCATCATTCCAAGCCCCAAAGAGCTCTGTGTGTATGTGTATACTTGTATGTGTGTGTATGTATCTTCATATTAGCAGCATTTCTCAGTTTTACATTATTTTTAATTACATTTTCTGTTTCTGTTTTTATTATATTATTGAGATGTGGTGTTCAAAATAATGCATGATTTTTTAGGTGCAAATGAACCAGAATTTTATACTTAATGTTATAAATTTTAGTGTAATAATTCAGGCTCAATGTAATTAGAGCCCTCTCCTTCCCCTGCCATACCTTAAAATTTTGAATGAGTGACCAATACCCCACATTTGCATGACTTTCTGCATGTAATCTAGGCAGTGTGTTATGGCAGGAAGGGGAATAGGGAAGGAGTTAGCCTTGTCATCGTGTGTCACGGGGCGAATCATTTCACTTCCTCTGACTTCCATTTTCTCAATCATTGTGAAATAAGAAGGTTGAAGTAGCTAGCTTAGAAGGTTCCTTTTACCACTGATTCTATATAAAACAATTTTATGACTTCTTTGTAAAAAGAAAATGTGATAGACTGTGGCCCAGTAATTTTATACTTACTTTCAATGTTAATCTTTTTAAATACATGCCCTATCTGCACAAACTCGTTTGGCTGACTTATTTTTGTCTTTGTAGTTGGTTGCTTTTGAAATTCCTTTGTTTTTTACTCATACCTCATTATCAGAAACAATATTGGACCAAAAATATGAAAAGGAACTTCAAGCCGTATGTGCTAATTAGTGTAAAAGCAGATGCTAGCAGAGCAAGTAAAAATGTTAGCCAGTGTTCCAGCTACTACACTGTAGGTGAATGAAAGTCCAGAGGGGGAAAAGTACTGTGACACTGCTTACTGCTGAGCTGTAAATATTGCTGCATAGTTTCTGGAGTATCAGAGCTCCTACTGAGAAAAACTTCCTTTAGGACTGCAACTATGCTTCTGATGATAGATCAGAAGGTGTTGCTCTAGTCAGAGGTATGGTTCTAAAAACTGGAGCAGGACATGAAAGATAAAAACATGCACATATGTACATTTTAATCTTAGTCTATAGGATTTATGAGAATAATGCAATTTTGATCAGTTTTCCTCATCAACAGACTTCAAATAAGGGTGATGTTATTTATTTTTTATTTTATTTAAAGAGCTGATGATTACAAGGTAAATATCCAGTGATTCTTTGTCAGCTGTGTGTTATTTTCCTGCCAGAACAAATTACTGCAAATTTGGTGACTTAAAAGCAACATAAATATATTCTGTTACAGTCCTGGAGGCCAGAAGTTCAAAACAAGGTGTGTGCTGAATCAGTTCCTTCTGGAGACTCTGAGCAAGAATCTTTCCATGCCTCCCTCCTAGTTTCTGGTGTCTACTGGCAATTCTTGGCATCCCTTGACTTGTAGATACGTCACTCCAGTCTCTGTCTCCTTTTTCATATTGCCTTCTTTTCTGCGCCTTTTCCTCTTCTGTTTATATCTTTTTATAATGATGTTTGTCATTGGATTTAGGACCCACCTTGATAATCCAGGATGATGTCATTTTGAGATCTTTAAAAAATCTGTTTTTCAAGTAAGGTCATATTCACAAGTTCTGGGTGGACATATCTTTTGAGGGGCCACATCTAACACATTACAGCTTGTGTATGTCTTCTTTTAGTTATCAAGAAAACTTTCCATAGTTGAAGGTTGGTTTGTGGGTAAGACCTTTAACTTAGAGAGAGGCTAGTTCTTTTGGCCTTTCATTAAAATACTTTTGGAGAACCTACTTTATAAGCCCCAGAAATATTAAGTAAGTTTGGCCAAGGTCATGTGGTCAACCAGCTAAAATGTAAATTCAGCTCTGATATCAAATTTTTGCTCTTAATCATTGAGCTGTTATGCCTGCCTGGAATAGTTTTGCCAGTTTCTCACCTCATACTTCCCAACTCTCTTTCTGAAATCCCTCAAAAAAGGAATGTTGTTTAAATGTCTATAATGTCTACTTAATTGCTCTAATGATATAACAAATGGTGGACTTTCTGGGTTCTTAATATGGTTGCAGACACTTGATTCTAGTCCTGGTTTTGGCTCTAACTCAGAGTTGGACCTTAAATATCTCTGAGCTTCTGGTAAAACAAGATTATCTTTATGGTATATCCCAGAACTGAAAGGTTGTGTCCATTTTTTAAAACAGCTTTTTCTCTAATTTTGCCTGTAGAAATTTGGAAGTTGAATGCCTTTGTATATTACAGTTTCATGAGAGAACTCTCTGGTATGTTCATTACGGCAGTAGCATATTTAGAGATGAGTCATTAGTTCTTGGTTACCAGGAGCTTTGCTGGATTCTTTCCATGCCACACTTAATCCTCATGGAGGCCCTATTAGGCGGTACTATTATCATCCCTAGTTTATAGAGAAGGAAATTAGTGTATAGTTAGGCAAGCTCTCCAAAGTCATATAGATTAGAAATAATGAAGCCAGGATTCGAACCCCTCAGTCTGACTCCAGAATCTGTCCTCTTAAAAAATTGCTTACATAGTCCCTGTTGCATAGTTTCTATAATTTTTGTGATGTAATATAATGGGGGTTGGAAAACTATCGCCTATGGGCCAAATCTCACCCACTGACTATTTTTTTTGTGGCTTACCAACTAAGAATTGTTTTTATACTTTAAGTGACTGAAAAAAAAAACAGAAGGACAGTATTTTGTGACATGTAATATTATATGACATTCAGATTTCAGGGTCCATAAATAAAGTTTTATTGTAACACAGCCATGCTCAATTGTTTATATATTGCTATGTATTGCTGTTTCATGTTAATAATGTTACATTAACAGAGTTGAGTAGCAGTGACAAAGAACATATGTCCATGAGCCTAAAATATTTCCTGTCTGGCCCTTTAAAGAAAAAAGTGTGCCAACCAATGAAATTCTGCTGGTTATTTGAAATTTTTATCTGTGTACTGCTCTTATAACACAGACTAAGGAGAACTACTTTTTTTTTTTTTGGTAATTATTTTTTATTGAAGGGTAGTTGACACACAGTATTACATTAGTTTCAGGTGTACAACACAGTGATTCAAATTTATATACATGATAATTCTAGGTACCAGCTATCACCATACCAAGTTGTTACAATATTTTGACTATATTCCTTATGCTATACATTACATCCCGGTTACTTATTTATTTTACAATTGGAAGTGTGTATATATATACATATTTTTTTTGTGAGGGCATCTCTCATATTTATTGATCAAATAGTTGTTAACAACAATAAAATTCTGTATAGGGGAGTCAATGCTCAATGCACAATCATTAATCCACCCCAAGCCTAATTTTCATCAGTCTCCAATCTTCTGAGGCATAACAAACAAGTCCTTACATGGAGAATAAATTCTTACATAATGAATAAGTTACATAGTGAACAGTACAAGGGCAGTCATCACAGAAACTTTCGGTTTTGCTCATGCATTATGAACTATAAACAGTCAGTTCAAATATGAATACTCATTTGGTTTTTAAACTTGATTTATATGTGGATACCACATTTCTCTCTTTATTATTATTATTTTTAATAAAATGCTGAAGTGGTAGGTAGATACAAGATAAAGGTAGAAAACATAGTTTAGTGTTGTAAGAGAGCACATGTAGATGATCAGGTGTGTGCCTGTAGACTATGTGTTAATCCAAGCTAGACAAGGGCAATAAAACATCCACGTATGCAGAAGATTTCTCTCAGAACGGGGGGGTGAGGTTCTAAGCCTCACCTCTGTTGATCCCCAATTTCTCACCTGATGGCCCCCCTGCGACTGTGCCTGTCTTAGTTTGTTCCTCCCTTGAGGAATCTTACCCGTCTCTGGCTAACCAGTCATCTTCCAGGGCCATACAGGGAAATGTGAAGTTGGTAAGTGAGAGAGAAGCCTTATTGTTTGAAAAAGTTAGCTTTTTACTTCTTTGCATATTTATGCCCTGTGGCTTCTATGCCCAGCATTTGTCTTGAGGTATCTTTACCACTTGGAAGAATTATGATACTCGGTAAATTTGATATGAGGCACGAATTCTATTTAAGGGTTGTAATTAGGAAGGAAGAAGAAAAGCTATAGAAGTAGCAGGCGGAAGAAAACATGGGAAGATTGATTATTTCTTTGATATATCTTCTTGTAGAGTAACTTCAGCATGTATAGGTTTTAAGCTATTACTTAAATTGCACACACACATTAACATAATAGGAGTATAGTTACATAACCAAAGCATATCTGTAATTACCAGCCATCTGCAGTGAAACCAAGAAAACCAGTTAGGCACCTTAGGCATTTGTGAAAACTTATCTATGATATGGTGGATATTGTCCAACTGAACTTGAACAGTCTGAGAGAAATCAGACAAATTAAAACAACCCATTCCTGGGGAATGTTCACATGCCATATGTTCTTTTAACAGTAAATAGTCTGTAGTTGTAAGACTTTGGAGCGCTACAATTTGCACTTCTCCAAATTCTTGGTTGAGTTCCAACAGTATAGATCCAGTCAAATTTGTTGTTTTACTGTATGCACAGGCCAGCTTAGATATCTCCTTCCTCATTCCCATGGCAAGTCCAGGAACTCGTGGGATGAGTGCATCTACTGCTGTAGCAGTGCGTGGATCTTTGTTGGGGTTTTTTGATGATCATCTTCTGGCATGAGTCTTCCAGAGAGTGCAGATGTTGGAAGTTCTTTTTCATATCGTATCTTAGTTCATTTTCGGGGTAGCCCAATTAGGCTTTGATCCTCTGTATAAACACAAACAGACCCTTTGCCTACACTTTTATATGCCCTTTATACCCTTGTGTAGAACTCGTTGGAAGTTACCACACAGGAACTGCCCTTTTTTTTTTTTTTTTTTGCTTTGTTTTTGGTATCACTAATCTACACTCACATGACGAATATTATGTTTACTAGGCTCTCCCCTATACCAGGTCTCCCCTATAAACCCCTTTACAGTCACTGTCCATCAGCATAGCAAATGTTGTAGAATCACTACTTGCCTTCTCTGTGTTGTACAGCCCTCCCTTTTCTCCTACCCCCCCATGTATGTTAATATTAATACCCCCCTACTTCTCCCCCCCTTATCCCTCCCTACCCACCCATCCTCCCCAGTCCCTTTCCCTTTGGTACCTGTTAGTCCATTCTTGAGTTCTGTGATTCTGCTGCTGTTTTGTTCCTTCAGTTTTTCCTTTGTTCTTATATTCCACAGATAAGTGAAATCATTTGGTATTTCTCTTTCTCCGCTTGGCTTGTTTCACTGAGCATAATACCCTCAGGCTCCATTCATGTTGCTGCAAATGATTGGATTTGCCCTTTTCTTATGGCTGAGTAGTATTCCATTGTGTATATGTACCACATCTTCTTTATCCATTCATCTATCGATGGACATTTAGGTTGCTTCCAATTCTTGGCTATTGTAAATAGTGCTGCAATAAACATAGGGGTGCATCTGTCTTTCTCAAACTTGATTGCTGCGTTCTTAGGGTAAATTCCTAGGAGTGCAATTCCTGGGTCAAATGGTAAGTCTGTTTTGAGCATTTTGATATACCTCCATACTGCTTTCCACAATGGTTGAACTAACTTACATTCCCACCAGCAGTGTAGGAGGGTTCCCCTTTCTCCACAGCCTCGCCAACATTTGTTGTTGTTTGTCTTTTGGATGGCAGCCATCCTTACTGGTGTGAGGTGATACCTCATTGTAGTTTTAATTTGCATTTCTCTGATAATTAGCGATGTGGAGCATCTTTTCATGTGTCTGTTGGCCATCTGTATTTCTTTTTTGGAGAACTGTCTGTTCAGTTCCTCTGCCCATTTTTTAATTGGGTTATTTGTTTTTTGTTTGTTGAGGCGCGTGAGCTCTTTATATATTCTGGACGTCAAGCCTTTATCGGATGTGTCATTTTCAAATATATTCTCCCATACTGTAGGGATCCTTCTTGTTCTTTTGATGGTGTCTTTTGCTGTACAGAAGCTTTTCAGCTTAATATAGTCCCACTTACTCATTTTTGCTGTTGTTTTCCTTGCCCGGGGAGATATGTTCAAGAAGAGGTCAGTCATGTTTATGTCTAAGAGGTTTTCGCCTATGTTTTCTTCCAAGAGTTTAATGGTTTCATGGCTTACATTCAGGTCTTTGATCCATTTTGAGTTTACTTTTGTATATGGGGTTAGACAATGGTCCAGTTTCATTCTCCTACATGTAGCTGTCCAGTTTTGCCAGCACCACCTGTTGAAGAGACTGTCATTTCGCCATTGTATGTCCATTGCTCCTTTATCAAATATTAATTGACCATATATGTCTGGGTTAATGTCTGGATTCTCTAGTCTGTTCCATTGGTCTGTGGCTCTGCTCTTGTGCCAGTACCAAATTGTCTTGATTACTATGGCTTTATAGTAGAGCTTGAAGTTGGGGAGTGAGATCCCCCCTACTTTATTCTTCTTTCTCAGGATTGCTTTGGCTATTCGGGGTCTTTGGTGTTTCCGTATGAATTTTTGAATTATTTGTTCCAGTTCATTGAAGAATGTTGCTGGTAGTTTCATAGGGATTGCATCAAATCTGTATATTGCTTTGGGCAGGATGGCCATTTTAACGATATTAATTCTTCCTAGCCACGAGCATGGGATGAGTTTCCATCTGTTAGTGTCCCCTTTAATTTCTCTTAAGAGTGACTTGTAGTTTTCAGAGTATAAGTCTTTCACTTCTTTGGTTAGGTTTATTCCTAGGTATTTTATTTTTTTTGATGCAATTGTGAATGGAGTTGTTTTCCTGATTTCTCTTTCTGTTGGTTCATTGTTAGTATACAGGAAAGCCACAGATTTCTGTGTGTTGATTTTGTATCCTGCAACTTTGCTGTATTCCGATATCAGTTCTAGTAGTTTTGGGGTGGAGTCTTTAGGGTTTTTTATGTACAGTATCATGTCATCTGCAAATAGTGACAGTTTAACTTCTTCTTTACCAATCTGGATTCCTTGTATTTCTTTATTTTGTCTGATTGCCGTGGCTAGGACCTCCAGTACTATGTTAAATAACAGTGGGGAGAGTGGGCATCCCTGTCTAGTTCCGGATCTCAGAGGAAATGCTTTCAGCTTCTCGCTGTTCAATATAATGTTGGCTGTGGGTTTATCATAGATGGCCTTTATTATGTTGAGGTACTTGCCCTCTATTCCCATTTTGCTGAGAGTTTTTAACATGAATGGATGTTGAACTTTGTCAAATGCTTTTTCAGCATCTATGGAGATGATCATGTGGTTTTTGTCTTTCTTTTTGTTGATGTGGTGGATGATGTTGATGGACTTTCGAATGTTGTACCATCCTTGCATCCCTGGGATGAATCCCACTTGGTCATGGTGTATGATCCTTTTGATGTATTTTTGAATTCGGTTTGGTAATATTTTGTTGAGTATTTTTGCATCTACGTTCATCAGGGATATTGGTCTGTAGTTTTCTTTTTTGGTGGGGTCTTTGCCTGGTTTTGGTATTAGGGTGATGTTAGCTTCATAGAATGAGTTTGGGAGTATCCCCTCCTCCTCTATTTTTTGGAAAACTTTAAGGAGAATGGGTATTATGTCTTCCCTGTATGTCTGATAAAATTCCGAGGTAAATCCATCTGGCCCTGGGGTTTTGTTCTTTGGTAGTTTTTTGATTACTGCTTCAATTTCGTTGCTGGTAATTGGTCTGTTTAGATTTTCTGTTTCTTCCTGGGTCAATCTTGAAAGGTTGTATTTTTCTAGGAAGTTGTCCATTTCTCCTTGGTTTCCCAGCTTGTTAGCATATAGGTTTTCATAGTATTCTCCAATAATTCTTTGCATTTCCGTGGGGTCCGTCGTGATTTTTCCTTTCTCGTTTCTGATACTGTTGATTTGTGTTGACTCTCTTTTCTTTTTAATAAGTCTGGCTAGAGGCTTATCGATTTTGTTTATTTTCTCGAAGAACCAGCTCTTGGTTTCATTGATTTTTGCTATTGTTTTATTCTTCTCAATTTTATTTATTTCTTCTCTGATCTTTATTATGTCCCTCCTTCTGCTGACCTTAGGCCTCATCTGTTCTTCTTTTTCCAATTTCGATAATTGTGACATTAGACCATTCATTTGGGATTGCTCTTCCTTTTTTAAATATGCTTGGATTGCTATATACTTTCCTCTTAAGACTGCTTTTGCTCTGTCCCACAGAAGTTGGGGCTTAGTGTTGTTGTTGTCATTTGTTTCCATTTATTGCTGGATCTCCATTTTGATTTGGTCATTGATCCATTGATTATTTAGGAGCGTGTTGTTAAGCCTCCATGTGTTTGTGAGCCTCTTTGCTTTCTTTGTACAGTTTATTTCTAGTTTTATGCCTTTGTGGTCTGAAAAGTTGGTTGGTAGGATTTCAATCTTTTGGAATTTTCTGAGGCTCTTTTTGTGGCCTAGTATGTGGTCTATTCTGGAGAATGTTCCATGTGCACTTGAGAAGAATGTATATCCCGCTGCTTTTGGATGTAGAGTTCTATAGATGTCTATTAGGTCCATCTGCTCTACTGTGTTGTTCAGTGCTTCCGTGTCCTTACTTATTTTCTGCCCAGTGGATCTATCCTTTGGGGTGAGTGGTGTGTTGAAGTCTCCTAGAATGAATGCATTGCAGTCTATATCCCCCTTTAGTTCTGTTAGTATTTGTTTCACATATGCTGGTGCTCCTGTGTTGGGTGCATATATATTTAGAATGGTTATATCCTCTTGTTTGACTGAGCCCTTTATCATTATGTAGTGTCCTTCTTTATCTCTTGTTACTTTCTTTGTTTTGAAGTCTATTTTGTCTGATATTAGTACTGCAACCCCTGCTTTCTTCTCACTGTTGTGTGCTTGAAATATGTTTTTCCATCCCTTGACTTTTAGTCTGTACATGTCTTTGGGTTTGAGGTGAGTTTCTTGTAAGCAGCATATAGATGGGTCTTGCTTTTTTATCCATTCTGTTACTCTGTGTCTTTTGATTGGTGCATTCAACCCATTAACATTTAGGGTGACTATTGAAAGATATGTACTTATTGCCATTGCAGGCTTTAAATTCGTGGTTACCAAAGGTTCAAGGTTAGCCTCTTTAGTATCTTACTGCCTAACTTAGCTCGCTTATTGAGCTGTTATATACACTATCTGGAGATTCTTTTCTTCTCTCCCTTCTTGTTCCTCCTCCTCGATTCTTCATATGTTGGGTGTTTTGTGCTGTGCTCTTTCTAGGAGTGCTCCCATCTAGAGCAGTCCCTGTAAGATGTTCTGTAGAGGTGGTTTGTGGAAAGCAAATTCCCTCAGCTTTTGTTTGTCTGGGAATTGTTTAATCCCACCGTCATATTTGAATGATAGTCGTGCTGGATACAGTATCCTTGGTTCAAGGCCCTTCTGTTTCATTGTATTAAATATATCATGCCATTCTCTTCTGGCCTGTAGTGTTTCTGTTGAGAAATCTGACGTTAGCCTGATGGGTTTCCCTTTATAGGTGACCTTTTTCTCTCTAGCTGCCTTTAACACTCTTTCCTTGTCCTTGATCTTTGCCATTTTAATTATTATGTGTCTTGGTGTTGTCCTTCTTCGATCCTTTCTGTTGGGGGTTCTGTGTATTTCCGTGGTCTGTTCGATTACTTCCTCCCCCAGTGTGGGGAAGTTTTCAGCAATTATTTCTTCTAAGATACTTTCCATCTCTTTTCCTCTCTCTTCTTCTTCTGGGACCCCTGTAATACGGATATTGTTCCTTTTGGATTGGTCACACAGTTCTCTTAATATTGTTTCATTCCTGGAGATCCTTTTGTCTCTCTCTATGTCAGCTTCTGTGCGTTCCTGTTCTCTGGTTTCAATTCCATCAATGGCCTCTTGCATCCTATCCATTCTGCTTATAAACCCTTCCAGAGTTTGTTTCATTTCTGCGATCTCCTTTCTGGCATCTGTGATCTCCTTCCGGACTTCATCCCATTTCTCTTGCGTATTTCTCTGCATCTCTGTCAGCATGTTTATGATTCTTATTTTGAATTCTTTTTCAGGGAGACTGGTTAGGTCTGTCTCCTTCTCTGGTGTTGTCTCTGTGATCTTTGTCTGCCTATAGCTTTGCCTTTTCATGGTGATAGGAATAGTCTGCAGAACTGGGACGAGTGACGGCTGGAAGGACTTCCTTTCTTGTTGGTTTGTGGCCCTCCTCTCCTGGGAGAACAGCGACCTCTAGTGGCTTGTGCTGCGCAGCTGCGCGCAGACAGGGTTTCTGCTTCCTGCCCGGCTGCTATGGAGTTAATCTCCGCTTTTGCTGTGGGCGTGGCCTGGCTCGGGCTGCTACTCCAAAGTGGTGGAGTCGCGTTGGAGGGGGAGCGTCTGGGAGGCTATTTATCTCCGTTAGGGGCCTCCCTGCTCCCTGCAGCCCAGGGGTTAGGGTGCCCAGAGATCCCGGATTCCCTACCTCTGGATTAAGTGACCCGCCCTGCCCCTTTAAGACTTCCAAAAAGCACCCGCCAAAACAAAACAACGCCCACCAAAAAAAAAGAAAAAAAAAATTTATTTTTTAATTTAAAAAAAAAAAAAAAAAAATGTGGTCGTTCGTTTTTCTTCATTCTGCGGTTCCAGCCTCAGGCCTCTGCTCACCGGTCTTTCTGCCCTGTTTCCCTAGTATTGAGGTCCCTATCCCTTTAAAACTCCCAAAAAGCGCTCGCCAAAACAAAATAGCAAAAAAGCAAAAAAAAAAAATTGGTCGCGCGCTTTTCTTATGCCCTCAGTCGCCCAGCCTCCAGTGCCTGCTCACTGTTCTTGCTGCCCTGTTTTCCTAGTATCGAGCGCCCTGCACTCTGGCCCGAATGGCGGGGGCTGGGTGTTCGGCAGCCCTGGGCTCCGTCTCCCTCCCGCTCTGCCCGCTCCTCTCCCGCCGGGAGCTGGTGGGAGGGGCGCTCGGCTCCCGCGGGGCCGGGGCTTGTATCTTACCCCCTTCGCGAGGCGCTGGGTTCTCTCAGGTGCAGATGTGGTCTGGATATTGTCCTGTGTCCTCTGGTCTTTATTCTGGGACGGGTTGTCTTTGTTATATTTTCATAGATATATGTTGTTTTGGGAGGAGATTTCCGCTGCTCTACTCACGCCGCCATCTTCTGCCCCTCCCCTAGTCTTTGTTCTTATATATATTTTTTCCTCCCTGTTCTGGTTTCTGTAAGCATTATTTTTACAAAGGCAAAATTTGTTCAGGAAGCATTTTCTTTATTCTCTTAGGCATTCTGACTAGTATGAAGGTCAAATGATTAGTATTATATCTGCGTAACTTCTATTTTGCTTCATTTCTTCATAGCTCTTCAACTTACATTTCAAAATAATGACTTCTTATTAACTTTTTATACCAAAATTACCTAATATTGCCTTTTGTTTAAGTTAAGGGAATGAGTAACTCTAGAATCAGAGTCCTTTCCAGCAGATTTGAATGTGGTTCCATAAAAATTAATTTAATTTTTTAGGAATCTTAACCAGTTATGTGATTTGGTTTTGTGACTACTTCACTGATTGAATTCCTTTGCTAAGAATTCATTAGCTGATACAGTTTTTACTATGATTTTTAACCTGTTTAGTCTTGCGTAAAAGCTTTAAAACAATGAGAAGTATGTATAATATACTAGTCAGTTTCTAATTTATGTATTGATTTTTCCTTAAAATTTTTTTCAGTATTAATGGTATTTTAAAAATTCAAATAAAAGGACTTCAGAAAATAATTTTTACAAGTAAACATTAGTAAATGGTAAGACAAATATCTATACATTAAATTGTGAAGACCGACTTAAAATACTTTGTTCTGATACAGAGATTATTACTTTGTGTAATAGCTTTGCAACTTTCTATCTCAGCAGACATTTTAAAAATGTCATCTCAATGAAAGATTTTTAAAGAAAATTTATCATATTACCTTTTCAAAACATAGTTATTAGTTTATCAGTGCATTAAGATACCATTTTGACTCTGGGAAAAAGATGGCGGAGTAACAAGGCAAGGCAAAAACTTCCTCCCAAAAACATATAAAAGAGGAAAATACAGCAAATACAACTAAACCTGAAAACTACCTGAAGATTGCAGAACTGATCATCTACATCTGGGAAAAAAGGCAAGACCTTACAGGAAAGGGTGAAGTGAGAAAGCCACTATCCAGTGGAACCCATACCCTCCTCTGACTCCACCCCACAGGCAGGAGGAAGAGGAGCAGAGCAGAGAGGAGTAGGAACCCAGGATTGCTGAACACCTAGCCCTGGAGATCTGCTCTGGGAGCTCTAATCCATATTACATGGTGCTCTGGTGGTTAGTAGGACTGGACAACAGAGACAGGTGGATCACTTGGGGAGGCTGAGATTCCAGCTGCTTATGGAAAACAGGCATGTTCTACTGCAACCCCCCCAGAGACAAAAAGAAAGTGGACAGTTTTAAAGACTTCCAAGCAGTGGCAGGGGCACCTGAGGGGCACAGTTTACACAGAGCTCTTTGTTTAGGAGTAAGGGCAGGTGGACAACACTTCCCCAATCCACCCTAGGTCCAACAGGTTGGGAACTCTCAGGAGCCCCAGATGTTCCATCCCCCTTGCTGGCAAGGCAGCCCAGAGGCTCCTCCCTGCAGTGTGCAGCCTGCGGATGGCTCACTTGGCCTGGCAGTGGGGTTAGACTTTGCTGCTGGTAGGCAGAGGGAGAACCTCCCAGCTTTTTCAGCTCAGCTTTGGCTCAGCCAGGGAACTGCCAGCAGGAGCCAGTCCCAGAACCTCCCTCCTTTGGGCAGGCACCAGTTCCACCTGCCTGCAGCCCTTGCCACTGCTGCAGCCCAGGCGGAGGGTGGCTCCATCCACAGCAGCTCTAGCAATACAGTGCTGAGGCTTCTTGCTGCACAAGCAACCAGCTGGCAGCCCACTTGGTCTGTCAGTGGTGTCAAACTTTGCTGCCAGGTGGACAGAGGGAGACCCTCTTAGCTTTCTCAGCCCCAGCCAGGGAGCTACCTGCAGGAGCCAGCCTTTGAAGCTCCTTCCTCCCAGTGGATGCCAGTCCCACCCACTTGCAGCCCCTGCCACTGCTGCAGCCCAGGCAGAGGGTGGCCCTGCTCACAGTAACTCCAGCAGAGACTTCTGCACTGATCACAAAGTCACTACCAAAGCAAGCAGCCCACCTGAATCAGATCTCTAGAAGCCAGACAGAAAGACACCCTGCCCACTGAATACTAACAGCTGGGCTCCTGCACTGCAAAGTAAAGTGTCTTGAGCTTCTGGGCACTAGAGGGTGCCTCCTTCATTAAGCTATTGCTCCATAGGAAAAACTGAAAAAATGAGGAGGCAGAGGAATTTGTTCCAAATACAGGACAAAACACCAGAAAGAGAGCTGAATGAAACCAAAATCACCAAACTTCTTGATAAAGACTTCAAAATAAAAGTCATAAACATGCTCACAGATCTACAGAAAAGTATTCAAGATCTCAGGGAAGACTTCAACCAAAGAGCCACTGAGAGCTGAAGAATAAACTGTATGAAATGAAACATAAAATGGAGGAATTTAATAACATACTTTCACAGGCTGAAGAAGTTGTAAATGATTTGGAAATGAGGGAGCAAGAAAACAATGAAGCTGAAAAACAGAGAGAAAAATGTATCTCTAGGAATGAAAGAATAATGAGAGAGCTGTGTGACCAATGCAAATGGAATAGTATTCACATAATATATTCACATAATAGGGATACCAAAAGGAGAAGAGGGAGATAAAGGAATAGAAAGTCTCTTTGAGGAAATAATTGCTGAAAACATCCTCAATTTGTGATAGGAAATAGGCACTCAGGTCATTGAAGCACAGAGAGCGCCTACCTAAAGGAGACTGAGGAAGACAACACCAAGATGTACACTAATTAAAATGGCAAATATCAAGGAACAAGGAGAGAGTATTGAAAGCAGCCATAGGGAGAAAAAAGATTACTTATAAAGGAAACCCCATCAGCTATCAGCAGACTTTTCAGCAAAATTTTAAAGGCCAGAAGAGAATGGCATGATATATTTAATGTAATGACACAAAAGGACCTTCAACCAAGAACCCTCTACTCAGCAAGATTATCATTTAAATTTGAAGCAGGGATTAAACAATTCCCAAATAAACAAAAATTGAAGGAATTCACCACTACTAAGCCAGCCTTACAGGATATGTTGAAGGAAGTGTGGGAGATGGAAATGTTTCTAAGGCTAAAAAGCTTTCACCAGTAAAAATAAACCCACAGTAAAGGTAGTAGATCAATTAATTACCAGGCAAGTATGAAAATAAATCAAGTACTCACAAAATCAGTCAAGGGATATGCAAAAAGTGCAGAATATGACACCTAATACATAAAGAGTGGAGGAGGAAGAAGAAGAAGGGGGGAAAAGTACTTCCAGATTGTATTTAAAATAGAATAATCAGTAACTAAAGATAGACTGTTATATAGTAAGGAATGTATCCTTGAACCTTTGATAACCACAAATCTATAATAGATACGCACAAAAGAAAGAAGGAAAGAGAGAAAAAGAAAATCTAATCAAAACACAAAAGAAATCCATCAGATAATAAGGGTATCAGAGATGGAAAAAGGAACAGAGAGGAGATATAACAATGACCAGAAAACAATTAATAATACAGCAATAGTTACATATTTATCAATAATCACCCTAAATATAAATGGACTGAATGCATGAATCAAAAGACATAAAATGGCAGAATGGATAAAGAAACAAGACCCATCTATATGCTGCCTACAAGGGACTCATTTCAGGCCCAAAGACATACACAGACTACAAGTGAAGGGATGGAAAAAGATAGTTCATGCCAATAATAGGGGGAGCAAAAAGCAGGAGTAGACATATCAGACAAAATAGATTACAGAGCAAAGAAAATAGCAAGAGACAAAGAAAAACATTACATAATTATAAAGGGGTCGGTCCAACAAGAGAACATAACCATTATAAATATCTATGTACCCAGTATAGCAGCACATAAATATATAAAACAAATACTAACATAATTAAAGCGGAAAACAGATTGCAACACATTCATTTTAGGAGACTTTAACACACCACTCACACCAATAGATCAACCAGACAGAAAATAAATGAGGAAACAGAGGCACTGAACAATATATTAAATCAGATGGACATAACAGATACCTACAGAATATTCCACCCCAAAATAGCAGAATACAAATTCTTCTCAAGTATACATGGAACATTTTCCAGAATACTAGGCCACAAAAAGAGCCTCAATATATTCAGACAGATTGAAATTGTATCAAGCACCTTCTCAGACCAGAATGGTATGAAACTAGAAATAAATTACACAAAGAAAACAAAAAAAACTTCAAATACATGGAGTCTAAACAACATGCTTCTAAATAATCAGTGGATTAACAACCAAATAAAACCAGAGATCAAGGAATATATGAAGACCAATGAAAACAACAGCCCAAAACCTGTGGGATTCAGTGAAGGCAGTTCTAAGGGGAAAGTACATAGCAATACAGGCTTACCTTAGGAAAGAAGAACAATCCCAAATGAACAGTCTGAACTCACAAGTAAAGAAACTAGAAAAAGAAGAACAAATTAAGTCCAAAGTCAGTAGAAGGAGGGACATAATAAAGAACACAGCATAAGTAAATAAAATTGAGAAGAATGAAACAATAGAAAGAATCAATGGAACCAGGCCTTGGTCCTTTGAGAAAATAAACAAAATAGATACCCCCCCACGCCCAGCCAGACTTATCAAGGAAAAAAAAAAAGCATATACACATAAACAAAACCAGAAATGAAAAAAGGAATAATCACAATGAACACCACAGGAATACAAAGAATTATTAGAGAATTCTATGAAAAATTGTATGCCAATGAACTGAAAAAGCTAGAGGAAATGGACAACTTTCTAGAAAAAGAAAACCTTCCATGACTGACCCAGGAAGAAACAGAAAATCTGAACAGACCCATTACCAGCAGTGAAATCAAATTGGTAATAAAAAAAACTACCTAAAAACAAAACTACTGGTCCAGATGGCTTCATGGCTGAATTTTTTCAAACATTTAAGAAGAGCTAACACCCATTCTTAAAGTATTCCAAAAAGTGGAAAAGGAGGGAATACTTCCAAACTCATTCTATGAGGCCATCATCACTCTAATACCAAAACCAAAGACACCACACACACAAAATATAATAAACCAATATCCCTGATCAGCACAAAAATTCTCAACAAAATATTAGCAAACTGATTTAAAAATACATCAGAAGATCATCTATCATGACCAAGTGGAATTTATTCCAGGGATGCAAGGATGGTACAATATTTGTAAATCAGTATCATACACCACATCAACAAAAAGGACAAAAATCACACGATCATCTTAATAGAGGCTGCAAAAGCATTTGACAAAATTCAGCATCCATTCATGATAAAAAGTCTTAGCAAAGTGGGTATAGAGGGTACATACCTCTACATAATAAAGGGCATATATAACAAACACACAGCCAGCATTATACTTAATTGCAAAAAGCTGACAGCTTTTCCTCTAAGATCAGGAACAACACAAGGATGTCCACTCTCACCACTTTTATTCAACATAGTGCTGGAGGTCCTAGCCATGGTAATCAAACAAGACAAAGAGAAAAAAGGTATCCAAATTGGTAAGGAAGAAGTTAAGCTGTCACTATATGCAAATAACATGATATTATACATAGAAAATCCTAAAGACTCCACCAAAAAGCTATGAGAACTAATAACTGAATTCAGCAAAGTTGCAGGATACAATACTAATGTGCAGAAATCTGTGGCATTCCCATGTACTAACAATAAACTAGCAGAAAGAGACATCAGGACAACAATTCCATTTACAATTGAATCAAAAAAGAATAAAATACCTAGGAAAAAAAACGAACCCAGGAGGTGAAATAACTTTTCTCTGAAAACTATAAGAAACTCATGAGAGAAATTAAATAAGACACCAATAAATCTATCCCATGCTCATGGATCAGAAGAATTAATATTGTCAAAATGGGTATTCCCCCAAAGCAATTTACAGATTCAGTGCAATCCTTATCAAAATACCAACAACAGTCAAATAGAACAAATAGTTCTAAAATTCACATGGGACCACAAAAGACCCCAATAGCCAAAGAAATCCTGAAAAGAAGAACAAAGCTGGGAGTATACACTCTCTGACTTGAAGCTCTACTACATAGCCACAGTAATCAAAACAATTTGGTACTGGCACAAGAACAGACCCATTGGAATAGAACAGAAAGCTCAGATATAAACCCACATATATATGGTCAATTAATATACAACAAAGGAGCCATGAGTATACAATGGAGACAAAACAGCCTCTTCAACAATTGGAATTGGGAAAACTGGACAGCTGCATGTAAGAGAATGAAACTGGATTATTGTCTTGCTCATTTCATAAAAGTAAACTCAAAATGGGTTAAAGATCTGAATCTAAATAATGAAATCATAAAACTCTTAGAAGAAAACAGGAAAAAATCTCTTGAATATAAACATAAGCAACTTTTTCCTGAACAAGTCTCCTCTGGCAAGGGAAAAAAAATAAAAATGAACAAGTGGGTACATCAAACTGAAAAGCATCTGTACAGCAAAGGACACCATCAGCAGAACCAAAAGGCATTCTACTATATTTGTAAATGGTTTATCTGATATGGAGTTAACATCCAAAACATATAAAGAACTCATATGCCTCACCACCCAAAAAAACAAATAATCCAATTAAAAAAATAGGAGGACCTGAACACTTTGCCAAAGAAGAAATTCAGCTGGCCAACAGGCACATGGAAAGATGCTCCACATTGTTAATCATCAGAGTAATGCAAATTAAAACCACAGTGAGCTACCACCTCACACCACTTGGGATGGCCACTATCCAAAAGACAAGAAATAACAAATGCTGGTGAGGATGCAGAGAAAGGGGATTGCTCCTACACTGTTGGTGGGAATGTAAATTAGTTCAACCCTTGTGGAAAGCAATACAGAAGTTCCTCAAAAACACTAAAAACAGAAATACCATTGACCCAGAAATTCCATTCCTAGGATTTTTCCCAAAGAGAACAAGATCCCTGCTTCAAAAAGAGATATGCACCCCTATGTTTATTGCCACACAATTTACAATAGCCAAGATATGGAAGCAACTTAAGTTCCATCAGTAGATGAATGGATAAAGAAGATGTGGTACAGATACATAATGGAGTATTATTCAGCCATAAAAAGAAGAAATCCTCCCATTGCCAACAATATGCATGGAGCTAGAGGTTATTATGCTCAGTAAAGTAAGCCAGGTGAAAAAGACAAATACCAAATGATTTCACTTATTTGTGGAGTATTAAAACAAAGCAAAACAGAAGGAACAGAATAGGAGTAGATTCACAGACACCAAGAAAAGACTAGTGGTTGCCAAAGTGGAAGGGGTGAGGAGGGTATGGAGTTGGGGGGAGAGGGGATTAAGGTGCACAATAATTGATAATCACAATATAGGTTGGTTGCAGGGATAGTAGTACAGCACGGAGAATACAGTTAATGTTTCTGTGACTTCTTACTATGTTGATGGAAAGTGACCTTACTGGAGGGGGTGAGGGCTTGATAATATGGGTGAATGTTGAACCACTGTGTTGTGTATTTGAAACCATTATAAGATTTTCTATCAGTGATACTTTAATAAGAAAATAAAAGAAGTAAGATGGATAAATGAGTGGATAGAGGGATGGATAGATGGATTGACATGCAATAAGGCATACATTGCTTTTGCAGAATCTAGGTTAATTGTAGACTCTAAAATGATAGCATATGAGTGTCTACCATAAAACACATTCAACTCTTAACTTTTTGAAAAATTTTACAATAAAATGTTGAGGACTAAAAAAAAATAAAAGATATCATTTTAATTGAAGCCAGAGATAGAATGACTTATTTTAAGTCAGAAGTGAGTATAAATTTTCTTAAGTGAGAGAAAGAATTTAGATATATTGAGTTTCATATTAGGAATTTGGACAAACGAAAATTAAAATTTCTCATATTGAGATAGGAAATTCAAGATGACTAAGGAAAAGAATTCAAAAGAGTTGCAATAACTAGAGCTAGATTTAGTGTAGATTTAGTACTTGATTATACTCTTCCTAAGATTTTTTAAAAATTATGTTTTTTTTAATTTTGCTATTATTAATGTACAATTACATGAACAATATTATGGTTACTAGACTCCACCGATTATCAAGTCCCCACCACATACCCCTTTATAGTCACTGTCTATCAGCATAGTAAGATGCTATAGAATCACTACTTGTCTTCTCTGTGTTATACTGCCTTCCCTGTGTCCCCCCTACATTATACATGCTAATCGTAATAACCCCTTTCTCCTTATCTCTCCCTTCCCATCCATCCTCCCTAATCCCTTTCCCTTTGGTAACTGATAGTCCATTCTTGGGTTCTGTGATTCTGCTGCTGTTTTGTTCCTTCAGTTTTTTCTTTGTTTTTATACTCCACAGATAAGTGAAATCATTTGATACTTGTCTTTCTCCACCTGGCTTATTTCACTGAGCATAATACCCTCTAGCTCCATCCATGTTGTTGCAAATGGTAGGATTTGTTTTCTTCTTATGGCTGAATAATATTCCGTTGTGTATATGTATTACCTCTTCTTTATCTACTGATGGGCACTTAGGTTGCTTCCATTTCTTGGCTATTGTAAATAGTGCTGTGATAAACATAGGGGTACATATGTCTTTTTCAAATTGGGCTCCTGCATTCTTAGGGTAAATTCCTAGGAGATGAATTCCTGGGTCAAATGGTATTTCTATTTTTACTTTTGTGAGGAACCTCCATACTGCTTTCCATAATGGTTGAACTAGTTTACATTCCCACCAGCAGTGTAGGAGGGTTCCCCTTTCTCCACATCCGTGCCAACATTTGTTGTTGTATTGCTGTTTGTCGTTTGGATGGTGGCCATCCTAACTGGTGTGAGGTGATATCTCATTGTGATTAGCAATGTGATATCTGTTTTGTTCCTTCAGTTTTGTCTTTGTTTTTATACTCCACAGCCATAAGAAGAAAACAAATCCTACCATTTTCAACAACATGGATGGAGCTAGAGGGTATTATGCTCAGTGAAATAAGCCAGGTGGAGAAAGACAAGTATCAAATGATTTCACTTATCTGTGGAGTATAAAAACAAAGAAAAAACTGAAGGAACAAAACAGCAGCAGAATCACAGAACCCAAAGAAATAAAGGGCATCCAGATTGGCAAGGCAGAAGTCAAACTGTTGATTAGCAATGTGGAGCAACTTTTCACATGCTTGTTGGCCATCTGAATTTCTTCTTTGGAGAAGTGTCTGTTCAGCTCCTCTGCCCATTTTTTACTTGGCTTATTTGTTTTTTGTTTGTTGAGATACATGAGCTCTTTATATAATTTGGATGTCAACCCCTTATCAGGTATGTCATTTATGAATATATTCTCCCATACTGTAGGATGTCTTTTTATTCTACTGATGTTGTCCTTTGCTGTACAGAAGCTTTTTAGTTTGATATACTCCCAGTTGTTCATTTTTGTTTTTGTTTCCCTTGCACGGGGAGATATGTTCATGAAGAAGTTGCTCATGTTTCTGTCCAAGAGATTTTTGCCTATATTTTTTTCTAAGAGTTTTATGGTTTCATGACATACATTCAGGTCTTTGATCCATTTTGAGTCTGCTTTTGTGTATGGGTTAGACAATAATCCAGTTTAATTCTCTTACATGTAGCTGTCCAATTTTGCATACACCAGCTGTTGAAGAGGCTGTCATTTCACCATTGTATATCTGTGGCTCCTTAAACATATATTAATTGATTGTGTGTGCTTGGGTTTATATCTGGGATCTCTAGTCTGTTCCATTGGTCTTTGGATCTGTTCTTATGCCAGTACCAAATTGTCTTGATTACTGTGGCTTTGTAGTAGAGCTTGAAGTCAGGGAGCATAATTCACACAGTTTTATTCTTCCTTCTCAGGATTGCTTTGGCTATTTGGGGTCTTTTGTGGTTCCATATGAAATTTAGAATGATTTTCTCTAGTTCGTTGAAGAATGCTCTTGGTATTTTGATAGGGATTGCATTGAATCTGTAGATTGCTTTAGGCAAGATGACTATTTTGACAATATTAAATCTTCCTATCTATGAGCACAGAATGTGTTTCCATTTATTGGTTTCTTCTTTAATTTCTCTCATGAGTGTCTTGTAGTTTTCAGAGTATAAGTCTTTAACTTCCTTGGTTAGGTTTATTCCTAGGTATTTTATTCTTTTTGATGCAATTGTGAATGGAATTGTTTTCCTGATTTCTCTTTCTGCTAGTTTATCATTCATGTATAGGGATCCAACAGATTTCTATGTATTAATTTTGTATCCTGCAACTTTGCTGAATTCAGTATTAGGTCTAGTAGTTTTGGAGTTGATTCCTTAGGGATTTTTATGTACAATATAATGTCATCTGAAAACAGGGACAGTTTGACTTTCTGCCTTGTCAGTCTGGATGCCCTTTATTTCTTTGTGTTGTCTGATTGCCGTGGCTAGGACCTCCAGAACTATGTTGAATAGACGTGGGTAGAGGGGGCATCCTTGTCTTGTTCCCGATCTTAGAGGAAAAGCTTTCAGCTTCTCGCTGTTAAGTATAATGTTGGCTGTGGTTTGTCACATATGGCCTTTATTATGTTGAGGTACTTGCCCTCTATACACATTTATTGAGAGTTTTTATCATAAATGGATATTCAATTTTGTTGAATGCTTTTTGATCATCTATGGAGATGATCATGTGGTTTTTGTCCTTCTTTTGTTTATGTGGTGGATGATGTTGATGGATTTTCGAATGTTGTACCATCCTTACATACCTGGGATGAATCCCACTTGATCATGATAGATTATCTTTTTGATGTATTTTTAATTCAGTTTGCTAATATTTTGTTGAGTATTTTTGCATCTATGTTCATCAGGGATATTGGTCTGTAATTTTCTTTTTTTGTGGTGTCTTTGCCTGATTTTGGTATTAGAGTGATGTTGGCCTCGTAGAATGAGTTTGGGAGTATTCCCTCCTCTTCTACTTTTTGGAAAACTTTAAGGAGGATGGGTATTATGTCTTCTCTGTATGTCTGATAAAATTCATCGGTGAAACCATCTGGTCCAGGTGTTTTGTTCTTAGGAGTTTTTTGATTACCTGTTCAATTTCTTTGCTGGTAATTGGTCTATTCAAATTTTCTGTTTCTTTCTTGGTTGGCCTTAGAAGGTTGTTTTTTTCTAGAAAGTTGTCCATTTTTTCTAGGTTATCCAGTCTGTTAGCATGTAATTTTTCATAGTAGTCTCTCATAATTCTTTGTATTTCTATGGTGTCCATTGTGATTTTTCCTTTCTCATTTCTGATTCTGTTTATGTGTGTATACTCTCTTTTTTCGTTGATAAGACTGGCAGGGGTTTATCTATTTTGTTTATTTTCTCAAAGAACCATCTCCTGCTTCCATTGATTCTTTCTATTCTTTTATTCTTCTCAATTTTATTTATTTATGCTCTAATCTTTATTATGTCCCTCCTTCTACTGATTTTGGGCCTCATTTGTTCTTACTTTTCTAGTTTCATTAATTGTGAGTTTAGACTGTTCATTTGCAATTGTTCTTTTTTCCTGAGGTAGTCCTGTATTGCAATATATTTCCAACTTAGCACAGCCTTTGCTATATCTCACAGATATTGCCGTGTTGAATTACTGTTGTCATTTGTTTCCATATATTGCTCTATCTCAGTCTTTATTTGGTCATTGATCCATTGATTATTTAGGAGCATGTTATTAAGACTCCATGTGTTTGTGATATTTTCTGTGTAATTTGTGTGATTTGTGATATTTGTGTAATTTATTTCTAGTTTCATACCTTTGTGATCTGGGAAGCTGGTTGGTACAATTTCAATGTTTTTGAATTTACTGAGGTTCTTTTTGTGGCCTAGTATATGACCTATTCTTGAAAATGTTCCTTGAGCACTTGAGAAGAATGTGTATTCTGTTGCTTTTGGTTGGAGCATTCTGTAGATGTCTGTTAGGTCCATCTGTTCTAATACGTTGTTCAGTGCCTCTGTCTCTTTGCTTATTTTCTGTCTTGTTGATCTGTCATTTGGAGTGAGTGGTGTGTTGAAGTCTCCTAAAATGAATGCATTGCATTCTATTTCCCCCTTTAATTCTGTTAGTATTTGTTTCACATATGTTGGTGCTCCTGTATTGGTGCATAGATATTTATAATAGTTATATCCTCTTGTTGGACCAACTCTTTTATCATTATGTAATGTCCTTCTTTGTCTCTTGTGACTTTCTTTGTTTTGAAGTCTATTTTGTCAGATACAAGTACTGCAACTCCTGCTTTTTTCTCCCTATTAATTGCAGGAAACATCTTTCTTCCATACCTTTACTTTCACTTCTGTGTACGCCTTTGGGTTTGAAGTGAGTCCTAAGTAGGCTGCATATAGATGGGTCTTGTTTTTTTGTCTATTCGGTGACTCTATTTCTTTTGATTGGTGCATTCAGACCATTTACATTTAGTGTGATTATTGATAGGTATGTACTTATTGCTATTGCAGGCTTTAGATTTGTGTTTACCAAAGGTTCAAGGGTAATTCCCTTACTATCTAACAGTCTTACTTAACTCACTTTGTATTTTATTACAAAGACAACCTTAAGGTTCTTTTTTTTTCCTCCTTTTTTTTCAACCTCCATTCTTTGTATGTTATGTATCATATTCTGTACTCTTTGTCTATGCCTTGGATGACATCTATTTAGCCTTAGGAATACTTCCATCTATTGCAGTCCCTCCAAAATGCACTGCAGAGGTGGTTTGTGGGTGGTAAATTCTCTCAGCTTTTGCTTTCCTGAAAATTGTTTAATCCCTCCTTCAAATTTAAATGATAACCTTGCTGGCTCAAGTATTCTTGGTTCGAGGCCCTTCTGCTTCATTGCATTAAATATATCATGCCACTCCCTTCTGGCCTGTAAGGTTTCTGTTGAGAAATCTGATGATAGCCTGATGGGTTTTCCATAGCTGCTTTTAAAAGTCTGTCTTTATCCTTCATCTTTCCCATTTTAATTATTATATGTCTTGATGTTGTCTTCCTTGGGTCCCTTGTGTTGGGAGATCTGTGTACCTCCATGGCTTGAGAGTATCTCCTTCCCCAGATTGGGGAAGTTTTCAGCAATTACCTCATCAATGACACTTTCTATCCCTTTTTCTCTCTCTTTCTCTTCTGGTATTACTACAATAAAAATGTTGTTCTGTTTGGATTGGTCACACAGTTCTCTCAATATTCTTTCATTCTTAGAGATTCTTTTTTCTCTCTGTGCCTCAGCTTCTTTGAATTCCTCTTCTCTAATTTCTATTCCATTTACTGTCTGTTATACTACATCTAATCTGCTTTTAAATCTTTTACCTCCATTGTATGTTTCATTTCAGATATGGAATTTCTTAATGATTGAATCTCCATCCTAAATTTGTACCTGAGTTCGTGAATATTTTTCTGTACCTCCATAAGCTTATTTATGATTTTTGTTTTGAACTCTCTTTCAGGAAGATTGGTGAGTTCAGTTTCATTTGGCCCTTTTTCTTGGGTGTGTGAGATTTTGGTCTGAACCAGGTTCTTTTGACATTTCATATTTCTGTGTGGTGCTCTCTAGTGCCCAGAAGCTCCAGTCTCTGGAGCTGCTCATCCCCCAGAGTGAGGCTGGTGGTCATAGGGGAGCAGAGCTGTTTCCTGATTCCCGTCTGCAGTGCATGTCTCCTGTATGACAGCCAGTGGGCTGAGCACACAGGTGTAAGTCTCTGTGCGTGGCGTCCCTAGGTTTGTAGGTGGGGCCTCCCTCTCATTGGCCTGATGCCAGCGCAGTGACTGACGGTTTGTGAGCAGGTGTTGGCAGGGTAGGAGGAAGGTACAGCAGGCTGTGTGTCACAGTGAGGGGCCCCAGAGCTGAGCAGCCAGCCAGGGGGATGGAGCACCTGAAGCTCCTCAAAGTTCCCAACCTGCTGGGCAGAGTGTGCCCAGACAACCTTGTTCAGCTCTCCCTTCTCTGGGGCAGCAAGCTCCATGCAAACCCTGCCCTTTCAGCAGCCCTCTCACTGCTAGGAAGCCTCTTAGACCGCCTGACTTTCCCTTATCCCAGAGCGGCCGAGTGTGCATCTCATCCTCCACAAATAGCTGGAATCTCAGTCTCTCAAGCACTCAACCTGACCCAGCTCCCCAACCTCCAGAGCACCACACAATGTAGGTTTCTACTCACCAAGTAGACCTCCAGGGCTGGGTGTTCAGCAGTCCCAGGCTTCCAACCCCTCCCCCGCTCCATTTCTCTTCCTCCCGCCAGTGAGCTGGGGTGGGGGAAGGGCTTGGGTCCCACTGGATCAAGGCTTTGGTATGTTACCCTGTTTCGTGAGGTCTGCTCTGTTCGTGAGGTCTGTGTGCAGTCTGGTTCAGTCTTCTTTCCTGTTGCTGTTTTAGGGTTAGTTCTATCAATTAACTATATTTTTGTACTATCTGTGGTTTTTGGAGTTCTCTATCTCACCTCTCACACCACCATCTTGAATCTCCCCCTTTCTAAGCCCTTTATGGAATAATCTCTGTTTGTCCCATAACTAAATATGGTACTAAATGGAGATTATCCTTTAAGATTCCATAGAAATACATCAATGAACTTGAAACTATATGTTTATTTGCAGATAACCTGTGGATGCTTGCAGGGGCCGTTACCTGTGCCTCCATCTTGCTTTGACCACTTACTGTGCTTCAGTGCACTCATAGTTCCTACTTCAAAGTTCTTGTAAGGATTGCTTGAATTAGTAAATGTAAAGTTCTTTAAAAAGTTTCTTATGTAGTATTTTAATTATTTTTATCTTCATCATCATTATCATTATTCCATTATGAATTTATTAAACATTTGTCTTAGAATATATATCCATATAAAACCATCAGATAGTTATACTGCCTTTCCTATGTGAAATGTATTACCAAATAATTATAACTGATTAACCAAATAATAGATTGGGAAAATATCTTTTTACATAAATATTCCAGCTAATAAATGGAAAGCAAATTATAGAATTTGAAAGAATATCATTATTTTACAGTACTGAATAAATTACTGGATATAGACAGAGTATCAGCTTTTGAAAAAAAAAAATCACAGAAGGAGAGACAACCAGACATATGCCATTTTGATCTCACTAAAGGCATTGAATCAGAGTGTGACCTGTCTTCTGATTTCAGCCGCCAATTTATAGGAAAGAGAATAGAGGACATGTTGGATTACCCTATGAGTATGAAATCTTCAGAATTCATGTTGTGAAAAACTCTGATTTAAATAGTTAATATTTAAAGAGCTAAATTATAAGTAAAATTGGGATAGAGAGGGAACTTAAGGATGGAAAGATGCTAAAGATACATTAAGTAAATTTTAAATGTTCAAGTCTAATTACAAAGTCAAGGGATGCATGCTAAAGACTAAAAATAGGACTAAAAGTAATGCAATTAAGTAATTAGGATGAAGGCATGATAGTGCTAACTTTGAAGGAAGGGATACAGGTGGTTGTGATGGGAACAGGTCACATCAAGACCTGCAGTATTTGGCAAAGTTCTATTCTTCAAGCTGGGTGGTGATTACAGGCTATTTATCTCAAGCCGTATATTTCCTCTGTTTGATTTTCAAGATCTGTTTTTTCTTTTTTAATAAAAAAGTCTAAGGTAATTTAAGTATCCTAATTAAAATATTTGGAAATTGTACTTTCCTCTATACCAAATCTAACTCATGAAGTATATTTTATTTGGTAAATTTCTTCATTGATTCACCAGTCTCGTGTATATGTGTGGGTGGTGTGTGTATGTGTTTGCGTACTATATGATGGGCACTCTTCTGGCTATCTATGCTCTGTAGAAATGTCTGTGCAAAGCTTAGAGACATAAAGCAACAACAGTCATTCAGTTTGCTCATGAATCTCCACTTGGGAAGAGTTCAGTGTGGAAGGCTTACCTCTGCTCCAAGTGTTGTTAAGTGGAACATTTGGACTAGAAGCCTTAGGGTCTATTTCCAAGATGGGTCACTCACATGACTGGCAACTTGAATGCTGCTAGCTGGGAGCCCAGCTGACTCTATTCATCTCCTTGTGAGTCTGTCCATGGAGTGGTTGAGCTTCCTTATAGCTTGGGGTGGGTGGGCTCAAGGGTGTCTGTCCCAAGAGAATCAGGAGGAAGCTGGTTTTATGACCTACTTTCAGCAGTCATGTAGTGTCACATCCACCAGTCACGTGGCCACCTCAGTTCAGTTGGAGGGACAAGGATCCCATTTCTCAATGGAAGGAAAGTTGCAGGCTTCATTTTTAGAAGAGCATATATGATGGAGGTAATGTTGGGGCCATTTTATGAAGTGCAGTATACCATATGTGCTGTCCTATCTAGCTTTGTGTACAAAGCTGAGTAAGATGAAATTCTTTGGTCCTCAAGGAGCACACAGCTTAGTGAAAGACAAGTTAGCAGATAATTATAACAAGAGTGTAATGAGTTCAATGAGCGTGAATGCTGGGTGACATCAGAGTACATAAGAAGGATACTCCTGACTTGCATGCCAGAGCTCAGGATAGAATTTTGGATGTCTGCTTTGAGTCTAAAGAAGGAGTGGAGTACAAGGTGACTTGGCCAACGACAAGAAGAAGTAGAATTGTATTTCAGGAAAAAGACGAAGCATTATATATTATTCATGTGAGAGAAAATATTGTGGATTCTAAATCTTCACTATTTATATATGACCATATAAAGGCATGAAAGAAAGGTGGAGTGATGAGAGTGGAACTGAATGACTACGTAGGAGCTATATTATGGATCAACCTTTGTGTGGTAATTGGGAATTTGTCATGAACTCAGTGAGGAAGCACTCAGAGATGTTAAGCAGCAGAGTAAAATAATCTGGTTTATCATTTTGCAGAGTGCTGTGTGGCTCTGAGAGAACTTCGGCAGAGAAAAATCCAGGAGAGTAATGCTGGTGCCTGAGCTAAAGTCATTTCAGGGAATACTGAAAGAAGGGGACCGATTGTTGAGCTATTTTACAGATACCAACCTTTGAATTTGGTGACTGACTGGATATGGATATGAGGGAAAAGCATTAAGACTGACCTCCAGATTTCTGCCTTGGGAATTTTATAGTTGTTGGCCTACTCACAAAAGGTGGATCATAGGAATAGAAGTAGATTAGGCAGGGGGAAGGATGATGAGTTCTAGTTGGAGGTCTGGCCTAGAGAGCTTTTGGGAATCAACATGTAGACAGTAACTGAAATGATGGAGATAAATGTGCTCACCTAGGGAGGAAGAAGAGAGTTCATTGATCAACATTTAAGGGACAAAGCAGAGAGTGTTGTAAAGAATGAGGTAGAGCAGATAGATAGTAGATAGTGATGTCACTGAACCCTGGGGGAAAGGGGGGAAGTAGTCAGGGAAGTGTTCTGTGGAAAAGTCAAAGTGCTAATGGATTTGGCAACGATGAGGTCATAAGTTTGGGGCATGAGGCAGTGAAAGGAAGCAAAACCAGAATTTTGGTGACATGAGCAGAGATAGTTAAATAGTTGTTTTTGTCTAGCAGCACCTTCAGGTAGCCAAGTTTTGGAAGGAAGGGAAAGTTAGGATAATGATCTGTAGGTAGCGAGAGTTAAAATAAGATTTTAAATGTAGTTTGTTTTTGTTTTAGTATGGAAGAGACTTAAGCAAGCAGGGGTAGCTACAGGAGAGAGAATTCCTGATGGACCCCAGTTCCTGAAAACAGCAGGGCAATTGCAGAGTGGGCAGGAGAACCTTGTGTCACGAGGAAGAAGGCTCCTCATCCAGGCAGGAGGGAAAAGTTTTATTTATCATTGGGAAAATGAAGAAGGAATGGAAAGTTGAGAGAATTGCCACCTGATTATTTCTGTTTTCTCTGAGGAGAGGTGAGACCATTAGTGGGGAATAAAGGTGGTGGTGGTGGAACAGATGCTTAGAAAAAGCATAACATTTCAGCAAAAAATTGTTGATAATAAGAAAAGTACATAGGAATGTGGAGTAAAAGGTTGTATTAGCCTTAATAAACTTCTAGTCTGAAAAGAGCTTACCTTGACTATCCTTAATATAGGAGATTATTTCAGTTCCTGAATGATTTGAGTTTTAGACCTGTATGTGGAAAATAAAGTATAATTTAGTTGGACCACTATACCAATGTTGAGATCATTCATTGTGGATGTCCTTTGTCTTTTACCCAATGCCAGAATATATCCTAATTGTCTGCTTTTCTTGTTTCATTTTCCTCAATTAACTTAATCTGCTTTATTTTATCTAATGAAGCATAAAGGAAATAGGCTAGGATGCTTTTGATAATGCTTTCATATTGTGTCTAGTGTTTGTTTTTGTTTTGTTTTGTTTCTTAGTAGAGAATTCCAGATTCCTTTTGTAAAAATAAAAAAATTTTTTTTTTTTTTGTGAGATAACCTTTTTTTCTTTATTCTTTGTTCTGGATTATTCTTTAATTAAATTTCACCCTTTATTGAATTGTTACTTCTCTGTGTATTATTTGAAATGAAAATATCAAGTATCTGTCAGTAATACAGATATACTACAATTTGAGTAGTGTTGATAAAAAAATCAGTATCAGGATTTTACTTGGAATAAAGTATAGCATTGCAAAGGTATTTTGGTTAGAAATAATATGAACTGATTATATAATTTCAATGGCTAAGGCTAATTATGTAATTTCAGTGGCCACGGAAATAAATCTTTACATTAAAGATTAGAAAACGTAATACCTGTCTTCTTTTAGCTTCACATCAGTCAGAGATAAAGTTCTTTGTACTCTTTGCATTTTAAATGCTAAATGTGAGCTTATCATGAATTAAGGGGGTTTAAAATGATCTGAAAGGAGTGAATTTTATCTTTTGAGAAACTGGTTGAATATGGCTAATGGTGTTTTGAGGCTCTGGAAGAATTTTTGTTGTGTCTAAGGCCATGAAAGTATATATTACAACCAAACACTCAACCAGTTTGCTATGTGCCTGCCAGTATAGCAGCTGGTGTTAAGTAGGCCTAGACTAGTTCTAAACAACTTTCTTTCTTTCTTACTCATTCTAGATATTGTGAGTCCATCTGATTTCTACAAGACCTTACAAATATTTGTATCAGCTTTTCTTCCCCTTTACAGGAAAGCTTTCTCTCTGTAACCTTTTCTGAATATCAGATAAATGCATTGCAGCCACTCATAAGGGAGAAAGTTAATGCTTGGCAAGGAGGACTTTTCACAGTGTAGATCTCGAAGAGGAAGAGCTAGCCTGACAAAGGACTGAAGATAGTGAAGAACAATCATGAGTCTTTTAAAAGTTATACTTTACAAGATATGTAGGTCATGTGAATATAGAAAAATTTAGTTAAAAAATGGATAAGAATTATATTCCCTTTGGCCATTCTTTTAATAAAATAGAACCTCTCCATTTTCAGAGATGCCACTTCTAATTCAACAAATAAGTTTTTTGTACTTGTTATATCTCCAGTCAGAAAATATATAAACAGAGCCAAAAACAACGTTTTGGGGTGGAAGACTCATCAGGAATAAAAATGTTAAGCACCATTAATAAATTTTCATATACATTTATTAGAGTCTTCATATGTTTTGCTGTGAATGAGTTACTATAGGAAACCTTTCTAGAGAAGCCTTATTTTAGGGGTTCAGGCAGCTCTGTAGTCAGAGCTAAATAGAGCCTTTGCTTCAAGCTGATAGATGAAAATAAGATTCAGGTTTCAAGACTGTTCTTTGTTATGATTTTTTCTATGGGCATTTCCAAGAGGTTCATGAGGTATTCTCTGTAAGCACAGAGATGGCCGTGGCTAGTGGTACAAAATCTGTGGAGAATTTAGTAGAGCAATGGGATTTAGGAGAAGTTCAAATTCTCAGTCTTCAAACATTTTTTTAAATGTAATAATTCTGCTTAATAAAAAAATATCATTTTGAATAGTGTTGACCATTATTATACCTTTAATAATTTTGTGAAACCTTTGATATATTTACTGGTGAGTACCCATTCTTAATTTTCAGATGAAAAACTGTGGTTTGAAGGATGATACTTAATCAAAGATCTTGATTTCAAGTCTGATATTTGGAGTTATGCATTGACTGCTCTAGGCCAGCAGTGTAGTATGCTGTTCATTTCTTATTGATTATACTCTACCTATTGCCTATTAATGAAATAGTTAATGAACTTCTGAAAATACCAGTATAGCCAGTGTGTGCTTTATTAGCTTAAGCAGATTAGAGCTTATTATATAAGATAGAGACCTGGTCCTGTGATTTAGTTAACATTCATATTGGTAAAAAGCAAGCCCTGGAGGTGGTATTTAACTTTAACTGGGAAAATCTGATTTAATAATGCATATTTATTTCTGGATACATATTATGCCACTCCTGAGCCTTTATTTGAATAAGTTCAATGTTTTTTGTATCAAAATCTGTGGCTATTTATAAACATAATTAGCTAGTTTCCAAATCAAAATATTGGAAAATCAATCTCTGAGAAAGGCTAAAGGGAAAAATCTTTTAACTCCCAAGATACCATTCTTTTGGCTATTTTTTTTTTTGAGAGTTTTTCCCCAATTTTTTTACTGACATATAATGGATATACAATATTATATTAGTTTCAGGAATACAACCTAGTGATTCAACAGTTATATATATCACTGGAAGCTTACCATAAGTATAATTACCATCTGTCATCGTACAAAGTTATTTCAATGTTATTGACTATATTCCTTATGCTGTACTTTTCATCCATTGATTTATTTATTTTATAATTGGAAGTTTGTACCTCTCTGTTCCCCTCACTTATTTTGCCTGTTCCTCCACCTCCTTCTCTTATGTCAACCAACAGTTTCTTTTCTTTAATTATGAGTGTATTTCTGTTTTGTTTATTTTTTTTAGATTACAAATATAAGTGAAATCACATGGTATTTGTCTTTCACTGACTTACTTCACTTAACATATCTTCTAGGTCCATCCATGTTGTCATAAATGATTTCATTCTTTTTTAAGGCTGAGTAATATTCCATTGTTCACATATATCACATCTTCTTTATCCATTCATCCATTGATAGACACTTAGATTGTTTCCATATCTTGGATATTGTGAATAATGCTGCAGTAAACATAGGGGTCCATTTATCTTTTTGAATTAATGTTTTTGTTTTCTTTGTGTAAATACCCAGAAGTAGAATTAGTGGGTAGTGTAATTTTTCTATTAATTTTCTGAGGAAATGCCATAATATTTCCATAGTGGCTGCACCATTTTACATTTTCACTAACAGTGCACCAGGGGCCCCTTTTCTCCACATCCTTGCCAACATTTGTTATTTTTTGTCTTTTTGGCACTAGCCATTCTAACTGTTATGGGGTTATATGTCCTTATAATTCTGATCTGCATTTACTGGATGATTAGTAATGTTGAGGATCTTTTCACATGTCAGTTGGACATCTCTATGTCTTCTTTGGAAAAATGTTCAGATCCTCTGGCAATTTTTTATTCAGATTATTTGTGTTTTTTGGTGTTGAGTTTATGAGTTCTTTATATATTTTGGTTATTAACCCATTATTACATATATCATTTGCAAGTATCTCCCATTCACTAGGTTGCCTTTTCATTTTATTGATGGCTTCCTTTGCTGTGCAGAGACCTTCTAACTTAATGTATATTTTCACTTTTATTTCCCTTGCTTGGGGAGAAATATCCAGAAAGAAATTGCTAATGCCAATGTTCTAGAGTTTATTACCTGTGTTTTCTTCTAGGAGTTTTATGGCTTCAGGTCTTATATTTAGGTCTTTAATCCATTTTGAGTTTATTTTTGGGTTTTATTTTCATTTTTAGTATGGTGTAAGAATGTGGTCTGGTTTCATTCTTTGGCAAATAGTTGTCCAGTTTTCCCAGCACCATTTACTGAAGAGACTGTTTGTCCCCATAGTGTATTCTTGACTCCTTTGTCATATATTAATTGACCATATAAGTATGGGTTTATATCTGGGCTCTCTATTCTGTTCCATTGATCTATGTGTCTATTTTGTGCCAATACCATACTGTTTGGATTATTATACTTTTATGGCAGAGTGTTTTTCAAAATATAAGGATAACTGCAGATTTCATAAAATCAATAAAAATTAGAATGTTACTTATATTGGAATGACTGATTAAACTTGAGTCCATCACTTTTATCTTTTTTAAAGAATCACTTGAGATTGTTTAGCACATGTTCACTGTCTCCCTTTTTCTGCCCTCCCATTCACTCCTTTTAAATTTATTATTTAATTGATGTCTGGTAGCCCCTGTTTGGCTTAAACACATCATTAAAATGTAGCATTAAAATTTTTAATTTTAATAAAAAAACTGATAAAGCCCTCTTAACTCCTGGAGCTTACATTATATTGTGAGTGTGAGTTTGGACTCCAAGATATCTGGCTTCTAAAACAGGGTGATTAGTACAATTCATCAAAATAAGAAACTCTGAAAAAGGCCAACTTTGGGAGTTGTGAGTTCAGTATTAAATATGTTGGAGTTGGGACATGTGAAATATTCCCTAAGGAAGAAATATAGAGTAAGGAAAAGAGAGACTGAAACCGACAGAGCTTAGAAGCCCATTACTGCTTAATGGCCAGGTGGAGGAGGGTGAGCCTGCTAAGGGAACAGAGTGTGTAATCTGAGAGTCTGGAGGAGGGTAGGTCAAGTGGATTTTGCATGTAGGAGTACATGGTCATAGAGTAGAATTCTCCCAAGGGATCAGGTAAGATAAGTGAGAAATATCTCTGTTGGATTAGTAAAATGAAGTTTGTTGTTTTCTTAAAAGTATCTGTGTTGGTGTCATGATGGGGTGAAAGCCAAATGGGAGCAGATTGAGGAGTGGAATGGGAGGGGAGAAAAATGGGGACAGTGAACATAGATAACTCCTTTATGAATTTTGTTTATAAAGAGCAAGCAGTAGTGGAGCAAGGTGTATGGTGAAGGGAGAAGTCCATGCCTTCCTGTCTTTATTCCTCCTTCCCTACTCATTTCCATCCTATATTTCTTGCTCTCTCTCCTCCTTTTTCCCTGTGAGAACAACATAAATATATATAAAAGTTGATGGGAAAGGAACAAGTTGAGAAAGAATGGTAGACAGTACATCAAAGAGAACTCTATTAGATTCTTGTAAGGTTTAAGGTTCTTAAGGATAGGAGGAGATGAGATCTAAGGTACAAGTACAGTGGTCATCCTTAGATGGGAGGGAGGCCCGTGTTTCCACAGGGGAAGGGGGTTAGAATGGGAAGAGAAATAATGGATATGTAGGTTTGAAAAGGCAAGATGAAGGAGTTTGGGGCTTCTTTCTTTCTAAAGAAACTGGAGTGTAGAACCAGGTTGTTTTAGGCACATGAAAAGTGGGAAAGTTGAAATGGTTGAGAACAGTGGGACAATAAGAAGTGAATTGGCCAGAGAAATGTGATTATACTGTCAGATATTTAGGGCCCATTTGAAGTTAATAATCATGAGATTCTCCCCAGCAGTGGTGGGTTGCTTGAATGCAAGCTCAGAGAGCAGATAGTTTGGATCCATCCAACTGTAGAGCTTGATACAGGGCTGCAACTAAGAGACAGGATAGCAAGGGAGTTTAGAATATTAGCAGATGTCATTGAAATGATGCCCCATGGCATGTCAGTTATATAAACAGAAAATAGAAGAACAGAGGTGATTGATTTGGAGAAATTCAAAGACTCAAAGCTTTAGTGTTTCAGTGAGGTTGAAAAATGGTTACAGTGGGATTGGTTGAAAGCAAGCTGATGGAATAGGAAACTATGACCAGAGACGAGCATGAATTAGTTAATTTGGAGATATTAGATGTGATGATGATAATACTGAAGAAAAAGCCATGACTTATGTAAAGTGGAAGAGAATGTTTCCCCTCCTTCCTCCTGAGAATGAAACCTTTGTGACAGCATTTCTTGAAGTGAATTTTGCAGAATAATATTTCCTCCAAAAAAAAAAAAAAGATTGTCTGTGCAAATAAAGCTCTAAACATCCTACATTTAAGAAATATACTTAAATTTCTTTAACTGGGCAATACTAAAACCTGTGGCACTATTGAATCTTTTGTAGTATAGTATCTATTAATAGTCATCTAAACTAGGATTTTCCTAAACCATTAAGCAGTTATTTTGTATGTCATGTGTTGTAACTGTTAAATTAATGGGGATAAGTAAGAATAATTATCACAACATAGTGTTTATTTTACAAATAATTTTTACATTTGTGTGAATGCGTTTCAATATTAAAAGGTTTATTTTCCTATTAAAAGTGAAGTGTCCAAAACATAAAAATAAAGGTTTTCTATTACTTTGTCAGTGACATTTGTGACATTCGTAATTGCTTATTGGAAATCTTCAGTTACTAATGGGTAGTGTAGTTAGGAAAGCCTACTGTATTAGTTCTATGTAACAGTCAGCCAGGGCAGAGTAGTTAAAGCAAAAACAGAGAGTTTATCCACTCGTGTAACTAGATAATACCCAGAAATTCAAACCATGTCCGCAAGAATTTGTCTGTCTGCTTTCCTCAGCTCTACCTTCTGTTCTACTGATTTCATTCGCAAGCAGGGGACACCAACAGACCCATAGTGTTGCAGTTTCTCTCAGAGGGGCTGAGGGTGAAACAAATGCTTAGGACCTGATTGACTTTTTCCTAAAACAGGTCTCCCAGTTGGATTTTATTTGCAGATAAAGAAATGCAATAAGTACTACATTCCTTTCTTTAAAATACATTATTTTCTATTCTTTCATTAAGTCTTAGAATTTTCTTTTAGATCCTGCAGTTTCAGATTCCATTTTAATAAATAAAATCTTGACTGAGGCCTTGAAATGCCAAATGTTTCCAATTACTAGTTCAGTAGCAAAAGGAGCTCTGAAGAGATAAGAGGATTATTCATACATGTGCAATATGAGAATACTAAACAGTAAAACCATTCAGGAAACTTTTTAGATGAAGTTGGAAACTTAAACATTTACAAATAATGAAATATTTACATAATAGTCTTTGTAGTACTTTTGTGAGGTCCTCTGTAGCAAATACAAAACCAATACTTCCCCAAAACAAACAAAAACAAAACAAAATAACAAGACTCAAAACTTTTGAGAGGTCTGGACTTTAAACCTTTAAATGATCTGAAGAATATAGGCTTGAAGTCTAAAGGACTTTGTGGTAATTGACTGCCTTAGAAAATGGTGGTCAAATTCAAATATGTAACTTTTGATAAATTAATGGCCTTCTTCTTTGTCATATTGAAAACCTTTGAATTGTGTCTTTGTATTTCTTTTGTTCATGAATAAAGGTAATAGAATGATGACTGGTTAATATTAATAAAATACACATGAATTTCTGTATCCAGTTTGGATATAGAAAGTTGCAAGGGACCATTCTTAAGGGCTGGAAATTATCTTTTAAGATATATAAAGTTGTGGCTGTGACTGGAGAGCAAAGAGAATTCCCTAGGCTCTGCCACTCTCCAAAGAGGCTGTAAAGCTTGAAGAGATCTCCCATAGTTCCTGACGCTGATAGATTGGCTTTGAAGCATAGGCAGGATACTGGGATCTGGCCAGGGTTCAGCTACCATTCCTAGCTGAAGGAAAACTCCTGATCTAGCTTTCAGAATATTAGAAGCTGGTGATGAGCTGATTAAGAGTAAAGCAGACCTAACTGATTAACTACAGCCCCAACTCTAACAGGCTGACAGAAAAAAGGAGGATGTATGCCTCTTCATTGAGGTAAGTTTTATTGAATTCAGATTGTAAAGTTCTTTTTTACAAAGTATCCAGCATATGGTAAAAAAATTTACACTAAGATATGTGATCCACAGCTAAGAAAATAAATAGAATCAGAGATTGCCCAGATACTGGAATTATCAGACAATATCTTTAATATAGCTATTATAAAAATGCTAAGGTATCTAATGTAAAAATGGACAATGGGATGAGAAGATGGGGAATTTCAGCAGTGATTTAAATACTATAAAAATGGAAACTCTAGAAATTAAAAATATATCAGAACTGAGGAATTCGTTAGATGGACTTACTAGTAGACTGGACACAGAGAGAAAAAGATCAATGGGATGTGAAGACAGGTTGAAAGAAATCCACATTCAGGTATCCACATTGAAACAAAAAGAGAAAAAAAAGTAACAGTGTTTGAAATCATGGGGTAATATCAAATGGGCTGCCACACATGTAATGAGAATCTGAGAAGAAGAGGAGAGAGACATAGGAGTAGAAAACATTTCAAGAGGCAATAGTCAATGTTTTCCAACACTGCGCTCCCACGTCCATGAAATTTAAAAAACCTCAACTAAGATAGTTAAAAGAAAAAAATTACGTCTACTTATATGCTAGTTTTTTTTTTTTTAAGCAGTCAAAGAAAAATGTACTTTATGCAAAGGGGAATAACGACATCAATTATCTCTGACCTCACACCAGAAACAATGGAGACCAAAAGACAGCGTGCTGGGGGAAAAAAACAAAACTCATCAACTTTGAGGTATATCCAGTGAAAATATCCTTAAAAAATGAAGGCAAGCAGCACTTCACACTCACTAGGATGGCTATTATCAGAAAGACAGACAAAAACAATTGTTAGTGATGGGTGTGGAGAAATTGGAAGCTTCATATAATGTATGAATGTAAAATAGGTCAGCCACTTTGGAAAACAGTTTAGCTCTTCCTCAAAGTTAAAAAATTAGAATTATGCTATAACTCAGCAATCCATTCCTAGATATATCCCTGAAAGAGTTCAAAACAGATAATCAAATACATATATATGCATGTTCATAGCATTATTCACAACAGCCAGATACAAACAGCCCAAATGTCCTTATCAGTATTAGTAAAATCAAAATAATAATAGCTAATATTTATTAGCTTTCAGCATCGTAAGGGAGAGAGGGAAGAGAAAGAAGGAAAAATGGGAGGAAAGATCAGGGAGAGACAGAAGAAATAAGGAAGCTGCTGTGAGAAAGACACGAGCAGCTGCTGTAGGAAATGGCAAAGGGGTTATTTCTGTCTGATTAAAATAATGTGTTAAATAGAATAAGGAACTTGGGAGTTTGTGAGGGCGTGGCTGCAGTTAGTAAATTGCCTTCTTTGCCTGACATTGACACCTCTAGTGAAATAATACTTTCGTTATAACGTATCCTTTGTTGTGCAATTCATTGGTTTAACCAAAGAAAATACACTTATCCCCTTATTATGTCTCTTAATTGTTTTAAAAGCGGAATCGCAGTTAATATGAGTCTTGATAGTTTAACTCATAATACTGTGATTTTTCAAAAAACTGAAATGTGCAGTAGTTTACTGAACAGAGTCTATCAGTACTTAAATTTCTGAGTCAGCACTTAAATTGTTCCTCATAATGAACCTGGTTGGTGTGCATCTTGCACTAGACAATTTATAAAAAGAATATCTTTGGCCATTTTGCTCGTACATTTTGAGAAAAGCACCATGGAAAATGAATTGTATCTAAAGACTGAATAGGAAGGGAGCTGATTATAACCTTCTGCTTGGGTCTTGTTTCCCTACAGACATCATCTTATTTAAGAGATAGAGTCAAGAAAGCAAAAGAATGATATGACATTTTACAACCTAGGTATCATCAAACTCTATTCTGTTATACCATTAATTTCCTAGCATTGTTATATTAAGAAAAGACCTTAATAATCATTCAGATGTTCCTTTTGCATGTTTGGTTTCCATTTCATTATTTCAGAATATGAAAATGCTTGACTTAGCAAGGGGGAGGCTGTGTTTCTTTTAATAAATGTTCTTGATATGTAAGCATCAAATTAAAAAGACAGTATGACAGTTAGGTTACTAAGCAGTGAATACCTTTAAAATGATTTGTCTTCAGTCAGAACCCAGTCACTAAAATAAATTATTTACAAACTGTCTAATACGTAAATTCTATATCCTGATGGGAATAAAAATTGTATATCCTTTATTCTCCCCAGCAAATTAACATCAGCAAAGGACTGAGTTATCTGGTTATTGATAAATGCATTCCTTTTATGAAGGACTTGTCGATATTTGGAGTATTTCATTTACATTATGGAGTTATTCATCAACAGCATAGAATTTTTTTCAGGAGACAGTCTTCCCTGGCTTATAATTTCTCTGTAATTTTTTCTCACAAAGTCCCTCCAGACTTCATAGTTGCCTTGCATAAGTGGCCCTAAAGATATTTGGCAGTCAGTGTGGAGTTTGAGCATGAATATTGTTATCTGTTTCTTGATTCTTATTGCCTCCTGATTTGAATAAATATCTGACTCTTCCTAGTGAACCAATTAATCATTTTTCATTGTTTTTTCCAAGAATGTTATTAGATTGGGTTTATTTACAAAGTCTGTGAGAAATAATACTTGGTTATTGTTTTAATGACTCATTTTAGCAAGTAAAGTGTGCCAGCAAGCACACCTTCCCATTGGAAGTCAGGTTCTAAGGTTGCTCCAGCAGAATGTGACAAAAACGCTCTAAGGGAAGTAACTGGCGGCCAACCTGACGCATGGAACGCTTCAGAGCAATGAAAATGATTGGGGAGCTGGAGATGGTCATGTAGTTTTTGAGATGAAGATTTTACCTAGTCCAGTGTCCTCCTGTTTACTGATATGGAAACTGAGAACCAGCGTACTTAAATAATTTGCCCAGATTTATACTCCTTATCCCTTCTGACATCATGTACCTATTCTTCTACTTTAGTGCCTCCTTTAAGAGCCCTACTTTGAGAACTGTTAGGTGCTTTTTGTTTAAAGTTGTTTATTTGTAGCCTACTACAGCATCTTGAAGAGTTAATTTTTGTTAGAGTTTCTAACCAGCAAAACCTCAGTTCTTACCTTTTACATCCTTAGTCAATCAGAACCCGAGGTGACATGAGAGTCTGTCTTGCTGCAATTTGGGAGTTGTAGTGAGAGTAACTTCTCTACCTGATAGGTATAGTTTTACTTGAACTGTGAGTAATTAGTTATTATTTCTTAGGGAGTTTTTTAAATTGATAGTAGGTAAACTTTTAATTATTATGAAATAATATCATACATACATACACACATACACAGAGAGACCCTGCCTCACTTAATTAAAAATAAATGAAATGAACCTTTAAATGAAAGAGTACTTTCACTAATTGTATCCCTCCTAACACATAATATATTGTGCTTTGTATCTTAATATAAAGGAAGCAATTTTTGTAGTCTTTACCCCACACCTGGATCTATTCATTAGACATATTAATATTAGCTTCTTAAGAACATACTTTCTTTTTTCATATTATCAAAAGGTTTGGGGGAAATGGTTCTCTTTCCTTCCATAGGGTTTGATGCCCAACATGTAGCTTAAGTAGAGTTATTATCTATGTCTGTGAATATTATTAAATCATTTACAAATAAAATACTTCCTAATACCTAAAACTGTCCCTGAATGTTCTACTTTTCTGCATAACCTCCCATGTCATTTTCAGTTCTGTGTTCACAGTACTCCTACACTGGGGCCATACTCCCTCTAGTATTCTAAGAAGTTTGAGTCAGAGGAGCAGTCTAAATTCACAGTAGAGGTGCCTGGTGCTTTCTTGTGAAGCTTTTCATTGCCGAACTGGTGAGGTCAGCACTTTGATCTCATCTTCCCATCAGTAGTCTCAGCAGCAATATCAACATTAGCATCACTGATGATTAACACCACTGACACCTCCACAGCCACTCCGTCAGGGGCAGAAATGCTCCAGAGTAGTAAGAAAATGGACATATAGGTATGGGAGTAGAAAAACTATAGCTAATACAGTGTTTGCCAATGTGTGTGCTTTACACCATCATAATATATTTCTTTTTAAATCTAATTACAAAACAACTGCCATGTATGCCTTACTCCCCACTCTTTCACTCTCCACATCCTAGCTATACCCTTTATCAATTTTTACCTCCCCAAATGTCTTTATTTCAGAAGACTTCATAAGTACCAGAAATAGATTTGAAAAAAATTCCCAAACACTGAGGTTGAAGATGGACATGCTTTAAAGAAAGGCCACTCTACTCTTCAGTACCTCAAGGATATCTTTCCTTCAGTAGTTCCTGTGGCTCCATTAATGTGATTTTTTACTAAAAAATAAAATGAAGCTACAGCTAGGATTAAGGCTATAGACTGCTCACATTCCTGTGATATCAGCTCACATTTCTGTGATGATGACCGTTTGTCCTACATTAAAGATTTATTTCTTAAAAGTAAATTTTACTAAATATGTATGTACCTTTAACATGTTAATGTTTAATCACTTATAGTAATTTACTTGTTAGTAACCTTTGAGCAAAGTTCGATTTTTTCCATTTTATAGATGGTCAAATTGAGGAAGAGATAGTGATTTACATAGTATCATAAGTAAGTTAATAATGTAAGTGATAATGGTGATGGAAAAGAATTTGAGATCACCTATTTGTAACAAGGTTATCCTAAGATTATTTTAAATGATTAGTATGTGTGTATTTGTAGGATAATAACTATTACCCTGCAAAATTAGAATGAAAAGTAAATAAAGTGGGAGTAGGCAAGAGGAGAAACAAGATTTGAATTTCAGAAACTAACTGTTTATCAGGTAGCATATGGCCAAAAATGTCTACATTTACTAGACATACTCAGTGCTGTCTGAAATCTTCTATGTTAGACTGTACCTTTTAGCTTGTGTCTTTGTCTTTTTTTTCCTGCATTTTAATACTTGGTTTTATGTGAATTTTCTTTGCATTTTTTTGTTTTCTCCAATCTCATGAATTTCTATTTCTTAATTTTTTTCCCCAAATCAAGACATATACTGCAAGACCAGGAAATTAAGATGCTATAGAGTTGATATGCATTTGATTGTGTCATCTTTAATGGCAAGAAATTTATATTTTATTTAGTTGGAAGACATGGTGGATGGATATGAGCTGTTTATAAAGATCTCAATAACTAGCATTATTGGGTATATACTGGATAGTTTATTACCACTGAGGATTTCTTTCTTAATCTTTCCAGGAAAGAAAGGAAAGGCTGTCCAAATTTGAATCTATTCGTCATTCAATTGCTGGAATAATTAGGTCTCCAAAATCTGCACTGGGTTCTTCAACAGTAAGTAGGATGAACTATGTAATACTATAAATAGTCATTGGCTAGCTTCTTTCTGCTATATTAGTGAAAGTCACACGTATATTTGTCCTTACAAATAGAAAAAAGTAAGTAATTTAACCTTTTGTATGTATATGAATCTGTTCACATGTGATACAGTAATACACCATGTAACATTGATGTAGGGAGGAAAGAAATAAACTTGTATTATAGACTTCCTGTACTACATATAAATAACTACAGAAAACATTCATGTACTTGGAGGCTTTATTAGAAGAAGAATATGAACAAATTTCTTTTCCAATGAAACATTTTTTAAAATAGGAGTTATTATATATGCATTTTTAAATGTTTCAGTTTACATGTGTGTTCATATTTTTTAGAATAGTTTAACTATAAAATTAAAGTCTGTTTGAAACTTGGGTTTGATATATTGGTTACCTCTAGTAACAGCATCTGTAGCTGAGCAAAATAACACTTATTATCCCATTTTTATAGTAACATATAAGAGCATTTTTCTTTCTTCGTTGCCTTTAAAACTATATCAGCAAACTTTTTTCTAGTCATGCCTCATTCACAATAGAGCTTTATGATAGTCTCTTATTGAATGATGGTCAGAACAGTATTCAATACAAACTAATTATATGTTTTCCCCCATCTTTCTGAGTTTCTACATAATAATATCATAATATTATTTCTTATCCTTTAAAAGTTTAGCTGTTCAAGATGTGACCTAGTATTGTTTAGAGAAGAGTCTCGTAAACATAGATTAAATATCTATTCACATTTTTCATTTATTTGCTATAATTCTTTTTAAAAATGTAAATATGTTCGTTCCCATATTTATTCCATGCAAGCAACAATCTTTTACATACGACTGAGGCAAAGCATCAGGTATTTTAATTAACAGAAAAGAAGAAAATTATGTTTTCATATTAAAGAGATTTTCTCCTTATCTTCAATGCTGCCATTGTCACTTTCTCTATACAGAAGTTTCTGTGGGAATTGGTTGGGGGTATCTGTGAACTACCGCAGACCATCTCTTGCAGCATTAAATAGCAAGTAAAAATTTAAATACTTATAGGCAAAAACTACAAGATACAGTAAGTCTCTTTTAAAGACTACTTGTTCTCTTAAGTTAATAACTTACAATTTTACATATAAATAGTTCATAGGACTTAGTTTATTATGATTTGACATTCAAAATAATGCATAGGAGAGTTGATTAAGAATTTATAAGTTCTAGAGACTATGAGGACAGGTTTTGGTAACTTTTTCAGGAAAAAAAGAAAAAAGTTTTTGAAAAGAATATCAAAAAAGTTTTTAAAAAAATTAAAATAAAAAGAATTCTTGAAAAGAAATGTTCGAATACCTTGGCACTTCATAAAACAATTTAACATTAATATGTCAGTGAAACACATGACATGGTTCAGTTGTCATTAACTCACCTTTATTTCATTTAGGTCAGTGGTCTCTGTGCCAGCAACCAGTAGCAGTTTATTAGTGAGCTAATTTATGAAATATGCCCCTCACCCCACCATTTTCCTATTTATGTGCTATTAAGATCAAGATTGACCTGAAGAAAATGTTTTAAATACTTGAGAACCAAGGCCCATTATAAACTCAAGTTTTCCTTCAGCTTTATTCTTAGATATAAAGGTAGGAGAGTAGAATTTAGAGCTTCAAAAGCTTAGCTTGTGACAGAGAATTAAGACTTCTCTGATTGTGGGAATGGGATAACACTCCCAATGTTTGTCTTCCCCACAGTTTGGGATGCCTAAGACAGGTATGTGAGGAGTTCAACGGTAGCTTCTGGGACCTCATGTTCCATACATGACTGGGAAGCTCATAGTTATGGGAACTTTAGCTTTTGGCTCTAGACAGAGCCTTTTTTTATAAATCAGGGTTGATTGGAGGATGAGAAAGGTTTTTTCTTCTAAGACATGCTCATTTCATCTAGAAATAGGAGAAATCTAGGTAGTTCAATATGATGAAATTGCAGAGGTGTTGGCTATCCTGAAAATATGTCAGGTATAGTATGCACAATCTTAATGAATTAATGGTATAAGCCATAGCTTTTTAATCTCTGAAGTTATTTACATGTTATTTTCTTTATTTAAAAGTGGTCTTTATTCTTAGATAAAATTACCATATTGACAGGAATCGATACAAGTAAAAAAAGCTTGGTGTTTACAAACTGCCATTACCTGAATGAATTGAAGTGCCTTTCCCACAAAGCACGTACCACTTTTAAGTGTACATCGTGATATATTTTTAATAAATTATCAACATCATTGAAGCTTTGAAATGCCCTTTTTTTCTAAGAAAATTCTCCCTCTGTAATTGAGAGTTCTAAAGAGTGTACAGTGCCTCAAGGTCCAGTTGAACATGTTTGTATCTTCATGATGAAGACAATCATTATTTCCATCAGTTAAGTGCCCTTTGGTGTTTGCTGATTTTGAAATCTCATGAACTAAAAAGGTTGAGGCAGTTCATGATCTATGACACTATGATACATATGAATAAATGTACACAACTATTTTTCTAAGGCATTAGGTGTCCTGTTTATTTGGAGAAGGCTGTTTTCCCTCAAATATGCAGGTAACTGAGGCCTTGAGTCTTAACGTCCATGTGAAAGTTTCAGGTGTTAAGCATGATAATCTAAGATGCATAACAATTTAAAGACTACTTAATCATAATTAAAATTTTCTTCTTCCATAATATTTTTTAGATTACTCTAACTTGGTAAAAGCAAAATGGAAGGAACATTTTTATAGTTACTATATTTAATTCTTTTCTCCATAAAAATCTTTCTAAAATGGTATAGTTAAGCATATTTAAAATGTTTTAATACTATTGAAGAATAAATTTTATTTAAAATATTTAATGCTATGCTTAACATAGAATTCACCATTATAAAGGGCACACTTAGTGATTTTTTAGTATACTTACTATGTTGTGCAACCATCACTACTATCTACTTCCAGAACATTTCCATCTTCCCAGTAAGATACTCCTTACCTATTAGCATTTTGTCTCAATTCCCTCCACTGTCCATTTTCTATCAATTACTAATCTACTTTTGAACCCTGTGGATTTGCCTGTTCTAGACATTTCACATAAATAGAATCCTAGAATATTTTGACCCTTTGTGTCTAGTTTCAATTAGTATAATGTTTTCAAAGTTCATCTGTGTTATAGCATGTGACAGTACTTCATTCCATTTTATGACTGAATAATGTTCCATTCTATGGATTTATCACATATTAGTCATTCATCAGCTGATGGATATTCGGGTTGTTTCCGGTTTTTGGCTGTTATGAATAATACTGTAATGAACATTCACGTACAAGTTTTTACATGAACATATGTTTTCAATTCTCAGTTATATACCTAGGAATTGCTGGGTCGTATGATGATTATATGTTTAAGTTTTTGAGGAACTGCCAAACTGGTTTCCAACAGTGGTTGCTGCACCATTTTGGTTGCATACATTATATTTCCACCAGGAATGTGTGAGTGATATTCCTGCACCATCTCATCAACATTTGTTATTTTATATTTAAAAATATAAATATACAAGTTGGTGTCAAGTGTCAAGTGTATATCATTATGGTTTTTTATTTGCATTTTCCCAGTGACTAATTATGTTAAGTATCTTTTCGTATGCTTATTGGTCATTTGTATATGTTCTTCAAAGTCATAACTATTCATAGCCTTTGCACATTTTAAAATTGGGTTACTTTTTAATTGTTGAATTATAAGAACTCTTCATTTATTTTGAATATAAGCCCCTGAACACACATAAAATTTGAAAATTTGTTATTTTGTGGATTGTCTTTTCACTTGATAGTGTCCTTTAACAAGTCTAATTCGTATTTTCCTTTGATGCCACATACTTTTTGTGTTATATTTAAAAAACTATTGTCTAAGGTCATGTAGATTTTCACCTTTATTTCCTTCTGAGAGTTTTAAAGTTTTAGCTTTTTGTAGGTCTTTAATCCACTGTGAGTTAATTTTTGTATGTGGTGTGTGGTAGAGATCCAAATTCTTCTTTTGTATGTGAAGAATATTTAATTTAAAAATCCTAAAAAAGCTACAGCTGTGAAATCACTGTTTCTCTATTCAGGTAAAAATAAAAATTGGAACTTTAAAGCCTAAGTTTAGCTAAAATAAATAGTTAATTTTTTTGTACATAGAAAAACAAAACTAAAATTAATCATAGTAATATTTGTATTGGATTTGCCATAGCTGTTTATTTCAATATTTTTATCAGTGAGACTAAAATGGTGAGCTACCTTTGAAGACAGTCTAATGGAACACTTGGATCAGCAGTCTTGATGGAAGGAAGGATATAATTAGTTGATAGATGAATTTGTCTGTAACTGAATACAGTGTCTGATAGTAGATGCTTAATAATTATTGTTAGGTTCAGAGAAGTATTTTAATATGTTATATTAGCTCTAAGCTTGTCTTCTTTTTTTCAGTGTATTAAAACCATTAGCCTGTCATTAGTACCTCCAGGCACTGAGCCCTGCTCTATATCCAGCATCTTCCTGTGTTGCAGGAGGTTGCAATTTTGCTTTGCGAACTATTTCTTGAGGCTGTTTTGGAAGTCAAAGCCAGAGATGGTAGAATTGATTGCATAATCTGAAAGCCTAGTGGCAATCATGAGTGTCCATTTCCATTGGAGGTCTTTCAAACCACATTCTAATTAATAAGATCTGTTCTAGTCATGTCAAAAATACTGCCCTTTCTCTGGAGCCATATGTTTACTGCAGAATTTCTATAGTGAGTGGTTAAGCAAACAACTTATTCCATCTTAGAGTCCTTTGTGAGTACTGCTTATGTCACTGATCCATGGAGTGTAAAACACTCTTCTAATACTAACACTCTCTGAAAAACGTTCTTTAAAATCAGAATAAAGTGCATTTTGGAAATAATTGTTCTTTAGACATCAGAAAAATTATTAAATTATTTAACTCTTGTCCCCTTAAAATTCATATTTTGCTGTATTCTATTGACATATGTTATTGAATTTTACAATTACTTTGTAATAGAATTAAATAAATAAATAATTGGAAGAAAAGATGTGCTTCCATTATATAGAATAACATAGTAAATATAATTGCTTGTTTCTTTTAGAGAATTGGAAAGTTATAACTCTACTATATTAAAGTTGTACATCAGTTATGATGTTAATGTAATACTTGGCTTCCACCATTGGGCAGGGGTAATACAGTTCTTTTTATGTGTAAGGTGATAAACTACTTGTATTTTTTAATATTTTCCTTCAAGTCTAGCAGAGCAACCTTGTATTTCCTCTAACAAGGCATGTTTGTTAAATTCAAGTTGAATATTATATATTTTAAATCTTAGTTGTCTTCCTTTATTCTTAGTTCTTAATTTACCTCTTCTTTTTGTTTTTGGCTAGACACAAGATAGAAATGAGAAAAATGGGAAAATAAAAAATTAAATTTTTTGCATTACATACACTGCAGTTCTCCTGTATAATCATGTTTAGGAAATTAAATATTGTTCTCAGAATTGCAAGTTTTGAATTACTAGGATTATACACATAATTTTCAAGAAGGGCTTATCAGGATTTATTCTCTATAATTTCACTGTATAGGGAGCAAATCTGTTCTATTCTATGCTATCCTATGCTATGCTATGCTATGCTATGCTATGCTATGCTACGCTACGCTATGCTATCCTGTTCCATTACGTCCTCTCAAATGCTTAGAACCTATGACCCAGATCATGTCAGACTGATATTGTATATTCAGGCAATCCTAACTTGATGGATAATGTTTAAATCTACTGAGATAAGATTGCATACTGACTCATTAGAATGGTCTGGTAATAGTTTTAGTTGAGATGTATAATGTGAAATCAGCACTGAATGTAGTTAATTGACTAAACTGTGTTAGTATTAATATTGTGGCACATTTTTTATTGTATGTACTTAAGGGAAGAATACTTGATACTAAAAAAATAAAACTGTAGAAAACAATGTAATGAAATGATCAGATGAGGGGGTAAATGAGAGTGACAAACACAATTAGAAAAAGTAAATAGATAAAAAATAATAAAGAGAAAAATATGATTACTAGTAAAGAGGAGATGAGTGAGGGAACTAGAAAAGCAGGAAAGGGAAAAAAAGAGCAAAGTCAGAAAAAAACAGGAGGTATTGGAGGAAGCAGAGGTGTTAGACCATAAATGAAAGACCTTTAAGAAAATATGTTTTGCTAGAGTGTCTCCTGTAAGAGATCCAAGAAGATGCATAAAAAGTCTACCAAGGAAATGAGAAGTTTTGAAAGTAAGGTAATAGTTGAGTTTGGCCTAGTAATCTATCTTCGTAAATAAAATTTCAGAAAGGATTGTATAAGAAAGTAGATAGATCTCTGACATGTAATTAATTCTGTGTAATCTTTATGCTAGGTAACAGTTACATTATTAGCTAAAGGCTAAAAAAACTCAGGTTCTCCAAAAGTACAGTAAACGGTTAGTTAAATTTATGAATGCAAATTGTGTTGCTAGTTTCCTTGTGGAAGGTAAACATTAGGTAATGTATTTTTGTTTTGGTTAAAGATGGCAGTGCATGAAAAAAATGATCAATTCTACTTTATTGCGTAAAAAATTTAGAATTTGTAGAATAACAGGTAAGCCTTAGTGTACGTTAAAAACAGAACTCCTACTCTGCTTAATTTACATTTTGTTTATCTAGCCTGAAGGCAAATGATCATGAAGATCAAATATGTAGAATATTTTTTGTTTTTCATTAAGAATTAACTTACTCAGTAAATCCCAGTGTAACTATTTAACAATTTGAACAAAACTGTCAGAAAGAACATTATTATTCATGTTTTCATTTTATGTTGTTTGTTCAACTATGAAACTCTAAATGTTACAAATATATTTTTCCTACCTGTGGTTGCATTTCTTTTTCACTGAAAATAGCTTTTACAACAGGAAGTTCCTATCAATAGATCAATATTTCCTACTTTTTGCAAGCATTTGGTGATTCACTTACTTCTGATTGTAAGACATTTGATTCTTAATCTCTTCCTAAAATTTCCCAGTGATATACAACTTTAAAATAACAGGGGTCTTTATAGAATTTTTGAGAAATATTTAAAATCTGGTGAATTACTTCTTACCCCACTATATTATTAAGCTAGATTTAAGACAGTTCATTAGTTAGATTATTAAATTAATAACTAAAAATATATAGGAATAGAGAATTAAATGTCAGTTTATGGTTTAAAAAGTCATAAAATTAAAAAGTTTATTAAAAACTCACAAATTTTTTAAATTAAAAAAAATTTTTTTTATCCTGTTCAGGCTTCTTGAGAGGTTTACTTATATATTCTCCATGCTGTTTTATTTTAGTTTTTTTTTTTTAAGTGGTTTCTTATTTGGGTACTTAATTTTAATAGTATGCAGACTTTGATTTTTTTAACATTTTATCTTCACTCTTCAAAGAGGAGTTTATCTCACTCAGAGATTTGAGATTAAGGCATACAAAATCTTTATTACATACGTGGAAATAAGCCTGAGCTAGGGTAGGAAGAAAAACAACCTCTTATTTCTGCCCCACACCCCCAAATATTTTCATTTTCTAGTTCTGACTCCTCATTGCCTTTTCATTTAAACCAATCCTTTTATTTCACTGAGCACAGTATGTTTTTGCTGGGCAATATTCTTTAAAAACAAGGACAGGGGAAATAATTATAAACAGCTAGTGCAGTCAATCAGGAAAGTTTGTCTTTAATATAACTAATAATATAAATATATTAAAAAATATAAATATAACTGGATTGACTATAACTTTAAAAAAGGAGCCTTTTGCATTCCTCATATTTTGGGCAAAAATCTTAGACAACTTAATGACAAGGAAATATCTTTCCCCACTGAAGCTTAAAATGATATTGCTGTTGGAAAGGCATCCTACAATATGGGAGAATATGTTCATAAATGACTTATCTGATAAGGGGTTAACATCCAAAATATATAAAGAACTCACACACCTCAACACCCCAAAAACAAATAACCCTGTTAATAAATGGGCTGAGGATCTGAACAGACAGTTCTCCAAAGAAGAAATTCAAATGGCCAAAAGGCACATGAAAAGATGCTCCACATTGCTAATCATCAGGGAAATGCAAATTGAAACCATAATGAGATGTCATTTCACAGCAGTTAGGATGGCCAACATCCAACACATAAGAAACAACAAATGCTAGTGAGGATGCAGAGAAAGGGGAACCCTCCTACACTTGTTGGTGGGAATGTAAATTAGCTCAACCATTGTGGAAAGCAATATGGAAGGTCCTCAAAAAACTAAAAATAGAAATATCATTTGACCCAGTAATTCCACTCTTAGAAATTTATTTGTTTGTTTGTTTATATTTTTATTTTGATATCATTAATGTACAATCACTTGAACAACATTATGGTTACTAGACTCCCCCATTATCAAGTCCCCCCCACATACCCCATTACAGTCACTGTCCATCAGCATAGTAAGATGCTATAGAATCATTACTTGTCTTCCCTGTATATACTGCCTTTCCCATGTCCCCCCACCTACATTATATGTGCTAATCGTAATGCCCCATTTTCCCCCTTACCCCTCCCTTCTCACCCACCCTCCCCAGTCCCTTTCCCCCTGGTAACTGTTAGTCCATTCTTGGGTTCTGTGATTCTGCGGTTGTTTTGTTCCTTCAGTTTTTTCTTTGTTCTTATACTCCAAAGATAAGTGAAATCATTTGATACTTGTCTTTCTCTGCCTGGCTTATTTCACTGAGCATAATATCCTCTAGTTCCATCCATGTTGTTGCAAATGGTAGATTTGTTTTCTTCTTATGGCTGAATAATATTCCACTGTGTATATGTACCACATCTTCTTTATCCATTCATCTACTGATGGACACTTAGGTTGCTTCCATTTCTTGGCTATTATAAATAGTGTTGTGATAAACATAGGAGTGCATCTGTCTCTTTCAAACTGGGCTGCTGCATTCTTAGGGTAAATTCCTAGGAGTTGAATTCCTGGGTCAAATGGTATTTCTATTTGGAGTTTTTTGAGGAACCTCCATACTGCTTTCCACAATGGTTAAACTAGTTTACATTCCCACAGCAGTGCAGGAGGGTTCCCCTTCCTCTACATCCTCACCAACATTTGTTGTTAGTTGTCTTTTGGATGGTGGCCATCCTAACTGGTGTGAGGTGATATCTCATTGTGGTTTTAATTTGCATTTCTCTGATGATTGGTGATGTGGAGCATTTCACTCTTACAAATTTACCCAAAGAAAATAAGATCCCTGATTCAAAAACACATAGGCATCCCTATGTTTATTTATACTATTTACAGTTGCCAAGTTATGGAAGCAATCTAAGTGTCCATCAATAGATGAATGGATAAAGAAGATGTGGTACATATTATTCAGCCATAAGAAGAAAACAAATCCTACCATTTGCAACAACATGGATGGAGCTAGAGGGTATTGTGCTCAGTGAAATGTGCCAGGTAGAGAAAGACAAGTACCAAATGATTTCCCTCTTTTGTAGAGTATAACAACAAAGCAAAACTGAAGGAACAAAACAGCAGCAGACTCAGACTCCAAGAAGGGACTAGTGGTTACCAAAGGGAAGGAGTTGTGAAGGGGACTAAGGGGCATTATGATTAGCACTCACAATATAGGTAGGTCACGGGGAAGGCAATACCACACAGAGAAGACAAGTAAGTAATGACTCTATACTATCTTACTACACTGGTAGACAGTGTCTGCAATGGACATGGTAAGGACTTGATAATATGGGTGAATGTTGAAACCACAATGTTGTTCATGTGAAACCTTCATAAGATTGTATATCAATGATACTTTAATAATAAAAATAATGATATCATTGTAGGGCATCTGCATCTGGGGAGGTCTCTTCCTGTGCACCAAGTGAAACCACAACCCAGTTTGGGGAGGGTTCTTGACTCTGATTGAGAATGAATTCTTGACCAGTTTGGACGAGTGTAGATAAGGGAGGAATTAAAGCAAGAGTAGCCATGAATGGCAGTAGCTGCACAGGCAGTAGAGAACAAGGAAGAAAAGAGGGAAGAAAGGGAAGGTCATTGAACTCCTGCTGGGCATGGGGCAAATCCCTTGCCAACTCCTGAAGCCAGGGTCACCTGGTGTCCAGTGTCTGCTTGAATCTGCACAGTGTGGGAATTAAGCTGCTACTACTGCAGGATTGGGGGAGCTGCAGAGCACTGGATGGACTGAGTTTATTTTCTGAGAACTTCCACTTCCTTACTGGTCAGACAGAAGGGAGAGGGAAAGGATTGTTTTAAGATAGAAAGCTGAATGAAATAGCAAAGTGACAAAGACATTTACCACCTCAGGTGGAGGTTGGAGAGTTCTTGTCTTTATCGTGGAAAAGAGTTCAGACAGAAGTGCAATTGTCTTATGCAACAAGAAAGTTTATTTGATTTAAGACTGTACACACTCAGATGGGAGTGTGGGTGACTTCAGAGAGGAGGCACATTTAAGGGTTTAGGGTTTGGGGTTTTATATGGCTTTTTGGGTAGTGTTCAGCATAAGGCATGGTTTATACAGGTAATACATAATTCCTTTGAAGTTTTGTCTTAAGAGTAGGGTTATTTAGGTGACTGTGTTGATCCAGATCTCAGCATTCTTTATCCACACAGATTCATTTACACTTTGAGGTCTATCTCTTGTCCTGGTTACAAAGTTACTTAATTGATAAAAGGGCTGTAAGAAGAGGAAGAACAACTTTTAGATTAAGTTAAAGAATAAGCTGGGCCTTTTTCCGCAGGCTAAGTAGATTTTACAATGGCCTGATCCTTGTCCCATTTCCCTGCTTTATCTTAATACTGTATTTGAGGTTAAAAGCTCATTTCATGTTTGATGTCATTGTCATGGCTTTTGGGATATTGAGTTTTGTTGTTGATGCATCCTACATTCTATTACTATAAGTTTGCAAAATTATATTGGAATTTAATTGAAATCACATTAATAAAAATGTTCCTTCCAGTGCTTGCAGAGAAATCCTTAAAAGACCTGATAGACCCAGTCAGGGCAAATGTATGGCCTTTCCCTGTGCATGAGTGTGTACACACATACACCACATACACTCACTCAGTAAATTCACCCTTAATTTCATACAGTGTTGTCTAGGGACTGGGGAAAAATAGATCTTATCTAAGCCTCCCTTCCTACCCAAAAGAAACTAATAAACCTGAAGAACTGGAGTGTAATCCCTATGAAATAGCAATGTAAGTTCCTTCCTAGTCATTTCTTTTTTAAAAAACAAACAGACAAACAAACAAAGATGTTCGTTTCAGGATGATTTTTTTCTCCCAAATATATTGCACACCTTCAAATCCTTAAATGAATTTCTCAGTGTAAGCTGAACTTTTATACTTCAAATGCCTTTCTGACTTAGTCTATTCTCGAAGTTCTCCATTCTCCCTATTCTAAATAAATCAAAATTTGGGAGGATAGGTTGAATAGAGAAGAAATCAAGCACATGACATTCCTATTTGTGATGCTTTTCTTTTATGTAGACCTTTTTGAGAGAGAATATTAAAAAGTTCTTTGTAAAGAGATGACATTTTCTTATTTTATTGATGTTTTTTTCTCTGAAAAAAACATCAATGAAACACTTTTGCCATTGGCAAGACTTGGAATAGTTCTATAATAGTAAAAAGTTTATATTTACTGTAATGAAATTCACTGTGATAAAATTTTGAAAAATAAATATTTAATCATTTGACTACCTGCTTTAAGAATTATGAAATATTAGTTACTACTGTGTGGATTATGCATTTGTTTTTAAAAGCAATATTCTTTTACTTGTTAGAGTTGTAGGTGGTTCTTTGTATAATTTGTTGTTTAAACCCATTTTTGGGAACACAAAATTTTTTTGAGATGTTATTGAACGTAATTATAGAAAAAGGCTTATTTAGCTTACAAAAATTTTCCTTCTATAATCACAGCATGTATATATTAAAAGATTAAAGAATATTATAAGTAGAAAAGTGGAAACCAAAATGTGGACTCTTCTTTGAAGTTTATTTGGGATTTTTCAAGGTTAATTATTTAAATCAACAGGATGGGTTTTGGTGAATATAAAATGGAACTTTGACCAGTAAGTTTTGGGCCTGTTGAATAGTACAAAATAATGAAGGCTGTCTTCAAAACTACTTTTTGTTCACTGCAAAGCTATACCTTGTCTCTACATGGAATTCATAACATACTGGAGTTCATAATATACTGAAAAACCTCAAGTGTGAATATTTGCCTTTTATTTATTATTAATTCGAATTTTCCCAAATTATGAATTACTTTGTCATGAGATACTGTGCATGTTGTATTTTTAGTACCTTAAGAGTTAGTTCACATTATTTTTCTTACCCGTGATGTACTCTTACCATTTGGGGCAATCTAGTTCCTGTGTATGATACAAACAATTTTTTACTTGTAGCCAGAAAATGTGGAGTCCATCTATTACCAATTAGAAACATTTCAAGGAACTATAATAGCTCTTATTTGGGCTATTTGGTGTTAGCATTTGGTCCCCTAAAATACAGGTAATTTGCCTTTCCTGCCATGCTCATGGCTTATATCCCCCTCTGTCTTTGCCAGCATGCTTGTTACGGCACGTTGGTGGTATTGTCAGTGATGCCATTTCTCCTAAGGGTTTATCTGTTATCACCACATAGAATCAGGGCCAGCCATGTGGCAGAGGTTATGGTTAAGGAAGTTAGGGGAATGAGGATAAGAATGAGAGGCACAGCAGCAAGCCAGTGTTCAGTAAAGCCTTAGGTGGTGCTCCTGAACATATGACACACACGGGCAGTCCACAGCCCATGTGAGCGAGGGTTTATTCCATGAAAAAAAATAACTCAACTTTTAAGTAAAAATGAAATGGTTTTGTGATAAGATTTCTCTGATAATACCCCCTTTTTATCTGGTTGAAAACTTTATAATATAGTGAATAAGGCTATAAATTCTAACGCTAATGCTAATATAGTATGTTCCTATGTGTGATAGGCAGCAAAAACAAAGTATTGAAGGATATGTAGTCATGCTAAACTTTAGCTCTCCAGGAGTTATTTTATTGCCCAGGAGATACTCTATTGAAAAACTATGAAAATTTCAGATTCATAAAAAAATTTCATTGGTCAGTTAGAAAAAGGAACATATGTAAGAAGTATTCATAATTGCTATGAATTTTACCAAAAATATTTGCTGTTTTCTCTAATTTAGTTTTTTTTTTTTTTTCAATATTTGCTCAAGTACTATGATACAGTCCCCATAAGTGAGAAGCCCCTGGCAGAACAGGACTGGTACCATGGTGCAATTCCCAGAATAGAAGCGCAAGATCTGTTAAAACAACAAGGAGACTTCTTGGTGCGAGAGAGTCATGGGAAACCTGGTGAATATGTCCTTTCTGTATATTCTGATGGACAGAGGAGACACTTTATCATACAATTTGTTGATGTACGTTTCCAATTTAGTTTATATGTATATTTTGATGTAGTTCATTTTGGTATAATTATAATAAAAGGATGGATAGTTTGTGATAAATTCCTGTTAATACTTTAACACTTAATCTTTCTTTTTTCTGAATTCCTTAAATTTAGCACTCCAGAATTCACTAGAATGTTAATTTTTTTAGGAAATATGTATTTTAAAATATGTAAATTAAGGTTAGTTGTTACAGAATTAAATTCAAATGCAAAAATATTTAAACGTTTTAAATGTGTCAAGTTGAATTTGCACATTAAAGGTATTTTAAATTGAAAATAAAAAGAAATAATGTGATTATTACAACTATTCTTTTTTTCTGGATAAATTTAATTACAAATTGTATGCTTTTGAAATTGCTTTCAAAAATGGTGCCATGAGAGATTTTTAAGAAATATGTTTTTAAACAGTGATAATGAAATTCCTTAATGAAATGAACAATGAAAGTCAAATTTGGTTTATGATTCATGTAGGATTGAAGTTTTTCTCTTTATGTATAAGCAGTTGCTTATTGGCATTAATAAACACTAAATGGAAATTGATGCAAAAAAATTTAAATGAACTAGCCACATTGCTTGTTCTAATACTAGTTTATTTATTGAAATTTGTTAAAGTTTTGCTAAACTACTATTTATGTTTGTTACATTCTTTATTAAGCATTAAACAGGTGAAGAGTAATCTCAAATTTTGTTTAACTTTACCCACTGAGATTCCATATGAAGGAAATGATGTCTCTGTTTATTGTTTTTTACTACATGATTTCAAATAGCATGCATTTTCAAGCTGGCTGTCTTAGGATTTCAGTTTATGTCTAGACCCAGAGGGATGATAATTTCATTACAAGAAGATTGACCCATTATTATTAGGTAAACTTCAGAGAGTTTTGGTAACATCTCTCTCTCTCTCTCTCTTTATTTTTGAGGTCAATCACATACAATAAAAGTAACCACTATGTTCCAGTGGCATTTAGTATATTCACATCTAGTAATTATATTTAAATGAAAATAGATGTTGTTCAGATGGATCAAATGGAGTAAGTCCATTAAGGTTGATATTGTATTTTTCACACTGTGAATTTTGCATAGTATTCAGATCTTAACTTGATAATCGTATTTACCTACTTTCATACATCCAACCTACTGTTTCTAGTAATATGTCATTTCTTATATCTTTGGCAAAGTCTTTTATAATTTGTATGTGCATTTAAGTTACGGATGTAAATACCTTCCCTACTATAACCTGTGCTCACGTTGGCAATATTTACAAAAATGGTATGAGAATTATAGAAGGGAAAGGTAAAGTATAAATTAAGTACAATTTATATGAATATCTCATTTTTCTAAGCTGTAAATGTTAATATTTTTAACTGTGTCATACATCAAATAAGGCTGAAATATTTCCCTTATTACCACTTGTAGTTTAAAATATAACTATAGAAATTAAATTATTAGAAACAAAAAGGAAAGGTCACTTGCAAATAATCACTTGTCCTTAATGTTGCCACTTTGTTTTAAGTAACTAAACTGAACAGCATGATACATTCTAAAAATGATGTTATTCAGTTTCTTTCTGTCACTGAAATTTTGCATTAGTTATTTGTAAGTATTCAAAGTGCCATTTTTATTTGAGAAAGCTCAAGTTTATGTTTTATATTTTCACTTTTAGGTATTTTACCAAAACAAAAAGGAGTGTTTTAGCCTTCTGTTTTTACGTAGTATATTTGTCTTAACCTCTTTCAAAGATGATTTTTCCTTCTTTCAGTTTTCTTTTTTCTTTATTTTTGCTTATCTTCGATTTTTTTTTTCAAGAGATCTACTCAGGCATATTATACATTCATTGAATCCCCTTCTCATTTTTGTATGCTTATTCTGTTCTGACTTCTTTGAATGATAACAGTCCTCTGGAAATATGTATAACAACAAAAAAATGATTGTGTTTTTTATGAGCTTTTCATTTGTATGCATGACTGATTCTTAAGTAGCACAGTAATAACTCAAAAACAAATTTTAGATGCAGTAAAGCTTTAAAAACAAAAGTAATACATGCTCTTGGTAAAAATTCAGTAATATGTATCATGGAACACATTCTTCATAATACTATACTCCCTTTGGGTTCAGTGAGGTTTCTTGATATATTCTAACTATATATATTTATATAATTACATATGTATCTATACAATTATATATCTCTATATAATTTTTATTTTACCAAAATCGAGTTAGCAATATTTTTTATTCACACCTCTTATTTTTTAAATGACATATCACATAATAGTTAAAATGTAGTACAAATAACAATCAACAAAATGATCTTTGTAGAAATTTATTCTATACCATTTTTTATGGCTTCTTTGGAACTCACATGAGATGATTAGTGGCAACCTTAGTTTCAAAGAAAAGTCTCTTATTTAAAAATTAGTTTGGATTCTCTATCATATTATTATTAAAACCATATAGGAAAAAGTTAAAAAATAATCCATCTGTATGTGAATCTAAACTCAGATCATCTGAGCTACAAGAAAATTTATACAGATCTGTACAAGGTCAAATATAGTATTTGGAATTTTGAACATATCAGGAAACAAATCCTCAAAAATTTTAGTGGATGTACTGTTCTTATGCTAGATGCTTAGCCAGATGTTAGAAGCATACAGTCTTAGCATCATTTTTAGATTTAGTACTATCGTCATCTTTAAAAAAGTGAATTAATTGGTTTTACACTGTGTTAAGACTCTGAGAACTCCCTGATGCCAGAGAGATTGCTTTAAAAAATAATTCCTAGGAATCAGTTTCTTATTTCAGCCCAAGAAGTAAATCCTGTTGCTTGTATCACTTACTATGTTAGTCCATCATGATTACTATGTCAGTGGCAGACAATTTTCTTTAAATTAAAAACTAGATATGTTTTTAAATTAAAATTTCCATTACTCTATATTGTTATAGAGGTTATAGAATTACAGAGGTATATTAGTTATAGAGGTATATATAGTTATAGAGACATATTAGAATTTTATATAAGACATTATGACACTAGTGGCTGATTTGAAATTTCATTCTGTGTGAACTTCATCTTATTACCTACATTGTATTAAATACTGTACTTTGATATTCTGAGTTTCATGTGAGTGTGAGAACTTTCCAGTATTCATTTCTGATCTAAGTTGCCTTGCTTCTCTTTTTAACTTCACAGTCATTTTATACGTACTGCATTTCATTCATTCATACACGTTTATTGATCCAGGCAATATATGCCAGGTTCTACACCATGGGGATACTGTGATGAACAGAATAAATGTAAAAATTTATCACTTCATGAGCTTACATTGTAGAGCAGGAGTTAGACAATAAACAAGATAAATAAGTAAAATATATATGTTAGATGGTGATAAGTTCTAAGGGAAAAAATTCAGTAAGGAAAAGAAGGTAAATTTAGTTGAAGTGAGAAAATGGATATTGAATATTGTGTAGGGTGGTCAGAGTAGACCTCTCTGCAAAGATGACATTAGATGATAGACTGGAAGGAAGGAAGGGAGCCATTGACCATAAGGCCAGCTGAGGAACTATTCCAAGCAGAAAATTAAAATGCCATGAAGAAGGAGTGTATATAGTGTGCTTGCAAAACAAGAAGCAATGAGCGTGGCTGAGGGGGTGTGAAGAAGGGGGAAGTTTAGTGGTAAGAGATGATGTAAGAAGAAAATATAGAGGGCAGATTATATAGAGTCTTATATACAATAGTAAAGACTTTGGCTTTTGTTCTGAGGGAGATAAGAATTTTGAGCAAAATTAATGGGATGATCTGTTATAACAGGATCCTCTCTGTTTGCTATGTTAGGGTTAGGCTGAAGGAAGATAAAAGGAGAAAGTGTGCGTGTGTGAAGAATCTTTAAGATCTACTCTTGGCAGCTTTCAAATAATAATAGCATATATTTGGTTGAAATATTATTGTCATTATTGCTGTTTTTACATGGTATGCATCTATAATCTTGCATTTCTTCTTTTCTTATCAATTTCATATAAGAATGCCTTCTAGTATATTTAATTATTTACAGATAGCGAATATTCCTTGAGAAAATGTAATTTATACTTTTAAGTGTTCTTTAAATATGTTTCTTTTCATATATCCAGATTTGGAATTATTTTTGTAATTCAGGCTTTGTTATTTGTATGGTGATTTAATGATTGTGTACCATGAGCCATATACTAGGCAAAGTGGTTTGCATGTTAATATTTAGTAAAATTGCATAGTTAATATTTAGAGGTCAAAATATTTTTTTCCACCAATGAATAAACTGAGACACTGAGGAAACTTACCAGTGTATTGTATGCCTAGTGATATAATAGTGTCTCCAGTGTGAAATATTCTCAAGTATCATCGCTAATACAACATAAGAGCTCTGGTTGCAATGTACAGAAACTATTTAGGCAGTTTGCCTGATTGACTCTAACACAAACTGCCTGATTGAATGATATTCTATAGTTAAGTGTTAAAATAACCTAATGCATGTTTGTTCCTCACTTGAAACTAATATTCATTTAAAAGTTGTATATAAAGTCTGATAAATTAAATCTTATTTTATGCTATGGAAAAATGGAGCTTTTTATAATCTTTTAACTGGAAAAATCTTCCAGTAATGGATAAGTAATATCCAAATTTAGGTAGTTTTGAAAGTTCATATTTAACAGAGAGTTTTCTTAAAATAGAGCACACTCATATCTGTATCTGTACATACCACTTGTATATTTATAGGTGAGCACTTTGGAAACAATCTGATGGAAGCTTTTACTACATATGTTGCATTGCTGTGCTTCTTGCATAAAGAAGTAGAGCCAATAAGATATTTTTTCCTTGCTAAACTTATTGATGTCAGTTCATCCATATGATAACTGACCTGCAAGCCTGTTTGAAATACGGAGAAAGAGAAAGGGGTCTTGTCAGTTTGGGAAAATGTTACTTAACCTGATGTTATGAAATCAAAAAGTGCTAAGGTTTGAGTATGCTGGTATCAGCAGTTTTGTTGCTGTGCATTGGTGTGTAAATGACTGAGTGCTTTTGATGAAAAACAATACAGTAATTATCCTAGTATATAAAAAGCAGTTGCTAATGTATTGATTAATAAGACATGAATGATCATTAGAGGTTCTTAAAAAACATATTATATTAGATATACTCCCTCAAACTTTTGACATTATTTTTGATCTTGAAGGTTTTATCAAATGGAACATATATCTAAATATATGTAAACTTAATTTCTATTACTTAACTCAGATGTATTCCATGCTTTATTTCCTTTGGCTATCTTTTCAGCAAAATGCATTCCAGAGCTGTTAGTTTTTCTTTTTCTTCCTTTCTTTTTAAGAATTTGAATTATGTATAATCATTATGACAATTAATTCCTTGATGGGAAGGTAAATTTTTTAGCATCTTGGAGTTTTATTTATTTATTCTTATTTATCTTCTTGCCCATTCACTACTGTGAAGTATATTCACATTATTGTGCAACAGTAGGTTTTCTTAATGGAATGTAATTTTTCCTGAATGTAGTCTTGCTGGACCAAAGTCTTCTTATTTATTCTATTTTATTGTTCTTTCTCCAGAATATGTACCGATTTGAAGGCACTGGGTTTTCAAACATCCCTCAACTTATAGATCATCACTACACAACAAAACAGGTCATCACTAAGAAATCAGGTGTAGTTCTGCTGAATCCTATTCCTAAGGTAGGTCCATATAGGTACTCTTTTTTTTTTCAAAGAATGCTTTGTGAGTTAACATTTTTCATAACAAATAAACTTCTTAGATTATTTATAGAAGTTTGGAAACAAAAGGGTTGTGTGATTGCTACTAGTATTAATACGGTTGAAACATGGGATTTCTTGGGTCCTATTAAGTTAGATTGCCTTTTTATTCAGTGTTTGCTGAATTATTTTTATAAGTGGTCTGTTTTTTCATTTTTCCTTACCAGTTGTTCTTGAAAGACATGAGGTTTTTCTTCACCTTATAAGATTCAGACTTTAAAAAGGTTCAGGTTACAAAAGATTCTAAGATGCAGAACTTAAAAAAGTATGTCTAGCAGTTTATGAATAAGTTAGAATTTTAATTTTGGATGTTAAGTTTACAATCTATTATAAGACACTGGAACTTTAAAAGCTACAGTCATCAGGTAAGTGTAAATCAAAACCACAATGAGACATCCCCTCACACCAGTCAGAAGGGCCACTTACCCAAAAGACAAGAAATACCAAGTGTTCATGAGGATGTGGAGCAAAGGGAATGCTCCAACATTGTTGATGAGAATGTAAATTGGTGCAGCCACTATGGAGTATGGAGTTTAGAGCAGGATGGAGGTTCCTCCAAAAACTAAAAATAGAACTACGATACAACCCAGTAATTCCACTTATAGGAATTTACCTAAAGAAAACAAAATCCCTATATATTCAAAAAGATATATGCACCCCTATGTTTAGTGCTGCATTATTTACAATAGCCATGATGTGGAAGCAACCAAAGTGTCATCAATAGATAAATGGGTGAAGAAGATGTGGTACATCTACACAGTGGAATATCATTCTTCCATAAGAAAGAAAGAAATCTTGCCATTTGCAACAACATGGATGGACCTAGAATGTGTCATTCTAAGTGAAATAAGCCAGGTAGAGAAAGACAAACACAATATCATAACACTTACATGTGGAATTAAAAACAAAACAAAACAAAAATGAACAAAACAGCAGTAGATTCATAGACACTGAGAAGTGGCTGGAGGTAATCATGGGGGAGGGTTTGGGGTTCATGAATGGGTAGGTGAGGGGGATAAAGGGGCACAAAATCTCAATCATAATATAAGGTGGTCATGGGGATGGAAGTGCAGCATGGCGAATATAGTCAGTGCTTCTGTAACATTTTTTATGTTGACGGTAACTGCACTAATTGGGGTGAGGATGTAATAATGTTCGTAACTGTTAAATCACTGTGTTGTATACTTGAAACCAATACAATATTGTGTATCAACTATACTTAAAAAAAGAAAAGCTACACTACTTCTCAAAGGCAGTAAATCATAAATTTCCTATGTGGAGCCCAGGAGCTGGGTGGGAATTTATTCTAGGTCATTTTTACCTCTGAGACCTATCACGGAACATTCTTATATGTGCTTTAAGAGTTTTGTGAGATAAGGAATGAGTATGAGGAAGGTTTGTGTTACTAAAGCAAAACCTGTGGGATTGGATCAAAGTAGAGCAATGGAGCTGGCTCAGCTTCTTAGTACTTTGATGTTTCAGGAACTGAGACAAGAGTCCTTTCCTTTGGGGGCCATCTATGAAGAACAGTGTAGAAATAGGAAAGCCATAAATGTGGTAGGTTAGTATTTGCTGATGAGATTTTTCTATATCTAGGAATGACTTAATATGAAGCACGTGTTATTCACAAGAATGCTAGTATATAATCCAGATTCAGCTAAGGAAATTAAAACCAATTGTTATATTTCCTTTGTTCGTCTAGAACATAATGTCTATCTTTGTATTTATAGTACTCAATCTTCTAGGGACTGAGCTTTAATATTCCTTGCACAGAAGATTTTGAGAGTCAGTTGCTAAACACTAATTCTGTGACTAAAGAATTGGCCTTCTTGCACAATTTCTATAATTATGAGATTTGCTCATTCTTTGTTAGTATTTCTCCATTAACTTCTCTACCCCACCTTACCCCCCATTTTAATTGCAGAAAACTCTATAAAAGTTCTTTAGTCTGAAACGGGTATCACATTTTTTCTCTATTAAAAAAAAGTCTGTCAGTGTTTCCTCTTCCATCAATAATAACTGATATTGTTTTGCAGAATTCTAAGAGCTCAGTTATGGTCCTCTAATCTCATGGCTTCATTTACTATTTACAGATCAGTAACTTGCAAATTGATATTTCTAGCTCAGATTTATCTTTCCCAAAACTAAATTTTTCTATTTTTCTAAAAGTGGGTTAATCACCATTAAGTCCAAAATATATCATCCTTTTTTAGTAAATGGTACAGGTTTCCTCCACTATCCAAAAGTAGAGCATTAGTATGAAACCTTTCCTAAGCAAAATGGTGTAAAGTGAAGCAATTAGCCTTTTGCAAAAGTGAAAATCTTCCTTGGATTTCTTTTGGATAGTGAGAGCAGGTACTAAGGCAGGTCTTTCATAAAAGTGAAGGGGCATAAAGCAAACTTTCAGAAAGTGGAGGAAATCTGTAACACGAGATACTCAGCTCCTCAAACCATAATATGAGTCATTTTCTACATCCCCTCTTCATCATTGCCCTCTTATTGCACTTTAAGGGACAGGAGTTTGGTATACTTAATTGTACATTTGAAAGTTTGTACTTAAATTCCCATATCCCAGTATGGAATAAAATTCAGTGCACTGGAGCCATATGAGGTTAATGGCATATACAACTGGATTTTCAGATATCAATATCTCATATCACACACCAACCAGGTATTTCCATTGTCTACTCACTGAGCCAGGCCTGAGAGACCAAAGCCACTAAGGAGCCACATAGAAATGCAGATCTGGGCTGGAGTATGAATGTGTAGTTTCAAGCAAAGCTGTGCCCTTCATTATATAAACTTTTCCATGAAACAAGCCTAGACAAGTGGAGTAGATTCTCTAGGCTGTTACATGGCCAGTTATTCTTTCTCCCAAGCCCTCAACACTGGCTGTGGAGCTGATTATTCCATTCTTTTTTAGTACTATCTATGAAAATAATTGTAAACTGAAAGCTATAGAAGATTAAGGGGCTATATATAATTGTTATATGAGATAGAAATTTAAAGTATATCTGGCTGGCTGTTAACCTGATCTATTTATGATATTTGAAATATGCAAGTCATTGTCTCAGTTTGTTATAAATATTTTTATACTTGATTTAAGGAATCATGTTACTCTTTTAAAAGAAAGTGACAAAGCAGAGGTTGTGAAAATTAGACTATTTTCAGCAGGGAAAAAATTGATAAAGATTTTTTTATGGTGTTATTATTTGTTATGGATCTTCCTTTGAGAAGTTATTTGTAGTCTTGTAACTAGAATCTATTTCTTGATTTAATTTGTGTAAGAAGTTAATGTCTCTGACCATATAATGTGCTATAAAACATCTTATTTTCATCTTGCCAGACTTCATTTTTAGCCTACATAACGAATGCTCTTTTGGTCTTAATATAATTTCTGTTTATAGCAACTTCTCTTTTCCCATTTATTTCTCTCATACCTATGAAAATATATCCTCATAATGCCTAACTAGAGGACACAGTGGCCAAAGTAGTCTCTTTCTTCTCTTCAGAAGTACAGGAAACTAGACAATACAGAGTTAGAGAAATTATTTAATGTCCCCATGGTAATGAAGCTAGTGGGTGCCCGAGCCATTTACTCCTCACTCTCCACTGGCTGATTTATCCTATACTGTTTCCCAAAGCCTGTATAAAGACATAGAAGGTGAATGGCATTGTTGTAAACAAGGGTGTGGATTACCCATTATCATCATCTCTATTTAGGCACGTTGGGTATACACAGGGCTTGTCCTATACTCAGTTCAGTTTCTTTTTTCAAAGGTCATTTCATCAGAGAGGCCTTTTCTGACTACCATATGTGAAATAACATCTCACCGTCATATGTTCCCTTTAATTTCTCATTGTTGTGGTTCTGTTTACCTGAAATTACATTATATGATGTAATTTTAGTTGTCTGTCTCCCCCAGGTGAAATGTAAGTTCTGTAAGGGCCAGAATTGCATATAGCAATTAGTGTAGCTGTATCCTCAGTGCTGTATGCATAGAACAGTGCTGGTGCACAGCAGTAAACAGTTGAAGAATTGAATTCATTGAGCAATTGCTAGTAGCCAGGTACTTGCTGAGCTTTTTATATGTATTGTCTCATGTAACCGTTGTATTTCTATTAAGTTAAGTGTTGTCAACCCCATACAATATCATTGTTGTTTTTAATCTCTTATAATATTATGAATGAGGAGCTGAAGCTTAAAATGGTAAATGACTTGCACAAGATAACAGAACTGATAAGAGGCAGAGCTGGAATTGGAGCCCATGTTCTTAACCACAATCTGTCTAGATTGTCGAGTCTAGACTTTAGAGACTAGAATAAACAGTTTAAGAAACATGGATGTGAGTTTGAGTATCTTTGATTCCTTAAAATGCTAATTTGAGGAAGAACTAAACATATTAGAAACTCCTATAAAGGAAATTTCCTATGAAGAAAATCATTGCATGTAATATTGGGTGGTAGAGCTGGGATTTGAGGTAAAATATAGATTAGAAAGACATCTACTTCAACTTTAATATTTAAATGGTATCTAAAAAGTTTATTTGCCTTAAGTTTAATATTTTTTCAGATTTAGTTGTTTTTTAAAAAATTTCTTTGTGAGCAGAAATTAAAGTTCATGATTAAATTCAGGTGAGTTAGGCAATGAGCCATTAAGGTGTACCTTAGGCAAATGACTTGCTTGCCAACTTAAATCAAGTAATTATGGCTCTTTATGAAAATTTGATATAGGATACCAGAGTATTAGGCAGCTGTTTGAGAGCAGAGTAAATCTTTCTGTGACAGAAACTAACTTGTCCTTAGGTGATAGGTTCAGTGCAACTGCATTCTTCAGACACATGAAAAGTACAGGTCTTAAAAGATAAAAGCTGGACTTTTCATTAGGGACTCTATTCTTTTTTTTTAGTTTCAGACTATTTATTTTGCTTTATACTAAAGTTATGTAGTTTGCTTCTTTCACATTACTGTCAAATGATTTTCCCTTTATAGATGCTTATGATACAGTTTTTGATATGTTGAAGTCTCTTATAATTTAACATTTCATGGAATGAAAGAGACTTCTCTTTCCTTAAATCTACATCCATGGTCTTTAATCCTTAATTATTTAATTAAATTATTAAAAATAATTTAAAATTTTAATAGGTGATTGGAAAATATATGTGATTCAGTATTTACTTGTTTAACAAAAATTTATTTCATCTTCATTCAGTGCTGTGCAGTGTTGTGCAATATGTCAGAGTCCAATAAATGCTATGACAGTGAAGCAGGTCAAGGAGATAAGACCTGAACATGATGAGAGCAGGATTTAAAAAGCTTTTGAAAAGCAGATGCATTTTTAAAACAGTGATCAAGGAAAGCCTCCTAATGAATTTTGAGGAGAAATGTGAGCCAAACCAAGGAGCTATCTGCATGGTTATCTGCAGGGGTAATTGTAAATGTAAAGCACTTATTAGTACCTTATGAATACCAATTTATGAGAAGAATGCCAACTTGAAACTGGTAGGGCCACAGTGTTATTTATTGGCCAACTATCCTTGTGTCTGGGAACAGTGTTCCTTGGTAGAACTGAGGAGCTGTGGAGGCTAGCGTGGCAGAAACAGTGTGCTTGAAGGGGAGAGTGATGGAGGTAAGCACTAAGTTTTCATTAACTTAATAACTAATCCATAGTGACTTAAAAGGTCAGTTGTTAATTACATAATTTAAGAAATTCATTTGAGTAGAAACAGCATAAATTTTATAAGTTCATAGTATGTCTCTCAAAAACAAAAGATTTATATTTAATAGTGTTAATGAATTTCAGGAGAATATTTTTGTAGTAATATGGCCCTCCAAGTAGTATAAAACACATATTTTTAATTTCTAAGAACTTTTTTTTCCCAACCCTTTTTTTTCCCACACAACCAAGCAATTAACTCAATTCAGATACTACTTACCTGGAGATAAGAGTCAGATCCCACAACCCTACAGGTTAAGGGCTCAGTCCTACAAGATGGTCCCCCATGGTCTTTAGATGCCATTATAAGTCTAGGTGATACCTGTTCTGATCTACCAGTTGTAGATTGTAGGTTCCAACAACCCCCATATTGGGTTCAGTTAATTTGCAATTTGTAGCTCATAGAACTCAGAGAAACATTATACTTACTAGATAACCAGTTTATTATAAATGTATATAACTCAGGAACAGCCAGATAGAAGAGATTTATAAAGCAAGGTATGTGGGAATGAGCACGGAGCTTTCTTGATCTCTGATCTCAGCACTCTCCCAAATCTTCACACCTTCACGAATCCAGAAGCTCTCTGAAGCGTGTCCTTTTGGGTTTTATAGAGGCTTCATTACATAGGCATGATTGATTAAATTGGTCACTGGGCTTGAACGCCAGTGGTCAATGATTTAATCCATCCTTTCTTCCTTCCCTGGAGGTAAGAAGGTGAAACTGAAAACCCCAACCCTCAAATCACAAGGTTGGTGTCCCTGGTAATCCATTGATCCTTGATTACCTGAGGGCTTTCCCAAATGTCACCTCATTAACATAACAAAATCACCCTTATAGCTCTTAGCTATAAGTTTTAAAAAAATATTTCCAAGACTTTTATGAGTTCTGCCAAAAATGGAGACAAAGACCAAATATTATTTCTTAGTATACACCACAATACAAACTCAGTAATATTATTTTAGGAGACATCTAGCTGTCTGTGCTTTTGCAATAATTCTCTTATGCTGTCATTTGTGTGGGATATTTGAAAAGTTTACTGTATTTAAAATTTAAATATAAATAAGAATCTTTTTTTACCTCTTGAAAAGAAGATAATTAAATATCATGTCAAATTAGATTTCACAGAAACCCAGTTTGGAAAAGAAAGTTCTGATAAATGTTGCTGTTAAGAATTGTATTTAATTGCCTCCTTTAGATCAGTTATTAGGTCTGTTGAGAGTGGAAGTGCACAAAAAACTGCAAAATGTTCTCTTTAGGAAACTCATCAAGAATATATAAATCTCCATGTGGACCTCCGATTTGAACAAAAATAATCCAATTTTAAATGTCTGTTTTCACCATTCCCATCTGCATGATCTGGGGCAAGTCCATCTCCTAAAGAAATCTTCAGCCTGTAATAACCCCACATGGTTGTCATAAAGGTCATGTGAGAAAATTTCTGTGCATGTATTTTGGCAACTGTGAAATAACATAGACTTTCTCATTTAAAAACTTTTTCACAAGACAGACAAATAACAGAAGGCAAAGACCGTAACTGCAGGGGGAAAATATTTTCCCAGCCCAGGGCAAAATACCTTTGAAGCGAAATCAGTTAAAGGAAGAAATAGAGTGGGAGAAACCCATTTATTGCTTACAAGCAGTTGCTCACTTCTGCTCACCTGTGTCTCATGCCACCCAGCTGCAAAAAGGGACCAACCTCTCTGGTCCAGCTATGCCCTTGCTCCCCCTACTAATTACCTATTGATATGGAGATGCACCAAGACCAGGTGAGAGATTCTGGAAATATTGCAATTTTACCCACAGCCTACTTCTCCAGAAATCTCACCTCACAATCTACTTACTCCCCATCTTCCATAATGGCCCCTGTGTGAGAAAACTGGAGCACTGTAAGCAGACTAATAACATACAATAGCAGCAGCAATAAAATTTTGATAATCCTCAAGCCAGAGGATTCAGCTAAGTTCAAAGCCCTATGCAGATTTAGTTCATAGCTTGCCCATTCCACAGGCAGTCAGTAGCTGAACGGATAGGGAGGTCAGAGCAATCATCACACGGCAGCTGCAGTCAGGGGGTGGGTCCAGGCCACAGGGACTGTACAAGAAAATAACCTCAAGGGCGATAGGATATGTTTTCATGACACTAGCATAGGCAAATCTTGTCCATCAGGTAGGATGCATGCAAGAGAGTGGTCCTGTGATAGGACACTGGCAGAATGGGATCTTGTCCTGGTCTAGTATACCAGACTTTGAGCCCTCTCCCTGTGAGAGTTACAGTTGGATCAGTAGATAGGGCTATGGGAGGTACATGCACTGGCCATCCAGATAAAACAAAACTTCATTAGATACTCTTACCTCCAGGACATCTTGGCTACACTACCATGACATTTTGGGGACCGTTCTGCTGTAACTCTAGGAACACACAAGAGGCCAGCATCCAGGCTTTTTCCCCATGGTCCATGTGTTAAAATGTCCAGGGCTATATCTACTCAACAGAGTCTCCAAGGTTTAATGCAGTTGGGGCTGCAGCAGGATGTTGCTCTGCTGGCCATATCCTGGCTTCAGTAATTCCTCTTTGGTGTGCACATATAGTTGTAGAGGAGAAGCCGCAATGTGTGTTAGCATGTCCACAGGACTCAAGGCTTCTTTTGGGGGCTTCTCATTCAAATGCCCTGTCACTGTCCATAAGCGAACTGACCAGCCCTGTAGTCTGGTGGTGTCTGACTTTAGGCCAGATTTCAACAAAGCATTGTTTCTCTCTTTTCAGTCACAGCCTGTCTTCCTTCCATGCTCTTACCTCCCCCAGATCTGCTAAAGTACTAGTAGCCTCACTTATAGGTTGCCCTATGTGAGGGGCAAGAGCAGTCACTAGGGTCCCAAAGAGAAATGGGGGAACTATATGGAGCACCAGATTTCTCATTCCTATGGTGAACAACTCCTTATCAGGGCTCTGGGAGTTCATATGATAGATATTTTTTATGCCTAGCTCTCATAACACCTGCTGGAGCTCTGCATATGTTTTCTAGCTAGTGGGTAAGCATGGTACCATGATTGGGCCAAACTGCCCTGATGGCTGCTGTCAGCCAATCTAGAAGCACCTGATTCCCTGAGGTGTGATGGGCACTTTGCAACCATTGCCCAATTGAAAGGTGAGTCATCAGGGAAGCAAGGCTCCCAGATAAAGCTGCACCCTCCACCGTTGAAGCCACTGGGTCCTCCCCACTATCCATAGAGGGGGTTCTGGGTATCCCCTTACCATCTCTAGGGGCACCCAAGGGTTGCACCCATGAAAATGGATTTTGGGTTCAGATGTCCTGCTGACTACCACCAGATGTAACTCTAATGACCTGGCTGCCAAAAGGGACCCCACCCAACCTCTCTGGTCCAGCTATGCCCTTGCTCCCCTTTGTAATCACCTATTGATTCACCTACTTCTCTCCGTCCCTTAGAAACACATATTGATATGGAGATGCACTAAGGCCAGGTGAGAGATTCTTGAAATAATGCAATTTTACCCACAAAGACATTTAGTGCATAGTCTGTTGATAACACTTTACCTCTATTATTTTTTAATATCTTTTCAATGACTGTGAATTGAATATTATCCCCATTATTAGATGAGAAAGCTCATAAATTAAAATTTACCCTAAATCACATTTCATGTGAATTTCAGTTATGTCCTGAAACTGACTCTATTCTATTCATTAACTTTTTACTAGCATAAATTACAATCAGTAGTCTCAGTAACACCAGTAGTTCAACAATTTTTTTCTGTATTCCAATATTTTAGCACCAGAATGTAACAGTGAACTTGACAGTTATGGTCTTATACCTTATGAAACTTGTATAGCAGGAACTATATAGCATATTGTGCTTAGAGAGATGTGGGATAATATTTTAATATTTAGCTTTATTTGGGATAGTCTAGGAAGTTAATTAAACTTGGATTTTAGGCTTTATCCATTTAAAAAAATAAAAGAATCCTGTTGTAGCACAGATAACACATAGACTGACTTCCAGTTTTTTATTGCAAACTTTACCGGCAGTTATTTTGAGAAAGAGCAATGTTAGACTAAAAAAATTAATAAACCTTGGAGACCACTAATGTTTCTTTAAGTGAACTCTTAAGATTATTTCATCCTATATCCTGTTTCATCCATAAGCTTAAGTTTACCTCATTTTTTTTGCTCTGAATTTTTTTATAAACATGCAGTTGATATAAAAATTATATTGGTTTCAAGCGTACAACATAGTGATTCAACAATTGTATACATTACAAAATGCTCACCATAAGTATACTTACCTATGTCACCATACAAAGTTGTTATAGTATTACTGACTACATCCACTATGCTTTACTTCTTAATCCCAGTGACTTATTTATTCTATAATTACAAGTTTGTACCTCTTTATCCCTTTCATCTTATTTCACCTATACCCCCATTCCCTTCCACTATGGCAGCACCAGTTTGTTTTCTGTATTTATAAGTCTGTTTATGTTTTGTATGTTTTCTTGTTCATGTGTTTTATTTTTTTAGAGTCCAACACATAAATGAAATCCTGTGGTATTTGTCTTTACTCTCTGACTTATTTCACTTAACATAATACCCTTTAGGTCCATCCATGTCACAAATGGAGATTTCATTCTTTTTTTATGGCTTAGTAATTATTCCATTGTGTTTATGTACCACATCTTTATCCATTCACCTGTCCAGATATGGACACTTAGGATGCTTCCATATCTTGACTATTGTAAACAGTACAGCAGTAATATCTTTTGCTAGTAGTGGTGCATACATATTTTCAAATTAGTGATTCTATTTTCTTCAGGTTGATACCTAGAAGTGTAATTAGTAGCTTCTATGATATTTCTACTTTTAACTTTTTGAGGAAACTGTAGTGTTTTCCATAATGGCTGTACCATTTTACATTTCCAGCAATAGTGCATGAGGGCTTCCTTTTCTCCATGTTCTCACCAGCACTTGTTATTTCTTGTCTTTTTGATATTGGCCATTCTGACTGGTGTGAGGTGATATCTCACTGTGATTTTGATTTGCATTTTCCTGCTGATTAGTGATGTTGAGAATCCCTTCATGTATTTTTTTGTCCATCTGTCTGTCTTCTTTGGAAAAGTGTCTATTCAGTTCATCTGCCATTAGTTGGATTATTTGCCCTTTTGGTGTTTAGTTTTATGAGTTATCTATATATTTTGGATATTAATCCCTTATTGGATATATAATTTTCGAATAGCACCTCCCTTTTGTAGTTTGTATGAAATCTTTTTGTTTAGTATAGTCCCATGTGTTTATTTTCACTTTTATTTCAATTACCCCCCAAAATTTCTAAGGCCAGTGTTCAGTCCAGAGTTTACTGTCTTGTTTTTTTTTTTTTTTTAAGTTTTATGGTTTCAGGTCTTACATTTAGGTCTATGATCCGTTTTGAGTTTATTTTTGTGTATTTCATAAGACAGTAGTCTAGTTTATTCTTTTGCATGTAGCTGTCCTGTTTAGCCAGCACCATTCATTGAAGAGACTGTCTTCTCCCTTTTGTATATTCTTGCAGTTTTGTCATTTATTAATTTACCATATAAGCAGGGTTTACTTCTGGGCTCTTTACTTCATTAAATATCACATATTTAGTTTGAGGATCCAGGTTTATATATATATATTTCTTACTTGTCCTGTAAATATTTGATAGATGATGGGAATAGGCAGAGGAGGCCCAAGAGATTCAAAGAATAAGTCACTGGAATTTTTTGAATGCAGGTTGAAGGGCATGATTTCATATTTATAGCATAAACATTGCCTGAAGTGTTTGTCAGTTGATCATTTTAAGTATTTATGAAAACTTTTGTATTCATAGACTTGGGAAAGCATGTAGATATATGTGAGAAAATGTATAAGTGGTTTTCTGGTATGAACATAGTTGCATAACTTAGCTTTTTCCCCCTTGTTCCTTGTTGGAAACCAAGGTAAAGAGAGTAACAACACAAAAAGATATCCATAAACTGCATTTTCTTTTCATGAAACTAAGAGCCATGTCTAATTCACTGATTTCAATGTGTTATGGTAACCAAAAGTACCCTAGGTTAGGCAGACATTGTATAGCCAAAGTTAAGAGAAGATGCCATTAAAAAACCCAGCTACTGTAGATCTTACTGAGCTCCAGCAAAAATACCTCTTGAAAGTGAAGAATTCATTCTAAAGTTCTAAGGCTATATTCCTTGCTTGCATCAATGGATATAGGGAATGATGGGGGAAATCAAATTTTATATTTCGCTTAAGTTATATGGCGAAAACCACACTTGGAGGAAAATTTGAAGCCTTAAAAACTTATATCAATAAAACAAAAAGAGTGAAATATGTGGGTTAAGTATGCAACTCATAAATTTAGGGAAAAAAAATCCACAGTTAAATAAAAGTAAAGCAGAAAACCAAGAATCAATAAAGTAAAAGCATAAAGGAATGAATTAGAAAAAGGGAAAACAAATATATATAATAATTACTTTAAAAAAGATCAATACATAATCAAACCACTTGCTGATTGAATCAAGAAACCCCATAACACAAAAGAGCTAATCTCTTTAATATAGAAAGAGCTCCTAGAAATTGATGGGGGAAAAAAAAAGATGACCAATGGTAGGTAATTACCATACTCAGTAGAATCAAGGAAAAGTAAATATATAATGATATATCATTTTCCCACCTATTAGATTGGTATAAACTCACACTTTAATTATTTACTCTTTTGGCAAAGATGTGCAGAAAAGGCCCTTAGATACTTTGCTGATGAGGGTATAAGTTGGGAAAACCTCTGTAGAAGGCCATTTGGCAGAATCTGTCAAACTTAAAAGATGTGTATCCTTTTGATGCAACAATAACACTTCTACAATCTATTCTTTAATTATGTTTGTATATATGAAATAATGTTAGTATAAGGTTAGTCACTGAAGCACTGTTAGCCTTGTTTGTAATATCAAGAGATTAAAAATAATTGAAATGTTCATCGGTAGGAGTCTAGTTAAATCAATTATGGTATCCCACCCAACAGAGTACTATAAATAAGGAGGATTTCTATGTACTCACTGGAGATAGGCTAAAGATATATTGTTAATAAAAGGAACTAAACTATAAAATGGAATTTATGTTATGTTGTCTTTTGTATAAAGTGTGGGAAGTATAAGGTTTTATGTCTGAATTTGATTTTTTATGATAAATAAGCTGTAAAAATATACTCAGGAACTAATAATAATGATGGTAATGTCTAATGTTGGTTACATGTTTAGTTTAAAGGGAAACTTTACTGTTTGCACTTTATATTTTTAATTTTTTTAACACTGTCTGTATTACCCATTCAAAATTTAAAATAAAAAAAGAAATGAAACCATAGCACCTGTCCTCAAGTAGTTACAACTTTTCAGGGACATGCTTTATTGAAATATTATAAGGATGATAGAATGTTCATGTCCTATGTTTTTAAGGTAGAAAAAATAATTTATAAAATACTGTATGGTATTGTTCCATTTTCAAAAAGTGAAGTGTACATACATACAGAAAATATATGTACATACACATAGAAAAAGTTGAAAGACTTCACCGTAAGATATTATGATTATCTCAGATTGGAGGAATAAGGGGTTGTTTTTTTGGGGGGGGTTAAATGTAGTTTTTATATTTTTTTCATTGAACATGTTATTATTTTTGCAATGTTAAAGCTTTTCTAAAACCATGTGGTGTGATAATGAGTACAATAGTGTAAATCAGTGTTTTAAAAATCGTTTTTTCCTATAATACATAGAAACAAATTGCATTTTATATTGACACCCAGGGCACACAAAATTGCAAGTCATGATATGTATGTGTATGTATAACTGAAACAAATTTTATAAAACAACTTTTTATCCTTGTTATATGTGATGTATTTTATTATCTCTTTAAAAAGTCTACATCCAAATAGTTGATTTTATAAACCTTAATGTGAAAAATACTTATATAAATCGTTTTTAAAAAACAATAAAATTGATTTTTTTAAGTAGCATTATGTGTGGCAAATGTTCAAAAGAACAAATGGCCTGGGAATGGTTTGTAGAGGGTGATGGTTCAAAGTAGGTCTTGATAGGCAAAAAGAGTAGGGAAATTACTTGGGCTTATAATAAGGAATAATCTAAAACATGGGAAATTCCAAGACTTATTTTATGGAAACAGGGTCAGTTTAACAGAAGCAGATGATTTAGGAAGATGAATAATTTGAAAAGTGTAGGTTAAAGTCATATTCTTGAGAGACTTGAGTACTAAGATTAGGATTTATCTATGGAAAATGCCAATCCATTGCAGGTTTATAAGGAAGAGGTGAATGTGAGCTATGCATATCTAAAGTATAGTTGGTGATATCACATACCTCACTAAAATATTGAGGGCTGTCCCTTTTAACTGTTTCAAGAGGTTAAGTCTTTTTATTGACAATTTATACAACAGAAGGAAATCAATTTTCATTTTACCGTACTTCAAAAAGACCTTGTGTAGCCATAACTTATATTTCAGTGAAGTAATGATAAAATAGAAATAGAAACCAATTACCAGTACCACTGGAAAGTAAGTAATGGTGGAAATTTAACAAAAGTAAATAAAATACAAAAGCAGGTTCTTGAAGACCTCTAATAATTTTTGTATTTTGAGCTTGAAATTTGGATATAAACCATTATAGAAAAAGATTTCCATAAGTAATTTCATGGAGGAAGAATATTAATTTATTAAAGCAAAATTTTGCTATCAGGAATTTCTAAAGGAAATTTCTCTCTTGGGATTTTAGATCTAACAATGCCCTTGACATTTCTGTAAATGTTTAAAAACAGATTTCATTGGTTGTTGCTTCTAATGTCCTTTAGTAACAGCCAAGGGTATAATATTAAAATGCAACTTAATAAAACACATTCTGCATCAGCAGTTTTTCCTCTAGTTTCATTTTTTTGCTGAATAGGAGAGTAAAATTCTAAGATCCAAATTTATGATCAAAATATTAATAAAATTAGCATTAAATACATTTAAAAGCTTAAACAGGTACCAAAATACCAAACGGTTACACTTATGACATTTACAAATATCTTTAATTATATCCTAAACAATTTAACATTTAGCTAAACTGTAGAGGATGCAGACAATGAGTGGTAAAAATCTTAACATGGAATGGGTTATTGTTTTCATTCACTTGTGGAAAAAAAGTCCACAATAGGTTGCCAGTAATTTATTTTATTTTGTAAATTATCATTTCTAAATAATTTAACAAGGATCATACCTCTTTTAAACTCTTACTTCTCAAATCTTGAACTTAGTCATTGAGAACATATTTAGTGTTCTAAAATCTCCTGAGTACAGTGGACTGAGATCTAGAAAGGACTCTACCAAGAAAAAGACAAAGGCATTCTGACACAGAATATTCTTAATATTGGTGTTTCTGTAATTCCAGTGGGAGAGAAGTGGTCAAATAGAATAGGAGGGGCAAGACGTGGCAAGGTAAGAACTGAGGTGAGCTGATCAGAAATAGAAGTAAGATGAGAGAGAGTAGGGTACCTGTTCTGACTCCATGCTGGGTTAATCTCTTCAATCACATAACTTCTCTTCCTTACAACTACTCTCCTTTCATTGCCTCTACAGCCTGCAGGCCTACAAAAACTTATGAGGCAGTGATAGCAATATGTAATTTCCATGTTCATTATTAATTCTATTTAATACAGATATTAAAAATGTCCTCTTCCTCGGGGCTCCCCCGGAACTTAGTTGTAGTTGTAGTCCTTACTGAATTCAATATGCTATTGTTGCTAGTTTTGTATGTCTGTATGTCTGCCATCCTTACTAGAGAATAAGCCCTTGAGAGCATGAGGGTATTTTTACTCATTTTTATGTATCTCAGTGTGTCTAAGGCATAATTTGGTAAATATTTGATGTTAATTTTTAGAAAATTGGACATTTAATAAATGCTTGATAAAACATTTGAATAATCTTATAGCCAAGATTTTAATATTCTGTTTTAAAACAATATCAAAATTTTAGCTATTTAATATTTTCAAAGTAGGGCGTAGTTTAGATTTATGAATGAGATCCCTTTGGAAATAAGATATATTCCGTTTCAGTTCCAGTCATACAATAGTTTATTTTCCGTATTTTCATTTCCTTCTTTTATTGCTTTATATTAGAAGTTACTTTTTCATGTAGTTATGATGCTCTTAGCAAACTTTATAAATACCTTTAAGTATGGAAAATATTTCTAGGTAACTCTACTCAGCTTATCTGTACTTTATACTACCATGCACTAGGTTTGATTGGTTCCATAAAATTCACTTGACACCTTGACATGATTTCTTTCTGATAATAACTCTAAAGTGGTGAAGCATCTTATGTAATATTTAATATTCCTATTTGCGAATAACTGTTCTATATTAACCATTTCAGAAGTGAAAATGAAATACAAGAACTGGCATCACTTGTTTTCACTTTTTAAAAGAATCATTTATCTTTCTTTACCATATTAACTAAATTAGTGTTCACATTCTGCTATGCTGTCCTTGAAGGAAATGAGACTATAGAAGTATTGGTTGGAGTCATGGAGCCAGGAGACAAGGCATGCATCTTCTAGAACCTGAAAGAGGCAAGGAGCAGATTCTTCCCTAGAGCCTCTGGAAAGAATGCAGCTCTGCCAACACCTTGATTTCAGCCTCATGAGGCCCATTTCAAACTTTTGAGCTCCAGAATTATAAGATAAAAAATTACTGTGACTTTAAGCCTCTAAGAGTGTGATAATCTATTAGCAGCAATAGAAAACGATACAGGAAGTGAGATTGGAGAAATTAAAAAGTGTCAAGTAATAATAAGTACTTCATGCTAAAGGTTTATTCTTTGTCTTGGGGTGAATAGGAAGCTTTGAATAGCTTTATCATGGGAAAAGTCACGATCAGATTTGTATTTCATAAAGACCATTGTGGCTTCATTGTGGAAACCAGTTAGTGAGTGAGTGACACATGTGAGGTGGAAGTGGCAATGAATGTGATTGGATTGGATGTCTGTGGAGGCATTGATAGCTGAGTGAAATTGCAGATGATATTTAATTATCTGTCAAAGTCAAAAGGCTTACCAAGGAATGTGGTGGGTGAGAGGTTTTAAGGATTACTTTCAGGTTCATAATTTGATTAGCTAGGTAGTGATGTCTTAGACTGAAAAACTAAGTTTAGGAGACTTCTGGCTCAAAATGGTGGTGTGAGTAGGGTGGTGGAAATCTCCTCCCAAAACCATATATATATTTTTGAAAATACAACAAATATAACTATGCCTAAAAGAGAGACCAGAGGATACAGTACAACAGCCAGGCTACATCTGCATCTGCGAGAACTCAGCATCTCACCAAGGTCATGGACCAGCTGACCCACTACAGCTGTGGAGAAGCTGGAAAGAAGCACCACCCACAGAAACCACATAGAGTCTCCTCTCAGCGGACAGCTAACCGAGACAGGCAGCAGAAGCTGGAGCAGGGTCCAGAAGGCATGAAGGGGTGCTGTTCTAGCAGGAGAACACACCCAGTGCAGCTGTGACTCCCACAGTGCTCTAGGCTGGCCTGTGGGCGGCCCCACCCATGGCAGCTCGAGATTGTCCTAGTGTCTGCTCTGGGGTGCGGGTAACTGGCACAGGCAGTGGAAGCCGGAGCAAGGTCTGGAAGGCACAAAGGGGTGCTGTTCTCACAGGAGAACACACCCGACGTGGCTGCAACTCCCCGCAGCACTCTAGGCTAACCTGAGGGGAGCCCCGTCCATGGCAGCTCAGGAGATTGTCCCAGAGTCTGCTCCCGGTGTGCGGGTAACCGGCACAGGCAGTGGAGAAGGGCAAGGCAACCAACAAGCAGGAAGGGACTTTGTTCTCCTAGCTGACACATGTGCCACCTGCTTGTGAACACTTCTGTCACCATGAAAAGGCAGAAGAATCTGGTCCAGTCAAAAATCACTTGGAAAACCCCAGAGAAAGGTCCTGGTGAGATAGTTATGACCAATCTTACTGAAAAATAATTCAAAATAAAAGGAATAACCATGCTGATGGACCTGCAGAGAAATATGCAAGAGCCAAGAGATGAAGTCTGGATGTAGAGAACAGAAATGAAACAATCGAGAGAAGGGCTTAAGAGCAGACTGGACGAGGTGCAAGAGACTGTTAATGGAATAGAAATCAGACAACAGGAAAAGAGAAGTGGAGGCAGAGAGAGATAAAAGGATTTCTAGGAATGAAAGAATATTAAGAGAACTGTGTGACCAATCCAAGTGGAACAATATTTGCATTATAGGGGTACCAGAAGAAGAGGAGAGAGAAAAAGGGATAGAAAGTGCCTTTGAAGAAATAATTGCTGAAAACTTCCCCAAGCTAGGGAAGGAAATAGTCTCTCAGACCATGGAAGCCCACAGATCTCCCAACACAAGGGACCCAAGAAAGACAACACCAAGACATATAATAATTAAAATGGCAAAGATCAAAGACAAGGACAGAGTATTAAAGGGAGCCAGAGAGAGAGAGAAAAGATTACCTACAAAGGATAACCCATCAGTCTGTCATCAAACTTCTCAACAGAAACCTTACAGGCCAGAAGAGAATGGCATGATATATTTAATGCAATGAAACAGAAGGGCTTACAACCAAGAAAACTGTGTTCAGCACGATTATCATTTAAATTTGATGGAGGGATTAAACCATTTACAGACAAGCAAAAGTTGAGGAATTTGCCTCCCACAAACCACCTCTACAGGGTATTTTAAAGGGACTGCTCTAGATGGAAACACTCCTAAGACTAAATAGGTGTCACCAGAGAAAATAAAATCACAGCAAAGAAAGCAGACCAACCAAATACTAACCAAAGGCAAAAAATAAAATCAGCTATCCACAAAAGCAGTCAAAGGGAACACAAAAGAGTACAAAATAAAACACCTAACATATAAAGAATGGAGGAGGAAGAATAAGAAGGGAGAGAAATAAAGAATCATCAGACTGTGTTTATAATAGCTTAATAAGAGAGTTAAATTAGATGGTTGGATAGAAAGAAGCTACCCTTGAACCTCTGGTAAACACGAATCCAAAGCCTGCAATGGCAACAAGTACATATCTATTGATAATCACTTTAAATGTAAATGGACTGAATGCACCAATCAAAAGACACAGAGTAACACAATGGATAAAAAAAGCAAGATCCATCTCTATGAGGTTTTCAAGAGACTGACCTCAAACACAAAGATGTATACAGACTAAAAGTGAAGGGCTGGAAAAAGATATTTCATGCAAACAACAGGGAGAAAAAAGCAGGTATTGCAGTACTAGTATCAGACAAAATTGACTTCAAAACAAAGAAAGTAACAAGAGATAAAGAAGGACATTATGTAATGACAAAGGGGTCAGTTCAACAAGAGGATATGACCATTATAAATATATATGTACCCAACAGAGGAGCACTGTCATATGTGAAACAAATACTAACAGAATTAAAGGAGGAAATAGAATGCAATGGATTCATTTGAGGAAACTTCAACACACCGCTCCCTCCAAAGGACAGATCAACCTGACAGAAAATAAGTAAGGACACAGAGGCACTGAACAACACACTAGAACAGATCGACCTAACAGACATCTACAGAACTCTACACCCAAAAGCAGCAGGATACACATACTTCTCAAGTGCACATGGAACATTTTGCACATACTAGGCCACAAAATGAACCTCAGTAAATTAAAAAATATTGAAATTCTACCACACAACTTCTCAGACCACAAAGGTATAAAACTAGAAATAAAATGTACAAAGAAAACAAAAAGGCTCACAAACACATGGAGGTTTAACAACATGCTCCTAAATAATCAATGGACTAATGACCAAATTAAAACAGAGATCAAGCAATATATGGAGACAAATGACAACAACAGCACAAAGCCCCAACTTCTGTGGGACGCAGCGAAGGCAATTCTAAGAGGAAAGTATATAGCAATTCAGGCATATTTAAAGAAGGAAGAACAATCCCAAATGAAGAGTCTAAAGTCACAATTATTGAAATTGGAAAAGGAAAAACAAATGGGTACCAAAGTCACCAGAAGGAGGGACATAATAAAGATCAGAGGAGAAATAAATAAAATTGAGTAGAGTAAAACAATAAAAACCATCAATGAAAGCAAGAGCTGGTTCTTTGAGAAAATAAAGAAAATAGGTAACCCCCTAGCCAGACTTATTAAGAGAAAAAGATAAGCTACACACATCAACAGAATCAGAAATGAAAAAGAAAAAATCATGACAGACCCCACAGAAATACAAAGAATTATTAGAGACTACTATGGAAACCTATATGCTAACAAGCTGGAAAACCTAGAAGAAGTGGACAAATTCCTAGACAAATACAACCTTCCAAGACTGACCAAGGAAGAAACAGAAAATCTAAACAGACCAATTGCCAGCAAAGAAATTGAATTGGTAATCAAAAAACTACCCAAGAACAAAACCTCCTGGTCAGATGGACTCACTGCTGAATTTAACAGACGTACAGAGAAGACATAATACCCATTTTCCTTAAAGGTTTCCAAAAAATAGAAGAGGAGGGAATGCTTCCAAACTCATTCTGTGAAGCCAGCATCATGCAAATACCTAAACCAGGCAAAGACCCCACCAAAAAAGAAAATTACAAACCAAGGTCCCTGATAAACAATAGATGAAAAAATACTCAACAAAATATTAGCAAACTGAATTCAAAAATACATCAAGAGGATCCTACACCATGACCAAGTTGGATTTATTTCAAGTATGCAAGGATGGTACAACATTTGAAAATCTAACAATATCATCCACCACATCAACAAAAAGAAGGACAAAAACCACGTGATCATCTCCATAGATGCTGAAAAAGCATTCAACAAAATTCAACATCCATTCATGATAAAAACTCTCAACAAAATGGGAATAGAGAGCAAGTACCTCAACATAATAAAGGCCATACATGATAAACTCACAGCCAACATCGTACTTAACAGCAAGAAGCTGAAAGCTTTTCACCTAACATCAGGAAGAAGACAGGGGTGTCCACTCTCCCCACTGTTGTTCAACATAGTACTGGAGGTCCTAGCCACGGCAATTAGACAAAACAAAGAAATACAAGGCATCCAGATTGGTAAAGAAGAAGTTAAACTGTCACTATTTGCAGATGACATGATATTGTACATAAAAAACCCTGAAGACTCCACTCCAAAACTACTAGAACTAATATCGGAATTCAGCAAAGTTGCAGGATACAAAATTAATACACAGAAATCTGTGGCTTTCCTATACACTAATGATGAGCTCACATAAAGAGAAATCAGGAAAACAATTCCATTCACAATTGCATCAAAAAGAATAAAATACCTAGGAATAAACCTAACCAAGGAAGTGAAAGACCTGTACCCTGAAAACTACAAGTCACTCTTAACAGAAATTAAAGAGGACACTAACAAATGGAAACTCATCCCATGCTCTTGGCTAGGAAGAATTAATATCGTCAAAATGGCCATCCTGCCCAAAGCAATCTACAGATTTAATGCAATCCCTATCAAAATACCAACAGCATTCTTCAACGAACTGGAACAAATAGTTCTAAAATTCATATGGAATCACAAAAGACCCCGAATAGCCAAAGCAATCCTGAGAAGGAAGAATAAAGCAGGGAAGATCTCACTCCCCAACTTCAAGCTCTACTACAAAACCACAGTAATCAAGACAATCTGGTACTGGCACAAGAACAGAGCCAAAAATGAGTGGAACAGAATAGAGAGCCCAGATATAAACCCAAGTATATACGGTCAATTAATATATGATAAAGGAGCCATGGACAAATAGTAGGGAAATGACAGCCTCTTCAACAACTGGTGTTGACAAAACTGGACAGCTACATGTAAGATAATGAAACTGGATCATTTTCTAACCCCATACACAAAAGTAAATTCAAAGTGGATCATAGACCTGAATGTAAGTCATGAAACCATAAAACTTTTAGAAAAAAATAAAGGCAAAAATCTCTTGGACATAAACATGAGCAACTTGTTCATGAACATATCTCCCCAGGCAAAGGAAACAAAAGCAAGGATGAACAAGTGGGACTATATCAAGCTGAAAATCTTCTGTACAGCAAAAGACATCATCAATACAACAAAAAGACTTCCTACAGAATGGGAGAGTATATTCATAAATGACAGATCCGATAAAGGATTGACATCCAAATATATAAAGAGCTCACACACCTCAACAAACAAAAAGCCAATAAGCCAATAAAAAAATGGGCTGAGGATCTGAACAGACACTTCTCCAAAGAAGAAATTCAGATGGTCAACAGGCACCTGAAAAGATGTTCCACATTGCTAATCATCAGAGAAATGCAAATTAAAACCACAATGAGATATCACCCCACACCAGTAAGTATGGCCACCATCCAAAAGAGAAACAACAACAAATGTTGGCAAGGATGTGGAGAAAGGGGAACCCTCCTACACTGCTGGTGGGAATGTAAATTAGTTTAACCATTGTCCAAGCAGTACAGAGGTTCCTCACAAAACTCAAAATAGAAATACCATTTGACCCAGGAATTCCACTTCTAGGAATTTACCCTAAGAATGCAGCAGCCCAGTTTGAAAAAGAATATGCACCCCTATGTTAATCACAGCACTATTCACAATAGCCAAGAAATGGAAGCAACCTTAGTGTCCATCAGTAGATGAATGGATAAAGAAGAGATGGTACATATACACAATGGAATATTATTTAACCATAAGAAGAAAACAAATCCTACCATTTGCAACAACATGGATGGAGCTAGAGGGTATTAATATTCAGTGAAATAAGCCAGGTGGAGAAAGATAAGTATCAAATGATTTCACTCTTATGTGGAGTATAAACTCAGAGTAAAAAACTGAAGGAACAAAACAGCAGCAGACTCACGGAACCCAAGAATAGACTAACAGTTACCAAAGAGATAGGGACTGGGGAGGATGGGTGGGAAGGAAGGGACAAGGGGGCATAAGGGGCATTACGATTAGCAGACATAGAGGGCTGTACAACAGAGATTAGACAAGTAGTGATTCTATAGCATCTTCCTATGCTGATGAACAGTGACTACTGCAGTATTTGGGGGGTACCTAACGATGGGGGGAGTCTAGTAACCATAATGTTGCTCATGTAATTGTAGATTAATGATACATACATACATACATACATACATCAAACTAAGTTTAGGAGGAAATTTTGGCATATTGGGTGTGGCGTGTATGTGACGTTTCCAAGTAGATTGTCCTATAAAGAGATGGATAACGTATCTAGAATGTAGGAGTATTCTCAGGAGCTCAGATACAGGTTTGGGAATCACCAGCATATAGAGAAAACACTCAAAGACTTAGAGTAGATGAGAAAATACATAACAGTAGAAGAGACCTTGGACAGATAGCCCAGGGATGGAGGAAGAGGAGACTCCATTTTTCTGTCTCCACCCCTGTTGTCTTCTTATACATACAGGTTTTCTCATCACTCTAAGCCTGTGTTGCCAGCAATTCACCTACCTGTCTTTCCTTCAGGACTTTTTTTCCCTCTCTTGTCACTAGATTTATTTTTGTAAAATAACAATTTTCATATCAGGTTCCTATTTAAAAAACCTATGGTACTTCTTTGCTTTTGTGAATCAGTTCAGGCTTCTTGTCTCATCAAGATCTTCTCTGATCTGATTCTAATTCATTTGTCCAATTTAGCCCTTTCTTACTTGCCTCTGTTTTTCTTCCTTTCATGTAGCTCTCCTGTTAAAATGCACATATAAGAATACAGAACCTTAAACTCAACTTAAGCAAATGTGAACTCATTATACTGATTCACTCTTTTATTCTCCCACTGGCCCTGCTTCTCAATCCATTCCAGCATGTAACCTATAAAAAATATTTGGAACATTCATATTCTCCTCATTTTACCTTGTCCTTCACAGTCAATGATTCATGAATTCCTGAAACTTCTACCTCATAAATAACTTTCAAGTCTGTTACCTTCCTTACATCTTTGCTGCTGATAACTTACCTGAGGCTTTCATTGATATGGCTCTGAGACTTTTGTGAAGTCTGATCCTCATGCTAATCTTTTGATTTACTGCCATGTGTTTCAGGTTGAAACATCCTAGCATATGAGAACCCTTTGTGATCTAGGTCCTTTCAGCCTTTCCAGTTGCTCCTGCTATCCTTCACCTGTTTGAAATTGCAATTGACCAAAATCCCTTTCTCTTCTCAGAATGTGAGCTGCTCTTTCATACTTCTATCTTTGTAATGCTGCTCTCTTTTCCTGTATCTATTTTGGGCATCATTCCCTGTGTAAGTTCTTTCTTAAGTCCATTAGTTCAAATTAGTTCTTCCTTTTCCCATGCTTCCATGGAATTCTGCACAAGTCATGATTATATCACTCATTTGGTAGTATTATGATTGTTACATTTTTTATATTTTTCAGGTTGTGGATCTCTCGAAGTCAAGGATTGAATTAACTAACTTTTGTCTTTCTTGAGCTAGTTTGATGTTGGCACACAAGTGCTCAATAAGTATGAGTTGAAAGAATATTTTAAAGAATGTAATATGATATAAACTCATAGGTGCAATTGTGTACAAGAAGTCCAAGAAATCAATGCATTAATAGTAATGTTAAAACTAATAAAACAGAGGTGATATATGGTCCTTATTTAATGCCTGGAGTAGAACCTAGGTGCCTTAGACTATCATTCTAGAAGCTACCTTCAAGAAAGCAGCAATAAAACTAGAAAAGATACAAATTGGGGAATTATAGGGGTTACTAATTTGGAAAAGTTATACAACTACGAAGAGTTAAGGAAACAATTACTCAGTGATTCAGTGATTTCTTGTTTGTTCCATCCTTTCAGGGCATATTTGTAGATAATTGAGTACATTTTTAAGCTGGTAAGAGTGTAAAAATTATTCCCAGCTACCAAAGATCTTGCAAATCAAAGTATTTTCTTAGATATTTGGAAAACGCCCAATCACTGTTTTGATTGATGGCAAGTTGCATTTACTTTGTTAACCCCTTAGAAGTTCTAGTTTGGCATTAGAGGCAATTAAAGCAATGTTCTCTCCTTTAAGATTTTCCTCATTATTTCCTGAAACTGAGCAGGCAGGAAAGACTGTTGAGAGGCTGATTTGGCTTGACCCCTCCTCCACCAAATGTATTCTTCCTAGATTGTTTTTCTCACCAGACTTTAGACAATATATTTTTATCTCTGTGAACGAATTTCATATTGTGTACCTGCTTCACCAAGTTGTTATAAAGGCAAGATAGTGAAAACATTTTGTAAATTCTCCATTACTTTAAAAATGTCACTTATTATCATTATAGTATATACAATGAATAATGGCAAACTGGGTTGGAACAGGTAATATCCATTGACAAAATGTATTATCCATTAAGCTTTGGAAGCTTTAAAAAATATCTGAATACTAGGTCTCATAAAAGCACAAAATTCCTTAGTATCCATTAGGTTCCTCATATAGAAATATAAATTTGACCTGAATTTATTAAACAGATATGGCTTGCAATTGCAATTGTGTGGGCTGTACTTTTAAATAATGAGTTAGTGAGTTCATTCTGAAAATAGAAAAGAAATTAGATGTATTTGGATGATGAACTCTCTTATTTAATAAACTTTAAGAAAATAGAGAAGGATATGGAAGTCAAAGTTATTAAAATGGAAAAGTACAATAACTGAAGAATGAATTTAGTGGGGGAGTGTTGGTAAATTATAGGTTGAGTAACAGATGTATTTCTCATTTAAATATCATCAAATTCAAGAGTTCAGTAATTGTTATGTAATATTTCTTTGAGTAATGAGAAAGACATAATTTTTTAAAACTCATTAAAAAAGTAATCCATGTAGAAATATCCGTTTCCTGTCTAAGTAAATCATCAACTATGGTATAAAATAATCCTAATCCTGTTAATATTGGATATTATACATTATTAGCCCCCTCTATTACTAGTAACAAATAATTCATACTAGAGGCCAATTTTTGTACATTGACTAAATGGCTGTGAAAAACATCTTTGTTTTGATACTCCTGTAATTGTTCTGATTCCTCTATCTAATAGAAACTAGTCAAGTCAAAATACTACTTAATACCATTTCTCCAATGCCATTTCACTTGAATTACATCAAAGTGTAAAACTTTATTCCTAATTCCCATGTCAAGAACTAATATATTTGAAATTGTTTTGAAATTGACTGATTATTCAGACCTTTTGGCAAGAACACAGGATACATTTAGAAGTCCTAGTGAAGAAACAACGTTTGCGAGTTTGGACCAATAAAAACATGTGAATTTCAAAATACTCTTCAATCGGTTACCAGATTCCCATAGTTCTCAAATGGTCATTGGATATCCCAAATGGGTCTAGCATTCTTACTGAATGATGTGAAAAAGCAAAAGAAAACAGGTAAATTCTGGCCTTTGTTATTTGTTGCACATACATGACATCCAGCCTAATCAAGTCTCTTGTTTTTTGCTCAAGGTTTAGTAAAAACTATATAAATGTTTGTTAAAAGGGTAAAAGAGTGACTTATTAGGTGGGTTTTTTCTAAAAGGCTTTCTAGAAGGGATTTGGATGATCCTTTAAAGTAAATACCTGGAATAGCATATTGTACTTCATAATTGTGTCAGAGGCACTAAAGAGGAGAGGAAGTCATTTTTTAATTTATATTTGGAGCTTAATTTGTTTTCATTTACATCCATTGTTTAATAATTAGAGTTTTTTCTTATTGTTCTTATTATCATTAATGTACAATTACTGAAGAACATTATGTTTACTAGGCTCCCCTCTTCACCAAGTCCCCTCCACAAACCCCATTACAGTCACTGTCCATCAGAGTAGTAAAATGCTGTAGAATCACTACTTGTCTTCTCTGCGGTGCACAGCCCTCCCCATGCTCCCCCCTCCACATTATACATGCTAATCATAATCCCCCCTCTCTTTTTCCCCACCCTTATACCTCCCTTCCCACCCATCCTCCTCAGTCCCTTTCCCTCTGGTAACTGTTAGTCCATTCTTGGGGTCTGTGACTCTGCTGCTGTTTTGTTCCTTCAGTTTTTCTTTGTTTTTATACTCCACATATGAGTGAAATCATTTGGTACTTGTCTTTCTCCGCCTGGCTTATTTCACTGAGCATAATACCCTCTAGCTCCATCCATGTTGTTGCGAATGGTAGGGTTTGTTTTCTTCTTATGGCTGAATAATATTCCATTGTGTATATGTACCACCTCTTCGTTATCCATTCACCTACTGATGGACACTTAGGTTGCTTCCATTTCTTGGCTGTTGTAAGTAGTGCTGCGATAAACATAGGGGTGCATCTTTCTATTTCAAACTGGGCTACTGCATTCTTAGGGTAAATTCCTAGAAGTGGAATTCCCTGGTCAAATGGTATTTCTATTTTGAGCTTTTTGAGGGACCTCCATACTGCTTTCCATAATGGTTAAACTAATTTACTTTCCCACCAGCAGTGTAGGAAGGGTCCCCTTTCTCCACAACCTCACCAACATTTGTTGTTGTTTGTCTTTTGGATGGTAGTGATCCTTACTGGTGTGAGGTGATATCTCATTGTGGTTTTAATTTGCATTTCTCTGATGACTAGCGATGTGGAGCATCTTTTCATGTGTCTGTTGGCCATCTGAATTTCTTCTTTGGGAAGTGTCTGTTCAGCTCCTCTGCCTGTTTTTTAATTGGATTATTTGCTTTTTGTTTGTTGAGGTGCATGAGCTCTATATATTTTGGATGTCAACCCTTTATCAGATCTGTCATTTGTGAATATATTCTCCCATATTGTAGGGTACCTTTTTGTTCTATTGATGGTGTCCTTTGCTGTACAAACGCTTTTCAGCTTGATATAGTCCCACTTGTTCATTTTTGCTTTTGTTTCCCTTGCCTGGGGAGATATGTTCATGAAGAAGTCACTCATGTTTATGTCCAAGAGATTTTTGCCTATGTTTTTTTCTAAGAGATTTATGGTTTCATGACTTACATTCAGGTCTTTGATCCATTTTGAATTTACTTTTGTGTATGGGGTTAGACAGTGATCCAGTTTCATTATCTTACATGTAGCTGTTCAGTTTTGCCGGCACCATCTGTTGAAGAGACTGTCATTTTCCCATTGTATGTACATGGCTCCTATATCGTATACTAATTGGCCATATATGTTTGGGTTAATGTCTGGAGTCTCTATTCTGTTCCACTGGTCTGTGGCTCTGTTCTTGTGCCAGTACCAGATTGTCTTGATTACTGTGGCTTTGTAGTAGAGCTTGAAGTTGGGGAGTGAGATTCCCCCCCCCCAACTTTATGCTTCCTTCTCAGGATTGCTTTGGCTGTTCGGGGTCTTTGGTGTTTCCATATGAATTTTTGAACTATTTGTTCCAGTTCGTTGAAGAATGCTGTTGGTATTTTGATAGGGATTGCATCAAATCTGTATGTTGCTTTGGGCAGAATGGCCATTTTGACGATATTAATTCTTCCTATCCAAAGCATGGGATGTGTTTCCATTTCTTAGTGTCCTCTTTAATTTCTCTTAAGAGTGTTTTATAGTTTCAGGGTATATGTCTTTCACTTCCTTGGTTAGGTTTATTCCTAGGTATTTTATTCTTTTTGATGCAATTGTGAATGGAATTGTTTTCCTGATTTCTCTTTATGTGAGCTCATCATTAGTGTATAGGAAAGCCACAGATTTCTGTGTATTAATTTTGTATCCTGCAACTTTGCTGAATTCTGATATTAGTCCTCGTAGTTTTGTAGTGGAGTCTTTAGGGATTTTTATGTGCAATATCATGTCATCTGCAAATAGTGACAGTTTAACTTCTTCTTTACCAATCTGGATTCCTTGTATTTCTTTGTTTTGTCTAATTGCCGTGGCCAGGACCTCCAGTACTATGTTGAATAACAGTGGGGAGAGTGGGCTTCCCTGTCTTGTACCCGATATCAGAGGAAAATCTTTCAGCTTTTCACTGTTCAGTATGATGTTGGCTGTGGGTTTATCATATATGGCCTTTATTATGTTGAGGTGCATGTCCTCTATTCTCATTTTGTTGAGAGTTTTTATCATGAATGGATGTTGAATTATGTCAAATGGTTTTTCAGCATCTATGGATATGTCACGTGATTTTTGTCCTTCTTTTTATTTATGTGGTGGATGATGCTGATGGATTTTCAAATGTAGTACCATCCTTGCATCCCTGGGATGAATCCCAGTTGTTCCTGGTGTATGATCCTTTTAATATATTTTTGAATTCTGTTTGCTAATGTTTTGTTGAGTATTTTTGCATCTGTGTTCATCATGGATATTGGTCTGTAATTTTCTTTTTTGGTGTGGTCTTTGCCTGCTTTTGGTATTAGGGTGATGTTGGCTTCATAGAATGAGTTTGGGAGTATTCACTCCTCTTCTATTTTTTGGAAAACTTTATGGAGAATGTGTATTATATCTTCTCTGTATGTCTGATAAAATTCCGAGGTAAATCCATCTGGCCCAGGGGGTTTGTTTTTGGGTAGTTTTTTGATTACCGATTCAATTGCTTTGCTGGTAATTGGTTTGTTTACATTTTGTGTTTCTTCCTTGGTCAGTCTTGGAAGGTTGTATTTTTCTAGGAAGTTGTCCATTTTTTCTAGGTTTTCCAGCTTGTTAGCATATAGGTTTTCATAATATTCTCTAATAATTCTTTGTATTTTTGTGGGGTCCGTTGTGATTTTTCGTGTCTCATTTCTGATTCTGTTGATGTGTGCTGATTCTCTTTTTCTCTTAATAAGTCTGGCTAGAGTCTCATCTATTTTGTTTATTTTCTCAAGGAACCAACTCTTGGTTTCATTGATTTTTTTCTATTGTTTTATTCTTCTCAATTTTATTTCTTCTCTGATCTTTATTATGTCCCTCCTTCTGCTGACTTTAGGCCTTATTTGTTCTTCTTTATCCAATTTCAATAATTGTGATGTTAGGCTATTCGTTTGGGATTGCTTTTCCTTCTTTAAATATGCCTCAATTGCTATATAGTTTCCTCTTAAGGCTGCTTTAGCTGCATCCCACTAAAGTTGGTGCTTTGTGTGTTGTTGTCATTTGTTTCCATATATTGCTTGATCTCTATTTTAATTTGGTCGTTGATCCATTGATTATTTAGGAGCATGTTGTTAAGCCTCCATGTGTTCGTGAGCCTTTTTGTTTTCTTTGTAGAATTTATTTCTAGTTTTATACCTTTGTGGTCTGCAAAGTTGGTTGGTAGGATTTCAATCTTTTGGAATTTACCGAGGCTCTTTTTGTGGGCTAGTATGTGGTCTATTCTGGAGAATGTTCCATGTGCAGTTGAGAAAAATGTGTATCCTGTTGCTTTTGGATGTAGAGTTCTGTAGATGTCTATTAGGTCCATCTGTTCTAGAGTGTTGTTCAGTGCCTCTGTGTCATTACTTATTTTCTGTCTTGTGGATCTGTCCTTTGGAGGGAGTGGTGTGTTGAAGTCTCCTAATATGTGTGCATTCCATTCTAGTTCTTCCTTTAATTCTGTTAGTATTTGTTTCACATATGCTGGTGCTCCTGTGTTGAGTGCATATATATTTATAATGGTTATATCCTCTTGTTGGGCTGATCCCTTTATCATTATGTAATGTCCTTCTTTATCTCTTGTTACTTTCTTTGTTTTGAAGTCTATTTTGTCTGATACCAGTACTGCAACACCTGCTCTTTTCTCCTTGTCGTTTGCATGAAATATCTTTTTCCATCCCTTGACTTTTAGTCTGTGCATGTCTTTGCGTTTGAGGTGAGTCTCTTTTAAGCAGCATGTAGATGGGCCTTGCTTTTTTGTCCATTCTATTACTCTGTGTCTTTCAATTGGTGCATTCAGTCCATTCACATTTAGGCTGATTATTGAAAGATATGTACTTACTGCCATTTCAGGCTTTAGATTCATGGTTCCCAAAGGTTCAAAGTTAGCTTCTTTAGTATTTTACTGTCTAAATTAACTTCCTTATTGAACTATTATAAACACTGTCTGATGATTCTTTATTTCTCTCCCTTCTTATTCTTCCTCCTCCATTCTTTATATGTTCGGTGTTTTATTCTGTGTTCTTTTGTGTTTCCCTTGACCTCTTTTGTAGGTTGTTGATTTTATTTTTTACCTTTAGTTAGTATTTGGTTGCTCTGCTTTCTTTGCTGTGATTGTATTTTCTCTGGTGACATCTATTTAGCCTTAGGAGTGCTCCCATCTAGAGCAGTCCCTCTAAAATACCCTGTAGAGGTGGTTTGTGAGAGGCAAATTCCCTTGACTTTTCCTTGTCTGGTAATTATTTATTCCCTCCTTCTTATTTAAATGATAATTGTGCTGGATATAGTATTCTTGGTTCAAGGCCCTTTTGTTTCATTGCATTAAATATATCATGCCATTCTCTTCTGGCCTGTAAGGTTTCTGTTGAGAAGTCTGATGATAGCCTGATGGGTTTTCCTTTGTAGGTGATCTTTTTCCTCTCTCTAGCTGTCTTTAAAACTCTGTCCTTTTCCTTGATCTTTACCATTTTAATTATTATGTGTCTTGGTGTTGTTCTCCTTTGGTCTCTTCTGTTGGGAGTTCTGTGTACTTCTGTGGTCTGAGTGACTATTTCCTCCCCCAGTTTGGGGAAGTTTTCAGCAATTATTTCTTCAAATACACTTTCTATCCCTTTTTCTCTCTCTTCTTCTTCTGGTACCCCTATAATGCAGATATTTTTCCTTTTGGATTGGTCACACAGTTCTCTTAATATTGTTTTATTCCTGGAGATTCTTTTATCTCTCTCTGTGTCAGCTTCTATGTGTTCCTGTTCTCTGGTTTCTATTCCATCAATTACCTCTTTCATCTCATCCATTCTGCTTTTAAATCCTTACAGACGTTGTTTTATTCCTGTGGTCTCCCTCCCTACTTTGTCAGTTAGCTCTTGCATTTTTCTCTGCAGCTCCATCAGCATGGTTATGACCTTTATTTTGAATTCTTTTTGAGGGAAATTGGTTAGGTCTGTCACTCCAAGGTCCTTCCTAGGGATTGCCTCTGTGATTTTGGTCTGGATCAAATTTTTCTGCCTTTTCATGGCGATAGAGGTAATTGTGGGGAGCTGGCATGTGTGTCGGCTGGGAAAACATCCCTTCTTGCTAGTTTGTGGCCTTCCTCTCCTGGGAGAGCCGTGACCCCTAGTGGCTTGTACCAGGCAGCTGTGTGCAGACGCTGTCTCTGATTCTTCTCCAGCCTCCTTGTAGTAAACTCCGTGGTTGCTGTGGGCGTGGCCACTCTCAGGCTGTGGCTCCACCATGTCGGAGCCCCATCGGAGGGGGAATGGGCAGGAGGCTGTTTATTGTCATGTGGGGCCTCTGAGTTGTGCTGCCACCCAGGGGGTTAGGGCACTCCAGTACCCCGGCATTCCCAGTTATTGGGCTGAGTGTCCCGGGATGCTTCTGTCCAGCAGTGGGGTCCCTGTCCTTTTAAGACTTTCACAAATCACTCGCTTTTCTTTTATCCAGGGGGCCGGCTGCGGGGACTCACTCGCAGGTTTTGCTCTTCCGTTTCCCTAGTATCCAGTACCCCATGCACTGTGTGTTTGCGCTTCCGGTGCAGATGGCTAGAGCTGGGTATTTAGCTGTCCTGGGCTCCCACTCTCTCCCGACTCCGACTCCTCTCCTCCCACCGGAAGCTAGGGTGTGGGTCGCTTGGGTCCTGCCGGGCCATAGTTTGTATCTTAGCCCTTTCATGAGGCACTGGGTTCTCGCAGGTGTGGATGTAGTTTGTCTGTTGTCTTGCATCTTCTGGTCTCTCTTTTAGGGATAGTTGTATTTGTTGTATTTTCAGAAATGTATATTGTTTTATGAGGAGATTTCTGCTGCTCTACTCATGCCACTATCTTGGCTCCTCCAATAATTACAGTTTTTAAACATAAAGTCAGAGCTTTAATATTTATTAGCTGATTGGTTTATACATATCGTTTTTCATTCCAGCAGTGGAATTCCTGCAAAAATATGCTTAATAAAACAGCCTGAAAATGAGGTTATGATGACATTGGAATGAAGAGAAAAAAGCATAACAATTTTATTGAGGGTTTAGTTATTATATAGAATGTTTATCAGATGCTTCTGTAGACATACAGGCTGGAAATTCCTTTCTGTGTTAAGGAAAAGGGTTGGAGGGAGGAAAAGGAAACTGCTCAGGAGAGTAGGTGTGTACAGTTCTGCAATCTGAGGGGAAGCCTCCAGGGAGTCTTTAGTGAGGAGACCAGCTTCTGTTAATCAAGGCTATGCGTGCTATCAGTCAGACATTCTTCTAAGAGCTTTCCTCATTTAAATGTCATAAAACTCTAGAAGGTGGTTATCATTATTTCCCCAGTTTTAAAGGTGAGAAAACTCTGAGGCACAGAGAGAAGTTCTTCTCAGGAATACATAGCTGTTAAGTGGCAGAGTTTGTATTCTAACCCAGGCAGTTGGCCTTCATAGTGTTTGCTCTTAAACCTATGCTGAGCTGCCCCTCCAAGTGGCATAGAAGAGACTGTGCCTGTAATTCCATCTTGTAGTAAGTATACTGAGGTTCTTATGACTATTTCTCATTACAACCATCAGTGGTGCTAATTAAGGAGCAGTGAAATTGAGTTACCTTAAGAAATATAAGTACTTTTCCACTTTTAGTTGCAAATCTCCCTGAAGTTTATCTCCTAGACCAGCGGCTTGGAAGTGCATTTCCTGGGTCAGTAGCATCAACATCACATGGGCACTTGTTATAAATTCAGATTTTCTAGCCTCACTCCAGGCCTACAGAATTAAAATCTCTGGAATTGGGGCCCTTTCTTCTAACAAGTCTTCTAGATGAATCAATGGTCCCTAAAGTTTGAGAACCACTAATCTAGATGGAAGAAAAAAGAACTATCCTGAACCTATGAATTCCCTTCATTACTTTTTCTGTAATCTAGACAGGGAGAATATAGGAGTTATTTGGAATAAAAGTACATATGTTCTACCTTGGAAATAAGAGAACTCATCACATTTATCAGGGAAATGGACTGGTAATTATGTGAGGTATAAGCAATGACCTCTTTAAACTTTAACCATCTCAGAGCATTCTAATCATCAAGAATCAGTGAAGCAGAAATGCCTGTTTTATTTCTTTTTGAAGAAGTTGATGTTCCAAAATGGATTTTTATAGTATCATTAGAATTTGAAAGAAAGATATCTAAAATGATATTCTGCCTATACAGTTTTTTTTATCTTCCCTTTATGAACTTTATAGTCACTATAATCATTCTGAAGTGATTCTAAGATAGAAAATGATTAAGTTCATCTATTTGAGAATTATAATTTTAAGCCTGTGTCTGGTCTAACAGTTCATATTGATCAAGAGAGCTAAACTATGTTTTGTTAGAGAAATATCCATGGTAGCTAGACAAAAGCAGATACCTCACTATGAATTTTAAATTCCTTTTTAACAGTTTCTATTTTTTGTAATTATATATTTACTAGTGTGAACCTATTTAAGCCTCATTTCCATACCTCTAAAATGCTAATGATAATCTTACCTTATTGGTTGTGTTATCTCAAATGAGAACACATGCATGGAAAATTTATAGTTGTTTCTGTTGTTATTTGTTTAATACTACTACTAGTAATACCACTACATAGTAATCCCCATGGTATTATTTTTGATCTATTGTGATCCCTAGCACTTAATAAGTACTCAACTAATATTTGTTGAATAAATTGATGGATTGAATTGTTCTTAGATACTTTGGCAATAAGGAAGTATGTACAGGGCAGAAACAATTTTATAGATAGTTGAGCATCACATTTAGCATTTCTGGCGAAGGAGTTATTAGCACAAAATTACAAGAATGATAGCATCTTTGACCAAGATTGATTGGTTGAGGTATAGTTGATATACAATCTTATATTGATTTCAAGTAAATAACACGGCAATTCAACAGTTAACACATTATTAAATCTTAACCCCAACTAGTACAGTTACTATCTGAAACAACCTACAAAGATGATACAGAACCATTGGCTAGATTCTCCATGCTGTACTTCATCCCCATGACCAACTTACATTATGATTGAGAATTTTGTACTCCTTTATCTCCCTCCCCCTAACCTTCCACCCACCCAACCGCTTCCCCATGGTAACCACCAGTCACTTCTCAGTATCTATGAGTCTACTGCTACTTTGTTCATTTTGTTTTGTTTTGTTTTTAGATTCCACATATAAGTGAAATCACATAGCATTTGTCTTTCTCCTCCTGGCTTATTTCACTTAGTGTAATACCCTCTAGGTCCATCTATGTTGTCACATATGGCAGGATTTCTTTTTTATGCCCGAATACTATTCCATTATCTATATGTACCACATCTTCTTTATCCATTCATTCATTAATGGGCACTTAGGTTGCTTCCATATCTTGGCTGTTGAAAATAATGCAGCAGTAAACATAGGGCGGCATTTGTATTTTGAATCAGGAATTTTGTTTTCTTTGGATAAATTCCTAGAAGTGGAATTACTGAGTCGTATGGTATTCCTGTTTTTATTTTTTTGAGGAACCTCTATACTGCTTCCTACAGTGACTTTCCCAATTGACATCCCCACCAACAGTGTAGGTGTGTTCCACATCCTTGCCAACACTGTTATGTCTTATCTTTTAGATAGTGACCATTCTTACTGGTATGAAGTGATATCTCATTGTGGTTTTGATTTGCATTTCCCTGATTATTAACAATATGAAACATCTTTTCATGTGCCTGTTGGCCATCTAATTTTCTTCACTGGAGAAAATGTCTGTTTGGGTCCTCCACCCATTTTTTAATTGGTTTTTTTCTTTTGTTGGTGTTGAGGCATATGAGGCGTTCTTTATATATGCTAACCCCTTATTGGATAAATTTTTTACAAATATATTATCCCATACTGTAAGTGGCCTTTTTTTTTTCTTTTTCTGGTGTCCTTTGCTATACAGAAGGTTTTTAGTTTGATGTAGTCCCATTTTTTATTTTGTTTCCCTTGTGTGGAGAGATGTGTCCAAAAAAAATTGCTCGTGCTTATGTTCAAGAGATTTTTGCCTATGTTTTCTTCTAAGAGTATATGGTTTCATGTCTTAACCTTCAGGTATTTGACCTGTTTTGAGTACTTTTGTGTATGGAGTTAGACAGTAATACAGTTCATTCTCTTGTATGTAGCTCTCCAGTTTTCCCAACACTAGTTATTGAAGATACTGTCTTTTCCCCATTGTGTATTCATGGTTCCCTTAGCATATATTAATTGACCATATATGTGTGGGTGAGACTAAGATTTATACTTAGATCATGACATAACATGTCCTGCCAGTTTTACATCTTTCCTGCTTCCTCAAAACCTCTGTTCTCTTACTCTCTGCTTCATTTATGTGTCTTGGTATTTTTATTCTAAACCAAGTTAAAATCTAGCTATATTTTAAAATTCAGTTGATTTTTGGCAGAAATCTGGACAGCTGATTCATAGTATTCTTGTAGGTAAGAAACATGCAAAGTAATAAGTTAACTTTTGTTATCTTATGACACTGAAGTTTGTGACATGACAGTCATTCTTAGCAGTTTCATCAATACATCAATCAGATGAGCTGTATGGAACTCGTAAGATGCGAGCAGAGGGAACACTGAAGTTACTCATCTGGAGTCTGTCAGTAAAATTTGATTTTAGATTCTTTAGAATTTTAACAGCAGAGTCAAGGTCACAAAAGAGCAAGAGATAAATGTTGTTATAAAAAATTTCATGTCCTTCTGGGTCAACCAAAGTGCAATATCGAGTTCCTTCTTCCAAAAATGAGAGGAATTGGGAAACAAGTTAAGAAATCCACTTAAGGCATGCTAATACAGATATATGCTGTCATTCACACATTCTTGCCCCCTTTATTCTATCACTTTTTCTCTCTCTCTTCCTTCTTGGTCTTTCATGTAGTCAGCAAATGTTTACTGGACACCTACTATGCACCTGATGCTGGCTGGGATGCAGTAAGAAACAAAACAAAAAGATTGCCTACTATTTTTGAAACATACTCTTGAGACTGTTTACACAATTTTTCAAAAAGATTCTCTTAGGCCACCTAATTCTAATAGTACTTTTCTTTTTTGCTTGCCTTACTTTCTGAATATTTTCCAGAAGTAAAAGATTCGTAAAGGACTACCTCGAACCCTATATCTAACCTTTCTTATTTCTTAAAACTTTTCTTTATGGAGAGCAAAAGTTGGCCAAGGCAAAGATCTACAGGAATATGGAAATAGGAATTAAGAATGTGCTCACCAGATTCATAGAAACTACTTGATTAGTTAATAACTTAAAATATAGAAACATAAAGTTGAATAATATGTTCCACCAAAACCAGATAATTATATGCACATATATAAAGACCTTTAGGGACTAAAACCGAAAAATATAAAACCTGAGTGAAGTATTAACTAAGCATATTTGAAAATATAGAAGGAAAATAAAGAGGAGATGAAGTTAAATGCTGGTGAATAGTTATTTCTGTACATTCTTTATAGTTATATTTCATTGAGTATTATGGTCCTGTCTTCTCATTACACTTAAAAACACACAGATATGACAAATTACTACTTGTCTGAAATTATGTGGGTCAAATATGATAAAAGATGTATCAAAAATCCATTGGAAGGTGCTTGTCTCAGTGGTGGTGAGATAAATTGGTTAGTAGTTTGGTAAAGCAACAATTTAGACACTACATCTCAAAGTATTATATATTCAAAATTGATTAGAATTAGATATAAAAATCATATGATAAAGAAGAAAATAGAATTAATATTTATAAACTTCTGGAGGTGAGACTTTAAAAAGTTAGAAAACAAAATAAAAAAAGAATAATAATAACAATTTTGATTATCTAACACTATACAAATCTTACATGTTAAAGGAAAAAAGGTCCAAGATGATAAAACATATCACAAACTAGAAGTAGTATTTATCATAGAAATAACCCATAAAAAACAAGGAGAAACGTATTAATAATTAAGTGGACAAAGGACATGGGCTGACAGCTCGTAAGAGGGGCACTACAGTCGATTAAACAAATAAATATTGAATGTGCCAGCTCAATATAATCATATTTGCAGATAAAACTGTAATTAGGTTTCACATTTAAATGTTTTTAGCAAGATTAAAAACCAATAGACATCTTCACAGTAAATGATGATATGAATTGTCCTACTTTTGACCTCTTAATCTTATTACCAGGATCAAACCTTCAAATGGAGAAGAGTTGAATGCCCAAAGTGACTCATCATGTTGTTATTTGTAATAGGAAAAAAATCAAAACCTATCATTATTTAAAAAGATAAAAAGAGTGTGTGAAGGGTTGATAATATTGCTCTATTGTTCTCTCTGGATTCCTTAATATATAACAACAAACATAATCAAACTCCATTCTACAATAATATTTAAGTTCAAATAAAATGTTTTTATATTATAAATAAGTAAATGAAAATAATTAAGAAATACTAAGTTCTAAACAAATATATATCTGCAATTCAGTGAAATATTGGCATTTATGAGCTTACTGAATACTTTGAAAAATCTTAGGTCATTTAACACATTATTTTCTTTCATGCTGTGATACATTATCCATCTTTCTGTTTTTTAGGAGATGAACTTAACTAATGCTTCATATATTTTTTTTCTTTATTTGATCAGATTAGGACTTTTCACATTTTTGCATTTCTTGTATGTGACTATTTCTATCACACTGTCTTGATGATTAGTATAAGCCTTTGAAAAATGTCCAAAAAAGCAGTTATGCAAATGTTATTATTTTAATAGTATTCCCATTATAAAAATTGCATGTGGAGTAAGCACGAGAGCACATAACTATTAATGTGAAGGAGTTTAGTATGACATAGCTAGACATTTAATACATTTTTGATTTGAATAAGACCATTGTACTCTATTCACTGGTGTTTATTTTTCTTATTTGTAAGTATTCACATGGTCTCTGTAATCACTCTAAGGTCAAGGAGTATATCATAATTATGTATCTCTTTAGTGACTTGTATTTGCTAAGGACTCAATACTTTTTTTTTTCAAGAATTGATTAGGGGATTTGTGTCCTGCCCTATGTAGAGTCCATTTGGTTTTTTCTATTACAAACATGAAGAAAAAGCAGCTTCTTAAAATTAACCTATGTCAGTAAAAGCCAAAAAATAGTTTTTAAAAATAAGCTTAGGCATGAAATAAAATATTGATGAATCTAAAAGTAGGCTAATACTTATATGACTCCTTAGTAGTCATCATTTCAGGCAGTATTAGGAGAAAAACATGATTTTGCTAACTTGTTTTAACCTAGTGGTTCCCATTTATATTCTGCTTGGGTAGATAGATATTGTAATCAAATTGAAAAAACCATGGTTGATAATTAATAAGTTTCAAACTGTCAGACTTAATTTATTAAATTATCTTAGAGTTTTCTTTTAGTTGAATAATTCTGGTTTTTAAAAAGTATATCTCAAATTCAAGATGAGATGTTCTTCTGATATTAAATATTTGAATGAAATATTAAATATATTGCCCGAAACCTGTCCCTTTCTTTCTTTATATTGAAAGCTTTTGAAGGTGAATGAAAGGATAGGATCTTTGAACTTGATATTTGACATTTAAATATCATTTTGTGCCCCATACATTCTAGGGATGCTTAATGAACATTGAACAACAGTGATAGTAAATTAAAGGAATAATCTGAATTAAGGTAAAGCTATAATCAGAAACAGTCTTACAGAGCTATAACTGAAATAAAAATCCTTAAGGCGTAAAATCTAGTCTCACTTAAAATAGAGAGTAACAAAGAGTGGAAGGTTGAGATAAAAAGAGCCAAAGTAGAGTAAGAGATCTAACTTAGTTAAGGGAAATAGAAAGGAAATCATGGTCATTTTTTCTGTATTTAACACATGAAAAAGAAAACAGAGACAGTAGAAAAAATGCTATCTATTATATTCTGGTCTGGAGGCAGGAACACCAAATAAGAATATTCTAAATCTATGAAACTTCTGCTATCCTGTCAGTGCCAATATTAGTGTATTACTATTTTCATATTAGTTGCTTATTAAGTGATCTATGAAGTATGTCACTTCTTAAGAAATATTTTAGATTTTTAAGTGAATGTGAACTTCTAAACTGTGTTTTGGAATTAAAAAATAAGAATTTCAAATTAATGTTTTTTTATATTTAGTATTTTTAAAGTTATATGCAGTCAAAATCACTCTTTTTAGTGTACAGGTCTCTGAGTTTTGACAAATATTTTGAGTCACGTGACCACAAGCATCAAGATCCAGCACTTGTTTTCTCAACCCACAAAGCTCCCTTGTGCTGTCCCTTTGTAGTCAGCCTCTCCCCTTAGGCTCTGAGAACTACTCACCTGTTTTTTTGTCCCTATCATTTTGCCTTTTCCAGACTATCATGTAAATGGAATCATACAATGTGTGCAGCTTGAAGGTGAGCCTGGACTTGTGTTTCAGTGGTCATGCAGTTCCTAAGAGCCGCACATTAGGATGTTAGGTTTGTTTACCACACTTCCATACACTTGTTTGATAAAGAAACAACTAGCCAGAATGGATGAGACAGTCTCTTAGTCAAGTCATGTGTTGCACAGCAGACAGCATGAATTTTGCAATGCTTCCCCTTCCTCACAAGTTGTGAGGGAAGACTTTCTTCCTAGCTTCTAAGGCTGTCTACTGTACAAACATCTTCGAAAAGACAGTTTGAAATGTGTAAAAAATGCCATGGACAAATGCCTCCTAAAACTGTGCTGTGTCAAACCCAGAATTAAGGCATCATCTTCTCCAGCTCTGTCCTTTTCAAGATGTCCACCATACTCTATTTCCATAGTTTCCACTACTGCCAGCTATGAAGAGAGGATCTCTCTTAGGGGGTCAGCTGCTCGTGTTGCTGTGCAGTTCCAGTGGACTGGGGTCTTGGTGGGGCGAAACGTCAAAGAAAAGCAAAAGAAAAAAATACCTCAATCTCCCCCAAGCTCTTTTGGGACCATCAGGTTGCCTTTTCCTGTTTCTTAGTGTTTGGTGCTTATGGTCACTGCTGCTGTGCAAATGCCTTCGCTGCCAGGGACAATCGGGCTGGGAGAGAAGAAAGAAGGAAAAGAGAGGGAGATGCTCCCTCCACCCTCTGGCTAATAGAGGCCTGTTCTCCTGGTTCCCTGGGCAGAACGTCAGGGTTTCTCAGCTTCTTGTGCCCTTCCTTCTTTGTGTTTTCTTTCTGAGTTCCTTTTGGGTCAAAGTCAGGAGACAATACAGGAAAACTAACCAGGAAACTCATCCTTCCTATGAGTTTTTATAAGTTTTACATCTCTTCCCCAGTCTGCCTCCCATGCTTACTTTTTCAGCATCCTTTGGTAACGGGTTTTGTGCCTTGCCCAGAGTTTTAGCTGTAATCAACAGGAAAGGTAGATGATCCTGGGATTACGCCATCTTGTTTGTTACCTCAAGTCCACTCAAATTGCTTTTTAAGTGATTTATATACAGTTTATTTTGGAAAAGAGTCAAGAGAATTCCTTGTAGTCTCTTTTTGTTAGTTTTATAATATGAATTATTTCAAATATTTAAAAAACAGAATAAAATAGTGAATACCCATATCCAAACTCATTAAAATTTTTTTCTAACATCTTAACCATACTTAAAGTTTTATAGAAATAAGAATCAAAACAGTATGGATTAACTTGAGGCCCACTTTGATTCTGTTCCCTTTTCCAGTCTCAGTGTTACCCATTTCTCTGATTTATCTTTCCTTGTTTTTTTTTTACTATAACTATTCTATGCTATTGGTACTAGCCATGAGCATTGTTTCTGTTTTGTATTTGTTGCATGTTTTTTGATTTTTACAAAAGTTTATCCTTCTGAAACTTGCTTTTGTACTTAACATTTTTAATTATATTTACCCATATTGGTAACATAGCTCTGATTTATTTATTTTACTGGTTTTAATTTTTAAATCAGTTTTTAAATTTTATGGATATAACAGAATTCATATATTTTCTTGTTAATGAATGTTTTGATATTTTAATTTGTTTTACTCTTGATTTTCATTTACAAACAATGTATAAAGAACATCCTTTTAGAGATGTGAGAGTTTCTCATTTCTGTCTGAAAGTGCAGTTAACAAAATGAAAGGGTATGTGCATCTTTTACTATGTTAGATGGTGCTTCCTAATGTATTTGTGCCAGTTTATACCCCTAGCAATAGGAAAAAGAATTTCTGTTTCTCTACATCTTTACCATATTGCTCCTGCCATTCTGATATCTAGTAGTTTCAATTGTATCCCCCAATTATTAGATAAATTAAACATCTTTTCCTTTATGTATTGGTTCATCTGGTTTCCACTTCCATAAATTGTATATTTGCTATTTCAAGCTGGGATTCTGGACCTATTTTGTTTCCTTTTATTAAGATGGAAAGCCCTTCACTATAATTGTCTAATTTCAGACACATAACATACAAAAGCACTATAAGTTTGTAGTATCAACTCTATTACTGCTTTGTGTCTATGTTTTTTGAAAGTATTTGTTTCTGACACCAGCACAGCCTTTTTTATTATTTTTTTCTGTATTTTAACTGTCATGGCTATGTGTTTGAGGCATGGTAGTTTTTTAAAGTATGAATTCAACTGTTTCATCTTTACCATTTGTTTTCATGAAGATGATGAATAAATTATGTATAAGTTGACTTGAAACTTTATCTAAATTGGCTTGGCATAAAAACACAAGCATAAGACCAATGAATTTGAATTGAAATAAAAACTTCCACATATCAAGAAGCATCACAATTAGAAACTATTTGCCATAAATATGGCAGGCATTAATTTATTTAATATAGAGTGTATTTATTCTAAGAAAAACAAACTCACTCTCCAGTAGAAAAATGGGGAAAGAAAATGAACAAATTCATGAAAGAAAAAAGGTAGAAAACATAAAAAACTATTTAGCCCATGCATTCAAAGAAATATAAATTAAAAAGCAATTACACTCTATTTCTTCCTATCAAATTGATAAGTACTGAAAAAATGATAAATGCCATTGCTAATGAAGGTATGAGGAAATGAGCACTCTCATTTTCTGCTGATGAAAATCTAAATTGATACTTTTCTGTATGACAATTGGGAATTGGGTATCTAGAGCTGTGCTGCAAAACACTAAATCGCTACTAGCACATTGGCTATGTAAATTAAGTATTTCCTTAGTCTGATTCACCACATTTCAAGAGCCCAATGGTCCCTTATGTCTGGTAGTTACAGTTTGCACATAGCAGATACAGAATATTTCCATAACCACAGAATGTTTTATTGTATATCACTCATCAATAGTTTCAAAATATTCACATCCTACTTTAGGAATGCATTTAAAAAAATATAAGAAGTTAGGGATCTTCACCAAAGCATTGAAAACAATAGTAAAAATATGGAAATAATACAAATGTCTGCAAAAAGGAATAGATAAATGATTATAAATTCACAATAATAGAATGTTATGCAGCCTATTAAAATATAAGATTTTGCATTAGCTAATGTCATGGTAATATTCTCTTAATATGCTGTTAACTGAAAAAACACCATAAAATTACTTACAGCATGATTATAAAAATTTGCTTTAAGATACCTTAAAGTTCATATTAAAAAGCATGGTGTGTCAGCAATTTTTTTTGCAATATTTTCTATCAGACCCACATACATATATTATTTTTATAATCACAAAAATGAAAAATTCAAAGTATATTGCTTTGGGATCTGTCTGGTTTTGAACTTCATAAGCAGTTAGTAATTATGGCTATTTTAGGTGGTTAGTTTCATTTGAAATTTAGTGTAGGTTGATATATTTAGATATTTAGATATAATGTTGCATATGCAGTGGTGATGTGTGTGTGTGTGTGTGTGTGTGTGTGTGTGTGTGTGTGTGTGTGTGTGTGTGTGTGTGTGAAGTCCTGGTAGAAAACAGAACTCAGCCAGATGGCTTAAATGAAGAGATTTTTTTAACAATAAAGGAACGGCTGATAGAAGCACGGGCAGGATTAAGGAAGCAAACTTGGGTTGGTTAGTTTCCCAGAAACTGAACACTGAGACGTCATTCCTGCCTCTAGGAATAAAGGGACCAGCAGCAGAAATAGAGTTCTCAGAGCCCAGCAGAGGCTGGAACTTTACAGGTAGGGCTTCCCAGCAAAAGCTGCCAAAAACACAGCACCAAGCAACACAGCAGAGACCTCTTTTCTTTCACCTTGGATCTCCTACTAGATTGTAACTGGAAGTCCATCAACTCTTGAGAGAGTCCTTAATGTGAAGTCTGAGGAGTCAACCTCCCAAGGCAAAGAGCAAAGCAGAATAGGGCAGGGAATAGAAGAGGTTGGAGGGGTAGGCAGGTTGGCAAACAGAATAACCAGCCTGTGTGTGAGTGTAGGTGTATGTGGGTATGTATTCATTCATACATACTTACATAACATGTATATATGTGCTATGTTAATGGTTGCTACTGTATTTACATGAGTCATACATACATGTATAAGCATATATCATCTATGTGTGGATGATTCCAGTGTTTGTATATACTCACACACATACAAACATATGCATATACCAAGATGTTTAAGTTCCAGTAATTTATAGAACACACTGCTAAACTGTTTGGATAAGAATTCTCATCTAGACAGGGCTTCCAAAAAAACCTTAGGGAACCTTAAGGAAACACTTATTTTAGTTACATGTGCTCTTTCACACAAATGAAAGCATACAAAAATACTCAGAATATACTATCCCTTCTCTTCAGTTGAAGTTCCTTAAAAGCAAAGGCTATGTCTTCTGCCTTCTTGTATTTTTTAAATTCTTATATTTATATAGCGCTGCAGATCTAGAAAATGTCAATTATAAGAATGAGTGAATCAATGATTCCATCTTAACTAAGTATTGTTTTCCTTCAACCAGAATATAACTTATTTAAGACAAATTCATATTTTTATGGAGACCACTTTTAGCATAATGAAAGAAATGCAACTGTTAAATATTTTAAAATTATTCTCGTTTTCAATCAGTACTGATTAACTGAGATAGACTCCATGGTTTTGTTTATAATACTTTATAAAGCTGCTTATATGCTCTTCATAAAAGCCTCATGAGGCAGACAGCAATAACATTAAGATAATTTCATAAATGATAACTTTGAATCTTGGAAAGGTAAAAATTTTCCTTTTTCTTTCTATTTGTCCATAATGAGATAGCGAAATGAGGAAAGCTGTGAAAAGTCATTGAGCCATAAGCAAGATTTTGCTTTTTATATTTACCATGTATCTATGATGAAAACTCTTTGAATTAGTTTTTGTTTTATTTTGTTTTTAATAGAAATAGGGAAGTGAAGAAAAATAATTATTTGCATGTGATTTGTAAAGATGAGTATAAAACTGTAATGAGTTACTTCTTGAACAAATCCTTTTATTTTACTTTGTAATACAAATGTCTCCTGAAATTAGCCTAAATAAAGTGATTGTGATGTTTATATGATAAAAGGATATTATCTACCTCACTCTACTTAATTAAATTTATTAAAGCTATATACTGATTCTAAGAGCAAATATGTAGGGGAAAAGCCTTAGTAAAAATTGTCTTCAAATTTTTGTTTTAAAAGTTAACTTTGGTATTGAATAAAATTAAAATAATAGGGAATTTAAAAAATCATTAAATTAATTAAGCTTTTTTGAAAAAAATACTACAGAATCTATGCTTTGTATACTCTGATGTGCTCAGCAAATGTTATTACTATTGGAACAGATCTAGTTCACAGTTTTATATATATATATATAGTTTACTTGGAAAAACTGAGAAATAATCTTTAACTTTATTTCATTTAGGATTTAAAAAGCAGTTTTAATTTCATGGTTCATTGATATTTATTCAGTGGAGTTTTGAAGTAATAGTTCACATTCTAAAATACATGAGGTATTAACATCATATTAGTATAGTGGTCCTGTTGTGTTTTGGCCAAAAACAGTGTAAGACAGCAGTCTTTACTGTCTCATTTCATTTGAAAATACTTTACATTGTTTTACTCATACCTATGGAGGGATAATTTATATACAGAGAAATTAGTATCAGTTATTTTTTAGCATACATTCTAATGGGTTTTGACAAATGCATACAGTTGTGGAATAACCACCGCCACAATCAAATTATAGAATAGTCCTATCACCCTCCAAAGTTCTTCTGTACCCCTTTCTAGTTAACCCAGATCTTCAAAACTGATCAAGAATGTCAGTATAAAAGGAAGCATACAGTATATATCCATTTCTGTTTGACTTATTTCATTGAGCACAGTACAATCGAGATTCATCCATATTGTTAATGTTTTCTCCATTTTATTGCTCAGTAGCAGCCCGTGTATAGCTATACCACAATCTATCCATTTTCCAGTTGAAATACATTTCCAGTTTTTTTAGCAAGTACAAATATAACCACTGTAAACATTCACATACAGGTTTTCATGTTAATGTGAGTTGTCATTTCTCTTGAGTATGTAGTAGGAATGGGACTAGTGGTTTGTCCAGTAAATGTATATGTATAAGAAATTGCCAGACTGTTCCCCAAAGCACTGTACCATTTTGCATTCCCACCAGTAATGCATGAGAATTCTAGGCACTCCACATTCTTGCCAGTGCTTGGTTTTGTGAGTTTAAAAAAATTAATTAAGTAATTAATTACTTTTAACCATTCTCATAGGTATATAGTGGTATCTTGTGTTGTTAATTTTCATTTCCCTAACAATGATGTTGGGCATCATTCCATGTGCTTATTTGTGATCCATATATCCTCTTGGGTGGGTACTTTACTTTTTGCAGCCACACAAGACAGAAACCACTGGGTCAAAATGATAATTATGTACTCATGGAGGAAATAAAGTGTATCCCTCCTTAACATTACATTATTTCACTTATTAATACATGAAATTGATTTAACAATACTATGGTATTGACTATTTAGATGACAAAATGATAATTCTCCGTACCAGCTCCTATAGTTATAGCTGTTCACCATGATGCTTAAATAATAGGTCTTGTTCTCTAATAGCTCTCTAATTGATTCTTCTCATTTCACACAGCTATTTCCAAACTGTACCATTTTTTCAATCTCTTAAACGATTTACATTTCTTCTGTCTTAGCAGGTGATCTTGCTTACCTTCTTTTACTAAGAACCTGGAGAATTAAGAAGCTCCTGAGCACTCAACCAACGATTATTTTCACCTGTTTGAATCTACATTTTTTTCTTATCCCAGCTTTTATCAACTCAAACCTCACCTGGTTCTTTGTTTATTCCTTTTTCTGTTAACTTACTGTCGTGGACTACATGTTTGTCTCTCTCCAAAATTCATTATGTTGAAACCCTAACACTCAGTTGGATGATATTAAGAGGTGGGATCTTTAGGAGTAATTAATTTTAGATGAGGCCATTAGGGTGGAGCCTCCATGATGGGATAAAAAGAGAGAGAGAGAGAAAGTGGTTGCTTTCTCTGCCATGTGAGGATACAGCCAGAGGTCATTTGTATACACACCAGCAGGAGTGTTCTCATCGGACACCAGGCATTGAATCTGCTGGCACCCTGAATTTCACCTTCCCAGCCTCCAGAAGTGTGAGAAGTGCATGCTGTTTTTTCGCCCCCAGTCTACGTTCTGTTGTCACAGCAGTACAAACTAAAGTGCTCATCAACCTTGTCCCATCTTTTTTCACTTCCCTTGGGTCTTTGATCTGTCAAAGATACAGTTCTTGTCCCTATACAGTCTTTTCCTTCAGCCACCCCATCCTTATCTTAAATAATAATGGCTAAAGCTTTCATTCTGCTCTTCTTCCCCTTTTGTCTTAATAGCTCATGTCTTTATTTCTTATAAAGTAACTTAGAAGAATAATCTAATTGTGTTGATTTTTCTTAACTATTCATTTGAAACCCATCAAAAATTCTTCTACTCTTACTACTGTACTGAAGTTGAACTCTGAAGTGTCTGACTTCTCATTACTTACCAGCTTCAGTGACCTCTTCTCAGCCCTGAGCCTAATTGAAACCTGAAACCTCTACTTTTTGAAAATCCTGCTTTTCTATAAAATGATCTCTCTTTGCTTTTTGCTTCTTCCAGGTTACAGTTGTCTGTTGCGTCTTGTTTCAGTTATGTATTCCTGTATATCATGCTACTCAAAAACTTAAGTGTTTTAAAAGAATGTTTTATTTCTTTCTCATGAATCTGTAGGTTAACTGAGCACTTCTTGGATTTAGCTTGGGGTCCACTCATGTGTTTCCACTTGATCTGACAAGGTACAAGGTGGTCTCAGCTAAGATGGCTTAAATAGCTGTTCTTTAATCCTGGGCTGCTTCATACCGTCTTGATCTCAGGTCAGTGTGCTGAATGGTAAAGATGGAAACTTCAAGGCTTCTTGAGGTCTAGACTTTGTAACTTGCACAGCACCTTCTGCCACAATCTATTGGTCAAAGTAGGTAATAAGGCAAAGCAAGATTCAGGGTGAGGAAGAGACTATGTCTGGAAAGAGAAAAAGCAAAGTCCCATTTCAAAGAGGCATCCATAGGTGTATGAGAGAAATGTGGATATGAACAGGCTACTACAGTTCTTAACTTTTGAAAACTACTGTCTTGCCAATGGGTTTCAGCCCCGGGCAAGTTGGCTATGGATTCAATTTGACCAAAGAAAACTGACAGCAGAACTCTCTTTGGGGTGAAAGGGTTATACCCAACTTTATTTCCAGGTGGTAGGTCAGTCACTAGAATTCCATTCACTCAGAGTGAGTCTGTATGCAGCAAGCCAGTTCCTGCCTCTGGGACCCTCTGTCTGCACAGCTGTCCTCTGGGCTTCTCTGCCTGCACAGCTGTCCCGCATAGTTGTCCCACACAGCCATCCTCCGGGCCTCTCTGCACAGTCCTACCGCACAGCTGTCCTCTGGGCCTCTGTCCTTGGTGCTGCCACCACTCCAGCCTCTGCTCTGCTCTTCTGCAGCCTTGCAGCCCTGCCACCCTGTTGTGCCCAGAGTACTGGGCAGAGCTCTTTATATAGAGTCAAAGCCATGTATTGCCCACAGGTGTGCAGTGAGCTAGTTAACCAGGGCCAGGTGAGAATCCTGGCCATAGGAACTCTCATTTTATCCACAACTACCCTCTGTTTTGTCTTGACTCTTTCTTTTCTATCCCTCTTTAAACGTTTTGTACTTCCATTCTCTTGCCCATCTTATAAGCTTTCTACCAAAAATAACTGAGTCCAAGGACCAACACCTGGTGTTGGGTGCCCCACATTAAAACAGTACTAAAGGGAATTCATTATCTCTATTCCAGACCCCACACTTTCATGTCTTCTCCTGATTTCATGTCTTGATCCATGACCCATGGCATTACTGTCTGTGTAGATATGCAAACTAGATTGCTTTGGGTATCTTTCCTTGTCCCCCATATCCAGTTCCTAATACAGTTCTGCTGACTATAAATCTTAAACATCTTCCCTCTCTCATTTTCTACTCCGAAGTCATCTAGGTTCCCATTATTCTCTTGGCTATGATTTTGAGTTTTGAATATTTGTTTTGGGGCACAAATAAAATAAATTTATTTTGAAAAAATGAGAAACACAAATATGTGAAAATACAAAAGACAGCAATCATTTTTCTGTGTTCTTGACAGTTCATAGTACTAATATAACACTTTATTACATTTATTGTGAAGATGTCTGTAATTGTGAGATGCTTGAATGGAGAGCTCATATGTTAATGTGTGCTAGCCATGTTATAAGGCTTGCTAAAAATGCTTAGCAAATTAGGTTAGTAAAGATAATAATTGAACCAAAGACAATGTTCACATAGATCAGTACAGCTCAGCTGGGTTCATGATTAAATGCAAGAACAGTTGTGTACAATTAGGGAATTGCTTATTTAATTGACTTTTCATTTTATAGCAGGGGTAGCAATAGTGCCTTCTTTTTTTTTTTTTCATTTTGAAGGGAAGTTTTTAAATTTTTTTATTAAGGTATGATTGATACACACGCTTATGAAGGTTTCACATGAAAAAACAATGTTTACTACATTTACCCATGTTATCAAGTCCCCACCCATACCCCAGTGCAGTCACTGTTCATCAGTGTAGCAAGTTGCCAGAGATTCAATGTAGTGCCTTCTTTTAAATGGCAAGTTTGATATGAGCCAGTTCAAATTTTGCTTACTTATTTTGAAGCTAATTCTGAAACCCTACTACTAATGTAGACGTTTTCAGAAGGTACTTATTCCCTCTCCCCCCGGCTTTTTTTCCATTTGTTTCAAAGTAAGAGGTTTTATTTTTAAAACAGTAACTTTTTTCATGTATTATGACTTCCAGAAATTCTTCCCAGAAGTTGCCCTCTTTGAGACCTTGTGGCAGTGCCATGGCGCTTATCAGCAGTATGCACAGCACTTGGTATAGAAGAGGTTTCTTCAAAGAGATGCATTTTTGTTTTGATAGGACATTAAAGGAATGTAGAGGTATGGATGGAATTAACCCTAAGTACAATTTCCTTTAAATTATGAAGTGTTTCTTTTTTTCCTTTTGCTTTTGCCAAAATGGAAAAGGGTAAAAGCCAGAAAAGTCTATAAGAATATGATGAATAATGAAATAAAGAAAAATAAAAACTACACAAGTCTTGGCAGACTTAAAATAACAAAAGCAATGGAAGAAAAGACTTTCTTTGTATGCTTAACTCACTGATTTCCCACATTGCTAAACATGTGGAGTAGAAGTACCTGTTACTAGAGTAGTGGAGTCTTAAATGCTTCTTCTGACTGTAGTGTTATCTTTGTTTTTAAAGTAATCCTTTTTAAATGTTGATTTTTTAAAGAACATTTTGTTCAAAATGTCTCTGTAGGTGTTAATGTGAAAGTGTGATATTTGTGTCTCCAGAAATAATGTCAGATTCAATCTAGTTACAGGTAAAAGTTGCTGTTGTGTTTGATAGTTACATCGATCTTGAAGCGTGTGTATATGATTTCTTACGTTCCTTGGTTCTGACACACAGCAGTACGCTGCTTTTATCAGAGCAGTGTCTGTGGGCCCCTTTGCAGTCATCCCACTGATGTCATTTCCATTTATAAGTTGCTATTCAGGGCTGTTTAAAACTGTGCTGTATCAGTTTCTTCTATAATAAAACTTGAAATACCAATTCTTGGCATCAAATAACATTTTCTTTAATAATTAACTTTCTGATAAAAGGGGTTAAGATGTTGATGGATAGGCAAATGCTTGACATTTTTTTTTCAACAGGAGGGAGCATATATTCATTCCTTTTGTATGCAACATTAATCAAATGCCTGTTATGTGACAGCTTAGTAAACTCTGGAGAAATAGTGATGACTAAATCTGCCAGGGAATCCTGACAAGTAAACAAGTAAATAGATAACTATCAAAGCAACAGGTGACAGAATGAACAGAGACCTGTGGGAAGAACCAGGGGAGGATCAGCATGTCCTGCCTGAGGGAAGCATTTGGTATCATTATAATATGATAATTCAAAATGAAATGGGATCATGAGCAAACTGTATTTTTAAGCAGAAATATGGTTTTCTTCTTATAAATTGAACCATTTTTTGCTATGTCCTGTTACTTCAGTGGCTTACCTTCTGTGGCTTTCAGTGCCCCTGAATGGTAGGGAGTATTTACATTTCCTTCATTCTTCTTGGACGACTGGGCCACATTCAATTGAGAGATAGTGATAGTTGTAAGTGCACAGAAAAGAGACTAAAGACTCCACGAGCTGAGAAAGCTTTTTTGTAAGTGGCCTTTTTCCTCTTGTTAAAGCCTGAGTTGCCCATTTCTTTCATGGCCAGAAGATATAATCACTTGTTTCTGTCTATCCCTGTGTGTATTTGCTCCATGAGATCTTTGTGTCCACCAGAGCAGCCTGTGTAGGGAAGTACACAATATATTGTTAATTTTGGGCCAACTTTATCAACCTCAGGTCTATAGACTGATGTTAAACTTGAAGATGACATGGTCAAGGTGATTGTTTCTAAGTAGGTAAAGATTATCTTTGCTAATTAAGAATTCATTGTGTTATCAGCCTCTCTGATTTGAATTTGTGCTGAGAATGAAAAACAGCAAAATGAACAAGTGTTGTAAGGCAAGGGAAGTTACAAGCCAAGTATGTAAACTATTTTCACTTTAACCAAAGCAACTGCAATCATACACTTGTATGCTTTTTTGACTCTATCAGACCAATTAATTGTTTATCATTCCATAAAGTAGTGATTATGAATATAATCAAGTGACTTCATTTTAGGTCATGTCATTTAAGACAGAAAACTACTGTTGCATAACAGTAGCAAAACTTTGAAGTATATGCTTAGTCAGTATTTAGAACCTAACTATTCATTGTTTAAGAAATGTGTATGTTTTCCTCAAGATTATTCTAGACTTTCACCATGCACTATGACATGAATTGTTACCCCCTCCTTCCCCACCAGCCTGCAACCTGACACCCACTCCAATTCTTATGCTGAAACCCCAATCCACAATGTGACTGCATTTGGAGGAAGAGCTTTTAGGAGATAATTAAGATTAAATGAGGTCATAACGGTAGGATCCTAAAATAGAATGGGGTTTTACAAGAGAGAGAGAGCAAGATCTCTTTCCACACATGCATGTACCTATATGACCATATGAGGATACAGGGAGAAGGGTGCCTTCTGCAGACCAGGAAGAGCTCCTACCAGGAACCAAACTGGCTGGCATCTTAATCTTGGACTTCACATCCAACAGGACTGTGAGAAAATTAATTTCTGTTGTTTAAGCCATCCATACATGTGGTATTTTGTTTGGCAGCCCGAGCAGACTAATATACTTTGTAATAAATATGTTACTTTCCCTGCATTCTTGTTTTTCTTACATAGTTATTTTAGAAATTTTTGCATTTCATTCCTTTTAGTGGAATGAAACTGTTATGATGCCCTTAAACATATGAGCTTGAGAACATAGCAGGGCATATAGGGCATGGAAATAAATTTTCCTTAATTTGTGAATCTTCTAGACTAAACCATCAAATTTGTCAAAAAGATTTTATGATTTTTGCAAATCAAAAATTGAGAGAAGACAAAATAGTTGTTACAGAATTGACATCTTATTTTCATGAAATTCTACATGACAAGCATATTGATCTAAGAACTGTTATTTTGTTATGAAGCAAACTATGGGTTGGATAGGACTTCTGTTCATGGTTGCTGAGATAATACACAAAGGATATAGTGCTTTCTAACTATTGTATATTCACACGTACTCTGTTATCCCTTTTTGAAGTTTTTGTCTAAAATGTAATTCACAAGAAATAAATACTTAGTATATGATATAAATTTTAATTCTTTGAGCTTGACTCCAAATAAAATTCATTTAGCTTTTATTCTGTTAATTTTGGAGGATACATATTATGTCATTGGCCTTAATTTTAGTATAGTTCATTTGTATGACAATGTTTTCTTTTGCAGTAGATGGAATTTATTTGTATATAGACATGTAACATTGTGTAAGCTAAAGCATATGGTGTGTTGATTTGATACATTTATATATTGCAGTATGATTAATACCTTAGTGTCATGAACACCTATCACATCACATAATTATTCTAGTTTCCTAGCAACTTTGAAGTTTATAATACAGTATTGTTGGCTGTAATCACTGTGTTGTGCCTCGTTCTCCAGGATTTTTACCTAGCTACGTTTACAGGTTTGTGCCCTTAATCAACATATCTCCAATTCCCTCATTCCCAGCCTCAGGTAATCAACCACTATATGCTCTGTTTTTATAAGTTCAGTTTCTTTAGATTCCACATGAAAGATCATAGAGTATTTCTTTTTATGTCTGATTTATCTCACTTAGCATAATGCCCTGAAAGTCTCTCTATATTGTTGAAAATGGCAGATTTCCTTCTTTCTTGGCTGAATAATATTGCAATGTGTTCTTACACATGTGTGTGTACACATACTATAACTCCTTTATCCATTCATCCATCAGTGGACACTTAGGTTGTTTACATGTCTTGCTACTGTGAACATGAGAATGGAGATACCTTTTCAAGATAGCAGGGTTTTTATTAAGTTATCATTGATATACACTCTTATGAAGATTTCACGTGAAAAACAAAGTGGATACTACATTCACCCATATTATCTAGTCCCCCCCCATACCCAATTGTAGTCACTGTCCATCAGTGTAGTAAGATGCCACAGAGTCACTACTTGTCTTCTCTGTGCTACACTGTCTTCCCAAGGATCCCCCCCCATACCATGTGTACTTATCATAATACCCCTCAATCCCCTTCTCCCTCCCTTCCCCACCCATCCCCTTTGGTAACTGCTAGTCCCTTCTTGGAGTCTTGGAATCTGCTGCTGTTTTGTTCCTTCACTTTTACTTGGTTGCCATACTCCACAAATGAGGGAAATCACCTGGTACCTGTTTTTTTTCTGCCTGATGCACTCCATTGAGCATAACACCCTCCAGCTCCATCTACACTGCTGCAAATGGCAGGATTTGTTTCCCTCCCATGGCTGAACAGTATTCTGCCGTGTATATGTACCATATCTTCTCCATCCATTCATCCATTGATGGACACTTAGGTTGCTTCCATATCTTGGCCACTGTAAATAGTGCTGCAATAAACATAGAGGTGCACATGTCTCCCTGAATCTAAGAACTTGTTTTCTTTGGGTAAATTCCTAGGATGGAACTCCTGGGTCAATGGTATTTCTATTCCAGTTTTCTAAGGAACCTCCATATTGCTTTCCACAATGGTTGAACTAGTCTACATTCCCACCAGCAGTGTAGAAGGGTTCCCCTTTCTCCACATACTCACCAGCATTTGTTGTTCCTCCTCTTTTCAATGTTAGCCATCCTAACTGGTGTGATGGGATATCTCATTGTGGTTTTAATTTGCATTTCCCAGATAATTAGCAATATGGAGCATCTTTTCATGTGCCTGTTTGCTATCTGAATTTCTTCTTTGGAAAGTGTCTCTTCATATCCTCCACCCATTTTTTAATTGGGTTATTTGCTTTTGGGTGTTGAGGCATGTGAGTTTTTTAAATATATTTCAGTTGTTAACCCCTTGTTGGATATGTTATTTACAAATATATTTTCTCATACTGGAGGATGCCTTTTTGTTCTGCTGATGGTGTCCTTCACTGTACAGAAGCTGTTTAGTTTGATGTAGTCACATTTGTTCATTTTTACATTTGTTTCCCTTGCCCGAGCAGATGTGTTCAGGAAAAAGTTGCTTATGTTTATTTTCAAGAGATTTTTGCCTATGTTTTCTTCTAAGAGTTTTATGGTTTTATGACTTACATTCAGGTCTTTGATCCATTTTGAGTTTACTTTTATGTATGGAGTTAGACCATAATCCAGTTTCATTCTCTTGGATGTAGCTATCCAGTTTTGCCAACACCAGCTGTTGAAGAGGCTGTCATTTCCCCATTGTATATCCATGACTCCTTTATCATATATTAATTGACCATATATGCTTGGATTTATATCTGGACTCCCTATTCTGTTCCATTGATCTATGGGTCTGTTCTTGTGCCAGTACCAAATTTGTCTCAATTACTATGGCTTTCTAGTAGAGCTTGAAGTTGGGGAGCATAATTCCCCCAGCTTTATTCTTCCTTCTCAGGATTGCTTTGCCTATTCATGGTCTTTTGTGGTTCCATATAAATTGTAGAATGATTTGTTTTCGTTTGTTGAAGAATACTGTTGGAATTTTGATAGGGATTTCATTGAATCTCTAGATTGCTTTAGGCAGGATGGCCATTTTGACAATATTAATTCTTCCCATCTGTGAGCATGGATGTGTTTCCATTTATTGGTGTCTTCTTTAGTTTATCTTATGAGTGTCTTGAAGTTTTCAGGGTATATGTATATTACCTCCTTGGTTAGGTTTATTCTTAGGTATTTTATTCTTTTAGATGCAACTGTAAATGGAATTGTTTTCCTGATTTCTCTTTCTGCTAGTTCATTGTTAGTGTACAGGAGTGCAACAGATTTTTGTGCATTAATTTTGTGTTCTGCAACTTTGCTGAATTCAGTTATTCTAGTAGTTTTGGTATGGATTCTTTGGGGTTTTGTATGTACATTATCATGTCATCTGTAAACTGTGACAGTTTAAATTCGTCCTTACTGATTTGAATGCCTTTCTTGCTTTGTGTTATCTGATTGCCATAGCTAGTAGCCCCAGTACTATGTTGAATAAAGGGGGAGAATGGGCATCCATTTCTTGTTCTCAGTCTTAGAGGAAAAGCTTTCAGCTTTTCATGGTTAAGTATGATGTTGGCTGTGCATTTGTCATATATGGCCTTTATTATGTTGAAGTACTTTCCCTCTGTGCCCATTTGGTTGAGAGTTTTTATCATGAATGAATGCTGAATTTTTTTAAATGCCTTTTCAGCATCTAAACAGATGATCATGTGATTTTTGTACTTCTTTTTGTTGATGTGGTGGATGATGTTGATAAATTTTTGAATATTGTACCATCCTTGCATATCCCTGCAATAAATTCTACTTGATCATGATGGATCTTTTTGATGTATTTTTGAATTCAGCTTCCTAATATTTTATTGAAGATTTTTGCATCTATGTTCATCAGGGATATTGATCTGTAATTTTCTGTTTTTGTGGTGTCTTTGCCTGGTTTTGGTATTAGAGTGATGCTGGCCTCATAGAATGAGTTTGGAAGTATTCCTTCCTCTTCTACTTTTTGGAAAACTTTAAGGAGTATGAGTATTACGTTTTCACTAAACGTTTGATAAAATTCAGCAGTGAAGCTATCTGGTTCAGGGATTTTGTTCTTAGGTAGTTTTTTTTATTACCAATTCAATTTCCTTGCTGGTAATTGGTCTGTTCAGGTTTTCTGTTTCTTCCTGGGTCAGCCTTGGAAGGTTTTATTTTTCTAGGAAGTTGTCCATTTCTTCTAGGTTATCCAATTTGTGAGCATATAATTTTTCATAGTATTCTCTAATAATTCTTTGTATTCCTGTGGCATCTGCAGTGTTTTTTTCATTTCTGATTTCTAATTCTGTTTATGTCTGTGGACTCTTTTTTTCTTGATATGTCTGGCTAGTGGTTTATCTATTTTGTTTGTTTTCTCAAAGAACCACCTACTGGTTTCATTGATTTTTTCTGTTGCTTTATTCTTCTCGATCTTATTATTTTTTCTCTGTTATTATGTCCCTCCTTCTACTGACTTTGGCCTCGTTTGTTCTTCTTTTTCTAGTTTCATTAATTGTGAGTTTAGACTGTTCATTTGGGATTGTTATTCTTACTTAAGATAAGCCTATATTGCAATATACTTTCCTTTTAGAACTGCCGCTGCTGCATCCAACACAAGTCAGGGTGTTGATATGCTGTTTTCATTTGTCTTCATATATTGCTTGATCTCTGTTTTAATTTGGTCATTGATCCATTGATTATTTAGGAGTGTGTTGTTAAGCCTCCATGTGTTTGTGGGCTTTTTTGTTTTTGCACAATTTCTAGTTTCATACCTTTGTGGTCTGAGAAATTGGTTGGTACAATTTTAATTCTTTTCCATTTACTGAGGCTCTTTTTGTGGCCTAGTATGTGATCTAGTCTGGAAAATATTCCATGTACACTTGAGAAGAAGATATATTCTGCTGCTTTTAGATAGAGTGTTCTGTAGATGTCTGTTAGGTCCATCTGTTCTAATGTGTTGTTCAGTGCCTCTGTCTCCTACTTATTGCATGTCTGGTTGCTCTGTCCTTCGTAGTTAGTGGTATGTTGAAATCTAGAATGAATGTGTTGCATTCTATTTCTCCTTTTAATTCTGTTAGTATTTGTTTCACATATGTAGGTGCTTCTGTCTCGGGTGCATAGATATTTATAATGGTTATATTCTCTTGTACTGACCCTTTTATCATTATATAATGCCCTTCTTATTCTCTTGTTTCTCTCTTTGTTTGAAGTCTGTTTTATGTGATATAAATACTCCCAAGTCCTGCTCTTTCTCTCTATGATTTGCATGAAATATCTTTTTTTCATCCTTTCACTTCTAGTCTGTGTATGTCTTTGGGTTTGAAGTAAGTCTCTTGTGGGCTGCATTTAGATGAGTCTTGCCTTTTTGTTCATTCTGTAACTCTATGTCTTTTGATTTGGGAATTCACTACATTTACATTTAGGGTGATTATTGATAGGTATGTACTTATTGCCTTTAGATTCATGGTTACTAAAGGTTCAAGGCAGCTTCTTTACTAACAGTCTACCTTAACTCTTATTATGCTATTACAAACACAATGTAAAGGTTCTTTGTTTTCTTGCCATTCTTTTTCTTCCTCCTCCACTCTTTCTTTGTTAGGTGTCATATTCTATACTCTTTGTGTGTCCCTTAACTGACTTTTTGGGTAGCTGATTTAATTTTGCATTTACTTAGTAATTAATTGGTCTACTTCCTTTACTATGGTTTTATTTTCTCTGGTGACAGCTCTTTAGCCTTAGGAATACTTCCATCTAGATCAGTCCCTCCAAAATACACTGTAAAGATGGTTTGGGGGAGGTAAATTCCCTCAAGTTTTGCTTATCTGGAAATTTTTTATTTCCTGCTTCAAATTTAAATGATAATCTTGCCAGTAGAGTATTCTTGTTTTGAGGCCTTTGTGTTTCATTGCATTAAATATATCATGCCACTCCCTTCTGGCCTGTAAGGTTTCTGCTGAGAAGTCTGATGATAACTTGATGGGTGATCTTTTTTCCTCTCTCTGGATGCTTTTTATACTCTGTCCTTGTCCTTGATCTTTGCCTTTTTAACTATCATATGTCTTGGTGTTGTCTTCCTTGAGTCCCATGTGTTGGGAGATCTGTGTATATCCGTAGCCTGAGAGACTATTTCCTTCCCCAAATTGGGGAGGTTTTCAGCAACTATTACCTCAAATACACTTTCTATCCCTTTTTATCTCTCTTCTTCTTCTGGTACCCCCGTAATGTAAATATTGTTGCATTTGGATTGGTCACAGTTTTCTCTTACTATTCTTTCATTCCTAGAGATCCTTTTTTCTCTCTGTGCTTTAGGTTCTTTGTATTTCTGTTTTGTTTTTCTGTTCCATTTGCCATCTTCTCTACCTCTTCTAATCTGTTTTTAAATTCTTCCATTGTATGCTTCATTTCAGGTACTGTATTTTTCATAGTTTCGATCTCCATCTTGAAGTTGTCCCTGAGATCCTGAATATTTTCCTGTAGCTCTGTGAGGTTGTTTATGATTTTTATTTTGAAATCTTTATCAAGAAAATTGGTGATTTTAGTTTCACTGAGCCCTCTTTCTGGTGTTTGAGGGATTTTGGTCTGAACAGAGTTCTATTGCCACTTCATATTGTTAATGAATAATTGTAATAATAACTTCATGTAGGCAGCACCCTGTAGTGCCCAGAAGCTCTACTCTCTGGGGCTGCCCAGCACCTGCTGTGATATCGGTGGTCACAGTTGAGTGGTGCTGGTCCCTGCCAGGAGGAAAGAGCTCTTTCCTGCTTCCCTACTGCAATGCCTGCCTCCCTTGTCAGCACCAGTAGGCCAGGTGCATAAGGGACAACCTCAGCGTTATGGCCCTGCAGCTGCTATAGGTGGGCCTGCCCTCTAGCTGGCCTGGCACAATGGTGGGGGCAGCAGGTTTGCAAGCCAGTTCTGGCTGGGAAGAAGGACTGGCATGCTATATATTACAGTGGGGAGTCTTGGGGCTGTGTTGCCAGCCAGGGGAAAGAAACATGTGAAGCTCCTGAAAGTTTCCAGCCTGCTGGGCTTGTGTGCTGGGATGATTTTGTCCACCTGCCCTTTCTCCTGAGCAGCAAGTTCTGTGTAATGGTTGCTCCTTTTGCAGCCCTCCCACTGTTGGGAAGTCTTTTAAAGTTCCCTCCTCTTTTGTCCTGGAATGGCTGATTGTGGGTACCTGTTCTCCACAAGTGGCTGGAATCTCAGTCTCTCTGGGTATTCCACCTGTCTTTGCTTTCCATCCCCTCTAATCTCCGGAGCACCATGTAATATGGTCCATGTTCCCAACGTAAATCTCCAGGGGTGGGTTTTTAGCAGTCCTGAGCTTTACTCCCTCCCTGCTCCATTTCTCTTCCTCTTGCCTGTGAGCTGGACAGTGCCGAGGGCTTGGGTCCCGCTGGATCACAGCTTTGCTACTTTACCCTTTTTTGTGAGGTCTTTTATTTTCCCCATATGTAAGCCATCTGTTGCAGTCTTCTTTCTGGTCACTCAGGATTAGGTGTATTTCCTGTGTTTTCGTGTTATGTGGTTTTGGGAGGAGGTTTCTGCCTCTCTTCTCACACCTGCATCTTTATCCCCTCAAGCCTGAATCTAGTTTTAAAAATGGAGCCCCAAAGTTGTTTTGAGCAAGATCAGCATTCATGGAATAAGTTTACTTTCAAATTGTGCTTAAAAAATCACTAATCTTACTTTATAATCATTTATAATATAGCATAAATTTGGTTATGCCTCTGGTCTCTACAAAAATTGTAGAAATAAGTTCAAAATTTGTAAATATTATCTTCAAAGACCAACTTTAAAACATGGAGGCTCACTTCTCTTTTTTCTGTGTTATATAAGAAAAAGTGATTCCATTAAGTGATTGTGGGGGGTTGGGGGAGGAAAAAATCAGTACTGTATTAACTACATTTAGAATACAGATCTCTTCTTTATGACTTGGAAGAGCTTTTGCATAACTAATGTTGGCTCACTGGAAATCTTTCCTTGGTAGAAAACTTGATGTATAAAAATGATTATTTATGTTTTTTACAGCTATTATATTCCCTTATGAATTTTTTATTCAAAATTTGTTTCCTCACTCTGCTTTGACTTTGTTAGCTGGAAGTTCGAAATAGAAATTGCATTCTGGCTTTCCTGAAGACTCTAAAGGAATCTCAAGTTGGTTTTCAGCCATTTTTCAAACAAAAAGCTTTTTTACTGATGAACTCCTTTTGTTTATCTTAGTAGTTGAATAACTGGTGATCAAATTTGGTCAAGAGTTTTGACATATTCTTCCCTTTTTAGGAAACCATGATTTGCTACCAGATTATGTTAAAATGATCATCTTTGATTTGATACTATTCTGAATGAAATTAAGTTTTGATTATACTCAAAGCATAAAGGCTATGTTATTGGCATACCTGTAGATAGGAGTTAAGGGACCATTTTACTTTTATTATGCTTTAAATTGAAGTTATTACAAGTGTTTTGGTTCACATATTAAGTGGAATCATTTTAGTGTAGCTACTTTACACATCTGTTATCACAAATGCCAAAATATTTCAGACCCAATTTATGGTCAGATTCAGAGACAAATGACTTTCATTTTTGCTGTACTCAGTGCTGTCCTATTACCATTTTAATTAACAAACTTAGATTTCCTTTTTAGCAGATGTTCAAAACATTGTAAAATTTATCTTTTGACTTAATGTAGGCCTTCTGTTTATTTTATCTGAAGAAGAATGATAGCAGGGGAAACATGATACTGGATTCTGTGCTGTGGAATCTTCCTGGAACTTTCTTTTATCTTGAAATAAAGGATTTTATAGTCAGGTAGTTTCTCTGAGAAAGGATTTGGTACAAAATGCATAGTGTAGTAGTATATTTAAATCGTTATAATGTAATTTAATAAAATTTTAACTCATAAGCACAAACTTTTCATTTTTAGTACTCTAACAACATTAGCTAAATTCTGATTTGCTAGAAGGATGTTTTGAATATGCTGAATATAGAAAATACTAGAATATTTTCTTCTATAAGAAAACTTTCTTATTGGCCAATTTTTCCTTACCTACTAGTCTTTAGTTAATAATGAAAGATTCTCAGTATTTATCTTAATATTTTAACAAATGACAAAAAAAGTTTTATAAAATCACATCTTATACAGTAGGTAACTTTTATTAAACAATAGGTCTCTACTAATAATTAATTGATGCAAATGATTAGAGTCTTCTTAGATTTAATAGATATTTTTGAAACATGACCTTATAAAATATGTTCATTTTTTCCAAAAATTTGTTGTATTTTCATGTTGTTGAAAATACGTGATTATACTTCATCACTGTAAGTATAACCCAACAATTATTTAAATATCTAATATGTGTGTTAGACATTGCAAGACAAAGCCCCTATTAATGTGCAGCTTACTATTTAGAGGGAAGAGGTACAGAAAGGTAAACAAAAAAGTTAAAGGTAATTATAGGTTAATGTTGTTGAAAAGAAAAGAAGCAAAGTGATGATGTCCTTAGACCAAAAAAGCATGTCTTCTGTCTGGAATATTCTTTTTTGTGTGTTTTTGCCTGGTTTCTGACTCAGTTGAAATGCCACTATGTCTAAAAAGTTACCTTTTATTCTCTATCTCAGTATTTTTTGTGTTGTGTATCTTTTTTGTAATTTGCAAATTTATTTCACATTTTCCTTTCCTCAAGAACAGGAACTTTGCTTCTCTCACCTTCTCCAGTCAGTACTTAGCACAGTGCCTGTCACTTAATAGCTATCCCTTATTATTCCTGATATAATAGATATGTCATTTAATAGATATTCCATATATACTCATTGAAGGAAGGAAGGAATATATGAGCACAATCAATGTTTACTTAAAAGGAAAGACAAGGTACTTGAAGTAGATGAGTGAGAGGGATGAGAGACCACCCTTCCACCAAAGGTTTGAGAGATCTTGAGTAAGACGGTTAATGTTCAGTAAGTATTAGGCATTGTCCCAAGCACTTTATAAAAGTCTCACTTAATGTATAGAACCAGAACATATGTATGTCATTTAATATATACATATATATATATAGTAGTTACTGTTCTTATCTTCATTTTGCAGAGATAAGGTAGGTGAGGCTTAAGGATGTGAAGTTGATGAAAATTACATGGCTAGTGTAGCACAGCCATACTTAAAACCCAAACACTTAGACCCCACAGCTTCTTCTCTTAACTGTTACACAGTCCAGGATGCTAATGTGGTACTATAGACTATTTTATTTCCTTAACCTTTGGAAATTTTGAAGATGATTCTGACAAATCCTACAGAATTGTCATCATTACCACCTAGCAGCCTTTTGCCAATATCAGGTTCCAAAGGTAGCTCCAGTGGTACAAGAAAATGAGCCTCTTCCCCCCATGCATTCTTTAAGGAAAGGACAAGTGTCACTCCTTGCATACCTCTTCTTTGTGAGGTATGCACAGCAGAGTGGAGGGAGGTCCCCAGGAACAAGTCCCTGATCCATTTCAGTTCTGGCCTCCTCCTTTCCGGTTAGCCACTGGGGAGACAGCCTGGCAGAGACCTCATGTTAATGACCACAGTGTGTGAGGGTAGGGAGGAACAAGGTTAGATGCTAAGACTAAAAGTAAAAAGCTAAAAGTCTTTTTTCTCCATTGGAATGAAGGTAATCTCTAGTCACCTTTTTCTCTCTCCTATTCTCACTTAATATCAACTCCTGAGAGCAGAATCTATACTTTGCTCTCATTTTAATGAACCTTGTACCTTTCACATTCTCTTTGTTAAACTGAAAACATCAGCAAAAGGGATTAATATATGACATAGTATTTATGGATGAATAAAAAGATACTTCTTGTAGGAATTTGGTAGATTGAGTTGAACCGGCATATTTTTCTAGCTGATTATTTTTAGCCCCTCAGTTTCTATAAGCTTTGAAGGATCTGTATCAGCATTTTTTCCATTATGCCAGCTGTACTTCCTTGGGAGGGTCTAACTGTTGGCTCTGAGAGTTTTAGTCAAGAAAAATGAGACTTTCTACAGTTGAGATGAATGAAAATGAGTTGGAAAGTATTAGTATATGTACAGAAAATTATGCAGCCTTTTTTCAGTTAATAGCATGCTAGCAAAAACAAGTTTATTATATAGGTAGAGAAATTGAATAGACATGAATTAAAAATAATTAAAATTTTCTCTAGAGAGACAATAAAAGTATGCCATACTCACACAAACTATTTTTTGCAACTTGCAAATATTATGAAATAATTTATAAGGTGATAATGTAAGCCTTTCCTAAAGAAAAAAAGAACCATTTTTGGAGAAAGAAATTTAGGATTATTTGGAATTAATTTATACAACATTTAAACTATTCAGTTACTAAATGCTTCAAATGAATTTCATACAGGCAGACAATTTGCATACCTTGTCAATAAGGATTTTTACTCTAAAGCAACCCTGAAAACTTTAATGACAAAGTTGATCAAATACTGAATAATCCTTGGACTCTAAAAATATTTTATGGCTGAGGTTTTTAAGTGGAACAAATGTGCTAAGCAGGCTAAGCAGGTAATGAAGCAGACTGACTAAAAACCTGTGTATAAAAGAAAAGTAAAGATAGTAATTATTTCTCAGTATGAAAAGTAGAAAAATTACAGCCTCTGACAATCATTTTATGTTCTGTATTGTGGCATTTTGTTAATTACTCCTAAGGATGATATGTTAGGCTTGTGGCTTCAAAATAAAAGCTCTGAAATGTCATGTCATATTCAGAAATTCATTTTTCAAGTGTTATATCCTCATACTGATGATTTTTGTAAAGTATTTAAATTTTTGCCTTCTTTTTTTTTTTCTTTTACACGATGATTGCTCTCCTCCAATTAACCATTCTGTGGATAAAGCTTATATTTCTAGTATTTCCGTAACTAAATTCTCAAGTTGGACCTATATTACATAGGCTTGGAAATAGGTTGTAATGTTGTATTTGTGTTTTGCCTAGTATTTGTTTATGGCTGAAGTAATTACCAAAATGAAAATTTTAAGTCTAAAAAGTTGCCTTAAAATATAATTCATCTGCAGCCATATGGAAGTAAGAACTCCTTTTATTGAATTTTGAGTGTGGGGAAAACACAGGGATAGAATAAGGTCATTTTGCAGTATCAAAATTGTTTTTTGTTTTTTGTTTTTTGTTTTTTTGGTGGGCTTCTTCTTGGAGAACTGAATATGAATCAAAGTGAAGTGTTCATTTACATCACACTCCTAATCACTTTGATTTACCTGCTTGAGATCTAATTTCAAATTTGTTCCTATACGTCTCTAAAACCCTTTAAAAGGATGACTTTAGGAAGAAATATGCAGCCATCCCAGAGCAATTTGGCAGGAGTTGATTGGCATAATAAATAATGACCATCTGCACCCTGCGGTAGTCTGCGGAGGAGCACAGTTAGTCCCCTGCTGCCCAGGCGGGCTGTGGAGAGTTGTCTGAGGCAAGTGAACAAAGGAGAACCTGCTTATTTGCTACTTTGTTCATTTCATTTAAAGTAGCTGCTTTTGTGAGTCCAAAATAATCCTAAAATTTGGGTTTTAACATTTTGAAGCTGTAATTAGGTTTTATTTCCAGTTATTTATAGCTGATGTCTGCTATTAAACCTGTTCATATTCAAAGAGGGAGGATTTACACGGGCATAGTGTTATCATGAAAGTGGGAAATACTATAATAACGGCTTAATTTTGATTCCTTCTTTTTTCATGTATTTTAATTTATATAAAACTTGGTACAGAGTTATTATGGGTAAATGGAATATTTATCATATTATCTAGTGGAAATAAGTAGTCTGGACACTGAAAAGTGAGTCTTCTTTTAGGTTATAGATTATATAAAGATTATACAAAATTGATTCACAGCCTAGCCAGCTAGGTAAAGCCATTTTACTTGATTATGATTTGAAAGTTAAATTGTGACTTTTTGACCTCAAACTTATAAATATGTAAAATACAAAGCTTTAAATTAGATTATAATCTAGTAAATGCAGTGAATGAAGAGCTTTCTATAATTAATTTACATAGCAATTGTTTGCTGAAAACAAAGTACAGTTAGTTGACCCTTGAACAATACAGGACTTAGCACTGACTCCAACATCTCCCTCCCAGAATCAAAAATCTGTATAACTGTTGACTCCCCAAAATCTTAACTAGTAATAAATAGCCTACTGTTGACCTTACTGATAACATGCAGTCGGTTGACACCTATTTTTTGTTATATACTATATGCTGTATTCTTTCAATAAGGTAAGCTGGAGACAACAAATGTTATTAAGAAAATCATGAGAGAAAATATATTTACAGTAGTGTATTTATTGGAGAAAAAATCCACTTGTAAGTAGACCTGTGCAGTTCAAACTTGTGTTGTTCAAGGGTTAGCTATATATAAACCATAAGAAGTCATTAATCTCCTTTTAGGACTAGTCCTTGAAACTTGAAATAGAATGTATAAACCATTGTGTTCAGTTAATCAAAACTGATAATTGCATGATAGTCATATCTGAATATGACTGAACTTGAAAGAGTCATATGGCAAACTATTTCAAGCAATTCTTTCAACTCTGGAAAAATGTTGTGCCACTTCCTTCTAACTCCATGGTTCTAGAGAAGAAAGCTCACGTTGTTCAACTTGGTGTCCCCCACAGGTGATGTGCCCTATCTCTCTGGCTACTTTCAAGATTCTGCCTTTGATTTTTAAAATTTAATTATGATATGTCTTAGCTTGGATTTCTTTAGGTTTATTCTATATAAGGTTCTTTCAGCTTCTTGAATTTGCAGGTTTGTGTCTTTCACCAAATTTGGGATATTTTCAGCCATTATTTCTTTGTTATTTCAAAGAAATAGTGTGTTACCACTGTGCTCCTTCTGCTTTCCTTCTAGGACTCTAATGACACAATGTCGGATCTTTTTGCTATTGTCCCACAGGTCCCTGAGGCTCCATTCATTTTTTATTTTTTTTTGCCAATCTATTCTCTTTGTTTAAACTGGGTAAATTCTATTGATGTCTTCAAGTTCAGAGATTCTATTCTTTTACCTTCACTTCCTTCACTTTACTATTGAACACATTTGTTAAGTTTATTTGAGTTACTTTTTAGTTCTATAATTTCTATTTGGTTCTTTTGTGTGTGTATATATATAATTTTATATTTATATTTTATATTTTATAATTATAATTTTATATTAATTTTTATATTTGTATTTGTAAATGTATAATATTTACATATCTATATAAAATGTCTGTTTCCATTGCTGAGATAACCTATTTTTGTTTATTTCAAGAGAATTTGAAGCATTTTGTGGCTACTTTAAACCCTTGTCAGATTGTTCCACCCTGTGTCCTAGCTCAGTTTTGGTGTCCATTGGTTGTCTTTTTTCATTCAGGTTGTGGTTGTCTTGGCTATTAACATGATATTTTTTTATTGTACTCTGGACACTTCATCCAATTTGTTAAGAGACTCTGGGTCCTATTTAAATCTTTTATATTTGTAGGCAGCCACCTTGTTTAGCTCTTAGCATGCAGGTCCTGGCTTACTTTGTGGACTGAGGTTTCAGTGGCAGTTTAATTTTCAGAGCCTTTGAGGTAGTATTTGGTTTGCTGGTTGGTCTTGTCCTCCACTAGCTCTGTAGTGCTGCACTGGGGTGGACGTTTCCACAGGCTGAGCTGCTAGGTCCCTGTTGGGGAAGGAAGTCTCAGGCACATGGGCTTTTTGGAGCCTGTTTGGCAGAACTCCCCTGCCTCTAAACAATACGAATGTATTTCTGGGCTGATTGTCTTCTGTCATTGTCCTCCAACAATCTGTGCCTGCGCAGGAGATGGAAGTCTTAGGTCTGTGGGGACAAAGAGGTTTCCCAGGTAGGCTGCTTTTTGTGGCAGTGTTTCCCTTGCCAGTGTGGCCTAATTAGAAATACTAATTACCTTGGTATTTCTCAGTGGGAATGGGAGATGTCAGATCCACAGTGACAAAGACAAAGACACTTCCCAGGGTTGGCTGCTTGTTGTGCCGGGATCCCTCTTGGTGGTGCTTCTGAGCCCCCAGGGCAGATTCACAGGCCCAGCAGGAAAGAGAGCATTTCCTCTGGCAGCTTACTGTTAGCTGGGCTCCCAGTCCATTTCTTACAGGTAGTGCTGGGTTCACCTGGGGGCAGGGAGGACTACCATTTGATCCAGGAGAGGAGTGGCCTGAGCTGTCCTCTCTTGCTGGGTTAAGAGTCAAGCCCCCTCCTGTTGTGTGAAGGGGAGATAAGACCCCTGCTGCCAGGTCCCTTATTGCTGGGATCCCAAAGCAGTTCACCTTCCTCTTACTAATATGGTTTTCTTTAGTTACCCCTCACATTATTACCTTGATTTATAATTGTACTTAGTGGAAAGGAGTGGGGAAAATTTCATTTACACCAATTTGTCCAGTGACCACATCATTTTAATCATTTGAAGTTGCTGTATAATATATGCTATATATTGGTATAGCAGAACAAGTACTTACATTAAAAACAAACTTAATGGGTTATACAATTTTTAAAAAGTTTAGAGACCCCTGGTTATGAGATTAAGGGAAAACTAGATTGCTTGGTATTTAAAGCTCTCTGTGGTTTGGTTCCAGAAAATGTATTTCTAGTTTTTCATCCAATATTGCTCTCCTTAAAGAACTCTTTGCTTCCACCATATTAGAATATTCACTCTACCTAGAAGATTCCCACTTTTTATGCCTTTGCTGAAGTTACTTTCTCCTTTTAGTTTATTGGAACTATATCCATGTTCAAGGCTTATCTCAAATTCAGCCTCTTTTTTGAGGATTTTTCTGACTTCTCTAGCACAATACCACAATTTGGCTTCTTTTTCCTCTGACTTTTATCATCTGTTACTCCTAACACACTTAAAATAACATTTTGAATAGAGCATGCTCCTAAAGTCTAATTCATTTTTTTGGAGATGTGTTTCCCTAGAGAAACAATGATGTTTGGATTCTTGGATTTCTGTAAAATGTGCCCAGATGTATGGATCATAACCACTATTTTACAAGGGTCTAATGCAAATGTACTCTTAGGCTTTAAGAGTTCTATCTTAAAATTGCAGGAGTATGTTTCTCTCCAGCCTTTCATCTCTTCCCCTCCAGTGTGCTTGTAACACTGGGTCCCACAGGAGTGGTGGATCCTCTGGCCTAGGGCAAAATCTGCTGCATGGTAGACTGGGAGAAAGTTCACTGAGAATGAAGTAAAAACAAACCCTCTAGTTTGAGGAGAGGCTGGGGAAAAGAAAGCTGGTATTGGTGGGATGATAACAATTACCAAACTATAGGTAAAAAAAAATGGGCATTTCGGCCTGACCCCTATCTCTACTCATGTACAAGTACACATATATCCTGTGACTCATTTTCCACTTAAAACAGCTTCCACTTACCCTTCTCCTTTTCCTTCCAAAGACCTTGGGGAGTAGCATAGCTGTTTTCTCTTCACAAACACTAGATATCATTTCTGACCACCTAAGACAAGAATTTTATGATCTTCATGCTGTAGTTGTAGGAAATTAAGGAAAGTTACTCTGAGAAATTTGGGAAACCTTTCTACCTCCTCTGTGAAGCCTTTTAAAATCTTCTATATATTGATCATATATACTTCAGTATCCCAACTCTTTGCTATTCATACTTCTCTCTCAGACTCTTTAGTCTTCATATATTTATACTAAAGCCCTTGAGGATAGGGATAAGTTTAACATCTCCATATTCGCTTATCTTTGGATTTCCAGCACAATTCAGTACATGTATGTATACAGTAGGATATATTTGGAGCTAGGTTCTGAATTGTCTCTGCTTTCATTCTTTGCCCAGCATTGTTTCACTGTTTTGTTTTTCTTTTAGTAAGGTGGCATAGCTTGTTATATTCTAGACTGTTTTGTATTGTCTTGTATATTCTATTGTGCCTCAAAGTTTTGGAGAAAGTGCTTCCTAATAGTCTTTGTCTAGACCAGATCTCTTGGCTGCTTTCTTCAGGACTTCTGCTTCTTTCCAAAAGAGTAAAATTACGTTTATTATCTTACTGCTATGGTAGTAGCAAACTAGGTTTGAATAGTATATCGGGTGTTTTCACTGTTCTGTTCCCCCTTTGTTATTTGTATCCCTTACTATAAATAATCACATCAGTTAATTTTACTTACAATTTTGGGGCTAGAATAGATAAAGTTTGAAGGTGAAAGTTATAGTGATTCTATTGAATAAACTTTCAAGTCTATTTTACACCAATTTTTATGAGTTAAATAGGTTTTCTCTATGATAATTTCCATTGTGATGCTTCATTGTAGAGAAAACTGATGTGTAAATGCTCAATCTAATATGAGAAACTAATTTGGATATCATCTGATGGTTTAGTTATGAATTCTTACCTCAGTTGTGTTTAAGAAAATTCTTTCCCTTTAATTTACAATATGAAGCATTTTAATCAATATTGCTTTTATATGTTTCAGCATTTCCTTCTACCTTTTTCTGTATTTACTAATTTCTGAAAGCTAAAAGTTTTTCTGAGAAATAAGAAAAAAGGTTTGAGTTAGCAAATGGAGTTATCATGGTATTGTACTATAGAATATGGTATTCAGATGTAACTAACTGTTGAGACCTAATCTCTTTTGCTTTCTTTAAACCCTTTACTCTGCAGTTTTTATGTAAAACATGAAAAACTACCGTGGCTATTTGAATTTTGAGGAAGAATTATTCATAATTTATTATAGAATTACCACTTTTCCTAAAAGCATGTGATTTATAAGGGTTTATCACAGTCACAGATATGAAATTTGGCTTCGAGATATTATAAAACTACTAACAAAATGGAATTAATGAGGATATTTAATTTAATTGACAAATTTTACTTTATAGGCAACTTTTAAGTGGCCTGACTATTTAAATAATTCAGTGTTTCAAAAAGTATTGCCTTTGGAAGATATTTTGAGTTATTAAAGTAGCTTTCTAGTAATATTTGTTACTGTAATTTTTATTTCATATACGGTAAGATAAATCTTTTACTTAGAAACAGATCAGGTACATTCTGATGGATTTTTGAAAAAAAATTGAAAGCTGTTTTATGCTAGTGGTATTAGGCTTACTTAAAGAATATGGATACCATGACTATTACTGTTAGGTAAGTTGAAGTATTTGCTTCTTGATGAAACACTGTCTTAATACTGAGAGTGAATTTCAGGTGCATGCTATATGTCATAAATCTCATAACTAAAGGTAGTGGAAGCAAAGATATATACTCCAGAATATCACAGAAGAGGTTTAGCATGAGGTCAGTAAAAGCAATATTCACACTGAATATTAACTAAGTTAAAATTTTTTAAAATTCCAAATATTATTATCTGTAAACTATATGAAATACTTGTTTACCTTACCTAACTCATCTAGTTAATGTTTAGCTTGCCTGACTGTTAAATTAGAATTGCTATGGCTTCTTGTCTTTATTAACATAGATATAACTGGTGTTACCTTTGAAATCTAAAATTCCTACATTCTGTGAGTAGTTTAGACTCTACAAATATGTATATGGGAGGCTTTGAGTAGGCAACATCAGAAAGATTTGTACTCTGGTAAAGACATGATTTGGTAAGGACAACATGGACAAGAAAGTCTGGAGGAGAGGGATCCTCTAGGATTCTAAGTCTTTGGGAAAATTAGGATACAAATATAATAAAGGGTTGCTGTCAGTGCAGTGTTAATGTCATTGGACCTTTCGGTGTATTCTGGCTGACTTCAGTAGCAGGTATCTTCATCTCTGATTACCAGATCCACAGAAAGCTCCTTTGCCCATATCTGCCAGGGATAAACACTCTTTTCCCCTGCAGACCTGAACCAATGATTCTCAGGAGTTGCTGTATAAATTAGCCCTGAATGGGCTACTCCTGAGGCATATGACATGTGTAAGATAAATTCTAGCCGAAATAAGCAGGAGACGAGAGGCAGCAAAGGGCCAGGCAGTTTATTTGAGCACAATTCCCGGGTGATGTTCCTTGGTCTGAAACACAGGCTGGGAAGTCACACCCAGTCAGAGAGGTGGGGGCTTATAAGAGGTTAGGAGGGGGAGGAGTGGGCAAGCTATCTTAGGGGGCATGGAGAGGTATGATTGGCTAAAGGTGACATAATAGACAACTAGAAACTTTTTTTCTTCCAAGAAGGAGAAGGCTGACATCCAGGTCTTAGTTGGCACATCAGAAGGATGGAATTCAGGAAGAGCTGTCCTCTTTCCATATAAGGCATGGACCCTGGAGTCTGGTCTGTTCTCCTTTTATGGTATCTCTCTGTTCTGTTTGCATGTCCTTGTTTTTCCTTCCTCCAGCCTAACAACATGTATTTTCCAAAGTTGGCCTCATTTAGTTGACTGCCTTAAAAGCTTATCTTTTATTGGCATCCACTTCCATGTATCACTTTGCCACTTCCACATATATGTTTCTTACACTTCTCAAATAAACTACTTGCATTTGAATCCTTGTTTCAAGGTGTGCTTCTGGGAGAACCCAAACTGGGACACGGACAAAGGCACCTTCACATCCAGACTTCATTAGAACCAGACTCAGCAGTCTGAGTCAGCTCCCCAAGAGGCAATGAGACCAACTTATGCATTCCTTCCATTTTATAAATCTACTGATAGGACTAAATATTATTTACTTAGATGGCCATTTACATTAGAAGGTGCATTGTGATTTCTTTGGCTCATATGGCCACAGAAATGTTTATTCCAGCTCACATGTTTCAGTGATTACCAAAGTGCCTAACTTCTATCTCATAAATATTTCTAAGATCTATTCCTTGGCATTTTTATTAATACTGCCTTATATCATGACATTGTCATCAATTACCTTGTCATTTTAGTTAGGGGATACTATAGTTCATACCTTCTGTATGGATGGGTACGAAAACTGGTAGTTGATGAAATATTAAAATCTAGTGCTAGGATTATTTCCCTGCACAGTTCAGCAACACTTTTGCTCTCCAGGATCAGGAGTTTTGTTACAATTACTTGATGTTGCAAAAGTGCAAATAACTCTAGTAATTAAAGAAAAGAAGTAACCTATAGAAAACACTACTTTTACATTTTTATTTCTTATATTCTAGTTTCTTATATCCATTTGTAATACTGTAATTTACTATTTTTTAATGCAACACTAAATCCTGTATCAGAGTAATAATTATGCATTCCTGTTTATCAGTTCTAAGTCCCTAAAGTTCATTATTATGTTAATCCACATTCATAAAGATTACTCACAGTTTTTTAAATTTAGCATTATGAAGAAATGTTTGACAATTTAGACTCCAAGTTGACTATTTACTAAGTTATTAAGGTTGTGTGGTTGTTATATGAATTTTATGTTTGACCCACAATTTTGATGAATAACAATCTTCATTACTTGAGATCTGTTATTTCAGTTGTAAAAATAAAAAATACCAAGTATTGATATTAGCTTTACCTGCAACATATAATTATCATACCACTAACAACATTTATCTAAAAGACAGTTTTGATAAAGATGTAAAAATATAAAATACAAACATTTTAATTATAAAACCTTCCCTCAGAAAACTGGTATATGTTATTTAAAACTTCAATAAACATTCTAACATTTTTTTAATCATTCAGGAATGTCTGTGTCCTGCCTCATTTTTCTTAAAAATTCAGTTTCCCTATTAGTAAGTTTGAAATGAATTATGTTTTAGAAACAGACAGAAAAAATCTACTCCCTATATTATACTTAGTGATTCAGTGAATATACTGGACTAAAATATTGGCAAAATACATTTTTTACCAAGTAATGAAAAAAACATTTTAAGATTGTATTAACATTGTTTCATTTATTTGCAAATATAGCATAAGCAGAGAGGTGGGGTGGGATGTACATACATTTCAGAAAGCTATATATTTCAAAATATATTACTTGTTATAATTTATATATATGTACACAGATGTGTTTAGTGTCCATTACATACATTTCAGAAATGTTTTGAAATTACTCCACATGAAAAAAATGATGGAAGGAATGCTAGACCTTTAACATTAGAAAACCTTGCCTTAGAAGGATGTGGTTTTTGTCTTCAAACATATAATGTGCTGTTATGTAATGGACAGAAATGAATCCTTTGTGTTCGCAATACTAGAACCAATTGAAAGAAGTTAAATATAAAAAAGGCTTTCTAAGAATTAGAACAACTGAAAATTAAATTGGCTTTGTTGATAGCATTCCCCATCAGTAAGTGTTTTTGGTTTTTTTTTTTCTAATTGCCTTTCAAAAATCTTAGTTCTCACTTCTGTGTGTAGTAGTGTCTGATAAAGATTTTCTGAGTATATGGATGACTAAATCAGTGGATGAATGGATGGTGACTGTTAGGGCAGAAGGTAGATCTGGATAATCTCCGCAATCCTTTCGATTTCAGTTTTCTTTGTGCTTTTTGTTCTAGCTGAGTCAGAGGAGTACATTCAGTAGCAAAAACAGGTTACGATGACTGAGCTCAAAAGAGGAGCAGTAGTCCCAGCCCAGACAGACAAATATTCAAAGGGTTAAAGTACATCCAAGATTGTGGTGAGGTTTGACATTACTCATAGCAGCACAGGGCTGGAACATCAAGAAACATTCATCATTTAAGAAAAATTTTTAAAACCCTCTTTTGAATTTATATCCATTAATACTTATTAGCTAAATATTTCTCATTGTTTAGATTACTTTTAAATTAGAATTGCTGATTGCTTCTTTTCTTTATTCATGTAAATATAACTGGTGTTACCTTGGAAGTTTGAACAAATTTCTCCCTATTGGACACTGTAGTATTTTCTAACCCAGTTATGGAGGCCACAAAATTTTCAGAAACAGAATACAAAAAGCTTGACATATCCTATAGCCTTGACTGAGAAATGTTGCTATGACAATCATGTTTTAAAATTGTACTTAAAACCACCCATGGAAATAAATGATGATCTATCCTCCCAACATAGGCTTCTAAATTAGGACTCAGACAACTACTTTCTACGTAGTTAGAGAATAGGTTGAAGTTCTGGGAGGTGAGCAACTTGAAATCAATCTTACTGTCATAGTGATGGTTGGGAGGAGGGGTATTATGAAGAGCATGCAAGGTGTGCGTTAGGCAGAATTCCCGTATCTCCCAGCCTGAGTTGCCTCAAGCCCATATGTTCTTTGCTCAAGATGATTCAATTCTCAGAGCTGTTTTGTTGACCTTCCAGTTCTATAGTTTAATGAAATTTTTGAATCCATTTTATATTAGATATAACAGTCATAGGTTTAAATGAGACTTATATATATGTGAAATTTTTCAGCCCTTAGGGTAGTTCTACAATTTGGCATGAATCAGCTCTCTAGAAAAATAACACTAATTTATCATACGTTGTAGATAATATCTAAGATCCTTAAAATGTGTGGCATATACTCAGGTAATGGATGTTTGTTCTATCATTTATCCTTTTCAATTACCTGACATGATATACATATATATATCTAATTTGGACCTCAAAATTATTGCACTCAGTTTTATTTTAAAGGTACTGTTCTTCAGTCTCAGAAAAGAATGTGGTGGAGCACTGAACTAGGAGACAGATGGTAGAGGTTCTGATCCAAGTCTGTCACTTTGTACCTCTGTGACCATGGTCAGGATTTTAACTTCTCAAGGCCTTGGTTTTCACATCTGTAAAATGGAGATAATAGTGCATTCCCCTCCAATCTAATGGAGGTTTTTTGAGATTCAATAAGCAGTGTACTGGAAATATGTTAGAAATTTGTCCCCACCTTTACAGAAGTTTGGACTTCAGACAAGCGAAAACACTTATTTGCATTTGCCTATACTGTGGGCTGACTTTAAATCTGCTCTTAAGCTATCTTAAAAATTACTCTGATTAGTTGAATCACAGAAATTGATAGTTTAAAAGGTGTATTCAGATCTTAAAGTTGCCCTCCCCTTTCCCCTTTAAAAAGATGTCCAAATTAGATCAAATAATTAGATGTTTCAAATTTTTTTCATTTTTAAGAGGTAATTGATAAATGGAGGAATTATGTATTTCTTTTACATAATATATTAATACTCATAAATTAACATAAGGAATAGAATCCTGATTTCATGAACACATCTCAAATCTGTAGTTCCAACATCAGGCAAATTTAATCATTATTGAATATAGGTTTGTAGATAGTCCTATATGGTCACAAATCACTGGCAAGTAAATGAAACATTAAATAAAACTGTCAAACATTCCTGTTTTAATGTATCTTTCATTTTTATGTCTCTGATTTATTTCTATTGATTTATACTTTAGTACGTAGTACACCTTTTATTTCATGCAATAGTACATCTGTGAAATCAGGGGAGAAGCTATTCCTGTTTCTTGGAAGAGACTGAGTCAGTCTGCCTCCATCCCTCCTGTTTCTCCAGATTCAAGAAAGTTGCACAAAAAGTCTCCTTGTCCCTTTACAGAAAATAGAGCAAAGATAAAAATGAGAAATGTGTGGTGTAATCAACTGTAGGATTATAGAGGTACCAGCTCTTGGGCCATTTTTAAGGATGAGCTGCAGCTCTTTCTGGCTACCCTTCTGAGCATGCCCTTTCTTTTCTCTGGAGTGAAGGAGGGGGAAGAAAAGAGGTCAGTAAAGATAGTGAGAAAGTCAGGGATCCAGGCTCCTTCAGCACCTCTCCATTCTCCAAATTCCATGTTAGTTAATGTTCCTGTTCCTACCTTACCTTTGTATTATCTTCTGATGTAGTCTCTACCTGGTTTTTTTCCCCCAACAATAAAGTCATATAAAAAGTTGGAGCACCTTTTTGTTACTGCTTGATGGACACCTGGATCAGGGGCTTAGCATTAGGTTAATCTTTAGTATCTCTCTAAAATTACTTGCCTTTCTCAATCACTCAATAACCTCAGAGGGGTATTCCATTTAATGTCTAGGTGGAGAGTTGGGTAGTTCTCCTTCTAGGTGTGTGTTGGAAAATGCTGCCGTTATCCATTGTAACAGATTGGAGTTTGCCCCTCTATCTACATTTCTACAAAAACTTCAGCTATCAAATTCTGGTCAAAGCAAATCACCACCGATTTCCCATTGGGCATTTTGTCCCTCCCTCTTACAAACCGACTCAGTCTTAGTTCTCATGCTCTAGGCTGCTGCTTTTTTATCTTCATTTTAGCTTAAACAGATTAAGAGCAACCTGATTCCTGACTGACTTCCCCTCAATTTTAGTTTTTGTTGTTGTTTTATACACTTAGCTTTGTCCCCCAGCCGTGTCTGTCCTCTTTTCTCTATTACTGAGAATGTTGACACCTCCAATTATAATTGTGAAATTGTCTTTCTCTTTTCAATTCTGTCAGTATTTCCTTCATGTTGAAGTATTTGTGGTTGAAGCATAGACATTAAGGGTAATCATGTTTCTTTGGTGAACTGGCACTTCTATCATTATGTGATTTCCTTTTGTTAATGGTTATTTTCTTCATTCTATAGCTTGTCCAACATTACTATAAATGTGCCAGCTTTTGTATGATTTATGTTTGTGTTTTACATCTATTTTCATAATTTTACTATTGATACCTATAGTTAAAGTGAGTTTCTTTACACAGCATATAGTGTACTCACTTTAAAATTCTTCCTTACAATCTATATTTTAAATGGTATATTTAGGCAATTTACATTTGATGTAATTGCTGATATGTTTGGATTTAAGACTACCATTTTATTTTCTGTTCTTTTTTCTTTTTTCCCTTTCTTACTTTCTTTTGGGTTATTTGAACACTTTTTACTATCCCATTAAACTTTTCTTCTTGTATTTTTTATGTGGCTTTATATTCTCTTGCTTTCTTTGCTTTTTTTTATTGAACTGTATAATATATAGTTATATTGGTTTCAGGTGCACAGCAGTGATTCAACAATAATATACATTACAAAATGCTCATCACGATAAGTGTAGTTACCTTTTGTCACTGTACAAAGTTACTACAGTGTTATTGACTACATTCCCTTTACTGTACTTCCATCCCTGTGTCTTATTTTATAATTGGAAGTTTGTGCCTCTTTATCCTCTTCACCTATTGCACCCATCCCTGCCACCCACCTCCCTCATGGCAACCACCAATTTGTTCTCTTTGTTTATGAGTCTGTTTCTGTTTTGCTTGTGTCTTTCGTTATTTTTTTAGAGTCAATGTGAAAATGAGATCACTTTTCTGTCTTACTTCATGTAGCATAATACCCTTCAGGTCCATCCATGTTGTTGTAAATGGCAGGATTTCATTCTTTTTTATGACTGAGTAACACTGCATTGTACATATTTACCACATATATATCCATTCATCTATTGATGGACACTTAGGTTGCTTCCATATCTTGGCTTTTTTTTTAGTGGTTATTGTAGTAATTACCAAAAACATTTAACTTTTCAGTTTACAAAGAATCAATATCATAACACTGCAAGTAGAATGCAGAAACTTTGTCATAGCAGGGATCCTCCCCTCTTTGTTGTACTTTTCTTATGTATTGCACCAACATCAATTGAAAAGGTCATCAAAAATTTTTTAATTTTCCTTTCTATCTGTTGAGCACATTTTAAAGTACTGAAGAAAAGTCTATTATATTTACTAAGGTATTTGCTATTTTTATTACTCTTCTTTATTCATGATATGCCAAGTTTCCTTTGGCTAAGAAAACTTCATTTAGGTGATTTTTTGTTTGTTTGTTTGTTTTAAAGAGTAAGTCTATTGGCAAGAAATTTTTTTAGTTTTCCTCTGAGAATGTCTTTATTTTACCTTCATTCTTGAAAGCTATTTTTCTGGTTTTTGAAATCCAGATTTGACAGTCCCTTTCTTAATACTTTAAAAACAATGTTCCATTCTCCTTGGCTGTGATATTTCTGATATCTCCAGCCATTTCAGTTGTTGTCCTCTGTAAATAATGGGTCATTTCCCCTAGCTGTCCTAAAGATTTTTTTTATTTGACTTTGGTTTTAACTAATGTGATTATGTTCTGTGTAGGCACTGACTTTTTTAGAGCTTTTTCTTTAGGGGCTGGTTAAGTTTCTTTACTCTGTAGGTCTCCATCTTTTACCAAATATGGGGTGATTTTGGCCAGAATTTCTTCAAATACTATTTCCTGCACTGTACTTCTTTTCCTTTCCTTCTGTGACTTTGATATGAGTGGTAGACCACTTGGTATTATCCTATACATCCTTGGAACTGTTCATTATTTTCCCCCAGTCTTTTTTTTTCTCTGTAGCTTATGATCATTTCAATTTATCTGTTATCTATAGACACTGAAATTTGAACTTCATATAATTTTCGTGTGTAATAAATTCCTTTTTTTTTAGCCATTCTTACAGCATGGGCCAAAGGCAGGCAATGGGTCAGTCTGACCCACAGGCTTAGCTTATGAATCTGATTTAGTCCCATCAATGATGGAGTTGATTAGAAGGTAGGTTTTAATACCATCCATTTCCAGGTTGCCTTTTCTACCACAGTGTGGTATCTTTGAGGTCCTTATGAAAAATATGAGTATTTTTATCAGGGCCTCTTCTCCTTGGCAGGCCCTGGCCTCTAATTTTTATGCCTATTGGCTGCTGTTTTCACAATCAGCATATACATTTAAGGTAAAAATAGCCCCAAAGGCCTTGACTTGGTTTCTTTTCTTAACCTAAAGTTAACCTCTCAGTTCTTGACTATTTCAGTAACTCTAGGCCTCTTGAAAAGAAGTTTGGGATTTTTGTTTTTGTTTTTATGTTTCATCTAACTTTTTCAGTTGCTTGCACTGGGAGAGTTGTTCTGATCCATCTATTTTACCATTGTTTGAAGTGGATGCACATTCAATAAATCAGTTTTACACCTTTAAAGTAATATCTCGGCTGCCTACCAGACTACATTCTTTAAAGAATATCTTTTGATAATATAGGTAGAGCTGATATTACACCCAAAAGTTCTACTTGAATGGGAAGTAGCATTTTGTAAATACTTGCTTTTTAAATTTTTACATTAAAAAAATCAACTTTATGGAAATAGCTTACACACAACAAAAGGCACAGGATTTAAATGTATAGTTCAGTGAAATACCAAGAAATTGATCATTTTTCATAAATACCCCCTCCACCAAAGTTCCTTTTTCAGCTTTGCAGTCAATCTTGCCCATCCCCTGATGTAGGAAATTACTGCTTTGACTTGCAGTATTGTAGATTAATTCTTCATTTCCAGAAATGTGTATAAATAGACTCAATATGTATTCATGCATGTATTTAAAGTATATCTGGATTTATTAGCTTGGCAAAATGTTTTGCAAATGCTCTGTTGTTCAATGTATCTGCAGTAAATTCCTGTTTATTGCTAAGTAGTAATTGTTTTACTTTACCGAAATTTATCAGTTTTTTTTTTTTTATAGACATTCGATTGTTTCTGGCCTTTGGTTATTCTAAATAGAGCTGCCTCAAACATTTTATTTAAAAATCCTTTTGTGTATATTTCACTTCTCTCCAATTAAGCCTAACATTCATAAAGTAGGTATATGTGTTTTTTTTTTGTAGATAATTATTTTTTATTTTTTATTTTATTATTTTTCATTTACATGACATTGTACATAAAAAACCCTAAAGACTCCACCCCAAAACCACTAGAACTGATATCGGAATACAGCAAAGTTGCAGGATACAAAATTACCACACAGAAATCTGTGGCTTTCCTATACACTAACAATAAACCAATAGAAAGAGAAATCAGGAAAACAATTCCATTCACAATTGCATCAAAAAGAATAAAATACCTAGGAATAAATCTATCCAAAGAAGTGAATGACCTATACTCTGAAAACTACAAGTCACTCTTTTTTTTTTTTTTAAGATAATTATTTTTTATTGAAGGGTAGTTGGCACACAGTATTACATTACATTAGTTTCAGGTGTACAACACAGTGATAAAATATTTATATACATAATTCTAGGTTCCAGCTATCACCCTACCAAGCTGTTACAATATCTTGACTATATTCCTTATGCTATACATTACATCCCGGTTACTTATTTATTTTACCATTGGAAGTCTGTCCTTTTTTTTTTTTTTTTTTTGTGAGGGCATCTCTCATATTTATTGATCAAATGGTTGTTAACAACAATAAAATTCTGTATAGGGGAGTCAATGCTCAATGCACAATCATTAATCCACCCCAAGCCTAATTTTTGTCAGTCTCCAATCTTCTGAGGCATAACAAACAAGTTCTTACATAATGAATAAGTTACATAGTGAACAGTACAAGGGCAGTCATCACAGAAACTTTCGGTTTTGCTCATGCATTATGAACTATAAACAGTCAGTTCAAATATGAATACTCATTTGGTTTTTAAACTTGATTTATATGTGGATACCACATTTCTCTCTTTATTATTATTATTTTTAATAAAATGCTGAAGTGGTAGGTAGATACAAGATAAAGGTAGAAAACATAGTTTAGTGTTGTAAGAGAGCAAATGTAGATGATCAGGTGTGTGCCTGTAGACTATGTGTTAATCCAAGCTAGACCAGGGCAATAAAACATCCACGTATGCAGAAGATTTCTCTGAGAACAGGGGGGGTGAGGTTCTAAGCCTCACCTCTGTTGATCCCCAATTTCTCACCTGATGACCCCCCTGCGACTGTGCCTGTCTTAGGTTGTTCCTCCCTTGAGGAATCTTACCCGTCTCTGGCTAACCAGTCATCTACCTGGGCCATACAGGGAAATGTAAACTTGGTAAGTGAGAGAGAAGCTTTATTGTTTGAAATGGTTAGCTTTTTATTTCTTTGCATATTTATGCCCTGTAGCTTCTATGCCCAGCATTTGTCTTGAGGTATCTTTACCACTTGGAAGAATTATGATACTCAGTCAATTTGATATGAGGCACGAATTCTATTTAAGGGTTGTAATTAGGAAGGAAGAAGAAAAGCTATAGAAGTAGCAGGTGGAAGAAAACATGGGAAGATTGATTATTTCTTTGATATATCTTCTTGTAGAGTAACTTCAGCATGTATAGGTTTTAAGCTACTACTTAAATTGCGCACACACATTAACATAATAGGAGTATAGTTACATAACCAAAGCATATCTGTAATTACCAGCCATCTCCAGTGAAACCAAGAAGACCAGTTTGGCACCTTAGGCATTTGTGAAAACTTATCTATGATATGGTGGATATTGTCCAACTGAACTTAAACAGTCTGAGAGAAATCAGACAAAGTAAAACAACCCGTTCCTGGGGAATGTTCACATCCCTTATGTTCTTTTAACAGTAAATAGTCTGTAGTTGTAAGATTTTGGAGCACTACAATTCGCACTTCTCCTAATTTTTGGTTGAGTTCCAACAGTATAGATCCAGTCAAATTTGTTGTTTTACTGTATGCACAGGCCAGCTTAGATATCTCCTTCATTCCCATGGCAAGTCCAGGAGCTGGTGGGATGAGTGCATCTACAGCTGTAGCAGTGCGTGGATCTTTGTTGGGTTTTTTTGATGATCATATTCTGGCATGACTCTTCCAGAGAGTGCTGATGTTGGAAGTTCTTTTTCATATCGTATCTTAGTTCATTTTTGGGGTAGCCCAATAAGGCTTTGATCCTCTGTATAAACACAAACAGACCCTTTGCCTACACTTTTATATGCCCTTTATACCCTTGTATAGAAGTCATTGGAGGTTACCACACAGGAACTGCCCTTTTTGTTGTTGTTGTTTTGTTTTGTTTGTTTGTTTTGTTTTTGGTATCACTAATCTACACTTACATGACGAATATTATGTTTACTAGGGTCTCCCCTATACCAGGTCTCCCCTATAAACCCCTTTACAGTCACTGTCCATCAGCATAGCAAAATGTTGTAGAATCACTACTTGCGTTCTCTGTGTTGTACAGCCCTCCCTTTTCTCCTACCCCCCCATGCATGCTAATCTTAATACCCCCCTACTTCTCCCCCTCTCCTTATCCCTCCCTACCCACCCATCCTCCCCAGTCCCTTTCCCTTTGGTACCCGTTAGTCCATTCTTGAGTTCTGTGATTCTGCTGCTGTTTTGTTCCTTCAGTTTTTCCTTTGTTCTTACATTCCACAGATAAGTGAAATCATTTGGTATTTCTCTTTCTCCGCTTGGCTTGTTTCACTAAGCATAATACCCTCCAGCTCCATCCATGTTGCTGCAAATGGTTGGATTTGTCCTTTTCTTATGGCTGAGTAATATTCCATTGTGTGTATGTACCACATCTTCTTTATCCATCCATCTATCGTTGGACATTTAGGTTGCTTCCAATTCTTGGCCATTGTAAATAGTGCTGCGATAAACATAGGGGTGCACTGATCTTTCTCTTACTTGATTGCTGCATTCTTAGGGTAAATTCCTAGGAGTGCAATCCTGCGTCAAATGGTAAGTCTGTTTTGAGCATTTTGATGTACCTCCATACTGCTTTCCACAATGGTTGAACTAACTTACATTCCCTCCAGCAGTGTAGGAGGGTTCCCCTTTCTCCACAGCCTGGCCAACATTTGTTGTTGTTTGTCTTTTGGATGGCAGCCATCCTTACTGGTGTGAGGTGATACCTCATTGTAGTTTTAATTTGCATTTCTCTGATAATTAGCGATGTGGAGCATCTTTCATGTGTCTGTTGGCCATCTGTATTTCTTTTTTGGAGAACTGTCTGTTCAGTTCCTCTGCCCATTTTTTAATTGGGTTATTTGTTTTTTGTTTGTTGAGGCGTGTGAGCTCTTTATATATTCTGGACGTCAAGCCTTTATCAGATGTGTCATTTTCAAATATATTCTCCCATATATTCATGTAATTGTGGGTTCCTTTTTTTTTCTGTTGATGGTGTCTTTTGCTGTACAGAAGCTTTTCAGCTTAATATAGTCCCACTTGTTTATTTCTGCTGTTGTTTTCCTTGCCCGGGGAGATATGTTCAAGAAGAGGTCACTCATGTTTATGTCTAAGAGGTCTTTGCCTATGTTTTCTTCTAAGAGTTTAATGGTTTCATGACTTACATTCAGGTCTTTGATCCATTTTGAGTTTACTTTTGTATATGGGGTTAGACAATGGTCCAGTTTCATTCTCCTACATGTAGCTGTCCACGTTTGCCAGCACCATCTGTTGAAGAGACTGTCCTTTCGCCATTGTATGTCCATGGCTCCTTTATCAAATATTAATTGACCATATATGTCTGGGTTAATGTCTGGATTCTCTAGTCTGTTCCATTGGTCTGTGGCTCTGTTCTTGTGCCAGTACCAAATTGTCTTGATTACTATGGCTTTATAGTAGAGCTTGAAGTTGGGGAGTGAGATCCCCCCTACTTTATTCTTCTTTCTCAGGATTGCTTTGGCTATTCGGGGTCTTTGGTGTTTCCATATTAATTTTTGAATTATTTGTTCCAGTTCATTGAAGAATTTGGCTGGTAGTTTGATAGGGATTGCATCAAATCTGTATATTGCTTTGGGCAAGATGGCCATTTTGACAATATTAATTCTTCCTAGCCACAAGTATGGGATGAGTTTCCATCTGTTAGTGTCCCCTTTAATTTCTCTTAAGAGTGACTTGTACTTTTCAGAGTATAAGTCTTTCACTTCTTTGGTTAGGTTTATTCCTAGGTATTTTATTTTTTTTGATGCAATTGTGAATGGAGTTGTTTTCCTGATTTCTCTTTCTGTTGGTTCATTGTTAGTATATAGGAAAGCCACAGATTTCTGTGTGTTGATTTTGTACCCTGCAACTTTGCTGTATTCCGATATCAGTTCTAGTAGTTTTGGGGTGGAGTCTTTAGGGTTTTTTATGTACAGTATCATGTCATCTGCAAATAGTGACAGTTTAACTTCTTCTTTACCAATCTGGATTCCTTGTATTTCTTTGTTTTGTCTGATTGCGGTGGCTAGGACCTCCAGTACTATGTTAAATAACAGTGGAGAGAGTGGGCATCCCTGTCTAGTTCCCGATCTCAGAGGAAATGCTTTCAGCTTCTCACTGTTCAATATAATGTTGGCTGTGGGTTTATCATAGATGGCCTTTATTATGTTGAGGTACTTGCCCTCTATTCCCATTTTGCTGAGAGTTTTATCATGAATGGATGTTGAACTTTGTCAAATGCTTTTTCAGCATCTATGGAGATGATCATGTGGTTTTTGTCTTTCTTTTTGTTGATGTGGTGGATGATGTTGATGGACTTTCGAATGTTGTACCATCCTTGCATCCCTGGGATGAATCCCACTTGGTCATGGTGTATGATCCTTTTGATGTATTTTTGAATTCGGTTTACTAATATTTTGTTGAGTATTTTTGCATCTACGTTCATCAGGGATATTGGTCTGTAGTTTCCTTTTTCGGTGGGGTCTTTGCCTGGTTTTGGTATTAGGGTGATGTTAGCTTCATAGAATGAGTTTGGGAGTATCCCCTCCTCCTCTATTTTTTGGAAAACTTTAAGGAGAATGGGTATTATGTCTTCCCTGTATGTCTGATAAAATTCCGAGGTAAATCCATCTGGCCCGGGCGTTTTGTTCTTTGGTAGTTTTTTGATTACCCCTTCAATTTCGTTGCTGGTAATTGGTCTGTTTAGATTTTCTGTTTCTTTCTGGGTCAGTCTTGGAAGGTTGTATTTTTCTAGGAAGTTGTCCATTTCTCCTAGGTTTCCCAGCTTGTTAGCATATAGGTTTTCATAGTATTCTCTAATAATTCTTTGTATTTCTGTGGGGTCCGTCGTGATTTTTCCTTTCTCGTTTCTGATACTGTTGATTTGTGTTGACTCTCTTTTCTTCCTAAGAAGTCTGTCTACAGGCTTATCTATTTTGTTTATTTTCTCGAAGAACCAGCTCTTGGTTTCATTGATTTTTGCTATTGTTTTATTCTTCTCAATTTTATTTATTTCTTCTCTTATCTTTATTACGTCCCTCCTTCTGCTGACCTTAGGCCTCATCTGTTCTTCTTTTTCCAATTTCGATAATTGTGACATTAGACCATTCATTTGGGATTGCTCTTCCTTTTTTAAATATGCTTGGATTGCTATATACTTTCTGCTTAAGACTGCTTTTGCTGTGTCCCACAGAAGTTGGGGTTTACTGTTGTTGCTGTCATTTGTTTCCACATATTGCTGGATCTCCATTTTGATTTGGTCATTGATCCATTGATTATTTAGGAGCGTGTTGTTAAGCCTCCATGTGTTTGTGAGCCTCTTTGCTTTCTTTGTACAGTTTATTTCTAGTTTTATGCCTTTGTGGTCTGAAAAGTTGGTTGGTAGGATTTCAGTCTTTTGGAATTTTCTGAGGCTCTTTTTGTGGCCTAGTATGTGGTCTATTCTGGAGAATGTTCCATGTGCACTTGAGAAGAATGTATATCCTGTTGCTTTTGGATGTGGCGTTCTATAGATGTCTATTAGGTCCATCTGCTCTACTGTGTTGTTCATTGCTTCCATGTCCTTACTTATTTTCTGCCCAGTGGATCTGTCCTTTGGGGTGAGTGGTGTGTTGAAGTCTCCTAGAATGAATGCATTGCAGTCTATATCCCCCTTTAGTTCTGTTAGTATTTGTTTCACATATGCTGGTGCTCCTCTGTTGGGTGCATATATATTTAGAATGGTTATACCCTCTTTTTGGACTGAGCCCTTTATCAATATGTAGTGTCCTTCTTTATCTCTTGTTACTTTCTTTGTTGTGAAGTCTATTTTGTCTGATATTAGTACTGCAACCCCTGCCTTCTTCTCGCTGTTGTTTGCTTGAAATATGTTTTTCCATCCCTTGACATTTAGTCTGTACATGTCTTTGGGTTTGAGGTGAGTTTCTTGTAAGCAGCATATAGATGGGTCTTGCTTTTTCATCCATTCTGTTACTCTGTGTCTTTTGATTGGTGCATTCAACCATTAACATTTAGGGTGACTGTTGAAAGATATGTACTTATTGCCATTGCAGGCTTTAAATTCGTGGTTACCAAAGGTTCAAGGTTAGCTTCTTTAGTATCTTACTGCCTAACTTAGCTTGCTTATTGAGCTGTTATATACACTGTCTGGAGATTCTTTTCTTCTCTCCCTTCTTGTTCCTCCTCCTCGATTCTTCATATTTTGGGTGTTTTGTGCTCTGCTCTTTCTAGGAGTGCTCCCATCTAGAGCAGTCCCTGTAAGATGTTCTGTAGAGGTGGTTTGTGGAAAGCAAATTCCCTCAGCTTTTGTTTGTCTGGGAATTGTTTAATCCCACCGTCATATTTGAATGATAGTCGTGCTGGATACAGTATCCTTGGTTCAAGGCCCTTCTGTTTCATTGTATTAAATATATCATGCCATTCTCTTCTGGCCTGTAGAGTTTCTGTCGAGAAATCTGATGTTAGCCTGATGGGTTTTCCTTTATAGGTGACCTTTTTCTCTCTAGCTGCCTTTGAAACTCTTTCCTTGTCCTTGTTCTTTTCCATTTTAATTATTATGTGTCTTGGTGTTGTCCTTCTTGGATCCTTTCTGTTGGGGGTTCTGTGTATTTCCGTGGTCTGTTCGATTATTTCCTCCCCCAGTTTGGGGAAGTTTTCAGCAATTATTTCTTCTAAGATACTTTCCATCTCTTTTCCTCTCTCTTCTTCTTCTGGGACCCCTATAATACGGATATTGTTCCTTTTGGATTGGTCACACAGTTCTCTTAATATTGTTTCATTCCTGGAGATTCTTTTGTCTGTCTCTATGTCAGCTTCTATGCGTTCCTGTTCTCTGGTTTCAATTCCATCAATGGCCTCTTGCATCCTATCCATTCTACTTATAAACTCTTCCAGAGTTTGTTTCATTTCTGTGATCTCCTTTCTGGCATCTGTGATCTCCCTCCGGACTTCATCCCATTTCTCTTGCGTATTTCTCTGCATCTCTGTCAGCATGTTTATGATTCTTATTTTGAATTCTTTTTCAGGAAGACTGGTTAGGTCTGTCTCCTTCTCTGGTGTTGTCTCTGTGATCTTTGTCTGCCTGTAGCTTTGCCTTTTGATGGTGATAGGAATAGTTTGCAGAGCTGGGATGAGTGACGGCTGGAAGAACTTCCCTTCTTGTTGGTTTGTGGCCCTCCTCTCCTGGGAGAACAGCGACCTCTAGTGGCTTGTGTTGCGCAACTGTGCTCAGACAGGTTTTCTGCTTCCTGCTCGGCTGCTATGGAGTTTAAACAACGACCACCAAAAAAAAAATTTTTTTATTAAAAAAAAAAAAAAAAAAAAAAAAGCTTTCCGCTCGTTTTTCTTTATTCTCTTGCGCCAGCCTCAGGCATCTGCTCACCGGTCTTGCTGCCCTGTTTCCCTAGTATTGGGGTCCCTATCCCTTTAAGACTTCCAAAAAGCGCTCGCCAAAGAAAAAGAGCAAGAAAAAAAATGGTCGCGCACTTTTCTGGTGTCCTCCGGCGCCAGGCCACCGGTGCCCGCTCACTGTTCTTGCTGCCCTGTTTTCCTAGTATCCAGGGCCCTCTGGGCACATACTGTGTCTGCACTCTGGCCCGGATGGCTGGGGCTGGGTGTTTGGCAGTCCTGGTCTCCGTTCCCTCCCGCTCTGCTCCCTCCGGGAGTTGGGGGGATGGGCGCTCGGTTCCCGCCGGGCCGGGACTTGTATCTTACCCCCTTCGCAAGGCACTGTGTTCTCTCAGGTGTGGATGTGGTCGATATTGTCCTGTGTCCTCTGGTCTTTATTCTAGGAAGAGTTGTCTTTGTTATATTTTCACAGATATATGTGGTTTTGGGAGGAGATTTCCACTGCTCTACTCACGACGCCATCTTCCGCCCCTAACCGATATATGTTTAACTTTTTAGACCCTGCCAAATTGTCTTACAAATTTATTGTACCATTTTACATCCTCACCTGCAATGTGTAAGGACTCCAGTTGCTCCTTGCAGGCTCTCAGTATTGTTAATCTTATTAAGTTTAGTATTCTAATGGGTGTGAAGTGGCATCTTACTATAATTTGTATTTGTATTTCACTGATGACTAATGATATCAAGTGTCTTTTGATATGCTTATTTTCTATTTGTCCATTTTTTCCTGGTAAATTTTTTAAAAAAGATTTTCAAAATTCTGTTAAGTTTTTAAAAGATCTTCTCCCAGTCAGTAGGTTACCTTTTTGTTTTGTTGATATTGTCCTTTGCTATGTAAAAACTTTGTAGTTTATAGTCCCACTTTTTTTTTTTCCACTTTTGTTTCCCTTGCCTGGGTTGACATATCCAGATATAATTGCTGAAGATGATTTCAAGAGTTTACTGCCTGTGTTTTCATTTAGGAGATTAATTGACCATATAAACATGGGTTTATTTCTGGGCTCTTTATTCTGTTTCATTGATTTTTGTATATGTTTTTGTACTAGCACTATACTTCTTTGATTACTATAGCTTTGTTGGATAGTTTTAAATGAGGTAGTGTTGGTACCTTCAGCTTTGTCCTTCTTTCTCAAAGTTGCTTTGGCTATTTGGGTTCTGTGGGTCCATACAAAGTTTAGGATTATTTGTTTTAGTTCTTTTGGAAAATATCATTGGTATTTTGATAGGGAGTGCACTGTAGATTGCTTTGGGTAATATGGATATTTAAACATATTTTTCTGATTCATCAACATGATATATCTTTCCATTTATTTGTGCCCTCTTCAATTTCTTTCATCAGTGTTTTATAATTTTGAGAATATGGGTGTTTCTCCTCTTGGGTTAGATTTATTTCTAGATGTTTTATTATTCTTGATGCAATTGTAAATGGGATTGTTTTCCTAATTTCTCTTTCTGCTAGTTCACTATATATAGAAATGCAACATACGATTTTGTATTCTGCAACTTTACAGAATTCTTTTATTAGATCTAACAGTTTTTTGGTGCAGTCTTTAGGGTTCTCCATATATAGTATCATGTCATCTGCAAATACTGGAAGTTTAACTTCTTCCTTACACATTTGTATGTTTCTAGGAATTTATCCATTTCTTCTCAGTTGTCCAATTTGTGACATATAATTTTTGTATTCTCATAATCTTTTGTATTTCCTTGGTTATAACTTCTCTTTCATTTCTGGTATTATAGATGAGTCCTCCTTTTTTCTTGATGATTCTAGTAAAGGTTTTCAATGTTTTCTTTTCAGAGAACCAGCTCTTAGTATCACTGATCTTTTTTTTTTTTTGGTCTTTATTTCCACTCTGATCCTTATTTTCCTTCCTTCTACTAATGATGGGCTTTTTGTTGTTGTTGTTCATTTTCTAATTATATTTGGTGTAAGTTTATAAACTATTGTTATTTTAAAAATCAATGTTGTTCCTTTTGTTGACCTATCAGAATGGTGGTTGAGTGTTTGTCCCATGTTCTTTTAGGAGGTAAATTACTTCCAATGAATGACTAGGACATTTTTAAACCATAGTTAGGGTGGATTTTTACTTTATAGGATTTGATTACTTGTTACAATTCATTCTATAGATCATAATAATATTTCATTCTGTGTAATGGGGGAATACTATATTTAAACATTAATAAAAATGTATATTGAATAAAATTTATCCAGGATCTTCTTGTTCTCCACTCCCCCCAATTTTCCTTCCCTACTTTCCTTCCTTTCTTTTCTCCTTCCTTGCTTCTTTCCCTTTTCCTTTTTTTTTACAAAAAAATCCACATGCCCTTCTAACATTATAGCATTGTATGGTTTCATAGCTGAGATTTTTATGTGATAAAATATTCCATAAGTAGTAATTAGTTCTTGAGATCGGATAATGGAATACTCTTTTATAAGGACATGTTTGCGGTACTGGTCTGTGTTACCCTAGTAATGTGGTAATTGATACTTGCTGCTTTATTATACTGCAGGAAATTACTTGGGAAAGATATGGCACAACATGCAGTGTCATAGACAGCTCTAATTCAGTGTCATAGACAGCTGTTTAACTTTTTTCATATGTGAAAAATAACTCTTAGTGTGTTGTTTGAGTAGGGAAATAAGTCTCTTTGATCAAGTAGGAGTTGGAAATTTCACATTGTAAAATGAAATTCCTTCATGTGCTTATGATGCAATTTTGGAATGACAAATTAAAAAACGTAGTCTAAGCTTTGTGGAAGGAGGAAAGTGCATTCCATTTTCTAGTTACAGGGGTGCTATCATTTTGAAGGCTGTGATTTCTGATAAAAGTTTGCTACAACGTATCTTTAAAAGTCCTACTGTGCAGTAGCATTTCTTAAATCTGTTTTATAACCTCTTGAGATTACAACTTCTTAGTGTGCTGTTGATTGAATGGTCTAAATGAAATATCCCTTTAGGTCTATTTCCCACTGCCTCAAATGCACCTTAAAGGAAATACACTCTTCCTTGGCCTAAAAAACTTTTTTTTACCCATAGGATAAGAAATGGATTCTCAATCATGAAGATGTCACATTGGGAGAATTACTGGGCAAGGTATGTAATCACCTGAATTAAGCAGCCAAATGTCTTTATAGTGATTGTGAACTCTGCAATTTTATTTTCTTCATAGCTTTTATATTCCAGCACACAGCATGGCAGTTTCTCACATTAACCTAGAAGAGCACAATACTACATCTGTTATAAATAATGTGGTGTTCACTGAAGTAGATGTGTGAAAATCTTTGAAAAGTTTAAGGATGGCTCTTGATATTTCAAAATAGTTATATGTATGGTATATTTTCTTCTGGAAGGACTAAAAACCGTAATGATTTTATTACAGTGTAGTAAAGCCACAACTTACGAGCTCAGATTTGAAAAGAAACTGTGATATTATAAAAGTTGAAACACCCAAATAGTCTTGTGCTTTTTGTTTTTGGTTATACATGATAGTTCAGAAAAAGTGAAATAATGCTTTTTGGAATTTCAGTATTTTATATAGAATCACCATAGATAACGATATTTGACAGATTATTTCAGTCTAAAAGTTAAGTGGAGAAGACATTTCAATAAAATATTCACTTTGTAGCTAGCTGTTTTAGTGGTCAGAGAGGGCAGCTACATATTTCAAAGTTCCTTTTTTTCAGTAAAGTTGGAAATTTCTTCTCATAGATCATATGAAAGTATATTATGACTAACAATAATGACAGATGTTTGATAATTATTCATCAAATAAACTTTTTGCCAATTTATTGTTTATTTATATTTGAGTTCCAATGGGTGAATATTAACTGCATTGTCAATGACTTAATTAGTGATATTTACATTTGAAAGTTTGCATTGAGTTTAGGTTCATAATACAATGTGAAAAATAGTATAAAATCCAGTTATTTAGGGAAAACTATCACTCATTCATTTCTGAGTCATCAACACTACACTGAAGGCTAGCATTACTAAAGAAATGATTACTCACTATTTATTTTATTCAAATGTAAAAATGAATTGACAGATATTTCCCCTTTTTAGCTTTGATGTATGTTAAGAAAGTAAATCTCTATTGATCTACTTTGTACGATTCTTATTTTAAAATATCTTTCCCAAATAGAAGCATTAAATTACTGTTGGAAAGCAGTTTCTATTGACTGCTAATGCTTAGCTTGAGAGTTTTTAGAATTTTCTTACTAAAAGCAGTAGCTGATGTGTTTATTTCCTCTGTGATGTGCTCATAATTCTTAAGGAAATATTCCTTCTTTCCAGTACTTCAGGTAGTACTCAGTAACAGTGGTTGGGCTAAAAATTATTACATGAAATTAAATAAATCTCCATGAAAGTATAATTAAGTAAATTGTAAAATCAAGCCACTTAGTGAAATAGAATGTGTTGAAGGACAGATCTTTCAGTACTAAGCAAAAAACTTTTCCAGTTAAAAGAGAAATATTTTAATTATTTTTTTATGTTTAATATGTGAGGTATGGTAATCAGGAGGACTGTATCAGGAGCTTTTGTTAGTAAGGCTGTGCTTCAAAGAATAATGTTTTCTCAATGACAAGGCAGTAGCATAATGTCAATTTCAATAAATTTAATCATTTAATAAAAGATTTCAATTGACACTGTATAGCTTAATTTCAGCTAATATTTAAGTAGAAAATAATTTATCACTTAATATTTCCACTACTCTGAATATTTACAGTATACTGCTTGAGAGTGCATAAGTAAAAGAGAATTAGCCAATGTTCCTAATTCAGGCACTTAATGGTATTTGGAATTTAGTAAGAGTATCAGGTTGAGATAGACCTTTTTAATTCAGCAATAGATTCTTAGACTGTACCTGATATACAGTTGGTATTCAATATATGTATATTCTCTCCTCAAGTATTTGTTGAATGCCTACTTTGTGCCAGGCTCTTTTTTAGGCACTTGGGATATGTCAGTGAACAAAGCAGAAAAATGTCCTTAACTTTATGGAACTTATATTCTAGCTTGAAGGGGAAGACAGATAAACAATAAGAATAATAAATAGGTAAATTTTATAAAATTAGAGGGTGCTAAGACCTGTGAAAAATATAGTGAGTTTGAGAGTACAATATAGTGAAGTCAGAGTTGCAATTTTTAATGAGGAAATCTGGGTAAGCCTCATTAAGTTGTTACTTACCAATAAAAACTTGGAGAGTAGGCATTTAGGCACACTGACATTTTAGGAAGAGGGTTCTAGGAGGAAGGAAAATTAATGTAAATTTTATTTGAAGAGCAAGGGAGACAGTTTGGCTGTAACTGAGCAAGCAAGGAGGAATGTGGTAAGATTAAGAAGTCAGTGAGGTGGTCAGGATATATATCATATAGGGTCTTGCAGACCATTGTAATTACTCTGACTTTGATTATGTATGAAAAGGTGAGCTGATGGATGGATTTGGCATGATCTTTTTAAAAAGCACACTCTGGCTGTTGTTTTGAGAATAGGCAAATGAGTTGGAAGATGAGGAAGCATCTACGCTTATCTAACAAAAAGATGAGAGTTGTTGGATCAGGGTGTTGCAGTGGAGATTGTGAGAAGTGGCCATTTCTGGATACATTTTTAAGGTTGAACCAACTAAATAGTGTGATGAAGACTTATGTGGGGCATGAGAGAAAAAAGGAGAGTCAACATAGCTGCAGCAGGTTTTGAGGAACAAGATTAGGATTGTTTTGGATGTATTGAGTTCTCTTTTATATTTCCAAGTGGAGATGTTGGGAAGACGATTGAATATCAAGTCTGGAGTTTTTAGAAAAGTGGTTTGAATCAAAAGTACTAATTTGTATTGTAACATGCGTATTTGGTAGTTGTGTATAGATGGCATTGTAAGTTTTAAAAATGGAAACATTTGACATAAATTTAAGGTATATAACATGTTAATTTAATATAGTCATATATATAGTAATATGATTGACATTGTAGTGATAATTAACACCTCTATCATGTTACATAATTGTTTTGTCTTTTTAGTGGTCAGAATAATTAAGTTCTAGTCTTTTAGAAAGTTTGCTTATTATAATATAATATTTTTTGTCTATATTCACTATGCTGTGCATTAGATCTCTAATGTTTATTTATTTAATACTCATAAGTTTGTGCCCTTGTGTCCTGTTGCCCCCAGTGCCCGGGTAACCACCATTTTGCACTCTATTTTTATAAGTTTTGGGCTTTTTAGATTCCACATATAAGTGATATCACAAAGTACTTTTCTCTTCCTGATTTGTCTCACATAGCGTAATGTGGTCAGGGTCTATTCATGTTGTCACAAATTGCAGGATGTTGTTCTTTCTCATGGCTGAATAATATTCTATTGTGTATGTGTGTATATACATACACACATACATATATATATATACCACGTACAGATGTTATTTAAAGCCATAAGACTAGATAAGCTCAACAATAGAGTGAGTCTAGATAAAAGAGAAGAAAAATTCAAAGACTGGGCCCTCTTCACTCCAACATTAGAAAAAATGGAGGGAAGAGAAGCAGTCATCAAAGGAGGCTGAGAAAGAGCAATAAATTAGAAGGTGGAAAACCAGGAGATATGATGCCTTGGAAGCCAAAAGAAGAGGTCTACTAAGGAGGATAGAGTTATCAGTAGTGTGAAGTGATGGAAAGAGGTCAAAGATGATGATGACCAAGAATTAACCATTGAATTTCACAATGAGGTCACTGGTGACTTGGCTGAGGAGTTTTCATGGAGTGCTTTGGGTGAAAACCAGATTGGAATAGACTTAAGAGAGAATGGAAGGAAGGGAATTAAAGATAGCAAAGACGTGACTCTGAAGTTTTGCTGCAAAGGGAAGTGCAGACACATGTGATGGTAGTTTAAAGGGAATGAGTTATGTGCTGCTATTGTTTAACCTGAGAGAAATAATAACGTGGGTTTGCAGTTAAGAATGGTCTAGTGAAAAATGCATGATTTTGGAGGAAGAGATGAGAATTGCTGGAGTAACATCACTAAGTAGGTAAAAAGGGCACAGGACTTAGTCCACAATGGAGGATTGACTTTAATGGAAACACATAGTTCATTTTTATAACAGCAAGAAAAATTGCAGGTGTGTAAATGTGGGGCTGAGAGTCTTGAAGTTCACTTCAGATTGTTTCCATTTTCTCATTGAAGCAGGTAGCAAGATTATCAGCTAAGAATGAGGATGTGGAGATGGTGTGCGGGATTTGAGAAGAGAGTAGAAGGGAAAACAGTTAATTAGAAGAATGAGAGTATAAATGGTCTAATAACTGCCCTTGCACTGTTCACCATGTAAGAACTTATTCACTATGTAAGAACTTGTTCACCATGTAAGAACTTGTTCGTTATGCTTCAGAAGATTGGAGACTGTTGAGAATTAGGCTTGGGGTTGATGAATGATTGTGCATTGAGTCCCCTATACAGAATTTTATTGTTGTTAGCAACCATTTGATCAATAAACATGAGAGATGCCCTCTCAAAAAATAAATAAATAAATAAAGAGCTAGCATGTACTTGAAAAGTAAAAAAAATAAAAATAAAATAACATTGTGACATAAAAAAAAGTGGTCTGAAGATCTGTAATATGATTACTGGGCACGATTAAGGGTCCACTGCAAGACTGTGTTCATGAATTTAAAGTGAAACTAGTCAAAAATGGCTATGGATTTTCCCCAGCCACGTTTAGCTGCATAGGTACAGAGTAGGCAATATTGCATTCAATTAGGGTTGTAGATTTGACAAGGTAGTTGTACAGATAAAGAGAAACAAACAGGTTGAGAATGTATGATAAGCGATTGTACTTATTAACTCTGGAACTTAAGGTGGATAATGAAGGAAGGAGGATATTAAGGGGGTGATGGGCAATAAAAATTGATAGTATCTAAAGATTTGGAGAATCCTATAGGGTCATGGGATTTTTTTTGGAATCTGGATACTAAAGGAAGTAAGCTACAAAAATAGAAGCCAACCAGAAGATGAGATAAATGAAATAGACATCAAAAAGGAGTTGAATTATTGGGACTGACAAAGTTTATGATCCTAGAAAACAGGTCGTAGCACAAAATCATTGGAAGAGAGATGTTTAGAAACAGAGACTTTGAAGTGTTGGAAGTATCTTTAAATGCCTATTGAAATTGTCAAGAATTAAGATAGAAGTAACCCTGGTTACAGTGATCCAAGAGCTCAAATTGTCAATAAATGAGGGAAAATATTTTCAAATTCAATAGCTAATAGCTATGATGAAAGATAATGGGTATATAACTGAGTAAGAAGGTTTCAAAGCTTGGATTTTTTTTTCTTTATTTAGGAATGCAGGAGGGAAAATGGTTTGAAAGCAGTGACAAGAAGCTAGTAGAATACTTTATTCCATCTCCAAGACAGTAGGAAAGGAGAGGGTAGGGGTGATAGGGAAGTCATCACTTAAGTTCAGAAGGTAAATGGAAGTTCAGCTACCATTTGAGTGTTCTCAAGTGAGAGCCAAGTTTCTGTTAGAACAAAAAGAATTGAATGACCAAAAAAAAGAGTTGTGATGATGATGGATCACAAATTCCAGAAGGCACAATGAAAGTTGGAGATAGAAGGAAAATAGTTGGAGGTAGAGGGTTGAATAGAAAGTGCGGTCTATAATGAGGATTAGCAAACATAAAATGAAGATTAACCTAGGACCAAGATTTTATGAGAACTGACATAAATAAAGAAGGCACATGAGATTTAGCCTCATAAATTTAAGGCCATTAACAAAGGCGAGTTGTACCTGTTGAATGGTAAGGTTTGATGGGTGTCCTGGGCTTCCTCCTGATTCTTTGGGTGGAGAACATGTGGTCTGGGAAGCATAGTCTTTTTCTCAGTGTTTAGAGATTCCACCCTTGACTACAGTTGATAGAGTTGAATTCTTCTAAGTAATGATTGTGGAATGAATCTTAAAATTTGTAAATACTTGGTATATGCCAAGATTTGTCATATGGGGCAGATTCTTTGTACCATTAGAAAGGTACAAAAGGGCAATAGGGATAGATTAAAGATGGCTGCATGAGAGGAGAGACAGAGGCTTCCTCCTAAAACTGGATATAATTAGAAAATTTAATTGGCACAACTAATCCTGAGAGAGCAACAGGAAAGAGGACAGCATCAGACTGCACACACCTGGAGAAAAGAGCCGACCTCAGCGAATGGGGTAACGTACCAGAGCTGTGGCTCCATGGGACCCGAGCCCCTCCCCCACACCAGCTCACCAGTGGGAGGAAGACAAACGGAGCAGGAAGAGAGTGGAAGGCTTGGGACTGCTGAATACCTAGCTCCAGAGATCTGCTCTGGGAGCAAAAACCTACATTTCATGGTGTTTTCATGAGACTCGCATGACTGCCAGGTTGGAAAGTTACTACAGGCAGAGTTCCTGGGGAGACTGGGATTCTGGCTGCTTGTGGAAAGCAGGGATCCATACCTGGCTTCTCTGGGACAAAAACATACCTGTGTGACCGGCCCACTGGCTCAAGCAGTGGAGACAGGCACAGGATCCAGGACGTGGGGAACAGCTCTTTCCTCTCCCAAGCACCAGAACCACTCCCCTGTGACCCCCGACAATGCTTCAGGGGCTGAGCAGCTCCAGAATAGAGCTTCTGGACACTAGAGGGTGACATATACAAACATGAAACGCCAAAGGAACCTTGTCCAGAGTAAAATTGTTAATACAACTCCCGAAAAGATTTAAGTGATATGGATGTAGTGACTCTTCCTGAAAGGGAGTTCAAAATAAAAATCATCAACATTCTAATGGAGGTATGGAAAGACATCAAAGAACTCAAGAATGAATTCAGTTCAGAGATCCAATCGTTGAAGAACACAATGGAGGATATTAAAAGCAGGTTGGATATGGTGGAGGAGACAGTAAATGAAATGGAAGCTAGAGAAGAGGAATACAAAGAAGCTAAGGCACAGAGAGAATAAAGGATCTCTAAAAATGAAAGAATACTGAGAGAACTGTGTCACCAATCCAAGCAGAACAATATTCTCATTATAGGGATACCAGAAGAAGAAGAGAGAGAGAAAGGGATAGAAAGTGTCTTTGAGGAGGTAGTTGCTGAAAACTTCCCCAGTCTGGTGAAGGAGATAGTGTCTCAGTCCATGGAGATCCATAGATCTCCCAACACAAGGGACCCAAGGAAGACAACACCAAGACACATAGTAATTAAAATGGGAAAGATCAAGGATAAGGACAGACTGTTAAAAGAAGCCAGAGGCAGAAATAAGATCACATACAAAGGAAAGCCCATCAGGCTAACATCAGACTTCTCAGCAGAAACCTCACAGGCCAGAAGGGAGTGGCATGATGTACTTAACGCCATGAAGCAGAAAGGTCTGGAACCAAGATTACTTTATCCAGCGAGATTATCATTTAAATTTGAAGGAGGGATTAAACAATTACCAGATAAGCAAAAGCTGAGAGAGTTTACCTCCCACAAACCATCTCTGCAGTCTGTTTTGGAGGGACTGCTATAGATGGAAGTGTTCCTAGTATTGGACAGCTGTCACCAGAGGTAGTAAAATCATGGTAGGGAGGGAGGAGCAGCTGATTGCGAGGCAAATGCAAAATTAAATTGACTATCCCCAAAGCCAATCAAGGGATAGAGAAAAAGTATAGAATCTGATACCTAATATATAAAGAATGAAGGAGGAAGAAAAAGGAGGAGAAATAGAAAAGAACTTTCAGATTGTGTTTGTAACAGCATACTAAGTGAATCAAGTTAGACTCTTAGATAGTAAGGAAAGTAACCTGGAACCTTTGGTAACCACGAATCTAAAGCCTGAAATGGCAATAAGTACATACCTATCGATAATCACCCTAAATGTAAATGGACTGAATGCACCAATCAAAAGACATAGAGTCACTGAATGGATAAAAAAACAGACCCATGTATATGCTGCTTACAAGAGACTCACTGCAAACCCAAAGACATGCACAGACTAAAAGTCAAGGGATGGAAGAAGATATTTCATGCAAACAATACAGAGAAAAAAGCAGGAGTTGCAGTACTAGTATCAGAAAAAATAGACTTCAAAACAAAGAAAGTTACAAGAGATAAAGAAGAACATTACATAATGATAAAAGGCTCAGTCCAACAAGAGAATTTAACCATTCTAAATATATATGCACCCAACACAGGAGCACCACCATATGTGAAACAAATACTAAGAGAACTAAAGGAGAAAATATAATGCAATGCATTCATTTTAGGAGAATTCAACACCCTATTCACTGCAAAGGA